>NC_142086.1:47685928-48398428 GCF_054644295.1 Miniopterus natalensis | reverse complement strand
CTTATTGTTCATTATCTACAAAATTACAAATAATATCACCTATCCTACTTTTCCCCAAAGGAGTTCTGAAAATCCTAATATCTCTGAACTGGGGGATATCAAAGATAAAACATTTTAAGTCTTTCATTTTAAAAATAGAGAAAACAAATCTATTTCACTGAAGTACTTGAAAGGCACCAGATAAATACAAAAGAAAAAAACAGTAAATAAATATAAAGAATTATTAGTAAGAAATAAATTTTATAGAAATTCAGAGAAGATGGAAGTCAGTGAGGGCTAAAATAATGAGATGACTTTTAACAAGGAGACTACAGTTTAAAAAGAAAAAGGAAGAACAATAAGGGTATGTTTACTTCATTTCCTGAAATTACAAACATTATAAAAAGAAAAAACAATTATTATAGAAAACTCCATCCATTATGAAACTAGGGAATGGCTATAATCTCATACCACTGATAAAAATATATGCCCAATGCAGGAAAATAAGGACAAAATGAAAAGTGGAGCTCCCACAATTTCACTAATCTCAAGCAAAGTACAGATTTTTAAATTAAATCAGAGTTCAAAAAAGTTCTACTAACAGGACAGATAACATGATAACCAAACAAACCTGTCTCACCCTTAGCTGAGGCGGCAAGGTACTACCTGCCAACTGTTTCCACAGTGCAAAATGAAGTGCTAAATCACACGGACAAAACCTGCAAAGGAAGTTTTACAATACTTAGCTGATCACCCAACTCTGAGTATTTTTTTTTAAAGGGTGGAGGTGGGGAGAACTTAGATCTAAGGAAGAGATGGAAATTGGGGGAAAGGGATTTCTTTAGAGAAAGTTGTAAGACTCTTAAATCAAAGAGGGATGGATTGGCACTTTAACCTCACCTCTAGCCTAGTAAGGGGGGCCTCAAGGATATCACTCTGAAAACTTTATATCTGTCTTTGGGAGATTAGGGTCTCTGGAATGGTTATCTGACTTCTACCTGAGAAATCTAAGACTAGCATTTGATTGAAGTGATCCACAATAGCAGAACAGAAGACTACAATTACAAAGTAGCTGCACTGTCACTGGTAGCTGGCCAAGGTAAGTGTTTCCCATTTAAAAATGTGAGCCACTTGAGTGCTGACTTGGGCTTGTTTTAGAGCCTAGAATGAGGAGACTTCTGCAAAAGAGCCTGGAAGTATACCACTGGATATCAAGGGACAGAAATATTGTAAACAACCAGCCAGCCCATTAAGAAGCATTTGCTTTTTGAGGCAGGGTAGTAAGAAGCTAGGAAAATTCCCTGACAAGTGGAATGGGGAAACTGAGACAGCTGAACAAACTGGCTGAGCAATTTACAGCCAGATACAGAAGGTCACCAGGGCAGAAAGCCCAGGGTATCTAGCAACAAGCAAAAGTGGTGCAGTACCTTGCCCCTACGGTGGCTTTTCCTCCCCTGGCATATATAGCTGGATCATGTGGTTTAGACCCCCTGACCTTTCCTTCCTAGAGATAACATCTAGGCCTCAGTTGTATTTCAGCTCTAGACCCAGAATAGCAGCAAAGCTAAGTGGTCCAGGACCAGTAGCAATGACTAATGACCCCCTGCCTTGGTGCTGACCAATCAGCAGAGACCACGACCCTAAAGAGCATACCTGGAAAAGCTGATGAATATTCTGTTGAGATCCTTCCCTAAGACCTCCCCTCTAAACTCCTAGCCTTTAAAACCCTCAAGATGAGGCCTGGCCAGGTGGTTCAGTTGGTTAGAACATCGTTCCAATATGCAAAGGTTGTGGGGTCAATCCCTGGTCAGGGCACATACAAGAAGCAACCAATGAATGCATAAATAAGTGGAACAACAAATTGATGTTTCTCTCTCTCCAATAAATAAAATTTAAAAAAACCAAAAAAACACACTTTAAAACCCTCAAGACAAAGGACCCCCTCTACCTTCAGGAACACACTACACCTTTCCCTGGCCCCTCTTCTTAATCGACAGGCATGCATCTCCTAAACTCTAAGGGACCCCACAAGACTTGAAACCAGGGGAGCAATGGGTAATGACAGCTCATCTCCAAGGCTCCCTTTTCTCTGACTTTTCAGTGAGCCAAAGCAGCCCCGCCTACTAGGCTCTCTCCTGTTACTTCTTCTATCCTATCCTAAGCCCTTCCTTTTTTCACTTTCCTTGGCTTTAATAAACACACTCTCAAAGTCCCCTGGACTTGTGTTGTGAAATCTTTGCTGCATGAAGTCAAGAACCCAGCAAACACTACCAGCCAGCCCAAGGCAGGTCCACTCTGGGCCCAGTCCATTTCCAGTATCACTTTTGACAAGAGAAAAGCAGTTAGAGATCCCCACGGATGGAAGGTTGAGAAGTAATAATAATGGAAGTCTAACACACTCTCTACGTTGTTGTTTTTTAACAACTTTATTGACATATAACTGACACACAATAAACTGCACATACTTAAGTTATACTATTTGATCAGTTTTTACATGTATGTATCACCATGAAGCTATCACCACAATCAAGATAAACAACATATCTTTCCTGCCCCTTTGTAACCTCTGCCTTCTGCCCCTCTTTTCCAAGTGGTTTTGCCATTTTACATAATCCACTGGTGGTGTATGATGATTCTAGTTGTTCCACATACTTGCCAATACTCAGTCTGTATCATTTTACTAGGTTTGTAGTGGCATCTCAGTGTGGTTTTGATTTGCATTTCCCAAGTGACTGAAAAAGTTGAGCATCTTTTCATATGCTTATTTGCTATTCATACATCTTCTTTAGCTAGTCCTGAGAAAAGGCAGGCTTCTGGGAGGCTGTGACATTAACACTGAGACAGAAAGGATGAATAGGAGTAAGCCAGGAAAAGGGAGTGGAGAAAGCCTTCCAAACAAAGGGAACAAACAGTCTGTTCAAAGCCTAGAGGCAAGAGAGTATGAGCTTGAGAAGCTGAAATAAAACCTGAGGAAACTAGAAGTCCACATATATATAAAAAATCTCCAAATTCTTAAATGCTGGCAACTTTTTAATCAATGTTAATTTTTAACATTATGCAGGCCAACATAATGCATGGCAAGCAAAGTTGTCCATGGGCCAAATAAGACCATGTTAGCCAGTTTGTAACCTCTGATGGAGAGGAACTAAATAAAAATAAGGTCATTAATACAGTCGATCCAATAGCCATACAGAAGTATAGCTATCAACTAAGATTTATATCCTGCGAACAAGAGTACATACCTCCTATTTAAATATTCATGGACCAATTTAAAAAACTAATAATTTATTGGGGAACCCTGGTACACACTGCTGGTGGGAATGCAGACTGGTGCAGCCACTATGGAAAACAGTATGGAGGTTCCTCAAAAAATTAAAAGTGGACCTGCCTTTTGACCCAATAATACCACTTCTAGGAATATATCCTAAGAATCCTGAAACACTAATCAGAATATATGCACCCCTATGTTCATAGCAGCACAATTTACAACAGCTAAGATCTGGAAACAGGCCAAGTGCCCATCAGTAGATGAGTAGATAAAAAGGCTGTGGGACATTTACACCACAAATACTATGCAGCTGTAAAAAAGAAGGATCTCGTACCATTTGGGACACTATGGATGGACCTAGAGAATATTATGCTAAGCAAAATAAGCCAGGCAGAGAAAGACAAACATCACACTATCTCACTTATATGTGGAATCCAAAGAATTTAATATACTGATGAACAAAATAGATTCAGTGACACGGAAGCATGGATCAGACTGACAAAACTCAGAGGGAAGGTGGGTGGAGGGGAGTAACTGAAGTATTTATATGCATATATGCATAACCCAAGGACACAGACAATAGTGTGGTGAGGGACTGCGGAGGGGGGTGAGGGCACGGTGGAAGGGGTCAATGGGGAGAAAAAGGGACATCTGTAATATTTTGAATAAAAAAAAAACTGATTAATCCACAAAGAAAATTTGTGTTTCATAAAGGAGAAACGGAACTAATCACACTAACCCCGACTGTAATGAAAATAAAAATAAAAGAACAACAAAAACCATCCACAGGAATTTTTAAAATTTTCTCCTAAACACTGTTAAGAGAAAATCAAAACTACACATTAAAAATGCACGGTCACCCGGCCAGGTGTGGCTCAGCGGTTGAGCGTTGACCTAGGATCCAGGCGACCTAGGATCCAGTCCACATGCCAGGGTTGTGGGCTACAGCCGATTAATGACTCTCTCATCACTGATGTTTCTATCTCTCTCTAGGGCTTCCTCTCCTTTCCTCTCTCTAAAATCAATGAACCATTTTTTAAAAAAGAATATCAATTAGGTGCCTTGTCCACAATAAGAGTTTTGAATAGAAATAACTTTTTATGACCTATCCATAGGGCAAGGCAAGCTTCTAATTACAGAACATCTGTTCTTATTGTCTTGCAATGATCCTCTGAAGCCCCAAGGTACCTTACCTTATCCTTAACTCAGAATGTAATATATACCTCATTTTCCCATCCTCTCTCTGAGCCTCCTGTTATGTGAGGTTCCCATGCATATGCATGCATTTAATTTAGTTATTTTCTCTTATTAATCTGTCTCATGTAGATTTAATTATTAGAACAGCTGAAAAAACTTAGGAGAGTAAAGTTTCTTCCTCCCCCACAATTTAATACCTGATCTCATTGCAGTTTCAACCTCTTCCAGAGTAATCTTAATCAGCCAGTCTGGAATTTTCTGATCAAGTACCCTTAAGGTAACCTGTCATG
This sequence comes from Miniopterus natalensis, assembly GCF_054644295.1. Classification (NCBI taxonomy): domain Eukaryota; kingdom Metazoa; phylum Chordata; class Mammalia; order Chiroptera; family Miniopteridae; genus Miniopterus; species Miniopterus natalensis. Next base: position 48,393,694 of record NC_142086.1, on the reverse strand, counting down.
TGGGCCCACTCCATTTCCCCCTACTCCCCACCACATTGAAAAGAATAGGCAATCTGCAGGATAAAAACCTTTGCCATCCCCTTTCTCCCAAAAGATGCCCTGGTCTAAAAATGATCCTTTCTTTTATCAATAGCTCCCTTGCCTCACCCTTCTTCCTATAAAAACCTTCCATTTTGTACAACCCTTAAAGTGCCCTTCTGTTTGCTAGATGGGATGCTGTGCAATTCATGAAGTGCTTAATAAGACCAATTTGATTTTTACTCAGTTGAATTTTGGATTTTTTTTTTAACAACTCCAACAAAAATTAGGCTGAAAAAAAAACCCACTATTGAAGACTTTACACTGAATATTAAACAAAAGAATGTAAATGAACTCAAAAAGTTAGATTTACTTTGTTTTATTTCTCAGAAAGAGAATTATAAAGACTAAGTCAAATACAATAAAAAATAGAATAAACTCAAACTAATTTGGGAAGGCAGATAAAAAATATTATAATGCCATTGTAATAATCTGGTTATTATTAACAGGAAAGGAGTAAAGAGGAGTCCAGATAATATGGGCATGCCATTTATACAGCTTTGCCAAAAAACTGCATTTAGACCGGCCGGGTGTGGCTCAGTGGTTGAGCATCGACCCAGGATCCAGGAGATCTCAGTTCAATTCCCGGTCAGGGCACATGCCCAGGTTGCAGGCTCGATCTCCAGTTTGGGGCATGCAGGAGGCAGCATATCAAACAACTCTCTCATCATTGATGCTTTTATCTCACTCTCTCCCTCTCCCTTCCTCTCTCTGAAATCAATAAAGATATACTTAAAAAAAAAAAAAGCTGCATTTAACATTCTCCAAGTCTATTCCCCGAAGATAGCTGGGGTGAAGGACTGGACAAAGGCAGTTTAGCTGCATGCCCTGTAAGGTCTGAGTGATATGGGAAGGTGCTTGTCTGTCAGTCACATCTGGGAACAAATTAGTGGAATGGACAGGCGTGGCCACTGCAAGTGCTGGAAACCTGAATATTTAAACTTCTAAACAAAGAATTCCACCCTCTTGGTTTTTACTCTCTCTCTGGCCACTGGGTTCCTGGCTCTCCTGAGGCAGGGTGCGCTCCACTGTACCCACGTGGCTCAAGGCCATGTGGGAACCCATACAATGGATTAATGGACTTTAATTAGCTTGGATGCTGAACTACACACGGCTGCAACATGGAACGGAACCTCTGGACATTGGCCCTACTTCTGGCTTTCCTTAACCCACAGCTGCCCCTCTTTAAGGACTGGCTTAAGGGAGATGGGACTTTGGAACCCGAGGAATGTAACTTCATGCAAATAATGGCTTTCACCACCTTGCATTCTCCTGTGGGGGCTTCTGAAAATTCTTCTTTCAGCGGTACCCCCAAAAGCCTCACTCTTACTAGGAAATTTGATTCCATGGTAACATCGGTAACAACAGGACACCATATTAACAACATTAAAAGCAGAAAGAATCAATTTAAAAATTAAGCATGAAGAAAAGATAGTCACAATATTTTGCATGACTTATGTTGTGTAAATTTGAAAACCTAAGTGAAATACATACTATATTAGTTTCTTAGAGCTCCCATACACATTACCACAAACTGGGTAGCCTAAAACAAATTTATTCTCTCATAGTTCTAGAGTCTGAAATCAAGGTGTTGGCAGAGACATGCTGCCTCTGAAACCTGTAGGGGAGGATCCTTCCTTGCCTCTTTCTAACTTCTGGTGGAGGCCATAAAATCAAGGCCTGCAGCTGCATCACTCCAATCTCTGCCTCTGTCATTACATGGCTATCTTCTCCCTGTGTGTCTGCCTTCAGCTTGTCTTCTGTCTTCTTATAAGGACACCAGTTATGGATCGAGGGCCTACCCACTCTACTCCAGTACCACCTCATCTTAACTTATAATTACATCTGCTATGACCCTATTTCCAAATAAGGTCATATTCTGAGATACTAAGTGTTAGGACTTCAACATTACCTATTGAGGGGGCACAATTCAACTCATAACAGATAATTTTTGGTAAGAGACATTACCAAAACAGTGGCTGTCAGAAAGGTCCTAGCAAGGTGAATTATATGAAGACTTCAAGAACAAATAACTTCAAGACCAAATTATACCGGAAATGGGTATTTGTTTTTGCTTTTTTTTTTTTTTTTCATTTTAAAAAGTCAATATAACAATATTACCAAAACCTAAGACAGAATAGCTCATTATAACTTATGAATATTAATACAAAATCATAGATAAAATATTAACAAACTCTAAGTGTGTTTTCAAAACTTATGACCAAATCAAAATTACTTATAGGAATGTAATAATATTTAAATAACAGTAAATCCATTAATTTAATTTACTATGGTAATGGGTCCAAAGCAAACTGATTATCTTTGCTATAGACTAAATGCTTGTATCTTTCCCCTTTCCCCCCCACCAAAATGTGCATGTTGAAACCCTAATCTCCAGTGTAATGGTATTTGGAGGGGGAACTTTTAGGAAGTAATTAGGGTTTGATTAGGTCTGTGAGTAGAGCCCCCATGATGCGATTAGTGCCCTTATAAGGAGATAAAGGAACCAGAGCTTTCTATAAAGCAGGAAGAAGGCCTTCATTAAGAACCCAACCATGCTGACACTCAAATCTTGGCCTTCCAGCTTCTAGAACTGTGAGAAGTAAATGTCTGTTGTTTAAGTCTGTTATTCTGATATAGCAGCCCAAACTAAGACAGTTTCAGATAATTAAAAAGCAAATGATAAAATTAAATGTTCATTCCTGATTTAAAACTCTTATTTATTTAAAAACAGTTACTTCTTTAAGATGAAAGAGAGAGAGAGAAGGAAAAAAGCACTAATATTTGGTTGGGCTAGTCTTCGTTTTTCTTTTACCAGAATGAAATTTATCAATATCTTCTAAAATTTTAACTGTATATCCTCTCTGATTCAAATTACAGTGGTCCCTCAGTTTTCGAATGTAATCCGTTCTAGAAGACCAGGTTCTGAAATGTTCGAAAACCAAGGGATCAACAGGAAACAGCTAGGCCTCAGGATTTTGCCCTCAGCAGATGCCATGGGACATGTTCGACTTCTGAGGCATGTTCGAAAACCGAAGCATTTACTTTCGGGTTTACGGTGTTCGAAAACCAGTATGTCTGTCAATGGAGATGTTCGAAAACCGAGGTACCACTGTATTATGATCCTTGTAACTATTACAGTACAGGAGCAACAAAGCAAATACATCAGGAGTGTAGAGGGAAGCTCAGAAAAAATAAACTAAAAATGAAAAACTCATCAGAGGAATGGTTAATCAAATTACTATTCAATAATTAGTACATAGCCATTTAAAGAGCATGCAGACATTTAAAGACTAAGGTAGATCTGTTTGACTGACAAAGAAATATGAATATTATAATAAGTGAAAAAAAGCAAAGTGCAGCAGACTGAATGTGATCTGATCTCATTCCTGAAAAAAAGCAAGTGTTAGCATAACTAGAACAAAACATCTGAAAGCATAAGCTCTAAGTTGTTAGCACTCAGATTTTATCTTAAATGTTTGTATTATATTGTTTTTCCAATTATTGTAAATTGTTTTTAAATCTTGTACAAGAAAAACTAAAGTTTCATAATTTCTTTAAAGGTGGAAGAGAAGAGCATTGCAGACCTATGGTATTGTTTAAGTGACATGAAAGAAAAATTGGAATGTAGAAGACATAGGAGAGAGAATATTAGAAGACCTTAGCAAATTTACCCCAAAAGCAATGTAAAGACACTGAGAATTGTTGTATATAAAAGTAAAAATAGTGAAATTACTATCTTAGAAAGACTATTAATATAATACAATGACAACAAGTAGCACTGGGTTGGCAGGGAACAGGTTTCTAGCAAAGTGCTAAAATGAAGCTGTCTGCAGTGGGTAGTTATTGAGATCAGTCTGATGTGTGACACAATAATTTTGGTACTAATAAATGGGATATACAAATGTTATCACATCATTCACCTGCTAAAAACACTTTAATGGCTATCTATCCACTGCAATGCTGAATGATTTATTTGTTCCAGAGAAATAGAATAAGGGATGGAGTTAGAGAGAGTCAGTGGGAAACTGTGTATTACCTATAATCATTAGGTTAAAAAGACAGGAAGAGGACTTTTGTTGTTGTTGTTGACAGTATTACAAATGTCCCCCAATCCTCCCTGCCTGAGCCCCCCTTCCCCCAACCCCTCCCCACTTCAGGCCTTCACCAATTCACCAAACTATCATCTGTGTCCATGGGCAATATATATAAAGTTCTCTGGTTAATCTCTTCCCACCCACTCCACTCCACCACCACCCCCAATGTGTCAATCTGTTCCATGAATCCATGCCTCTGGACCTATTTATTCCTCAGTTTATTGTGTTCATTAGATTCCACATATAAGTGAGATCATGTGATATCTTCCTTTCTCTAGCTGGCTTATTTCACTTAGCATAATAATCTCCAGGTCTATCCATGCTGTCTCAAAGGGTAAGATATCCTTCTTTTTTACAGTTGCATTCCATTGTATAAATGTGCCACAGCTTTTTTATCCACTCATCTATGGGTGGGAACTTGGACTGTTTCTAGATCTTAGCTATTGTAAATAACACTGCTATGAACATAGGGGTGCATATATTCTTTCTGATTGGTGTTTCAAGCTTCTTAGGATATAGTCCTAGAAGTGGAATCACTGGGTCAAATCGCAGTTCCATTTTTAATTGTTTGAGGAATCTCCATACTGTTTTCCATAGTGGCTGCACCAGTCTGCATTTCCAGGAGCAGTATACTAGGGTGCCCTTTTCTCCACATCTGTGAAAGGACTTTATCATCTGTTTACATATAATAAAGAAGGATTCTGACCTGCTTAGAGCAGTAGTCCTTGAATAAAGGTTCAAAACCAAAGCACCTAAAAAACCTTTTCAAAGTATCTAGGCCTGAGTCCTATTCTCTTCAAAAGTTCTCAGTCAGTAGTTCTGAAATACAGTCCAAACAAAGGTATTTTGCATAAACCACCCTAAGTGATTCTGATGTGCACCTCTGGTTAAAAACTGCTTATTGACCATGTAAATGGCTTCTCAAATAATTAATTATTAAAATAAAAACAAAACTAAAACATTCTTAAAGAGCAAAGGCCTTCATACTAAGTCACTTGTGAATTTTCTTTCTTAGAATCAAACTCCACCTTCATAATATTGTCATATTTTTACTTCAATGACTGCTACCAGCACCTGTGGCCAGAATACAGCTGCTGGATTCAAATCAAAAGAAATGTCATTGTTACATATCTTGGAATCATAGTAAGGCAGTATTAGTAATGCATTAGTGCTGTAGTCATAGGAAAGATTACACACAACTTACACAATAGCTGATTGATAAGTAAAAAATCTCCACAACAGTGTTCTACAACTGTGAGTGGCAGTTTGAATTAAACAGTTGTGTAATTGGTACAGAATTTTTCCATTGTAAAAGCTAGGCTTCTGCCATACTTAAAAGATTGCAATTAAAAAAAAATACTGTAAAAGCAAGATCACTTCTTAATACTTTAAAATGTTAGATTCTTTTCAAGAGATTTGGAAACATATAATAAATTATTTTTGCTAAAAATTATTTTTCTAATCAAATGTTTAGAAATAAGCCTGAGATACATATCTTCACACTATATATAAAAGAACTCCTTTGGAAAGTAACAGAAGTTTTGGATACCAGACAACTTACACATACAAGTTACCCTTTTAGTTGATTTTCCATGTCAAAAAATGAGGTGCCAGTGGTCATATCTTTTTAACCTCTTATGAAATGAATCAAACACATAAAAATACCCATCACCTGCCCAGCCAGCATGGCTCAATGGCTGAGCATCGACCTATGATCCAGAAGACCAAGGTTCAATTCCCAATCAGGGCACAAGCCCAGGTTGCAGGCTAGATCCCCAGAGTGGGGCCTGCAGGAGGCAATCAATCAATGACTCTCTTCCTTGATGTTTCTATCTCTCTCTCCCTCTCCCTTCCTCTCTCTGAAATCAATAAAAACATATGAAAAACAAAAAACCCATCACCTAGTTTCAATAATTATCAAAATTATTCTTGTTTCATATAGTCCTATCCCTTTTTTTCTTTTTGCTGATGTACTTTAAAGCAAATTCAGGTGTTGTATTCTTTTATTGATCTTTAACAGATAAAGAGTTTAACAGAACCTGTTTTTCATTATCACACATAATAATTCCTTAATAACATCATACCTATTTCATGTCTGACTTCCCCAATCTACCTCAAAAATGTATTTTTATCAGTTTTGTTCAATATGTAATTTTGTGCCAAATTGTGATACACTAAAATATTTTGCCTCTGAAATTAATGCTATCCAAATTAGAACATGTCACATCTCTAAGAGCTTCTCACTATGTTTCTGTGATAACCCACCAAAATCCTTAACATGACACACAAAATCTTACCTAATTCAAAGCCTCAGATATGACCAAGACCTCTCCTAGCTTCATAATAACCCAATATTTTCTTAATGGTTAAGTAACCTCAGTGAGAGATGATGGATTAAAAGAATCAAGAATGTCCAGTCAGCTAAAGGTAATGGAAAAGCAATGCAGGAACCTTGATTGGGTGCTGAATCAACAAAAAAGAAAACCTACTTATAAGAGACATTATGAAATAGTAGAAAAATAAATATTGGTTTCTGACCCCAGTTCCTGGCACAGAGCTCCTAAAACCCTTGTAATTTCCTAAGTGATAAAAATACCAGGAGCATCTCTTGTCCTAATATTTGTCTTTGGCCCCATCCCTGACACAGGGCTCCTGAAATCCTTCTAAATTTCGAAGTGGCAAGAGCACTAGGAGCATCTTTTGTTCTAATGAAGGTACTCTGGCTGGGCTCCTAGATGGGGGCTGGTCATCAGAAAGACCAAGCCATGATTAGAATCTTCTAATTTTCAGCACCCTACCCCTCCACTCCCACCTTTTCCAGAGAGGGGAGAGGGGCTGGAAATAGAGTTAATAATTGATCATGCCTAACTGAGGAAGTCTCCATAAAATCCCAACTGTACAGGCTTTGCAGAGCATCCAAGTGGGTTGAGCACATCCATCCACACGAAGAAGGTGAGTCACCTCAACTCCACAGGGACAGAAGCTCGTGCACTTGGGACTCTCCCAGACCTCACCCTATGTATCTTTTCATCTGACTGTTCATCCACATACTTTATCACATCCTTTAATAAACTGGTAAACATAGGTGTTTCCCTGAGTTCTGTGAGCAAATTATACTTGGACCTGAGGAGGGGTCGTGGAAACCTACGATCTATATAGCTGGTCAGAGTCACAGGTAATAATCTGAATTTATAACTGGCATCTGAAGTGGGAGTGGGGAAGGGCAGGCTTATGGGACTGAGCCCTTAACCTGTGAGATCCAAAGCTATCTCTGAGTAGACAGTGTCAGAATTTAGTTAAATTATAGCTAGTGTGGGAGACTTGTTTGTTTTGTGGGGGGAAACTCACACATTTGGTGACCAGAAGTGGAGTGTTCTGTGTGATAGTAAAGGAGGCATTCAGGGAAGAGAGACATAGTAGGGCAGAACTGAGATTTTCCCTACACAGGAGGAGAAAAACAGTTTTTATTTTATAGACATTATTTGCGCATTTGGAAAATTTTGAACATGTGATTACTGTGTTATAAGTGTGGTTATAAAGGAGAATGTCCTTATTTTTAGCAGATGCATGCCGAACTTTCAAATGATTCAGAAAAAAAATGTACTTGCTGTGTGTATATATACATGGGTGTATATGTGTGTGTAAAATACAGCAAACAAATGTGCCAAAATATTATCTGGTGAATCTTAGGTGAAAGTTAGATAAGTGTTCATTGTACAATCCTTTCAACTTTTCTGTAAGTTGTGGGGGGCAGAGGAGAAAGGAGAAGAATGTATTGCCTCCTTTCCCACTATTATGTTTAGGATTTTTTAACCATTGGGTTTTTCCCCCACCCATTTTGCTTACTCTGTGTTTTGTGCTTTTGTTTGTTTGCTTTTTCTTTTTTGTTTTTTACTGATAGCACTGCTTGTTGTAAATAAAACTTTAAAACTAAAGGCCAAAAAGCATGCTCCCTTTTGCCAGATAAAATATATTAGTCTCTCCAGACATTTTTATTTTTTTTTAGCTGTTTCTGGATTATTTTTTTTAGTTGTGCTTTTTGTTTTTTTTGTTTTTTTTAATTTATCTTTATTGATTTCAGAGAGAGGAAAGAAGAGGGAAAGAGAGATAGAAACATCAATGATGAGAAAGTCATTGATTGAGCCCGCAACCGGGCATATGCCCTGACCAGGAATCGAACCCCGATCGCCTGGATCCCAGGTCAACGTTCAACCGGGGAGCCACGCCCGGCCGCGCTCTCCAGACATTTTAACACATAACTATTTTGACATATGCAGTGTTATATTATACATTCTAAATTATACTCTGTATCTCACTTTTCACATAATATATCATGGACATTATCCCCACAAACTGAGACCTACAGAGTCATGTGCCACTTAACAATAGGAATATGTTTTGAGAGATGCGTTGTTAGGCAATTTCATCCTGTGAACATCATAGAGTGCACTTAAACTAGATGGAATAGCCTACTACACACCTAGGTTATATGGTATAACCTATTGCTCCTAGATTATAAACCTATACAGCATGTTACTATACAAAACAACCTATGATTACGTCAAGCACAAAAGAAAATGCAACCCAGAGATGCAGTAAATATGAGATGTATGAGGCTGCTGCCAGTGTAACATAGCATATGATTTTACAGCAAACTTTGTTTTTATAAGTAGAAAGAATACACTCTAAAATAACAATAAAGAGTACAGTGTATAAATATATAAACCAGTAATAGTCATTTATTACCATTATCGAGTATTATGTACTATGCTGTATGTGCTATACTTTTAGACAACAGTGCAGTTACTTTGTTTACACCAGCATCACCGCAAACAGGTGAGTAATACACTACGGCATTAGGATGGCTGCAGTGTCACTAGGTGTTAGGAATTTTTCAGCTCTATTATAATCTTATAGGACCACCCTTGTACATGAGGTCCGTCATTGACCAAATGTCAATCTTAGAAAGATCCTAGTATATATTAAGTGCTTTCTAAGTGTCAGCTATCATTATATTTAATAGCTAAACAATATTGTACTTAGCCAACATTCTACTTGCACAATTTTTCGTCCATATAAGCAATCTGATAAATATCTTTGTTCACATAACTTTGCACACTCTTCCTATTATTCCTTAGGAGAAATTCCTAGATGTAAAAATGCTGAAACAAAGTAGATGTATTTTTAAATCCTACAATACTTTACTATTTTGCCTTTGAAAAAGCTATACCAAACCACACTCTTCACAACAGTATGAGGACTGTTTCCCTAAAGCTTTTCCCAACAATGAGAACTTTGACAGAGAAAAGTAACTTGCTTTAGCTTTAAATATTCAATCTTATTGCACCTTAATAACTTTCTTCATCATGATTTCCAAGGCACTTTTGGACACCATGTATAGCAGATTGTATTTTCCAAAGGGGGCCACACATGGTCTTCTGCAACACGACCTTGCCATTCTACCATCAAGATGCAGAGTCTGTTTTTCTACCTCCTTGAATCTGGGTGACCCCTGTGACTGCTCTAACACAATACAGTAGAAATAATGTTTCGCCTTTCCCAAGCTTAACCCTTAGCTGGCCTGGCAGCTTCAACTTCCTGTCTCTTAAAAATGAGCTGTCATTAAGTGTAACCACCCTAACACTAACATGGCCCAGAAAGATGAGATGCCATGTGAAGAAAGGACAGAAAAACCAAGTAGCACCAGAGCATGAGACATGTGAATGAACAAGCCCTTATGAAAGTGAATCTTCCAGCCTCAGCCACCCAATTGTCAAAACATGGATCAGAGATGAACCATCCAGCCAAGACCTTTCCAGACTCCTGACTCACCAATCATGAGCAAAATAAAATGGTTATTTTAAGTCACTAAATTTTAGGTTGGTTTTTATGAGCAATAGATAACCAGAACATGATTTAAAGTAAATAATGATAAAGCCCGGCCGGGCGTGGCTCAGCGGTTGAGCGTCGACCTGGGATCCAGGCGATCGGGGTTCGATTCCTGGTCAGGGCACATGCCCGGTTGTGGGCTTGATCAATGACTCTCTCATCATTGATGTTTCTATCTCTCTCTCTCCCTCTCCTTTCCTCTCTCTGAAATCAATAAAGATATATTTAAAAAAAAAAAAAAAGAAAAAAGTAAATAATGATAAAAATTTTAAGATCATATATCTGCAAATCAATGTGTATTTCAAAGGTTACCTTAGAAAAACACAATTATTCCAATGATTTTGGAATTGCTAAAAGCATCTTAAGAACAATTATTTTATAATCACTTAAAGGTCCTTTCTTATACATATATTTTCAGATATCTCATTCTGAGTCAGGTGGTTCAGGGACAATAGTTTCAAAAAGACTGTATTAGATTTTCTAAGTAGACAGTCAACTGAAAAATTAAGAATTTATCGAGGAGACAGGATATGAAACCTTTTTTACTTTTGTATACAACTATGACAAGCATTAATTCTCTGAATAGTTCAGTTTATAAAATTAAATATAATATTTCCTGAGAAACCTCATATATAAATATTCTGGTACCCTAGAAATAGACTAGTCATGGAATCTCAAGAATGATGACAACTACCCAAGAGGACCTAAAGATTTTGGTTTGACTTAGTTACAATTAAGTCCTCACTTAACATCATCAATAGGTTCTTGAAACTGCAACTTTAAGTGAAATGTATCACAAAACCAATTTTACCAGAAGTTAACTGATAACAAGAGTTAAGTTCCTACAGCATATTTTTGGTCACAAAAACACTGAACTTTTAAATAAAGACTCAAAACACTTCTAATTAAACACTGAAATAAATGTGAGCTGTACATGCATTTAAGAAAGATGGATAATCGGGTGATCACTTCATAAGTTATAAAAATGTCTAATCATGGGGTTGTACACCTGAAACTAACATAATATTGTCTGTTAACCATAATTTAAAAATAAAAAATACTTTTTAAAAAAGAAAGATGAATGAAAATAAGTAAGATCATTATTTTCGAACCTGCTTATTCCAGTTCAGGGTCACAGGTGGCCAGAGCCTATCCCAGCATCTCGGCGCAAGGCAGGAATCAACCCTGGAGAGGGCACCCTTTTATCACAGGGTGCACTCAAACACACCCACACCAACTCAGACTAGGACAACTGAGTCATGTAAATTCACCTCACGTGCACATCTTTGGGCAGTGGAAGGAAACCAGAGTAAACCCATACAGACATGGGGAGAACATTCAAACTCCAAACTGACACCAACAGGGAATCATGGTTTTTCCCCTCATCAACGCTATTACAAATCCACATTGAATGAATCAATGTTATTTAAGGATCTGCTATACTACGTTATGAAAGAAAATTTAAACACGCCCTAGCAGCTGTTTCGTATTAGTTACAGTTTTGAAATTCATCAGTAATATAACAGGAAAATTCCTAAAATAAAAGTTATAGTATGATATGTGAAAATGAAGAATGTATGACTATTTCATGAAAGTATTTTTTGGCTCTAAAAGTCTATACCTGAACTATTATGTGCGAGGAATTGCGCTGAGAATGAAAGGATACAAGGATACAAAGACACTTGTGGTCTCTGTACCAAAGAGTTTATAATCTGAAAGGAAGAATGGAATGGTATCATATATGTTTGTAAGGTAAAATTACAAAAAGCTAAACAGAACTGCCAATTCAATTTAACAGCGTCACTTGGGCATCTACTTAAGTACAAAAACAGAACTCTTAATTTTTAACAAAAACCTTTTCTTCCCTTGCCTTCCCCTTATTAGTAAATAATACCTCATCTACCCAGTTGCTAAAACCAAAAATGTTTTTTTTCTTCTCTATAAAAATTCAATAGCAAATCTTATTGATTCTACCACAAAAATTATCTCCACTATCTTCCTAGTCATCCCCTGCCTGGCCAAGCCAAATAAGTAGTTTCCTGTAATGGCTTCCTTAACTGGTCTTTCCACGTCCACTTCCACAGCTCTACAACCCATTTTCAAAATATTTTTTAAATATAAGCCTTATCATTTCTCACCATTGCTAAAAGCTTTCTAATGGCTTCCTATTGCACTAATCATAAAATCCAAACTTCTTACTATGGATAACTTATAAAGCCTAACATGATATGGTCCCTACCTATCTCTCTGAAGTTATCTCCTGCCATTCTTTCTCTTGCTCACTCAGCTTCAGCCACATTGGCCTTCTTTTTGTTCCTTGAAGATCAAGTTCCTTCCCACCTCAAGTCCTCTGATCTTTGATCCATCCTCAAGCTTCTCCCTCCCTCTGGTTCCACACCTATGGCACCAGTGATCAACCTTTGCATTGTTAACAGGAAAACAAACTTCACGGGATTCCTGATGCAAATGACACATTACATCACTACCTATGAGTTTTCTTGCCAAAAATGTTTAAACTGCATCTAACTAGAGGAAACATACAAATTCAGAAAGTGGGATATTCTACAAGATAATTTTTCTACACTCATCAAAAAAGTAACATAAGATTGTTAGTTATCATATTATCTATAATCCAGAAAAGTGGGGAAACAACACATCCAAACAGGAATAAGCCATAAGTGTAATGCCATAACATCTTCATAGAACATATAATGCAACCATATTTTAAAATCATACCTTCCCAGCAATATTGAAAATTTATAACGTATTATTAAATAAAAAATAGCAAAGCGCCAGGCTGGTGTGGCTCAGCAATTGAGTATCAACCTATGATCCAGGAGATCGTGGTTCGATTCCCAGTCAGGGCATATGCCTGAGTTGCAGGCCTGATCCCCAGTCGGGGACATGAAGGAAGCGGCCAATCAATGACTCTCTCTCATCCTTGACGTTTCTATCTCTCCCTCTCCTTTCCTCTCTCTGAAATCAATAAAGACATACTTTAAAAAAAAAAAAGGCAAAGCTACCAAAAATTTGCACTTTGATTATAAGAAGGTAATATGTAAATTAATGAACCTTTGGTAATGTTGCAATCCAGCTGAGTTAAGACTTTGGGGGATGTTAGAATGGGGTAAATATATTTTGCAGGTGGAACAGAGGTGAATCTTTGGGAACCAGAGGGTGGAATGCAGTAGACAGAATAATGGCTGCCCAAGGATGTTTACATTCTAATCCCCAGAATTTGTGAATGCCTTAGGTGAATTAAGGCAGTAGACAGAATTAAGGTTGATAATCATCTGATCTTGAAATAGGGAGATTATCCTGGAATTATCTGAATAGGCCCAATGTACCCATAAGTGAAAGAGGGAAACAAAACAGAGGTTACAGTCATTGCTGGCTTTGAAGGTAAAAAAGCCAAGGAATGTGAGCAGCCCCTTTAAACTAGAGAAGGCAAAAAATAAAAGATTCTCCCCTGGGCATGCTCTAGACAGGAGTGTGTCCTCACAACACCTTGATTTTAGCTGAGTGAGACTATGTTGAAACTCTGACCTCCAGAACCGTAAGATAATAACTTTGCATTGTTTTAGGCCACTAAACTTAGGATAACTTGTTATAGCAGCAGTAGAAAACTAATAAAAGCTATTCCATGACTAGAGTAAGCTGATCATCTGCTATTCTATCTACCTAACAAAGGAAAGAGTGAACTCTCTCTCTGGAGAAAGACAGCATCATCCAGGGCATCTACAATTTTTCATATATAATGTACAGCATTAAATAAAAAACTGGGCCCACCAAAAGAACTTAAAAAAAAAAAAAAAAGAAGAAGCAAATAAGAATAGATCCACAGATAATCTAGATTTTAGAGAAGGACTAAAAGTGGTCATACTCATGAAGCTACAGAAAACATGCAAGAAACAGATAAAAAGTTAGCAATTTCCACAAAAGAACAAGAATCTATAATGTCTTGACTTCTGGTCAAGATGGGGGCATAGGTAAATGCGGCACTCACGTCCTCTTGCAATCACATCAAAATTAAAACTGAACTACAGAGCAACCATTATTCAGAACTGCCTGAAATTTGGCTGAATGGAAGTCCTACAACTAGGGAATTAAAGAAGAAGCCACGTGGAGACTGGCAGGAGAGACGGAGACACAGAACAGAAGGGTCCCACACCTCTGTGTGGAGGGTAAAAACTGAAAGGGTATCAGGCGGGTCCCAAACCCATGTGTGGAGGGTAAAAACTGAGAGGGTATCTCAGCTGCAGAGGTGCCCCAAGGAGCAAGGGGTCCCAGCCCCACACCAGGCCCCCAGCCCAGGGCTCCAGGGCCAGGAAGAGAAGTCCCCATAATTTCTGGCCATAAAAACCAATGAGGGCTGAGGCTGAGGGAGACAGAGGGCTGCTGGAGTCCCAGGCAGTTCCTCCACACAGGGAGTTACTCAGACTCACTCCCTCTGAAATCTACCGCCAGGGCAGCAGCTAGAAAAGCACCAGAGGCATACAAGGAACTGAACTGTCCAACATTAGGGCAAGAACTGGGGGAGCAGCTTTCGCCCAAACAGAAAAGCTAACAGAGGTCATTGTTCCTTTGATGAGCCCTCCCCCCACAACAGAGCCACAGACAGATACAGTATCTGAGACTCCATCAACCTGGCTTACCCAGCTGATTCCCTGAGGCCCTGCCCCACACAACTTTCAGGCCCACCCAAGCTGTGTCCAGTTGCTTTTCTATATAAATGGCCTGTCTTGGCTCATACTTCAGATTTTCCTAACATCTCTCAAACAAGCAACATCTGGCCTCACTGTGCCCTGTACCTCTCACTAAGTGGCCCGAGGCCCAGCACTAGCAGCAGCAGGCCCTGGTTCATAGCTTGGCCTTACCTGGGCACCTCCAGCCCAGCAGAAGTAGCAGCCATCTGCAGATCACCTTGTAGCTCATGCCAGGTAGCCCAGGGGAGAACAGATGGCAGTTGACCTCGGCCTGCAAGTCCTGGAAGGCCCAAGAGCCAGCACAGCCAGTAGATAGCTTCAGACCACGTCGAAGCATCACCCCCAACCACCTTCACAAGTGACACACTCAAGGGGCACTGAGTGGGCACCAGAGCCCAGCTAAAGTAAGTTCTGCTCTGTGGGGTGGGCTCATGCACAGATGATCCTTCACGGTGGTCAGAGGTTGGTGGTCGGTGGTCGCAGCCAGTCCTTGCAACTGATCAACCAGAGGGTAAATCCCTCCCATAGACATGCCAATAGCAATCAGGGTGCAACTACAACAGGAAGGTATATACAGCCTCTGGGATTGGGGATAAGGGGCACCTCAGGAGCTCATCTTGTAATCTTATAGGAAGACAAGAACCCACACACAACCAGCTGGCCCTAGGCAGACCCGTGAAGGGCCAGGTCCCCTTCTGATAACATAATGAAGAATAATTTACAAGGAATCAACAGCAGAGTAGATGAAGCCAAGAATAAAATCAGCAATTTGGAATATAAGGAAGAAAAAAACACCCAATGAGAACAGCAAAATGAAAAAAATCCAAAATAATGAAGACAGTATAAGGAGCCTCTAGGACAACTTCAAACATACCAACATTTGCATCATGGGGGTGCTGGAAGGAGAACGAGAGCAAGAAATTGAAAACCTATTTGAAAAAACAATGACAGTAAACTTCCCTAACCTGGTGAAGGAAATAGACATACAAGTCCAGGAAATGCAGAGTCCCAAAAAAGATGAACTCAATGAGGTCCACACGAAGGCACACCATAATTAAAATGCAAAAAGTTAAAGACCAAGAGAATGTTAAAAGCAGCAAGAGAAAAGCAGTTACTTACCTACAAAGGAGCTCCCATAGACTATCAGCTGATTTCT
This sequence comes from Miniopterus natalensis, assembly GCF_054644295.1. NCBI lineage: Eukaryota > Metazoa > Chordata > Mammalia > Chiroptera > Miniopteridae > Miniopterus > Miniopterus natalensis. Next base: position 48,377,768 of record NC_142086.1, on the reverse strand, counting down.
CAACAGTAATGTTGCAGGCCAGCAGAATTGGCAAGAAATAATCAAAGTGATGAAATGCAAGGACCTATAGCCCTGGCCGGGTAGCTCAGTTAGTTAGAACATCGTCCTAACTAACTTCTTCATCCTGATACACCAAAGTTGAGGGTTCAATCCCTGGTCAGGGCACATACAAGGATCAACCAATGAATGCATAGATAAGCAGAACAAAAAATCAATGTATCTCTCCCCCACTTTCATCTCTCTCTAAAATCAATAAAAAATAAATCTTTACAAAAAGAAAAGCAAGGATCTACAACCAAGATTACCCAGCAAAGCTATAATTTAGAATGGAAGAACAGATAAAGAACATCTCAGACAAAAAAAAGCTAAAGGAGTTCAATAACACTAAACTATTATATGAAATGTTAAAGGGTCTTCTTTAAGAAGGAAAAAAAAAAAGATAAAAAATATAACAAGGATCATATCTGAAATATAACCTCCAAAAAACAACCTTCAGAATAGTGTACAATAAACATTGTTAAGGATAAAAAATAAATGTATCCAATAAGGACTGAAGTGTTTGAAGGCTCGCTAATGCCGTTTTTATTTTTGAGTATTGTTTGGACCAAAAATCTTTCACAATTCAGAAAGCACTAAGTAATCCAACTTTGTTTCAAGCAAAATCTTCACTTTCTAGTGAACCATGATTATATAAAGGAAAAGCAAAATTTTTATTAAAATTTTATAATATTTTAAAAAGCAACCCCACATACAACTTATTGCCCAAACAAGTTCAAACTTCTTCAACAAAGGTTTGTCAGAATGGAAACTCTCTGCCCTGGCCAGTGTTGCTCAGTAGTTAGAGCCTCTGCCTGAGCACCAAAGGGTCTCGACTTTAATTCAGGTCAAGGGCACATACCTGGATTGCAGATTCATCCCCATCCCAATGGGCACGTGCTGTAGGCAACCAATCAATGTGTCTCTCTCACAATGATGATTCTCTCTTTCTCTCTCCCCCTTTTTCCCTCCTTCCCTCAGCCCTCCTTCGCTCCCTCCCACTCTCTCTAAAAATCAGTGGGAAAAAATTTAAAAAAGGAAATTTCCCACCTTAAAAAAGTACACTTAGACACATTTACTTTCTTGTAGATTGTTAGATGACAAAACGTTTGCCCAGCCAGCATGGCTCAGTGATTGAGCATCAGCCTATGACCCAGGAGATCAAGGCTCAATTCCCTATCAGGGTACATGCCCATGTTGAGGGCTCCATCCCCAGTAGGGGGTGTGCAGGAGGCAGCCAATCAATGATTCTCTCTCATCGTTAATGTTTCTTTCTCTCTCTCTCTCTCTCTCTCTCTCTCTCTCTCTCTCTCTCTCCCCCTCTCCCTTCCTTTCTCTGAAATCAATAAAGACATATTAAAACAAAAACAACAACAAAAACACTTTAACCTTTAGAAGGGTTTTTTTAAAAAACTAAAAAGGCAACCCAAAATTACAATGAAATATGCCTTTCAATCTAAAGAGAAACAAAAAAGGTCTTTGGAATGTAAAGTAACTATTAACTTTATTCAAATGAATAAAGACAATGTTACAATTGCAAGATCCTTCTCCCCCTATTTTAACCAGTCCTCCTCTGGTTTTCCTTATCAATTTAACAGGAAAATTAATGTTTAAAGCTAGAACACTGGTGAAATTTTTCTTCAACAAGATCTGCCTTTTGCATTAATTCTAAAACACCCAAGGCAGTTATGTCCACATTCCAGACTTAAATGCCACAAGATTCTTTTGTGAATTAAAAAAAATAGGTATTAACTTAAAACCAGCACAACATATCAGGACACTACAAGGAATACACAGGGCAGCTGCCTTCCTATCAAAAAACAAGCTCAGCCCTCATAAATCTTCTGTTGTTATGGAAGTTTCAATACATCATTCATAAAAATGCATAATACTCTCAAAAATCAATTTTCTCTTACACATAAGCATGTGAAAATAAAGACTTCTGAAATACTCTTTTCAAATGCTATAGAAATCTACTTAGTAATGGGATTATAGAAAAACTTTTAAAAATTAGGAATGTGAATGATGAGACCTTTATTTCTTGGCATTCTTCCCTCTATTGCAAACCTAATCTAGTCTCAAAAATATATACAAGATATTGGAGTTCTTTGAATTTTGGTTTTTCTTCCCAAATTGCAGCCAACAATAATTGGAATACTGGAAATAACTCTTGAAAATCTCAAATATCTTAATTAAAATAAAATACTATATTCAAATTTAACAAAACTTCACTATAATATTCCATATAACTTAATCAGTATCTTTACCTTTTATTTTATATTCAATGATTCCTTTATGTCAAAAGCAAAGATATGCCCTGGCCTGTGTGGCTCAGTTGGTTGGAGCATCATCTCGTGCACCAAAAGATCAAAGGTTCAATTCCCGGTCCCAGCACATACCTGGGTTTCAGCTTCCATCCCTAGTCAGGGCAAGTGCAGGAGGCAACCGATCAATGTATCTCTCTCACATCCATGTTTCTCTCTCTCTTTCTCTCTCTCCCCCTTCCTTCCTTTCTAAAATCAGTAAAATAAAAGATACATGGTTTGTGACCAACACCAGTGGCTAGCTTTCCAAGTCACTTCTCTCAACTTTTTTTTAAAAAAATCAAATTTAAAATGTGGAAGAAATTGCACACAAAGCCATATTCTCTAGGAGAAAAATGCTGTGATTATTGCATTAAAAAAAAAAAATAGCTGACTCATATTAATAAAAATTTCACAAAAAGCAGAACTTTATGAGGTACACTTTAAAAATTTCATTTGCCACACAGTCCTGGAATCTAACCTGTAAAGCTCTCCTACACAATCCATCTGTGTCTCCAGAGTCCTTCAATTCACACAGAACACGAGTGTTTCAAAAACTTATACCAACAACAGCAGTCAAACCAGGTGCAGCTTTTTGCAAGCAATAGCCCTAAACTCCAAATAAAATTAACAAGACCCTGGCGGAGTAGATACAGTTGGTCAGATATGCCTAGATTGGGGTTGGATCCTCCCTCAGGGCACATACAAGAATCAACCGATGAACTCATGCAACAAGCTATAGTTTCTTTCTCTCCCTCCCTCCCTCCCTTCCTCTTTCTCTCCCTAAAATTAATTTTAAAAATTTTTTTAAGTAACAACAAAACAAAAATCAAAAGTTCAAAACCAGAAAGTGTTCTTAAATTTTCTCTTAGAAGTAGGAGTTCCTTAGTTTTACAATACTTTGCTTTTCAGTGAAAAAAGAACGGGAAATGTAATTAACAGTGATAAGGATGAGAACAGTTAGTTCCCAGGCAGAGGATGCAAGAATTTACAACGCAGGCTCGACCTAGAGATATATCTCTCTCTTACACACACACACACACACACACACACACACACACACACACACACACACACACACACACCCCACCACCCCACCCCCCCCCCCCCCAATGCTCTGGGAAGCTTTCAAGAAATGTCACTACCTACTGAAAGTTTTAAGGCCTTATTTTTTTTTTTAAGGCCTACGGACAGTCCTAGTCCTGTAAATGCACTGTAAAATACAACCTAGCAAGCTGCATTCTCCAAGACAATTCAAGAGTTTCCTACGACGCCCGAAGCGGAAAGAGCATGTACTCTGGCCACCCTCGGGGCTGCCGCCTGGCACCCAGGAGGGAGGGCAGCCCATGAGAATGCGAACGCCACCGCGTCAGTTGATGTGACGGATCCGCTGGGCGCATCCCACTGTGATCCGGGGCCCTCCCGGGCCGACGCTGCTGGAAGCGGAACATAACCGCAAACTTCAGAGTCCTCCTATTTCCGTTCTCAAAACAGAATGCCCTGTTTTCTCCTACACCTCATCCCTCAACCCAATACCCCCCGACAGCGGTGCCCCCTTCAAAAAAAACCTTAAGTGGACAGCAAAGCAGAGAGTCTCCGATCAGAGTCAATAGAACGTGTTCGGTCAAAGCGCTCCAACCCCCGACTCCGGTGCAAATCACCCGCCAGCGCCTTCCTGAGCCCCTGCGGCTGGGGGTAAGCAAGCAACAGAAGTGGGCGTCCCAGTCCCCCCCCCCCACTTCCTCCCCGGGGTAAGAGGAGCGGAAAAACGCAAAGAGGAACTAGGTGAACTGCAAGGGTGCCCTGCAAGCTCTCTTCAAGATGGGGTGGGGTGGGGGTGGAAACGACGGAGCGGAAGGAAGGGGAAAGGATGAGCTACAAGAAGAAGGGGACGAGAGCGCGCGCCAGAAAAGGGCACGAGTCTTCGCGTACGCGGTGCACCCCAGTCCTCGGAGTAGAGCGGGTGCGCCCGGCCTCTGGATCGCTTCGCCCCGGGCAGAGGGCGAAGGGGGATGAGGAGGCAATGTCCTCCTCCCGGCCAGCCTCGCAGCTCAGGAAGGATCGGTCAGAGCCGCAGTGCCTTCGCCGGGTCGGGAGCGGCGACAACAGCCGCTCGCCCCGTCGAAAGGCGCGGGCTGCGGGGCCCACAGCGCGTTCAGCGGGCGGGCTTTCACGGCCCCACCACCGGGAGAGGCAACCCCGGCGTGACGCCGGCCCGGCCGCGCCAGTTACCTGAAACGGGGCGAATCCTTCAGACACTCCTCGAAATCTACCGTCATCTTCATCTGCCTTTGCCTCCGCCTCGCCTCGGCGGCGGCGCTGGAGGAGCCTAAGGAGCCGCGGGAGTGGCTGCGCTGGGTACCCAGACGGCTACGGCAGGCGCACGGCAGGGACTAGCGCTACGCTGAGGTGAGCAGGGCGCCTGGCCCGAGGGTCATAGCAGCCGCGAAGACCGCGGCCGCAGCGACTGCTAGTCAGGCCCCAGTCCGGCCCCTCTTCCTCCCACCCCCAGCACAGCGCCGGCCTCAGGGAAACGGCCGGGGAGTGACAGCCTCCGCCAGCCAGCCACAAACCCAGCGGCCAATGGGCGGGGCTTCCGGCAGCACCGCCTGCGGGCGCCCAGGCAACGCACCTGAGCGACGATCGCGCGACCCAATGAGCAGAGGGACCGTGAATGCCTTCTAGCCACATGCGTTCCGGAGGGCCAACCCGGATGCACTGGCGTCGTTAGGCGGGACGAAGCGGTTGCTGGGAGGCCAGCAGCTGAGCCTCCTTGGGAAGGAAGTCACGTGTCCGCGCGCCGCGCTTCCCTAGGAGCCCCGCCTCTTTTCCAGCTTCTCCAGCCCCGCCCTGCTGAGCTGCCAACGCGGGGGAGCCGCCTCCTGCAGGTCTGAGCAAGGAGAGTTGCTTTTTAAAGAGCTTTGGGAGAAATCTGAAGAGGTTGGAAGAAATTATAAAAGGAAGATATAGGTTAAGCCATCGATTCCTTTCAGTTTAAAGAAAACGAGGTCAGGAAAGGAGCGAGGGTAAAAGTTAATGATAAAATCCGTCTTCCAGTGATTGGCTTCATTGCTTAATAATTTGGAAATATCTCCCATGTATATATTTTTCTATAGCCAGAGCCTGCTTCCTGAAGGAGCTGGCATTTAGGGTGGGCATGGAAAGATAAGGATTCAGACAGGCATGAGAGGTAGGGCGTTGCGTGTGGAGGAACCGTTCTCGAAACCACAGAAGACGTTCCTCCCTACCGACGCCTTTCTCTCGGTAGCCTTCGCCAGTTCTAAGCTGATAGGGTTCTGAAAAGCAGACTCACTCCAACTTGCAACACTTGCACCATAGATACATTATATTTAAATGTATATATTTTAAACCGAACCTAAAAAGCATAGGCGTATCCATAAACATGCACGCCTAGGGTGTTCTAACAGCGCAGTGGCTCTGAGCAAGAGTCTGGAGGCAAACTCCCTGGATTTACCTCTTCGCTTTCTCACTGTAAAAGGTAACACCACTGATCCAAAAAAATTGCCCTGAGGCTGAAATAGATAAGACCTCTAAAGGTACTAAAGACAGTGCCACATAGTACTCATTCAATAAATGTTGACTCTTACCATAATTGTACCACCTTTTTCTTCGGTGCCATAATCAGTGGTTAGGTTTAAGCCTTCTCACTTCCACTGCCTAAAGTCTTATATAACCCTTTGACCATCTGGCTAACTATAGAGCATGAGGGTTTGTTGCTTTTCATAACCTATGGTTATATCTTGTTCTCTTTAGCACTTTTAGGAATTAACAGTATAATTTTGAGACATTTCAAAGAATACACAAGCTTTATAAATATGTCTTCTTTGGTTATAAACTTGGTTTCTCTTTTTTAATTGAATTGCATATTCCTGGAATCCACACAGCTTCTCTTGATAACTAGAAACTATTGACAGTTAAAGGTTGTGCCCTCAGACACTTTAATCAATCAAGCCAGCCTCTTCTAGATTTGTAACTTCTATTGCAAATTTAGAAATAGAGTTGGCCAATTCTACATTTAATTGCGTTCTTGATGTATAACAATTAATCTGTATATACAATAACTTATTGTTTCAGTGCTTCAACACAGTGTAACCTTTTGGAAGATGCCTAAAGTGACACTTTGGGATTCAAATTAAAATTCAACTGCATGACACTATCAATGCAACTAAGCTAATTACCAAATAAACATTTTTCTGTGGATGGCATTAAATTTACATAAACCCATTTAATGATAGCAATTTCACAATTTTTTTTTCTCTGCCCCATGGTAAAGCAAGATGTCAATGGTAAGATATGTCCTAAATTAAGAAATATTGCCCTGGCCGGTGGCTTATTTGGGTGGGGCATCATCCCATACACCAAAAGATTTTGGGTTCAATTCTGTAAGGGCACATACCCAGGTTGCAGGTTCGATCGCTGGTCAGGGTAAGAACAGGAGGCAACCAATCTCTCTCCCTCTCTCTCTTTCTTTCTCTCTCAAATCAATAAAAATATACCCTCTAGTGAGGATTTTTAAAAAGAAGAAGAAATATTAAAAGTGGGGCAGGGTGGGAATCCCAAAATGCCGCAGGTCATAAATATAAGTTTCAGAGCCACTCTGCAACTTCTGCCATATATTTCTCTTTTAAAAAATATGTTTTTATTGATTTCAGGGAGAGGAAGGGAGAGAAAGAGAGAAACATCAATGATGAGAGTCATTGATAAGCCCCTCACTGGGGATGGACCCCGCAACACCAGCATGTTCCCTCACCAGAAATTGAACCATGACCTGGTTCATAGGTCAGTGCTCAACCACTGAGCCACGCTGGCCAGGCGGCTATATATTTCTTTTCTTTTTTTTCTTTTTAATATATCTTTACTGATTTCCAAGAGAGGAAGGGGGGGAGAGAGAGAGAGACGGAGAGAAAGAGAGAGAGAGAAATCAATGATGAGTCACTGTTCAGCTGCCTCCTGCATGCCCCCGACTGGGGATCAAGCCCACAACCTGGGCATGTGCCCTGACCCAAAATCGAACCATAATCTCCTAGATCATAGGTCGATGCTCAACCGCTGAGCCACACCAGCCAGGCTGCTCTGTATTTCTTGATGTATCCTTTTAACCTATGTTCCTGGAGCTTATCCCTTTCATCTGTCTCCCAATCCTCAGATCCCAGGAGGAAATCTGATTAGCCCAACTGATTTCTTCAGGACAAGTCACCCAGTGTTGTGGCAAGCCCCGTAGTGGGGTGGGATCCCTGGAATTAATCATTTGTACAGGAATGGGGGTAGGGATGGGAGCTGCAGACAGCTGACTAGTAGAAAAGGTGGTGTCCGTAAAAGAGGATGTTGATGGTTGGGCCCCATAAAACACATCTATTAAACTTTCACATTCATCTAGGACTTTGGCCTCTGACTCACAATCCTCACCCCAACTCCTACCATTAGTTAAGGTGATTTCAACCTTCATTTGTTCTTTCATTCAATAATATCCAGTGAGCATGTACTCTGGCCAGACCCTATAGTAGGTTCGGAGGTTTATGAATGAAATAAACAGCGTTTCCTTTCTAGAGCTTTCAAACCAGAGAGGGAAACATATGATAAGTCCTGGGTGAGGAGTATGCACAGGGAGCTAGTCATACTCTGACAGTCATTTCTCCTGAGGAAGGAAATAGGGTTCTCATATCCCTATAAATATGAGGAATCTTGAAAAGTAAGATCCAACAGAAGGTGAAGAAGGTCTTTCCAAGGACCTTTCATAACAGGGAACTATGTGACTAAAGAAGTAAACAGTGACCAGATACAAAGCGACTTGCCTGCCATGCTAATTAATTTGTATCTTAAGGCAATGGGAAACCATTAGAAGAACTGAGGCCTGGAAGTGATGGGATCTAATTTGAATTTTAAGGATAGTGAAGCAAAGGGGTGGGGCTATCAGGACTGAGACTAAATGCTGTAAGCAACTTTGAAGTTTTCAACCAAGGCGATTTCAATCAAGAGATAGTTAAGAAATACAAATGAAAGAATCTGCTAGCCAACTGAATGTAAGGAAAGAAAAGGAAAAAAGACCCAACTTTAGGGTGACTCCCTGCTTTAGGTTGGGGTGACTGGTGGAAGGTGGTGCCATTCACATAAAGAAAACATTTATCTCTGTGTCTCAAAATATATCTCTTCCATAAGTCCTTAAGTGTCACCCAGAACATTCCATTCACAAGCTCAACCTTGAATGTTTCACATCTCCAAACCCCCAGTACTTTTTATCTCTCAGGCTATTGATATCTGTCTGTTTTGCCTTCCTCCCCCACTTAAACAACACTCTCTGACATGCCTCCGTACCTCTCCCTAGGTCGTTCCCTGGCAATGCCACATACCCAGCACTGGGTCGACCCAAAGATTTCCTTTATATTCCCCACTCCTAGTTGCTGAGCAATACTAGAGACAGTTCATATCTTAGAGCAGTTGGAGTCATTGGAAAACCTTCAGCAGGGGAGTATGATGTGATCTATTTGTATTTTAAAGGGGGCCGGATAGGTGAGAGTTGAAGGCTTTTAAGTCTGAGGCTCCATATCACTGTATTCAATGATATAAGACCTGGATACTCCGTACTCAGGGTTTTCAACTGTCTTTGTATTATTTATCTGTGGCCAAAACTCTAGAGCGCTTGAAACAGTGGTTGTTTCCAAACCTTGCCACCCAGCCTCTCATGATCTGTAGATAATTTTGACTCTTCACAAAGAAGATAGGAGGCCTTAGGTAGGAACACTCTTCCTAGCCCCACACACACACTCACCTGTTTCCTTCCTAGCCCAGCGATCTCAGAGGAAAGCAAGCCTCCTCCTTGTTCTCTGGACCTCGCCCCTTTCATTCTCTGAGAATGGCTCTATCAATTTTCCACTCTTTCTAGGCATCTTCAACCTGTGTCTCAAATGACCTTTCTTTTTCTCTTTGAAGAAAAGGAAAAGATGTAACACCAAAGAGGATCATTCTGTTGTAAGAAAAACTATTTGAGTAAGGGGGGGGGGGAGGGTTCATGATCAGATAGGATGGTTTTGCCCAGAACCAGATGGCTGGCTATCCATGGACCTTGAGAAGGATCTGGAACCAGAGCCTGTAAAGCCTGGATGCTCCCTCACCTCTGGCCTTTCCACACATGTGCTTTGTTCTTCTGCACACCTGAAGTTCATTTCATCTCCCCCTCCAGACTCAGCTTCCAAGAGTACCTAACCAACAAGAGAGAAAGGGTTTTCACTCTTGACCCAAATTCTAAATGTTTTGGGGGAAGCATTGGCCCACCTTGGATGATGTGCCCTAGCAAGAGCCAAGTGACTATAGCCAAGGGGTCAGCCATGTAAAACATAGCTTCCAGAAGCCTGCTCCTATGACCATGTGGATCAGGGATTAGTTAGCATAGAAGGGGAACTTATGAGTTGGATAAATTCCCCTTTGGCTATTGCCAAGTCTCCCTCCATTGCTTTCTGTCTAAGACTGAAGAGCGTAGTCTCCACAATTTTCCCTCCTATTCAGTTCACTATCCACTGCATTGTTCTCTACTCCCCACCCAGCCCCACAACTGTTCTCAGTAAGGTAACTTTCCAATTGCCAAACCAAAGGACACTTCTCAGTACTTGGTTTTCCTGACATCTTTTCAGCACTGGACACTGTTAACAACTATTTTTACATTGAAAACTCACAGTTCTCTCCTGCTTAAAATTCTTCAAGGTTTAATATCACCTAAATCTATGGTTTTTAAATTTTCCTTATCTTGGAACCCCCCCCCCCTTTTTCTTAAAAAAGAAAAAAAATTTTTCACCAATGCCCACCATCAAATGGACAAAATTGGAGCTGGTGTGGTTGCAACAGTGGTGGGAGACCCAGTGCCTGGCCACCTGGCCCCACTCCCTATTCCCAGGTGCCTCACCAGTGGATTCCAAGAAACACTCATGGCTCCACTGAGTATACTCTGAAAACCACAGATCTGTAGGATAAACTCCAAATTCCTTAATTTCATAACTGCCAACCTTTCCTACCTTCTTTGTTGCCAGTCTCTCTGCTGCAGATGGGTTCATCCATACATGAAGGAATTCTCACTGCTTCTGTGCGCTTCTTTCTCAGGCCTACCTTGGTACATGATGTTTCCTCTCCCTGAATGGACCTCCTCCCTTTGTGTTCCTGGTGAGCTCCCATTCATTATTTAAAACTTGGCTTAAATGGAATCTCTTCAGGTACTTGCCTATCACAGTGACATGACTTTTCCTTTGTGTTCTGGTTGCTCTGTCACCCGTTGCACAGAAGTCTGTTAGAATAGAGTTCAGTTCAGTATTATAATTTGAGATTTTTATGACCATAGTCTCCTCAGACCTGGAACTTTTGGGTGGTGACAGTATGTTCTTTTCATTTTTGTAGTTCTAGAACTAGCCCAGTGCCTGACATTTACTGTCTGATAAATGGTGAATACATGTATTTTTTTCTCCTGAAGTGATATTTTCCTATTCAAATCCTCATGATTACTTCTGTACATGTATGTATTTCCCCATCAGATTATAAGCTCAGATAATGATACTTGTATGTTAGGGTGATTGTGACAATTAAGTAAGATATACAAAAACTGGCAAACAATGCCTGACTTATTGATAGTTTTCATCCTGGCTGTATAACAGAACCCCCGTAGAGTTTTTCTGTGTTTTGGGGTTTGTTTATGTGTTTGTTTCAGTATAGGTTCATGAGCCCAACCTATTAAATCAGATTTCCATAGGTGAGGCCTGGGCAGAAGTCCCACAGATGATTCTGATGCCCAGCCTTCATAATTGAAACTAATTACTAGCTAATGTTCATTTTGTAACTCCAGGACCTGGCACAGAGACCAGCAATGTAGTAGGTGCTCACTAAATATAGGTTGAGTTGAAATTGAAGTATATAATGTTTTCAACATTCAAATCATAACATTAAAAAAATATATATATATCTAGCAAGCCAAGAATTTGAGGTAAAAAGGTAGATTTAGGGGCCCAGACCACAACTTGATTCTCAGTCCCTTACTGTTGAGTCTCTACTTCAGTAAACCCTCTGCTGCTCTCCCTTCCTTCCACCCCCTTCCCACCTTCCTGCATTTAGTACATAGAAAGACTTACTCTCTGCCCAACTACAATCTCCATAGATCCAAAACACCAAGGTTTCTAAACGATGGCTTCCTAAGTTCTTGATTTGGCTATGGTCTATGCTGAGAGCTTTCCTAGGGTCTCCCTCTCTCCATAATCACCATATTTAATTGAACTTCAGATCCTGTTAACTGTTTCCCATATAATAGCTCTTGAATTTGTGCCCACCTTCCAAATCTCAATGCCACTGCTTTGGTTCAGGGCTTCACTACCTCTTGCCTGGATTATTCCAAACAACATCCTAACTGGTCTCCTTGCCTGTTATGGACTGAGTTGTGTTTCCACCCAATTTAACACCCAGTACCTGAGAATGTGAATGTATTTAGAGATAGGGCCTGTAAGAAGGTAATTAAGGTTAAATGAGGTCATAAGGATGGGGCTGTAATCTAATATGACTGGTGCCTTTTGAGAAGAGAAAGAGCTATCAGGATGCAAGTGCACACAGAGGAAAGGCCATGTGAAGACACAGATAGAAGGCAGACATCCACAAGCCCAGGAATGAAGCCTAAGAGAAACCAAACCTGCCAACACCTTGATCTTGGACTTTCAGCTTCCAGAACCATAAGAAAATAAATTTCTGTTGTTTAAATCTTACCCAGCTTATGGTATTTTGTTATGGCAGTCCTAGTAAACTAAAAATACACTGCCACAATGTCACCCACTCCAATTTATTCTCCGTACTACTAACAATTATCTTTCTAAAAAGCTAATCTGGTTACATGACTCCCTGGCTCAAAATACTGTGATATCTTACATTGCTTTCTTGGTACAGCACATAGGAGATGCTCTGGCCTTTCTCAGCAGCACCATCTTTTATTCTTGTACCAGCATTTCCAAAACTCCAGTCATACACATCATATCAGTCATGGTCTTTAAGTTTAACAAGCAATAGAAACCAACTCCGGCTAGTTTAAGCAAGAAAGGAATTCCTTACAATGCTGTGAGGTGTTGTATTAGTCTGCTCAAGCTGCCATAACAAAACACCACACACTGTGTGGCTTAAACAACAGAGATTTATTTTCTTGACTAGAAGTCCAAGATCAAGGTGCCAGCAAGGTTGGCTTCTAGTGAGAGCTCTCCCCTTGGCTGCAGATGGCACCTTCTCCCTGTGTCCTCATGTGGCCTTTCCTCTGCGCACATGGAGAGAGGGAGAAACAGAACAAGCTTTCTGGCGTTTCTTATTACAACACAAAATTCTATCTGATCAGGGTCTCACTCTTATAACCACATTTACCCCTAATTACTTCCTGATGTCCCATCTCTAAATACAGCCACACTGGGATCAGGGCTTCAACATATAGATTTTAGGGGGACAGAAACATTCCGTTCTTAAGAGCATTCATAGAAGCTTTATTCATAACAGCCAAAAACAGAGCACAACCCAAATACCAATCAGCAGGTAAAATGATGAATACAGGCGGTTCCCGACTACAATGGTTCAACTTAGGATTTTTGACCTTAAAATGGTGCGAAAGCGATATACATACATTCCATAGGAACTTGCTTCAAATTCTGAATTTTGCTCTTTTCCCAGGCTAGCGATACGCGGCACCACACTCCCCGCGATGCTGGGCTGTGGCCATGAGCCCAGCTCCCGGCAGCCCCGAGACCAGGAGGGTGGGCGACTGACACTCTACCGCGTACTGTGTTCCAGCACCTTTTGGATATTGTGTTTTTTTGTGGTTTTGTACTCCATCACATCTGCAAAATGCCCATCTGTGTCTCCTGCTGCTGGGGAGAAGGCGAGTACTCGTGAGATAAACTCAAGATGATTGCCCAGCTGCAGGCCAGTGTCTGTGCTCTGAGCATGGCGAAGGTCAGCTGGACCAAGCTATGTTGTGCAGTAGGTTAGTTTTGTATTTTTTGGACTTTATATATAAATGATATAATACTATATTTATTCTCCTATAACTTTTTTTTCTTCTTTTTTAGCTCATAATCATGTTTGTGAAATTCACCCATATTAAATAAAGCCTGTAGTTCTAGATCATTCATTTTCACTGCTATATGAATATTCTTCCTAAAATTTTTAAAATTGATTTTAGAGAGAGGGAAAGAGAGAAATATTGATTTGTTGTTGAGAGAGAGAGAAACATCAATTTGTCGTTGAGAGAGAGAGAGAGAAACATCAATTTGTTTCCATCCACCCATGCATTTACTGGCTGCCTCCTGCACGTGCCCTGACCGGGGATCGAACCAGGAACCTTGGTGTACGGGGATGAGCTACCCAGCCAGGGCTGAATATTCTTTATTTATTCTCCTATGAACATATGCGTTGTTCATAGTTCTTTCTTTTCAGAAACAATGATGCTATGAGCATTCTTGTCCATGTCTCCCTGTATGCATTTACAGGAGCATCTCCAGGGCCTACACCCAGGAGTGGAATTACTGAGCCATGGGGTTTGCATATCCTCAACTTTGTAAGGTAGAGGTAACTTGTTTGCCAGGTGTTAAACAACTTTGTATTTATTGCCTCCACCCTGTATGAGCTCCTATTACTTCATATCCTCCCTAATACTTGGTGCTGTCAGGTTTTTAATTCTTGCCAATCTAATGGTATAAAAAGCATCTCACTGGACACACACACACACACACATAATTTCCCTGGTTATTAATGAGGTTGAACATCTTTCCATATGCTTATTGGTTATTTATAGCGCCTCTTTTGTGAAATGTCTATTCACGTCTTTTGTCCAATTTTTTAAAAATATCACTGGAGAGTATTATGCTAAGCTAAATAAGCCAGTCAGAAAAAGACAAGTATCACATGATCTTGCTTATATGTGGAATCTAATGAAAATAAACTGATAAACAAAACAGATCCACACACATTGAAACATGCAACAGACTGATGCATTTCAGAGGGAAGGAGGGGAGGGCAGGAACAGATTAATCAAAAAACTTATATGCATAGCCAATGGACAAAGGATAGTGGGGGGAGGGCTTGGGGCGGGAGCAGGAGAAAAAGGGGAACATTTGTAATACTTTCAACAATAAAGATTAAACCTATTAAAAATTAACTTTTTTGCCTTTTTATTGAATTTATTGGGGTGACATTGGTTAATAAGATTGTATAGGTTTCAGGGGTACAATCTATAATACATCATCTGTATATTGTACTGTGTGTTCGCCACCCCAAGTCAAGTCTCCTTCCATCACTATTTATCTCCCCTTTACCCTCTTGTACCTCCCCCCACACCCTTCTTTTTCCCATTTTTTTATTAGAGTCATTTTTTCTTTATGTCTAGATATCAGTCTTTTTTCAATTATATGTGTTACAAATATCTTCTGGTTATGGATATTCTTCTTTTTTGTGGGATCTTTTGATAAACAGAAGTAATTGACTTTAATGTAGTCAAATCTATATTTTCCTTTATGATTTGTGCTGCTTGTGTCTGCAGGAATTCTTCCATACCCTGAGATTCTGAAGACATTCTTTTATAGAATCTTCTAAGTTTTGTTTCTCATGCAAGTCTTTAGGCCCACATGGACTCAATTTTTGTGAATGGTATGAGATAGCTACCTTTAAAGATATAGTATATTGATAACTAATTGTCCCATTGCCTCAGTGCTGTGCATTGAAAAGCCCACCTAATAGCTCACTTTTTGTTTGTTTACACATCTATCTCCCCCTCCTAGCCCACAAATATTTAGAAGCAACGATGGTGTCTTATTTTTTATGTATCTACTCAGTGCCTAACATAGTACCTTGCACCGTAAACATTCACTACATATATTGTTGGGATTGTTTTTGTGTTCTTAAGCCATAACACCATAGACCACCTGAGCTAGAAAGAACCTAAAAACATTGTTTTGTCCAGCTCCTTTATTTTACTTGTGTGGAAATGGAGGCACAGCAAGAGTAATCTGTGTACTTAGGAGATCACGTGGGGATTCAGTGCCAGAGCCAGGGCTCAGCACACTATTTGCTATTTCTCCTAAGAGTCCAGACATCAAATCTAGCTCCACTTACCATGGTCATCCAGCACCTGAACAAAATCATGGCCTGGTCAGCAAGTATGGAGGGGACACTGGTGCCTGCCACAATGGATAAGAAAAGGATAGGGCATATATACCTATGCATGTTTGCTACAATGTTGTTTCTAGAGAAAAAGAGGATATAGCCTAAATTTTTACCAATATGTTAGTTAAGTCACAATATATCCATATGGTAGAACATCATGTAATATAATTTCTTAGAAAAAAAAGGAAATAAGTTCAATGTTAGCAATAACTATTTGTTTCTTTACTCCTTTATGCAATCGCTCCTTTTAAAAATAAACATGCATTTATATTTTATAATTGGAAAAAAAATTTTTTTGCACCTGTTATTACAAGAAAAGTGGATCCTGGAGAGTTTCAAATTTTGTCTGTTTACTTTATTTATATCCTGCATATCTCATGAATTAAAAAAAATAAATAATAAGGCAGTTAAAATGAAATTTTTTAAAAATGAAAACCTTATGGGGAAGAGAGTAAAAAGTTATGCCAACAACCAGTTTTTTGTTTTTGTTTGTTTGTTTGTTTGTTTTACAAGATTAAAAATACACTGTTGTGTTGTTCTAATTAACTGAGAAAAGAACTCATACCAGTATGTCAGGAAAGAGAAATATTTTCCTGAGTTCCAAGAGGAATTTAGACAAGCTTAATTTCTATTCCTATTACCTATTAGCCAACTAACGTGCACTGCCACTCAAACCTCTCTTTAATGCTGAACCCGTGGCTTTGAAAGTGCTTACACACAGGAGGTGGTATTATCACAAGGACATTTTGGTACCTCCTTTTAGTGGCATCAAAACATATACCCTATTTTCTTTGCTTTTATTATTTTTAAGAAAACTTGGTATTCCTCAATAAGAAAATGAAGGTTTAACCCAGCCGAGAGTGGCTCAGCGGTTAAGGGTCGACCTAGGATCCAGGCGATCGGGGTTCAGTTCCCGGGCAGGGCACATGCCCAGGTTGCGGCTGCAGCCGATCAATGACTCTCTCATCATTGAGGTTTCTCTCTCTCTCTCCCTCTCCCTTCCTCTCTCTGAAATCAATAAAGATATATTTTTTAAAAAAAGAAAGAAAATGAAGGTTTGATCCAAATATTAGGGAACTTTAGTTTTGTTGCTATTGTTTAGGATTTAAATGCTTCAAACGTTTGCACATGCAGTACAGGGTAGGCTGATGCCAGGGGCGCTCAAGTCCTGGGCGTCCCTGCTTCTCTCCTTAACTGCCGAGGGCCACCCACAGCCCGCAGCATGGACACACTGCTTTTCTTCTGAATCTCTCTTTTCCCTTCAGCTGCCTCTACACTCTTGGCAGAAGTGCTAGGGAAGCAGACAGCAATAGAAATAAATCTGTCTTCCTTTTCCTCTTCTTTCTCCATGTGATAAAGTTGGTACTGACAGATTAAATCAAGCTATTAACTTGTGTCATTGAAATTAAAAACATTTATTTTTTATCAATAGTAGGAATACAGCCAAATATATCCCTTAATAGAAAAGCTAAGAAGCTACCTACCCCAACTATATGCTAAAATGTTCTGTAGATGCCTCGTTTCTTAATCTCTCGTAATGACAAGATGGCTTCTGGTTGTTAAAAAGGTGGGCGGGGAGGGGGTCAGGGGGAAAGATGATTAATTCTACTTATTTATTAGTTCCTGTCCTACATCATGGTACAGAGCTACCTTACAATATGATTTTTTTTTAAAATGTCTTTTGGACACAGACAATAGAGCGGTGAAGGCCTGGGAAAGGGTGGGAACTGGGTGGAGGGGGGCAGTGGGGGGAAAAATTGGGAGAGGGGAACATCTGTAATACTCTCAACAATAAAGATTTTTTAAAAAAAGAGGTTTTGTTTCACCAGAGGGAAGTAAGTATTCATTGTGATGTTGACATTACTAATAACTATTTGCACCAAAACAATACTTGCCAAAATGCTGTAAATCCAGAGCTACATATTCAAAACACTCACTGTATGTGCTATGGGAATGCAAGGGAAAGGGTGATGTTGTAAGTTAGTAAAAACAGCCAGAACAAGGAATGAACTGTTAGAAAAGGGGCAGAGTCCTGGAGTACAAGGGGTTGGCCTCCCACCCCCACCCTGGGGCCCCAGTGCCTCAAAGTATGATGCTGTTCAATGCACTGTGCTTTCTACATGATTGGTCACAAGACAGCTAAATTCAAAGAACAGAAATTGTCCAGCTCCCCAGGTCCCAGCCATCACTATTCTAGTTCCTCATAGTTCTGACTCCCAGCTTTCTTACCTCTAGAACATTTAGAGCAAAACTAGTAGGTGGGCTAGTGTCAGTCGCATGCTGCCACTCACAAAAGGGGTGGAAGCACCACTCGCATTGGTTACATTGCTCTACACATATAATTAGCCAGAGTCAACCCTCCCCTCCACCCATGGAGCAGCTGGCCTGCCAGGCAAATTCTGGCAAAGAAGTTCTGCAGAGATGATAATCGGGCATGTGGGGACCTCCAATATTCTGATGTGCATACCAGCCCTCACAGCTCTCCTCAGCTGATTCCATAATTGGCAGCCGAAAGGGGGCAGGGTGGGCAGGGGGACTGCACTGAGCTGTTGGCAGCTTGTGGATGTGACTCTCAAAGGCAGCGGAGGTGGGTGGCACTGTGGAGATAACAACTCACACCTCCCATTCTCCCTCCCACTCCTGAGCTTGGAAACACAAGGTACTGTGGGATCCGGACTCAGCCTCCTGCAGCTGTTCTGCTATGGCTTGTGCTTTGCCAACTGCTTCCTTGGGGCTGTCCTTTAAGGAGTGGTTGGGGTTTGCCTTTTAACTCACTATGTATCAGCAAGACATTTGGCCACACACCCAAACAGGGAGGATTTCCTGCAGATAGAGTCATAATTTTACAAAGTCATGAGAACCTTAAAGATTCTGGGAGAGACTCACCCAGGGTGACACTGCTAGCCTGCAGAACAAGAATTAGAACAGGTCCCATGAAACAGTCTCTCAAACTCGTGAAACCATATTTGATCCATGGTCAGAAATATACTTTATAAGCTCACCAATGCGTGCAAGCATAACATACAGGTATGTGAGGATAAATATATCCACATATGTAATTAAAACAGAAATGACACGCAGTATTACCCTTCCCAAATGCTATGCTCCATTTTTATTACTGCTTCCTAAAAGCTGTTTTTGACCCACAAAATTGGTCTATGATCACATAAGCAAAGACTCCTTGTGTTATTTCATACTGAACCATCTAACTCACTTTGAACTACATAGGAAACATTTCTGAAAATAAGAGTAATCATCACTCTTCGTTCAAAAAAGGTCTCATTTCATGTAAAGCCCGTTTCAGGAGATAGTTCCTTTCCCTGCTAGTCATCCTGCACACGCGCACGCCTGGCTGAGGCAAGGCTTCCAAAACGTAACTTGTCAAGTGAGCCCAGTGCGTGAAACTCTTCAGCGGCCCCTGGTTGCCAGTGCTAATGATAGCTAACACGCCATGCTTACCGTGTGCCGGGTCGTCTTCTAACACTTTACATATGTCCCCCCCATTTATTTATCCCTTATAGCTCTAAAGGGAGGGGTATTTCCATGCCTATCTCACAAAGATGGTGAGCGACCAGCTCAAAGACCCACCGCTAGTAAGAGGCAGGGCTAGGGTTTGAGCCCAAGCGGCTGTCTAGTTCTCTTGGTCACCACGCCACAGTTAACAGTGAATCCAACGGCTTAAAATAGCCTCCCAACCGCATCAGGATGCCTCTGTATGCTCCAGCCTGCTGGACGGGTGTATGACCGCACACGTGCTGTTCCCATGTCTAAGAGGAGTCCAGCATTTGGTTCACTCCTGCACAAGCTTCACTCCAGGTCTTCCCCCGCTCCCTCACACTGTCTTAGATGTCCCCACTGTGTTCCCATAGCATTCTCTCTTTCCCTCCTTCCCCCTCTGCCCCCTCATTCATCCATTCAATTCATTGATAAATATTTACTGAGCATTTACTCCATGCAAGGAGACATAGTAGCAACAGTGACCAAGTCCTTGCCCTTATGAGCTCATATTTTCCAAAAAGGGGTAGGGAATAGTAAACAAATGATTCAATAATTTGTCAGGTGGCGATAAGTGTTAATGAGAAAAATAGAGTGGATGGGGTGTGCACGGGACAAGGGGCATGTGCCTGTTTTCTATTGGGTCGATAGGAAAGGGCTCATTAAGGAGGTGACATCTCAGAGGAGGTCAAAGGCAATGAGAGACAGTATGTGGATTTCTGGAGGAGGAACAGTCCAGTGCAAAGACTCCAGCTGGAGAGAGTGCTGGGAGGGCTCAAGGACAACAAGGAGGCCAGTGTGGCTGGAGCAGAGTGAGCCAGAGGGCACCAGAAGGAAGCAAGTTCAGAGAGCCACAGGGGGACAGAGGCGTGGAGCCTTCCTTGCAGGTCACTTCATCTTTTACCCAGTGTGAAGAGGGGAGCCACTGGAGGGTTCTGAACCGAGAGTAAAACAGTAGTTTCCTATTACTGCTGTAACAAATCACCACAATTTAGTGGTATGGCCAGGGCCGCATTTCTTCTGGAGGCTCTAAGGGAGAAGCTGTTTTGCCTTGTTGAGCTTCTAGAGGCCCTCTTTTTCCATCTTCAAAGCCAACCATGTACATTTCTGTGACCATTCTTTTGTAGTCACATCTCCTCTGACCACAGCCAGGAAAGGTTACCCACTTTTAAGAATTTGTATAATTAGTTTGGGCCCACCTGAATAATCCAGAAAAATCTCTGCATCTCAAGGGCCTTCAACACATATGCAAAATCCCTTGGTCATGTGGCATATTAATAGGTTCCAGAGATGGGGACATAGGCATTTTGGGGGGAGGGTACTATTCTGCCTACAACAAATGATCTGACCAGGATCACCCCACGTGCTTTGTGGGGAATAAACTGTGGGGGGCAAGGGTGAGAGCAGGGTGCCCAGGTCGGCAGCTGTTGGAGAAATCCGGGAGAGAGTGGATCAAGGCCTCGGCCAGGGTGCTGGCGGTAGAGGCGGTGAGATGTGGTTGAATTCTGGATGTTTCGTGATGGTAGAGACGACATATCTGCTGATGGACTGGATGTGGGATGTGAGAGGAGAGGAATCAAGGATAACTCCAAGGTTGGTCAGCCCCCTCTTAGAGCACTTGATGTATGTTGTGTTTACTTAACTCTATTAGACTAAAAGTTCTGGGGGAGAAGGGCTCCAGTCTGGCTGTTCATTGTTGTATTCTCACATCCATGAATGCATAGAAATACAGCTCAGAATCCTACTTATTGAGCCATTACTATGTGTCAGGCACTTTATGTAATCTCACTTAATCATCAGGACAGCCTTGTGAGGTCGGCACATTTTTTTTTGTTACTCCTCAGCCAAGGATATTTTTTCCATTGATTTTTAGCGAGAGTGGAAGAGAGGGAGGGGGAGAGAGAAAAACATCGATTTGCAAGAATTATGTCAATTGGTTGTCTCCTGCACAAACCCTGACCAGGGCCAGGGAGTGAACCTCGCAACCCAGGTACGTGCCCTTGCCTGGGAGTCAAACCGGGGACCAGTCAGTGCGTGGGCCCACCCTCTAACCGCTGAGCCACACCAGCCAGGGCGGTGGGCACTATTATTATTCCCATTTACTAAGTGAGGAAACTGGGGCCTGGAGAGATTGAACGACTTATATCGGTAAATAGAAGAGTGGAATTCAAATCCATATTAAATAAGTGAATTAATTCATTCAAATTAAGCAAAGGCTTGGGTTTAGCTAAATATTCTGACCATATGTGAGACAGGAGATGCAGAAAAGGACACAGGTTTATAAATGTTTGTTTTAGCCACAGAAAAATCATATCAAGAAACAGCAAAAGTTAGAGCCTTGAGAATTCTCGAGAGTCAACCTGTGGTTTGGTTGCTGCGATGAGTGATGTACACAGTAATTTCAGAAAGATTTTGTAACCACTCTAGAGGCAAAGAAGAGAAAAGCAGATGACATCAGGCAGACCGCAGTGGTAGTGAACAATGCCCAGGTCTGAGGGGGAGGGAGGGATTTTAGCCTTACTTTAGTCCCAACCACTTACTAGCCAATCCATTTGAGGTGTTTATTTCACCTTCCTGAGACCATTTCAGCTATAACAAGGACATAATATTTTCTGCCTTATCTACCTCATTGACTCTTAGGAGAAACTAAATGTATAGGGTGTTCCAAAAAAATGTATATGCACACCTTGAATAATTATAAAGGCAGTGTTTATTAAAATATAGTTCATTTTCAAAATTGAGCTATCGGCTAAGGCGTATGTACATTTTTTGGGACACCCTGTATTCATTCAATAAAGACACACCACCTACTATGTGTGTAGGCACTGCTCTAGGCACCAGGCGCACGTCATGAACCAACAGACCACATTCTTACCTTTGTGGAGTTTGCATTCTAGCAGAAGGCGAGACAGACACAAACAGGAACATATAACTAGGTAATTTCAAGAGTCATAAATGCTATGAAGAAAAATAAAACAAGACAGATTATAGAGTGATCAGGGAGGAGGTAACACTGGATAGAGACTGTAGAAGAGAACAAGCTATACAGTAATCTGAAGAAAGGGCCATTTAGGCATAGTGGACAGCATTTGTTAAATTCCAGAAGTCATCGCTTCTCAGCCTTTTGGCTAAGATCAAGTGAAGTTCCAGAGGTCAGAATGAACTTGGGGTTCTTATCTGAGGAATAACAAAAGTAAGGGGGGAGAGTGGTGGATGATGCTGGAGAGGTAGGCAGGGGCCAGGTCATGTATAGCCTTGCAGGCCATGGCAGGCATCGAGCTTGGATTTCATTATGCATGTGGTAAGAAGATAGAAGCAAAAGTATGCAATGAGCAACACAAACAGTAGATGAAGGGGGTGTAACATGGATTTAGGGAGCAGCACGGCACACCTGTTAAGGAGAGGATGGGCTTTCTAGAGACCGCCTGGGTTGGAATCTTGGATGCACTGCACACTGTGTGGCCTTGGACAGGTTACTTAATGTCTCAGTATCTCAATTTCCCTATGTGTGATATAATGAATATAGTCATAATAACAGCACCTACCACATTAGGGTTGTTTTGAAGAGTAAATAAGATACTAGATATATAACCCTTAGAACTTCTGGAACAAAAGGTCTCAATAAATGCTAGCCATTATTACTACTAGTTACCAAGCTGTACAACTAGTTGAGTTCACTAATATAACTTCTCTAATCTAGAATATGAATTTATTTTTTAAACAAATTTTACATATTAAGAAAAACATTTCTAAACAGAAAAACTAAATATATATTTCTTATAAAATATTGTGGAATTCAGACAACAAATGAAATTAGCCTCCTCCCAAAGTTCTGAATGATATACAAGTACTTAAATATAAAGGGTTTAAATAAGCAGTGAAGGGCTTGATCTGTGCATTGTCCCTTCCTTCACAGAGACCAGCCCTCCCTCATCCCTAGTGACTCTTCTTGGTCAGTCTAGTCCTGGTGAGGAGTGAAAATGAGAGCCAGGTCACACTTGGCCATCTGCATCCCTGCCCCTTTCCAACGTGCACACACAGTGATTGTTCCAAGAAGGAAAAGCATAAAACCCAGTCTGGGCCAAATCAGAGTCCTCCTTGGGATTTCTGCCAAACTGTAGGGGAAAGACTCTCTCTCTCACCCTAAGCCTCTAAGAATGCTGTAGAACAAGTACCAGCAGCCAACTCTACCGCCAGGTGGAGAGAATGAGGCCACCACAGAGAGGAGAGTCAAAATGTGCAGACAGCCTGGCCGAGAATTCAGCCACAACTAATGTCAGATCTACTTCTGTTATAGGAGCCATGACTTCCTGTTCTGATTAAGAATTTGGTTTCTGTCACTTGCACCAAAAGTGACACTTTTGCTATACATTCTATGAGAGACACTGCTTTTCTAAGATATCTGTAATAGTCTGTAATACAACACCTATAATGCTTTTAAGAATTTGACAAATTTTAAAAAAACAATACTGATGTTACATAATGGAAAAAGATGACAGTTAAAAATCTATTTTAAGGTTAGCTGATAAATAAGGCACAGGCTTCGTCAGTATTGTTGATAACCCATGTTTTCAAATCTAGACCTCATGCTCGTAGTGAAGGCACTTTAGGAATGACCTAGGTCATGTCAAGCTTTCACTGTATTTGTTACTATTCAGGAGAAGTGTTTTTAATCCCAGTAAAACCTAATACATGTAGAACCATGGCAGTGTTATTTCTGCCATCTGTGTAATAATAAAACGGCATCATCTGTTTTCAATAGTGTAATGTCCACAAATTCATCGTAGTTCATATTTTTATTATTTCTCCTTTACTTTTACAATATTTAGCAAAACCTACTTTTTGCTGTTTGAATGTAGGAAGGAAATTGGAGTAAATGTGTAACTGAAACAAACCAGGTTAAGAACAGAGCTGTTCTAAAACCCAGCTGCCAACCAGCTTCAGTTACCTACCTTACTTAATCTGTTCCTTTGGAATTATATAGCAGTCAAAAACAAATTCTCTTAGAAACTGGATCAAGATGCATGTGGTATGGATTTTTTAAAAAGCTATTAAATAAGTCTGCCCATATCAATAAATAGCTTAAAAGGAAAGAGGCAGAAGAAAAAATCCCTGGGAATTTTGAAAACTTGGCAGAGAGATTTATCATTTGGGTTATGTAAGAAGTTATCCTGATAATAAACAAACACACTGAAAAAGTCCTTGGGTAAATCACAGCATATTTTACCACCACTTGAAAAGTATGTAAAAATATTATTTTTAACCTTTCTAAATTCAGGCACCCAGTGCCTTCCAGAAGCTGTTTTTGGTGATGGTACAGTGTTCTGATTCCCTGAGTAAAACTGACAAATCTGCTAATAGCAACATTTTTATTTCCATGGACCCACATCACTGAAAAATATTAAATATCATTGTGTCTTTCTGCTAATCGGCATTTGGAAGCAGACAGCTGTTTAAGCCAAACCTACTCCGGTCCTCCGAGAGACAGACTATGTCATCACCATTCCCTACCCCCTTTGATTATTCTAAGGCCTTGCACAAGGCGGGTAAACTCGGCTCAATCTAAATTGAATAGATGTGTCTGTGGCAGTCTAAATTCATGTTGGAACCTGCATATAGATAATACTTCGGCAATCCTGCAGTTTGCTTGGTGTCCAAGATCTAGAGAAAAGAGGAAGGAAGAGCAGTGCAACTGTATTTATTTTTTTGCATCCAATAGAAGAACAGGTTCAAGGCATTAGAATCTAAGCAACCTTTCTTTTTGATCCCCCCACCTTTATCCAGCTGTAAATTGACCCTGGGCTCTATGATTACAGATTGGAATCATATACTAGTGCTTCACTAGTCAATATACCTCAAGGCTCAAGAATAATTAAACATTTGTCATGCACCTTTGTATGTGTTAGAAAATATAAGAAAGATATCGTTAGTCCAGGGGAAGAAAATACAGGTACACAATTATAACATAGAGCAGAGCAAGATAAGGGAGAAATAAGCATGGTGTACTAGGGAATCAGAGGGGGAAAAATCACATATGAAAAAGTTCAATGAAAGAGTTGGAACTTGACCAAAAAAAAGAAAGGATCATGATGATAGAGGGTTGATTAAAAAAAAGGAGGGAAGAAAGCAAGAGCTATGTTAGAGAAAAAAGAGCAGCCTAGCTTCACGCAAACCCAGGGACATACAGTGGGTAGGAATACGGCTGGAGAGGTGGACCAGCACCACAGCATAAAGGACCTAAGAGCAAACTGAGTTTCAATTTTATCCTGCAGGTGTAAGGAGCTTCTAAACCAGGAATATTGTAATATATGATTACATTTGTTTTAGGAGGCAATTAACATCCAGGAACAGGATGGACATAGATTAGCAAGGGTGACAGAGGAGGGGCTGAAGGAATGAGACTTGTTGGAGGGTGGGTAATAAAGGATCAGAGTGAGAACAGAGAAGTTATATAAAGGACAGATTTACTGAGAAGCTATAAAAAGGCCAGATTCATGTGTTATTTTGAAGGTAATATTGGCAGCTTAGTAATTTATAAGATGTAAGGGTGAAGGCAAAGAGGACATAAAAAATGACTTAGCATGGTAAGGTGACAGGAGACACTGCTCCACAATTACGGCATCGTTTGGTAGGAAAATTTTATGTTTAGTTTTGTACATATGGAGTTCAAACAAAAGAATGTAAACTTAAAATCTGCTTTTTCTCAGACATCATTTTGAAAAATTTTGCTTTGACCACTGAGTTCCAAAATTAGCTCCAAGCTGTCTAGCTCTGTGCTCAAGTGTCTTGTTTTGGGGCACTGGAATATCCCTTCTCTAAGACCTACCACTTTTACTGTCCAAAATTTCATTTAACAAAAAATAGGGGGTGGTAATTGTAAATGTTTTTCTCAATAGCCTTTTGTTTTCTTTTTGTAGATATTTTAATTTTTATTATAACTAAATTTTGGATCAAATAACTTTTGTTAATAAGATGTGTGAACAAAGAACCATAAAGCTTGGGGTTCTAACTTAATATATACCAAAGCCTCAGACTCTAAAAATGATTTTTCAGTTGTGCCATCTGTTTAGAGACTAATGGTTTAAAAATAGATGATCTTTTGAAGGAACATGACATGAAAATAATGAAAAATATTAACATAGACCTCACAAACCCACACTATCAAAAACAATGATGTTCTTTGGACATTGCATTAAAAAAACACGGTGAGAAGAGCTTAATAAACATTATGTGTATATTATAATGTGCACTGATAAGGAGGTAGCTACTTTAAAGAACAGTAAAGCAGGGTTATTGATTACTTTCATAGGTTTCTTTTCAAAATGTTATTGCTGATGATTTTTAAACTGTATTTAGTAACATGTGCATTCATACCTATATACAAAAGGTGAAATTCCCCTTTCTAGCTCTTAAATACAAAGGAACTTCTAAAATACAATAAGCATACAAATCTGTTTAACCTTATCTATCGTTCTACCTCCATTTTCCCTTTTACAACTAAACTTCTTAAGCAAGCTGCCTACACATGCAGTATGTCTCCACGTCTTCCCCTCATTCCTCTGCCCTGTAATATGGCTTCTACCTTCACATGGCCAATGAAGTTAATTCTCATCAAGGTCATCATGATCTAAGTGACCCTAAATCTAATGAAGACTTTGTCATGTTAGCCCTCTTGTTTGGGGGAATTAGATGAGTTAATTCACATAATAGACTTAATAGAGTATTTAAAATATTTAAGATATGTCCCAAACTCATCTTTTATACACACACACACACACACACACACAATATATATATATATATATAGTCCTCACAGGAAATCAAACCGGCAACCTGGGTATGTGCTGACTGGCAATTGAACCCGCAACATTTTGGTGTACGGGATGACACTCCAACCAAGCCACCCAGCCAGGGCCAAACTCATCTTTTATTGATCTATCAGCATCCTCTGACTATAAGTAAATGAAACAAATGGGTCTCTTCATCTTTTAAAATAACTGAAAAGTAATCACATTTTTTACTCACATTTACAACTAATTCAGAAAAATATCTACAAGCATAATAAGGTAAAGTATGCCCTTCCATTTCAATTCTTCAGAAGAATCTCACCAACATATGTAATTTTCTGGAATCTGGACAGAAGAGAAATCTTTGTTCAAAGTATTCAAGGTCTGGTTCTCAAAATTCACAGAACTTTTTTGACTCATGTTCTAGTTTGGGCACAGAACCTGACAACTGACACCCTTCCAAAAGTGTAAAGACCTTCCTAAAACAGGTAGGGCTGGGCGTGGTTCAAGGAGTGTTACATAACAACCCATTCACCCTGGCGTGAGCTCTTCAGCAATTACAGCCAGAAACAAAGACAGGAAGCTGGAAATGAAAAGAGCTTTCTTGGCATCAAGGAAAACAGTCACAAAGCCAACCTCCAGAAACTGGTAACTATCCTCAGATGTCTTACTTTTGAAAAAGGCCAGCATGTAAGGCCTGGGGAAAAGCCCTTCAATGGGTTCTTGAGGGCAAGGCTGTATTTCAGACAGTACAATAACCAATGTTCAGAAGAACAAACTGGGAAGGATTACGTCTGGGGTCCTTGGTTTGTGACTATTGGAAAATGCACCATTCTTTAGCAAGATTTATATCCAAAATGCTGAAAAGTCAGACATTTGGTACGAGGGTTGTTTTGAGAATTTTACTTGGGTGAGATTTTCAGACGATCCTGAATAACGGGTTCTTAACTCCTTCTACGCTGAAAAAACATATAACCACCAAGCCAAGACAGGCCATAGCTGTTCAATCTGAGGAGGGATTTACTCTGAAAGTAAGGAATTGGGGAAACTTGATTCTAGTCTTTCCTCTGCCAAAAACCAGTTGGGTAATCTTGACTTCTCTTTTCCTGCGTTGCCCTTTTTGAAAAACAAGGACATTAGGCTACTTGATTTCTAAAATCCTTTCCAGTTCTAGAATTCAAACATTAAGTATATAAAGATGCTACAGGGCAATGGGAAGGAAAAGGTAAATCATATTATAACAATTATTTTCCCTTTATTCACCCAACCAACATTTACTGAGACTTCTATTGAGTTGGCCCGTGCAAAGCTCTAAAAGTACTGGAGTAAGTAAAAGAACTCCTGCCTTCATGGAACTTTCTATTTAGTGAAGAAGTCAGGCAATAGCCAATAAAATAAAATAAACAAGAGGCTGAGAATAAAAGGAAAGGCATCTTTTTAAAATAGGGTGGGCAGGGAATGGTACCTCTGGAAAAGTGATGTCTGAACCTAAATAATGAGAACTATATGAATTAATGAAGAGCATTTCAGGCAGAGGAACTTACTAGTATCTAGTCTCTAAAAAAGGGAAAAAACTCTGTGAATTGGAGAAACTGGAAAAAAAAGGTATGATTATAATGATAACATAGGAGAGTGGTACAAGATTTGAAGAGGTGGGTGGTGGCCAGTACTTCTGTAAGCCATTCTAAGTAACCTGGACTCATCCTTAGGTGTGGCAGGGAAGTCGCTGAGGGCTTTAAGGAGGGCAGCGACACCTGCCGTCACGGAGAATGGACTGGAAAAGAACATAATGGGGGTAGGGAAGTCACTGAGGAGTCTGTGACAGGAACACGGGTCAAGTGTAATGGCGGCTTGACTGGGACACTGGAGTAGGGATTGGAGAAGGGAGAGACTTAGCATACATCACGTAGGTAGAGTCAAAAAGGTTTAGCCCCACCGGCGTGGAGCGTTGACCTATGAACCAGGGAGTCACAGTTTGATTCCTGGTCAGGGCACATGCCCAGGTTGCGTGTGGAGGAGGCAGCCGACCAGTGACTCACGTCATTGATGTTTCTCTCTCTCTTCCCTTCCTCTCTCTGTAATCAATAAAAAAAATAAAAAGGTTTACTACTGGGCTGTTTTTGCATGTTTGAAAGAACAAAAGCAATCAACACTGAGAAAGAATATTATACTGTTACTGATTTGGGGAGAATGTTTTGAGTGTGGGATAGAACGTTAAGAATAGTGGAGGGAAAACAGAGGTCAGTTTTGGACATGGTGTTTGATATCTGTGAGACATCTTATGTGAGCAGTGGACATCCTGAACCCTCTGGTCTGCCTATCTTGTTTTGATTTTGGTCACAGTAATTACACATCTTTTTTCTAAGAACTACCTTTTTATGCACATTGCCCAGCAAATACGTAGGCATATAGTTGGTGCTTAATAAATGTTTAATCATGTTCTCAAAAATAAATATCTTTCCCCCCAAACCTTACATTTTCCAGTTTGCCCTAATCCAAATCATAAAATTCCAGATGACTCTAGTCTAGGTCTACAGAACAATGCTTGAAACTTAGAATCTAAGAGTGAAGCTATTCTGGATCCAATTCACTGTGCAATCTGGCCAATTGTGTGTTTTCCCTAAGGCTGCTTTTAAAATTCCTAGATTGAATTCCATACTTTGTGATTTACCAGGCAAAACTTGAGACACTCCAACTTGGGGAAGTGGGCACCAATTTGCTTGTCAAAATTACCACTTAACCAGAACACATTTCCTGAGTTTCAAACTTGAATGGGACTCCCATAATTGTGGTCTTGACCCAGACCCTCTCCCTACCCCAATAAAATTATTTAGGGATTACTAAAATGGCAGCAGCAGCTTAACTGGCAACAATCCACAAATATGCTTCAAGTTCAACTTCTGAAAGCCAACATTTTGGATTACGGTGTTTTTAAAAAATCATTTGATAGTTCTGATTTCTGTGGGATCTATTTCGCCTAGTAACAATTTTGTGGTAGATGGCTAAAGAGATCTTGTTTTTTAGGGAAACTACATAAAAATCTGTTAAGTAGCAGTCTTGGTAATTATAATTAGCCCAGCCTTCCCCACCAGAAAGGCCCCCACAGAATGGGGAGACGGTAAGTGTATTGCTTACTTCTTCCTTGCTCCCCCAAAGCAGTATTCTCTGCTATGTACATGAAAGTTTGAAAATCCCTAAAGGCAGGGAGAGTCTTCACATCACCCAATTAGCTTGCGATCCTGCCCTACTATAAAATGTTTTTCACTTGGGCATTCATACGTGGGGCGATGAAAATATATTGTATTTTAAATAATTCCTTATGTAACAGATACTCAAGATACCAGGGAGTGCAACTAAACAAGAGTATAATTAAACTTTCTTCTTCCTAAGTTTGTGTGGCCTATCATTGGTAATAATTTTTCAAGTTTTATCAGACCAAGGCACGCTGCAAAGCTGCTTATAATTTCCTTTGCCTAAAAGTCAGGTCAAATGATGTTAAGATACAAAAGACCAGCCTGCACAACCCTCTTCTATTTCTAGTCAACACTCTGTCATCAACCCAAAAAGAACTGAACAGAGAACAGAAATTTTTTTATTTTATTTTATTATTGTTTAAAATATTACAGATGTCCCTTTTTCTCCCCAATGTCCCGTTCCACCCCGTTCCTCCCCCCTCCCGTCCCTCTCCCCACCATTGTCCGTGTCCTTGGGTTGTGTATATATACACGTAAATTCTTTGGTTACTCTCTCCCCCTCCACCCACCCGCCCTCCTCCATCCCTCTGACATTCGTGAGTCTCATCTATGCTTCCTTCCATGTCATTGAATCTATTCTGTTCATCAGTTTATTGAGTTCTTTAGATTCCACCTAAGCGAGATCATGTGATGTTTGTCTTTCGCTGCCTGGCTTATTTCACTTAGCATAATATTCTCCAGGTCCATCCATACTGTCCCAAAGGGTACAAGATTCTCCTTCTTTACAGCTGCATAGTACTCCATGGTGTAAATGTCCCACAGCTTTTTTATCCACTCATCACCTGATGGGCACTTGGGCTGTTTCCAGATCTTAGCTATTGTAAACTGTGCTGCTATGAACATTGGGGTGCATATATCCTTTCTGATGAATGTTTCAGGATTCTTAGGATACATTCCTAGGAGTGGAATCACTGGGTCGAGCGGCAGCTCCATTTTTAATCTTTTGAGGAACCTCCATACTGTTTTCCATAGTGGCTGCACCAGTCTGCATTCCCACCAGCAGTGCACTAGGGCTCCCCTTTCTCCACACCCTCGCCAGCACATGCTGTTTGTTGATTTGTTGATGGAGCCATTCTGACAAGTGTGAAGTGATACCTCACTGTGGTTTTAATTTGCATCTCTCTGATGATTAGCGACGTAGAGCATTTTCTCGTGTGTCTCTTGGTCAACCGTATGTCCTCTTTGGAGAAGTGTCTTAAGTCCTTTGCCCATTTCTTAATTGGGTTGTTTGTCTTCCTCTTGCCGAGTGCTATGAGTTCTTTGTACACTTTGGAAATTAGCCCCTTATCAGATACATCCTTGGCAAATATGTTTTCCCAGACCGTGGGGTTCCTTTGTATTTTGAGGCTGTTTTCTTTTGCTGTGCAGACGCTTTTTAGTTTGATGTAGTCCCATATGTTTATTTTTTCCTGTTTCTCTTGCCCTAGGAGATGTATCAGTGAAAAGTCCACTACGTGGGATGTCTGTGACTTGACTGCCTATGTTTTCTTCCAGGATTTTTATGGTTTCGTGACTTACATTTAAGTCTTTTATCCATTTATTTTTGTGTATGGTGGAAGTTGGTGGTCTAGTTTCATTCTTTTGCATGTATCTGTCCAATTTTCCCAGCACCACTTACTGAAGAGACTGTCCTTACTCCATTGGATACTCTTGCGCCTCCTTTGTCAAATATTAACTGACCATAATGGCATGGGTCTATTTCTGGGGTCTCTGTTCTGTTCCATTGATCTATATGCCTGTTGTTGTACCAATACCAGGCCGTTTTGATTACAGTGGCTTTGTGAGAACAGAAATTTATAGGCGTTCTCTTCCAATTCCAGTAACTGCTATTGGTAATACAACTGAAATGCTTAACATTCACTTGGCAGATTTCACTGAGAAAAACTTCAGGTTGGGCAGTTGAGTTAAAAATCATGACTAAATACTTGCCAATTCCACCCTCACTTACCTACTCACAGAATTACCTCCCCCAAATAATTCCTCAAATAAAAGAGTAGGTGAGTCAAATCCGCATTTCAAGTATAGGAGTCAAACCCCTCACCCTGAAAACACTTTGGCTGGGGTAGTAACTAAGGCTTGGGGCTGTAATCCAGACCAGGGAGACTTGCTATCTGCCCTTTTATTTTTCCAATGAGCAGCAGATGCGCTCGTCAGCTAGTTATGCAAAAATTGATGGGGAGGACAAGGCATTTTGGAAAACTGCTTAAAGCAGCACTTCTTTGAGCAATATAGGCATACCTTGGAGATACTGTGGATTTGGTTTCAGGCCACTGCAATACATCGAGTCACACAAACTTTTTTGGTTTCCCAGTGATGGTGGAGGGTCTAGCCTTTAATTTGTAAAAACCGCAGTATCTGCAAAGGGCAATAAAACAAGGTATGCCTGTAGTCTTATCAATACTAAACCACAGCAGCTCATACAACCACACTTTCATCTGTCCTGGATATGTATTTTAGTTTTTTGAGTAAGTTACCAAGAACTTAGGTCTCAATGCTTGGCAAGTTATGTACAACCCATAAATATTGTGCAGTTGTTTCTACCATGCCTTCCCTCTTTCAATGGTAAACTGTCATCCTCTTTTAGAAGGAAGTTAAACTTTCATGAGATATTGGAGACCCTGGTCTATCTCCCCTATTCCTATTTGGGATGCTACCTGAGGAAAAAGAGTGGGGTGATTATGGTGAAATATGTTTCAAAACTGCCAGGTTAAACCAAGTTTTAAACACATTCTTTATGCAGGATATTTCAAGCTGTTTAATATGATGATGTGTGCTATTATAAACCGTCAAGGGGATAGGAGAATAAAGCATATAGTATGTGTAAAGCTTATTGCTCATGGAATCCTTTTCATGGAACACGCTTTGGGACTGAGGGTGTCATGGAATTCAGCAGTGATGTTCTTCAATAATAAAATAAAATGGTATAAATGGATTTTTAAAGAATAACTTTAGCCCAGCTGGTGTGGCTCAGTGGTTGGGCACCAAGAGGTCACTGGTTTGATTCCTGGTCGGGGCTCGATCCCCAGTTGGGGGGTCCTATGGGAGGCAGCCTATCGATATTGATTCACTCCCATCGATGTTTCTATCTCTAGCTCCCTTCCTCTCTAAAATCAATGAAAACATACTTTAAAAAAATAAGTTGAAGATTAAAGCAAAGTGCCATTTTTCCATAAACTTTTCTTTACATTTTGCTCTTTAAATTGGTACCCTAAACACATTGTAATAAAATAGTGATGCCTAGCCGGTGTGGCTCAGTTGGTTGAACGTCTTCCATGCACCAAAGGTAACTGGTTCAATTCCGGGTCAGGGCACATGCCCAGGTTGTGAGCTCGATCCCCAGTAGGGGGTGTGCAGAAGGCAGCCAACTGATGTCTCTCTCACATTGATGTTTCTCTCCCCTCTCCCTTCCTCTCTCTCTAAAGTCAATAAAAATATATTTAAAAAAATAAAATACAGTGATAGGACATAACTGTTTTTATAAGCTAGTTTGATATTTATGAAAAAAATCATGCTCTGAGTTTAGAACATCCTGCTTAGAAACAAACTTGCAGAATGAAACCAAATTACATGCATTTAGACATCTCCAGTCACTGAATATTTGTGCTTTTGAGACTTTTCCTAAATGGAATAATCCTCAATTTCCAAATTTTCCCATTAAAAATACAAAAACACAAATACCTAAAAAATGTTACTTCTAAAGCAAAGAATGTCAATCAAGAATCCAAATAAAGTTTAATTTGTAAGGTGTTAACTTTTAAAATGAATTTTCTATGTCAAAGAAAGCATGGATAAAGAGCATGAAATTTATAGTTAGGTCTGGAATTGAATCCTGTAATTCAGCATGTATGAGACTGAAAAACTTGGCCAAGGGCATTTTCCTCATTTACAAAGTGCTGGTAAGAATAACTGCTTGTCCTGGCTGGGTAGCTCAGTTGGTTAGAGTGTTATCCAATACGCCAAGGTTGTGGGTTCGACCCCCCAGTCAGGGCATATACAAAAACCAAAGAATGCATATATAAGTGGAACAAGAAATCAATATATTTTTTTCTCTTTCTCAAATCAAGTAATAAAAATTTTAAAAAAAAGGAGTAACTGCTTTACATGATTGGTTTGATTATATACTAGAGACCTAGCAAAATGCTGGGCAAGAGCAAATAAAAGGCTCCCAATAAATTGTATCTCTTGTTATTATTTCTATCACAATTGAACAAACTATCCTACCATAATGTAGTCTAAAATCCTCTCCTGGTATCCAGGACACTTGGCCAATGGAACATGATCCTGAGATGGCTGGGTAGGGAAAAAAGTAAAATCCATAGACAGGCAATTGTCATTACTGTATTTTATTACAAGATGTTTAGTGTACCAATTTAAAGGGAAAAATGTAAACAAAATAAAAGTCTAGGGAAAAACTGGCACTTCGCTTTAATCTTCAATTTAAAGTTACTCTTACTTTAACAATCCCATTTACACCATTTAATTTTATTATTAGGTTTTAAAGATCACTGCTGAATTTCAAACTAAAAAATGAATGAACAGAAATGATGACACCAAAGAGTTAAGCAGAAGAAGTGATACTGATTAAAGAGCTGAATGTAAAATCTACCTTGGCTAGAAGTAAACATTGACAGAGAACTTTCTATAAAGGAAAATCGAACTTGAATCATAAAGGTTCATTTTCTATATAGTCCAATACCATGTTAATTAGGAACTCATGATTTGATGAAAACAGTTTTACTTAGTTACATTCAACTACCTAAAATCCTACTGGGCATGCTATTTGCCATCTCTTATTCCCCTGAGATAACTACGTTTCTTAAAACAAGATATGAGAGTTTGCCTGTGATTGAAGTCTCAAGAAATAGTCTGTAGAAAACACCAAAAGAATCAGTTGTTAAAGGTCTTACCTTTTTTCACTGTACAGCAGCTTTTCCTACAAATGAGTGTGTGGATACTTTCTAAGAACTCAAAATGAGAAAACGAAAAACAAGTCTGTGTACATGAACATATGTACAAACATATGTATAAGCTTAAATCCCCTCAAATGGGTTTAAATAGGTAAAAATACCTCAATATTCTAAATTCAAAAAGCAGAGATAAACAGTTTTGTGTTATTAACATGTTATAGTTAGAATACTATACCTGCAGTTCAGAAGTGCTTTGATTGGATTCCATTTAAAAAAAAAAAAAGACATTCAAAATAATAAAAACATTCTTCTAACAACAAATAATTTTCCCACTTAAAAAAATGTTTTTATTGATTTTTTAAAGAGGAAGGAAGGAAGAGGGAGAGAAACATTGATGTGAGAGACAAACATTGATCAGTTGCCTCCCCTAAGCATTCCAACTGGAGATTGAACTGGTAACCTAGGTACGTGCCCTGACCGGAAATTGAACCTGGATGACACTCAACCAACTGAGCCACACCAGCCAGGGCTCTCCCACTTTTTATTTATTTTGACATATTGATATTTCCATAAACTTTTATGTGGAAGATAAGCGGTTCAATAAAAGCCATTTCATATATACAATATACAGAAATTATTTAAAAGTCTGTTCATATAATGGATTCTTTGGGTACTAACAAAAAATTAAGATACAAATAATTGACTAAAAATGAAACTATCACTAAACCAAGAAACACAGGAACTGTACTTCATTTCAGGGGGGAAAAAATCTCAATCTTACTGGGTTAGAAGAATAAAGTACATTTGTCATAGTATACATTATCATATTCCCTTAAAGCAGAGATTAAAGTTTTAAATTAAAAAATGTTCAGCATTACCTCTGTCTATACATTTAGGAACTATCATATCATCACTGGCTACACACAATTCTCTCATCATGCAAAAAAACCTTGGTTGATTTTTAAGGTCTATTTAAGTCAAACAATAAACTAGTAATAGCAAATTAATTAGCAAGCTGTAAATCAGAGTGGTGTAGAAATTCTGCAGTTGAATTGTATTTCCTGTCTATAGTACTGCTGCTATTAAATCTATTTTCTCTACGTATTTGAAGAAAAAAATAGGCATTGATAGTCAAAATAAGATTTTCATTGATGCAACAAATGATAGAGTATGTGAGAGAAGGAAGAGTTCCTAATGTCACGACAATCTTTATGATCCTTTATAAAGGTAAAGGATTATTGTGTGCATATATGTGGGAAGGAGTAAGAAATAAAGGCAGGTGGTTAAGACAGGCATATAAAGGGAATGCTGAGACTATATTAGAATTATATTTGTTAAAAAAAAACTGATCTGAAGTCTGCCAATTGAGTGTACAAAAAAAGAGCAGACACTAGTGCAAGTTTAACCTGATAATTTATTTGTGAATAAAGCTAGTTTTGGTGAGAAAAAAGTTTAATCCTTTCCTTGGAAACATAAAGAAACTCAAAAGGAATTTTAAAGGTAGTAGGCCAGAAAATGCAAGTAATTCTTATCATCCTTTTCCATTAAACAAGTAAATCAAGTTGAGATGTGTGTTAAAATACTTTTCAGACTGAATATTTAGCAGCCTATATAATCTGTTGTTTCAATTGGATTTTGATTAAAAATTTTTTTTTTATGAGTTATCACATCTAGAATGAAGAAAATAAATTACATCCCCTCCCCTTCCCAAGATATTGTTTAACCTCTAAAGCATAAAAAGCTATATAATATCTTATACAAATTAACCAGTGTTCTTAAAAAAGTAACGCAGTTTGGGGCTGATGATATTATGCTGTATTTGTGGTGAAGTACTAGGCACAAGAATATACATATCAATTAGGCATTTTCAGTCTAATTAGTCTCTAAAGTTATTTAATTCTTGGCAACATTGGTGTGCATTTTGGTACTTAAGTCATGAATTGTAGAGAACAAGAAGCAGTATAGTATAGTAACAGGATTTGTATCGACAATTAGTGTTGAACAAATCTCTTCTATGAACTCTGTGATTTGTTTTGCAGCTGGTCACCTGTAGTAGATCCTGCAAAGATAAAAGGAAAAAAAAAATCAACATAATTTGCTTGTTATGTATTGTCAACCTTGAAACTCCCTGAGCTAAAGTTTCCTTCCACTGCCATTGATGATTAACAAATAAAAGGGTCTAAAAAACAAATAAGGTATATTTCATGTAGGCAAATTAGTCTGAGATGAAACAATCTGCATACCCCCAAAATATTCTAAAGACCAGAATTGGAGTCTTGACTTGGTGATACGACAAATAGGTTTCAGACTGAACATTTCTGTGACTAAATCACAAGTGGATAACTGAGTTTATTACAACTCAAATACCCAAAGCTATAAAAAGATTTGCATTTATGGTATCAAAACTATAAAATATATCCTCAGAGTCTAAACATGCCACTTTTCTTTTTTTAAAAACAGTAATAAAACAGAGGTCGGGGAGATGAAGGAGAACAATGTTAAAAAATAATGGGTTCCATAAAAGCTGGAAATTTTAAAAGCTGATAAGATTTTTTTTAAAGAACAAAAAAGGGTAGAGAATAAATGAGGAACTTTCTTCCCCATGCCATATTATGTAATATTTTTTATCCTTGTGGACTTTATGAAGCTAAGTAGAATATACTCCTATGTATGTAGTACTTCATCTTCAATGAAGAAAAACCAGGCACTGAGCTAATGCAAATTTTAATCATTACCTTTAAACAAAAAAATTTTTTTATGTACTAAGTGTGAAATCTAATGTCTTACAAGTAGAGACAGACAAAAAGCCAGAGTTATTTTTCAAAAAGCTGTGGCTTAAAAAAAGAAATCCCTTTAACCTTTTGCACAGTGTTGCTTGTGCAAATTCCCAGAGTCAAATAAGGTAACTATCCCCAGTGCTTGGTCAGAGTCATTAAGAATTGATATTGAAAGTCTAAGTAGAAACTGATAAAAACTTATAACGAAAGAAACATTCATTTTGAATACATCAAAATAAATCACTGAGATATAGGTAAATGGGGAACAAAGACCAATTAGGAGATAGGCCAACTGAAAATGAATAATAAATTTTAAAAGAGACATGTAACGATAATTATTCAATATAAAGCTTATTCAAGTTAAATCTAAGTTAAACAGACTATGATGCATAAAATGGAAATGAAATGCTGTATAAAGTAAACAGTATTGCTCTGGCCGGGTAGCTCAGTTGGTTAGAGCATTGTCCCAATACGCCAAGGTTTGGGGTTTGATCCCCAGTCAGGGCACATACAGGAAGGAATCAAATTAGTGAATACATAAATAAGTGGAACAACAAATTAATGTGTTTGCCTCTCCTTTCCATTCTCTAAAATCAATAAATAAAAATTTTAAAAAATAACAGAAAACAAACTGTATGAAAAGTTAAAGCCTAATCTGTATCAAAAAATACTGTAATATTTTAATTATAATGAGACAGTTATCAGGTTCTATCACAGAATCAATCATATTTCATATATGCTCACTGAAACGATACAATATTTATTTTCCTAAGACTTAGCCATCCAAGGCACAACAAATAGTTACATTTTCCACTGAAAAGCATCAGTTTGCAAGTACAAAGAGTAGGTAACCAGGCACAACATCATTAGTGATGTAGAAGATTCACCTTCATGGAATACCAAAACAACAGTTTATTAAAAATAAATAAATAAAATCTACTTCCTATGACTTATCAAGAGTTGATAGGCTGCAGGGGCAGATTGTCTGAGACTTAAAAAAACAAAACAAACCCTGGCCAGCGTGGTTCCGTGGTTAGAGCATTGGCCCATGAACTGAAGGGTCACAGGTTAGATTCTTGGTCAAAGGCACGTACCTGGGTTGCAGGTTTGATCCCCAACCCTGGTCAGGACACGTGAGGGAGGCAACCAAACAAGAGATACATGTTTCTTTTATTCTCTCCCTCTCTCTCCTCTCTTTCTCCCCACCCCCCCTCCATTCTCTCTAAAAATCAATGGAAAAAATATCCTCAGGTGAGGATTAAGAAAAAAAAAAAAAAAAAATTAGTCAAATAACCTGTCAATCTAACAGTCAAAAGAATCAACACTGCAAAGATATACTTTGCACCCAAAGGGATGTTAAAACAAATCTTCCATATTAAACTCATTTCTTTAAAAAAGTTTAAACCTTAATTTAGATTATTAAAGATCAAACAGGATCTAAAATGTTAAAAACAAAATATAGCTTAATATGAAGACAAACATCATTGCTTAAAATCAAGTACATTTAAACACATAGCCATATAATATAACATATGGTCTTAAATCAACCCTGGGCATAAAAACTATTATTTTTGAGATTGGCCACAGGGGTTTCAATTTTAGAAACTTTTGGCATAACTGAATGCCAGCAAAAATATTCTGGGGTTCTTCAAGTTTAAAGCAAAATAAAATCTACTACTCAGGCACAAAGGATCACGAGAGTCTCAGGAATATTCCGAAACATCTAACCTTGACTTGATTCTTCTGTATTCATGCTTTCTCCTGCTGCAGTCTCTGACATTTCTTCATCTTCATCATCCTCATGTAGGTCCTTTGAAATTAATTGCCTAGCTAATTTAATATTCAGTCCTTCATTGTAGTGAAGCTTCCTTTTCATTTCGAACTGTCGCTTTTTTTCTATAAAATACAAAAAATAGGCTTAGGAAATCCTTCGCTCAAGGACTGGCCAACTATAGCCTATGTCTGTTAGTAAATATTACTGGAACACAGTCATGCTCGTTTGTTTTTGTAATGCTTAAGGTTGCTTTTGTGCTCAAAGGCAGAGTTGAACAGCTTCAATAGAGACCATAAGGTCCACAAAATGGAAAACATTTACTTTTTAGCCTTTACAGAGAAAGTTTGTCAGCCTCTGCTTTAGACAGGTCAAGTACGTCTTAAATGGAATACAGGAATAAAGCCATTAGTTGTTCTACCTGTGAAGAAAATTCAAAGATACAGAAAAACTTTCCAGAAAGAGTTGAATGGGGAAACAAAGCAAGCTATAATACTCTGTGTGTATACTGATAGTCTTAGTAGAAATTGATAAATATTACATACAAATATTATATACAAAGCCTGCATGTATGTGAGTAAATAAGACTAAGTAATTAACAATGGTTAATTCTGGGTCAAGAAACTATAGGATAATTTTAATATTTTCAACTTTTCTATTTTCATAATTAAGAAAAAATTTCTTTAAAAAATTCTTATTATTAAGAAATTGCCATGATTTAAAATGTTGCTGGCTAATAATACCACCTCATGCCCAGAGTAATTTTAAGAAAAGCCTGTTGTTATAGTGAAGTAATTCTGGACTATTCTCTCATTTATATTCTTCACCACGGAAACATTAAACTAGCAGCAAATAAACATAGCTGATCATATTTAATAGAAGAAATAATTCTAAGATTTTAAAATTTCTTACACCAGTAAATTAAAAAACAAAAAGGGGTTTGATATGAAATTGCCAACTATTTATTTTGTCAAACAAGAGAGAGCTGAAACTAATTCACCATAGTTTTACTATGGTATTGATAAAAATATTTTAATGCCAAAAAGGCAGAGAGAAATAGAAATCTCTCAGAAAACAGCTATTCAAAGTACTTTCTCAATGTCCTCTAATTCCAAGTTTTTATCATTATGTATATGTATATTTATGTTTTAAAAACAGGCATTTATAGTTCATATCACCACTTATCAATCACTTTCAGAAAAGTTCTGAGACCAAGATCCATTTCAGCATCCCATAAAAATATTGACAGGTATCTTTCTTCTTCTCTGCTTATAGATTACTTTGTGATTCGTTTTACTCTTTCAGAGTATCATACTGTAAAGAGGAATGAAATTAAGGGGTGGAGAAAAAGACCATTAAAAAGACCAAGTCCTCACAACTAAATTTTCAGTTATGCCTTTAAGTATTCAAATGATGTAGTACAAGGCAATATAAACAAAACAAAAGGTTCTAATTGCCTCCAATACCAGATAAACTTACTAAAAGGGTAAAACTTTTCTCATTACAAAGTAACCCAATTTCATGGGAAACACTTAAAAAAAAATCACTCTTAATTTCCTCACTCAGAAACTACCATTAGTATTTTATGACTTCAGATTTTTTCCTAAAAAAATGTAGTTTTTATAAAAACCAACCTTATATTGTTTATGCTGCTTTTCCCTCTCATTAGGATGAACATAAGGTCCCAGTTTGCCTAGAGAAGTCTTAGTTTATGCCTAGTGTCTGATGGAATTGTAATAATGGCTTTTTCTTTCAATCTTAAAATGATGCAGAATTTAGACAATAAAGTATATAAAGATAGTAAAATTCTGCCATGTACATGGCAGATTTATATTATTTTAAAATGTCTATAAAGTATGAGTTACAATTTTATCCCCTATTCTTAGTCAAAGATTCCTGATTTCCCCCTTTATATTTTCAATGTTTTTTTATGATGTAACACACATACATTTTTGTGTATTTGTTTTATTATTTTCTCAATTATTAACTAGTGTGGTTTCAAGTTGTGCCACATCACTGTTTAGTGAGTCACAAACAGCATTTAAAAAAAGAAATAAAACAGAACTGAAACATATCACATATAATAAAGGTGACTACTCTTTTGTGAAATTTTACTTTTGTAATTTTATGTACACATGTGTACTAAGTGGGACTTGGTTAAAAATGTTTTAAAAACAGAATAAACACTGGGAAACTGGATTACTAAATCAAAAGATTTTTCTTTTAAAGTTTTCATTTTTCATGCCCACCAACAGTATATGAGTAACCTATTTCTCCACATTCAGACCAAAAGAGATATTGTCATTCTTTTTCATCTTTGTTGATCTGAAAGAAAGGTACCATGACACTTTTAATTTGTAGTTTCTTATTCCCAGGAGCTGATATTACAGTATTTCTGTGTGAACTATATTTATAGTCTAAGAAAATTATTTCTTTTTACTTCTAAGAGATAAACTTACTTGTTATAGATATATTCTAGTTTTGGAATACTTAAAATCTATTATATAATTTAAAAACATGCAATGTATTCACTTCATAGAAAGCTGCTAATACAAGTGGTCTTGATCTTCTTTGAATATATTCATTTTATCTATAATCCTTGCATGACAGAGCAACATAGTGCAGAGTACAAGGGCTTTCAGGGTTCAGGCCCAGCTGTAATAATAATGAACTAACCACATGGACTAGACAAGTGAATTATCCTTTTTATACTTTCTTTTACTATCTTACAAAATAAAGAATATACCAATTATTTTAAGTTAATAGTTAATATTTACTGAGCACTTATAATATGCCAAGAACCAGTGTTAAATGCTTTAAATTCTTTATCTAATACTCACCAATGGTTCTCAATATTTCTTTAGCTCCCAATTTAGAAATGAGGAAATAGAGGCTCAGAGAAATTAAGCAAATGAGACAAGTGGCATACCTGGAGTATAAACTTAGATCTGTCTGGCTCCACAGCCTCGATTCTTGAAATCGAGGGGGAAACAGTTGTATCTTGTTATGGTATCAGTTACAAGACAATTTTTTCTAAAAATTTCTAAAAAAGTTTTTCTAAAAACAAACAAGGATTTTCAGACATGTAATTTGTTTAAAAGCAATAAACATCTATATGTACATACGGATCAGCAACTCAACTCTATTCGTGGGAACTGAACATGTGAAATTGCCAACTACTCAGTGGGTTCCCCCTGCTGGCTAATTCCTAGAAGTACAATTTGAGGAAAAAACCCTTAATGAAAATTGTCAATACAGGTTAATAATAAATTCCCTGTTCTTAATAGACAATATTTTCAGAGAATAATGAAGAAACAAGATCTAGAGACAATTTCTATTTGAAACCCTTTTCAAGGGCCTTTTGGGGTATACTTTGGGAATATGTAAGTCAGGAAGTCACTGAGGACTGAAAAAATATAATACACTTGAGATTATGCTACTGGTAAAGTTTCTCGCTTGTACAACAATTAGGCTCAGATCATCATAATTTCGTTGAATAAGCTATATTCTAAATATGTGAGGAAGAAATGGCAAATTATACCTTAGCAGCTACCTATGACAAAGATTCCAAACTTCTTTTACAATATAGGTCGTCCCCATATTTCAAAGGTCCAAGTACACTACTAACTCTCTTTTGTTTTTCTGTGAGTGTGTTTTTCTTGCATCTTTTTTTCCTCACACACAGGCTTGTGGGTTTTT
This sequence comes from Miniopterus natalensis, assembly GCF_054644295.1. NCBI lineage: Eukaryota > Metazoa > Chordata > Mammalia > Chiroptera > Miniopteridae > Miniopterus > Miniopterus natalensis. The sequence goes on along the minus strand of NC_142086.1, from coordinate 48,334,563 downwards.
TTCCTTTTAAAAATAGTTAAAAATAAACTATATAAACAATTTTTAATTCTTAAGATTATACATTCATATCGTTCAAAAAGCAAGGTGAAATATCTTCCCTTCTCTCCTTACCTCCACAGACAACCACTGTTACTTGGAAAAACAGAAACAATGAATAGGTAGCAATACCTTAACTGTGTATGTGCTGTATGGACTACAAGGGCCTTTTCCATCCTTATTGACAGGCCATCTTTATCTCCTTTCCTACGACACTATCGTTCTTCGTACTATGGAACCTAAGAAAAATCTTCACACTATGTCTGACTATCTTGGATCATTAAGTTTCACCACTGTCTTAAAACAGAAAAACCACAAGGAACTATAAAAATTAGCTTTTATTTCAATTTTAAAACCATCCAAACACTCAATGCCTCTAAAAGCATTTATTTAATAAATATTTACTGAGCATCTACTCTATGCCAGGCACTAAAAAAGTACAAAGGTAATATTTTCCCAAATTCTTGAAATCAAGGGGGAAACGGCTGTTACACAATAGAACCACACAAGTAGAATCTGAATTTTAAAATGTTGCTCCCTAATCTCCCACCATCCACTTTCTGAAAAGGAATACCACTTAACAATCTTCCAAATAATGGGTTATTTTAGCAAAAATTATTAGTATAATGCTGAAAGCAGAAAAGGAAATTACCTTGTTCTTCAGGTGAGAGGTCACTGTCATCTTCACTGCTTTCTTGATCATGAACCTGATACTTTGGCTCAGAGCCTTCAGCAGCAGCTAATCTAAACAATCATTTGCAAAGAAATCAACACTGTGATATTCTTGTATTAGTTGAGTGGCTTCAACTTTTGAGTCTCATCAAAAAACATCTAAAGATCATTATACTAGCCATAGTGTAGTACTATGATGAGAAAAATAAAAAGCAAGAGAGTAAGCATGGGTGTAGAAACCAATACACAACAAGGAGAGTGGAGGATGACAAATCAAGGAATAACAAAGAAATAGAGCTTTCATTTAGAAATTCACTTATTTTTGCCTTTGTCACTTTCATCTTTAAAACCCAGGAGGCAGGATATTAAAAAAACAAAAAACCACAATTGGTGTACTAGGCTCTGCTACCAACTGCATACCTTGATTTTAATCTAGAAAAAAGACTATAAAAGTTCATATGAAAAATCCAGATATACTTAGCACATGCCTTTAACTCTGCATAATTAAATACAGCATAAGTGAAAACGCTTTACAGTCAGTCATCAGTACTTACTTCTCAGCTAACTTATCTGGTGTCAGGGCTTCAGTGGTTTCTGAATCACTAAATGCATCTTCATCATCACCTATCATACTAGGACAACAAACAGATTATAATTAATAACTGAACTATAAATTTTTAAGCAGAAAAATAAGGTAGACATAATTCTACTGACTTACTTAAATTATCAACATATTTATAGCTCTGTTGTCATCTCTGAAGCCTCACTTTAGTTTCAATTCAATGCAAATATTTTATTTATTTATTTATTTTTTATTTTTTTAAAATATATCTTTATTGATTTCAGACAGAGGAAAGAAGAGGGAGACAGACAGACAGAAACATCAATGATGAGAGAATCATTGATCAAGCCCACAACCCGGGCATGTGCCCTGACCAGGAATCGAACCCTGATCGCCTGGATCCCAGGTCGACGCTCAACCGCTGAGCCACGCCTGGCTGGGCCAATGCAAATATTTTAAAGTAAATGATCAAAAAAAAAAAAAAAAAAGGCACTACTGCAACCATGAAGATAAATATTGAAAAACTTAAACCATCTGAAAAAAATACTTCGATTATTCCACTCAGTGTGTGTGGTGGTGGTGTTTTTTGGGGGGGAGGGCACACACGAATAATGCAAAAAAAACCCCCAAACCCCTCACTGTCTGATTTTAGAGTATGTACTGGTAAATCAACCTGGAGACAAAGGATCTATGCAGACATAAAGTTAGGTAAAATTACAAAATTGGACCCTAGAGATCTCATTCAGGAAGTTTAAAAGCTATTTAGCTTTCCCAATCTACCCTCTAATGAAAAATTTGCTCCCCACTTATTTGCATTCTCAAGCCACTGAAAGATGTATAAAACAGAATTTAGCTACACACACACACACACACACACACACACACACACACACACACACACACACAAACTACTGATTTATACCTTTCCTGGTTAGTTAAGGAGGCAAGTTACGTAAGTGCTATAGTTTAAATGATGCTCTTTTTTCCAAAGGAAGTTGAAATAAACTCATTTACATTAATGAATATAATTAAGCAGAGTAGGATAAAATAATCAATTTGTAGAACTGTTCTACAGAAAATTCTAGGTTATAGAATTTCAAGTGAATTATATATTTGTGTATATGTGTATACATATAAAAACATATCTATATGGAAGTATATACTCACACACATATATATATATATATACAGGGTGGGGCAAAAGTAGGTTTACAGTTATGAGTATGCAAAACAGTTTACTCTTACATTATTATTTATTGTGTTATTTTCCATACAAACAACTATAAACGTACTTTTGCCCCACTCTGTATATACATAAAAGCAATAACTTTTTGTTACACTAGTATATGAGACTCTTAGGTAGCATAACATGATCTTTACATAAAAAGCATCTTTAAAAAAACACCTCTTTAAGAAAAAAAAGCTGGTAAAACTGGGTAAATTGATAAAGCTGGTAAACTGATAAAAGCTGAACTGAACACATATATCTGTATAGACATATAGCCTCAATCATTTAAGGACCAAATAACTTTAAAGACTCTCAAAGGAAGAGTACGGGTAAGGTAAAGAGAGAAAAAAAAGCAGCATCAAATATCTACCATTCTGATTTATTATATGTTAAATATAAAACCTAAAAATAATAATACAGCTATTTTTTTGAACCATGTTAGATCTAAATTCTTTCAAGATAGTTATCTCCAACCAACAACATATGTAAGATATCTACTTTTAAAAAAAAAATTTTATTTTTCAATTAGAGTTTACTTTCAATATTATTTTATATTGGTTTCAGGTGTAGAGCATAGTGGTCAGAAAATCATACTTTATGAAGTGTTCCCCCTGAAATTTCCAGTACCCACCTGGCACCATACATATTGACTATATTCCCTGTGAAAGAGGTGAAGGGATTAAGAGGAAACTGGTAGTTATAAAATAATCTACTACTTTTGCTGAAAAGAAGCAAGCCCTGACTTTGGCTTCTGGTACAATAAAAGTTTTAAGCTATGTTTTAAAGTATATCTATTATTAAGAGAAAAGGAAAAGTTAAAAATATAAACTTTTCATAAATGATGTCTACTTCTTCCCTCAAGTTTACTAGTATTAGAGTTTCAGTATCTGCACTTATTTCATTATTTCTTTCTACCCTTGGCACAATCTTCATGTTCATTCTTTTTACTGTTTTTGCTATTATCATCAAGTTATCTCAACTTAGCTTCTTCCAAAGATTTCATCCACTGATTTAAAACAGAATTTCTTAACTCTATTTTAACAGTAACTTCTGGATTTATGTCATACTTCAATGACAAAATATTTCAGTCCTGAAAATCTTTATTTTTTTTCAATATAAGTAAGGCATGATCTGAATTAGGTATTTCTACTTATTTAGAACTTCACCTCAAAATGCTTATTGGTACATTATTTTTGTCTTTATACTAATCACTGCCACACATTATTATTTTAAAATTCATTTAAAAATTCTGGAAGACTCAAAATTGACAATAATCACAATGAATCATATAAACTACAATATTATATACATGAAAAATAGGGACATCAAATAGTAGTAATGACCACTTGTCTTGGAATGGGTTAAAAAAGTAGTTAACATCTGTGAAGTTATCATTTTCTGCAAAGAGGCTGAGTAAGCCCTTCATTTCTATTTTGGAAGCAAACAAGCCCAATCATTTTCCTTTTTATAAACAGATTATTTTAAGGAAGGCAAAAGTCAATAGCTTGTGTGCATCATTAGCAGCTAGAAATCACTGAGTTGCAAAAAATAAACAATTACTGCAAAAATTATAATATACAAAATAGATCCCACAATTTTAAAGTTACATATTAGTCATAGTATTACACAAAGATATACAGCTGGGTTACTAATTAGTGCTAGAGTAACAAATATAAAAACAAATTCAAATCAGCTGTTATGTAGAAGTTCGTATCAAATGCAAAATGTAAACAAGTCAAAAAAGGAATGATGTCTACAAAACATTACCCATGGTATGGAGTACTTGGTTCATCTATTTTCATTAAACCATAGTCTTTGTCTGCTGGATGATACGTTGCCAGGATGTTCATTTCATCCCACTTCTGGGATTTTTTACTAAAATTAAAAAGAAAAAAAATTTCCTCAATGTAATGAAGGATAAAAATATGCACATTTAAAATTCACAAACATCTAAACCCCACATTTCAGTTTCTAGTTGACTGCTAACTTCTATTTCTACAGCTACTTTATTAGAATAGAAACTGACTTAGGATAAAAACCGTAAGTAATTAAAATAAAAACTCAGTAAATGTTTTATAAAATACTTAGTGCCCACATACTAAAAAATTATTATTCAGAATCTTCATCAGGCATTCAAAACACTATATGACATGCTTAAGTCTTCACCTGGTCTACAGAATTAAAACAGTAAAAATTGAAATTTATACATTGTTTGATCTCAACAGTTAAGGATTTTTATACCTATATATTAGTTAATAGTGTGACTTTTTTAAAAAAATAAGAGGAATATTTCTTTGGCTTAATTTTTTTCAGATATCCATAGCAATCAAAAGAATCAGGCTAACTCTCCCTCCCAGGAGCATGCCCAGGCTCCCCCTCTTCTTTCCCCACAGGTGTGCATCTCCTAAACTCTAACCCTAAAGGACCCTGCGAGGCTTGCAATCAGGGCAGCAATGGGCAGCTGTAGTTCGCCCCCGGCAAACCCCCTGAACCTTTCCCTAAGGCCCCCTATTCACAGAGTTTTTAGTGAACCAAAGCAGCCCCGCCTAGGCTCATTTTCTCAGCCCTTCCTTGTTTCATTGTCACCAGCTTTAATAAACGTCCTCTAACGTTCAAATAAATAATTTTAAAAAATAAGAACATTAAATGAGTGGGGAAATCTAATTAAATTCATATACCACTAAATAAAGATTTAGGTTGCAAAAAAATAAAATTATAGCTTAGTTTTTTTAATCTAGAAAAATAAGGCTTTGCTCAGAAATGGAATACAGCAGTCCCCCTTATCTGCAGGTTACAAGTTCGAATGCTTGAAATTGCAGATAACATTGAACCCTATATATACTATGTCTTTTTCTGTATATAAAGTTTAACTTATAAATTAGGCACAGTAAGAAATTAATAATAATAATAATAGCACAATTATAATATACACCAATAAAAGTTATGTGAATGTGGTCTCTCTCAAAATATTGTATTCATCACCTTTCTTGTGATGATGTGAGATGGTACAGAACCTACATGGTAAGCTGAACTGAGGTGAACGAACGACGTAGGCATTGTAATATAGCATTAGGCCTGTATAAGGGTTGCTTGAATAAAAGCACTGTGCTACCTGAACAGTTGATCTGATAACCAAATGGCTATTAAATGCCTTTAGCCAGGTAGCTTATACAATGTGGATATGCTGGACAAAGAGATGATTCACACTGAGATTTCATCATGATACTCAGAACTGTGGACAATTTAAAATTTATGAATTGGGATCACTGGGTCAAATGGTAGTTCTGTATTTAACTTTCTGAGGAAACTCCATACTGTTTTTCACAGTGGCTGCACCAGTCTGCATTCTCACCAGAAGCGTACTAGGGTTCCCTTTTCTCCACATCCCTGCCAGCACTTGTCACTTGTTGATTTGTTGATGGAGCCATTCTGACAGGTATGAGGTAATACCTCATTGTGGTTTTAATTTGCATCTCTCTGAAGACTAGTGACTTTGAACATTTTTTCATGTCTCTTGGCCATCTGTATGTCCACTTTGTAGAAATGTCTATTTAGGTCCTTTGCTTATTTTGTAAATTGGATTGTCTTCCTTTTAAGTTGTATGAGTTCCTTATGTATTTTCATATTAACATCTTATCAGATGTATCGACAAACATGTTCTCCCATACAGTGGGCTCTCCATTTTGTTGATGGTTTCTTTTGCTGTGCAAAAAATTTTCAGTTTGTTGTAGTCCCATTTATTTTTTCTTTTGTTTCCCTTGCCAGAGGAGATATGTCAGAAAAAATATTGCTACAAGAAATGTCTGAGATTTTACTGCCTACGTTTTCTTCTAAGAGTTTTATGGTTTCAAGTCCTATATTTAAGTCTTTAATCCATTTTGAATTTATTTTTGCATATAGTGTAAGAAGGTGGTCTAATTTTTTTTAGTATTCATTTGTCCAATTTCTCCAACATTATTTATTGAACAGACTGTCTATACCCCACTGTATGTTCTTGCCTCTTTTGTCATATGTTAATTGATCATATAGGTATGGGTTTATTTCTGGACTCTCTATTCTGTTTTATTGATCTATGTGTGTTTTTATGCCAGTACCCTGCTGTTTTATTATAGCCTTTTAGTATCATTTGATATCAGCTATCATAATACCTCCAACTTTGTTCTTTTCCCTAAGATTGCTGTGGCTATTCAGTCCATATAAATTTTTGGATTGTTATAGTCTGTCAAAAAAACCTTTGGTATTTTGATAGGAATTGCATTGAATCTATAGATTGCTTTGCATAGTATGGACATTTTAATGTTAATTCTTCTTATCTATGAACACAGTATATGCTTCCATTTATTTGTATCTTCTTCAATTTCTTTCTTCAGTCTTATAATTTTTGGTTTTACATCCTTGGTTAAATTTATTCCTGGGTATTTTACTTTTCTGATGCAATTATAAATGGGATTGTTTTCTTAGTTTCCTTTTCTGATGCTTCATTATTGGTATATAAAAATGCAACCAATTTCTGAATATTAATTTTGCATCCTGCTACTTTACTCAATTCATTTATCAATTCTAGTAGCTTTTTGGTGGAATCTTTAAGATTCTCTGCATACAGTATCATGTTATCTGCAAATAATGATAGTTTTACTTCTTTTCCAATTTGGATGCCTTTTATTTTTTCTTCTTGTCTGAGTGCTGTGGCTAGGACTTCCAGGACTATGTTGAATAAGAGTGGTAAAAGCTGACATCCCTGTCTTGTTCCTGATCTTAAGGGAAATAATTTTAGTTTTTCCCCACTGAGTACAATGTTAGCTGTGGGTTTGTCATATATGGATTTTATTATGCTGAGGAATGTTCCCTTTACCCCCACTTTGCTAAGAGTTTTTATCATAAATGGATGCTGGATTTTGTCAAATTCTTTTTCTGAATCTAATGATATAACCATATGATTTTTATCCTTCATTTTGTTTATGGGCTGCATCACCTTATTTGATTTGCAGATATTATACCAACCTTGCATTCCAGGAATAATCCCACTTGATCGTGATGGTGTATAATTTCTTTAATGTATTGCTGAATTTAGCTTGCTAATATTTTGTTGAGGATTTTTGCATCTGTGTTCATCAGGGATATTGGCCTGTAATTTTCCTTTTTTGGAATTTCCTTATCTGGTTTTGGAACCAGGATAATGCTAACCTCATAAAATGAAGTTGGGAGTCTTCTCTCCTCATGAATTTTTTGGTATAGTTTGAGAAGGATAGGTGTTACTTTTCTTTGAATGTTTGATAAAATCTACTTGTGAAGCTATCCAGTCCAGGACTTTTGCTTGTTGGGAGTTTTTTATTACTGCTTTGATTTTGTTTGTTGTAACTGGTCTGTTTCAGTCTTAGAAGACTGTATGTTTCTAGGAATTTACCCATTTCTCTCAGATTGTCAAATTTTTTAGCATATAGTTGTTTGTATCCATGTAATATTTTTGGATTGCAAGAAACTGAAACTGTGGATAAGGGGGGACTACACATGGGATATTTCTACTTAAGAGAAACAGAAATGCTTTATAAGTGCTTTATCAACACTTGTTAATATCAACAAAATAGTCAACAAAATATTTGTAAAACTACCAAGGTGTTCAATAATTAATGCCTTAATTACAAATCCTTATATACTCATTAAAAAGGACATCAAAGATCTGTCAGCTGACAATATTTTGTCACATATGCAGTTTATCACTTGGTTATATACCTGAAAATACTACTACTTTAAAAAGAATCAATGTAAATTTTACACAGATTAAAATCATACCTCCTGCATTTGATCCACACTGTTGAGGTTTAATTGTAAATAATTTCAGCTTTCCTAAATCTATCAATACCCCCAATCCTGAAATTCTCTTGAAGAGTGATATACTTAAATTATATTATTATATTCACTTCTCTATGCTCTGAGTCACCTTAAAAATTATATGTGTCCACTCACGGCAGGTGAGCCTGACTTAAGTTCTCTTCCTTTCTACCCCTAAAGGGCTCCACAGAGTCCCCATTTCAGACTAAGCAATTTTTGTCCTTCATATTGTTATTGTGGTAAACTATACATAAGATAAAATTTACCACTTTAACCATCTTTAAGTGTACAGTTCTATGGCATTAAGTACATTCACATTGTTGTGCAACCATCACCACCATCCATATCCATAACTTTTTCATCTTCCCCAAGAAAAATCCTATACTCATTGAACACTAACTTCTCATTCTCCCCTCCCCCCAGCCTCTGGCAATCACCATTCAATTTTCTGTCTCTGAATTTGACTACTCTAGGTCCCTCATGTAAGTGGACTCATACAGTATCTGTCCTTTTGTGACTAGTTTATTTCACTTACTGTCTTAAAAGTTCAACTATGTTGTGGCATTGTCAAAATTTCTTTCCCTGATAATATTCCACTGTACACTGTAGTACTTTTAACTACAACTTCCTTTAAAGATTACTTACCCTTTGTTTTATTAAGAAACAAAGGTTGGCCAAGACATATACTCCACAGGTGACTGAAACTACAACCCCCTTCCCCTCCAAAACAGTTATAAATTGCCTAATGTCTCTCTTCAGTTCTATTATCTACGAATTTCTGTAAATTTAGACAGCAAATGATTAGGTCTGCTCATGGTCATATTCTACATAAAGTCAAAATCTTAAAAGTGTCAAAATAGTCAAAATCTTAAAAGCGCATAAGAAGATTAAAATTAAGACATATGGGTCATTAATGTTAAGCACAGAAACAAGATTTCTTTTTAAAGAACTTCTATTCACTCAGCATGAAACTCAAGTGAATTTTCAACTTAGCAAATTTAAATTTTGCTAGTATAAAAAACACTTGAACTATTGAACTAGACTGCGTAAAAACTTTGCTTTATACTTACGTCTTTAGATGCCTAGTTTCCAACTGTCTTATCAGTAATAAGTTAGTTGGTCTTGTGGCAGGAAAAAAACCCACACACACAAAAAAAAACAAAAAAGCTTTAACTGGGAGACAGATATTTAAGGTTCAAGTTCCAGTTACCCTTCACTAGTCCTGTGGTTACTGGCAAGTCCAACAAACATCCTCTCTTGGGCTATATTTACTCCACATGGAAATTATAATAAAATGGAGTTTTAATAGTGGTCTTTCTTACTACATAGAATTGTTGAATCAACTGGAATAATGTCCATGAAATCAAATTATAAAAGCACCATACAAATATAAGGAGTTTTAATGATCTCAAAATCTAAAGTTTTGGGTTAAAAATCCTGAAACCAGATCTCACTTAGTACTATAGAGAATGGTTTGAGATAAGGCACTTGGAAAAAATAATTAATGCTTTTGTACAGAATGTCTTCTACTTTTGCCCTGCAGGGCTCAATATTTAAGATCTGCCACAGTATGAGGTTTCTAAAAAGTAATCAGCTTTCTATTTGATTAAATCTACAGTTTCAGGCATTTTATTTTGCTAAACAGTTCTGTTAGCTACAAATTTCTGTAAGTTTAGACAGCAAATGATTAGGTCTACTCATGGTCATATTCTATATAAAACTTACAGTGAAAAGAGATACACTTCTCTAAAGATTTTAGACAGCAGAAATGATCAAGAAGCTTTGATTAGAAGGATAATGAAAAAAAAGGATACAAGTTTTAAGATAAGTTGATTAATTTTGTGAAGAAAGCAATTCAAAAAGCAACAAAGGGGAGACCCATGATCCGGTAATTAAATGTTCCTTCCTGATAGACAATGCCTCTGAAATGACAGCCAGAGTTAAGTTAGAATTAGAAACAGAAAAGCACAGCTAAAAGTTTCATTAAATCTATATAGATAGTCCTATTAAGATTTCCTATTAAGGATATCATAAAGAAAACTAGCTCATCTCTATGTAAAGTTCAAAAGCAGGAAAAACTAAAGTGTGTAGGGCAGGAGGCACTTCTGAAGTAATGGAAATATTCTTTTATTTTTTTTTACCTCGATGGTGGTTACAGAGGTGTTAGCTTTACAATAATTTCTTTCTTTTTTTATATAAAGGACCATGACTTTTTAAAAAAACATTTTTATTGATTTCAGAGAGAGGAAGGGAGCAGGAGAGAGAGATAGAAACATCAATGATGAGAAAAAGAATCACTGATCGCTGCCTCCTGCACTCCCTCCCACCAGGGATCAAGCCAGAAACTGGGGCATGTGCCCTGACCAGGAATCGAACCTCCAGGTTCATAGGTCGATACTCAACCGCTGAGCCACACCAGTTGGGCTATAATAATTTCTTAAGCTTCCAAATATACTTTTCTGTATGTGTATGAAATATTTAAAAACAAAAACATATTAACGACAGTGTTGGGTGCTTCCTAATCTCAAAGTAAAACAAGTTATTTTCTGACAGGACAACAAGATGGCGGCATAGGTAACCGCGATACCGGCCGCCTCCCACAACCATATCAAAATTACAACTAAAATACAGAACAAACATCACTCAGAACCTCCTAAAATCTAGCTGAACAGAAGTCCTACAACTAGGGAACGGAAAAAGCAAAGCATCAAGATGGGTAGAAGGGGTGGAGACGAGGATCAGGCTGAATCACTGGGCCTCGGGCCCACACCCAGGTGCCGTGGTTTAAAACCAGGAGGGATATCTCAGCAGCTGACGTTTCCTGGAGGAGGTTTCCCGGAGGAGTGAGTGGTCCCAGCCCACATCAGGCCCCCAGCCCAGGGTTCCAGGGTGGAAAGAGAAGGTCCCACAACTCCGGTCTGTGAAAACCAGTGGGGATTGTGGCTGAGGGACAGGGAGGCTGCAGGAGTCCCAGGCAGCTCCTCTTAAAGGGACCGCGCACAGACTCACTAAGATGTGCTCCCTCTGAGCTCCAGCACCAGGCAGCCAGCTTGACAGGAACCTGGGACATTCAAGGAGAAACTAACTTGCCTGAAATCAGAGCAAGAGGTGGAGGGGTAGCTTTCTCCAGACAGAAGAGCTGGCAGAGGCCATTGTTCCTTTGATGAGACCTACCCCCCAACAGAGCTGGCAAGCAGACGCCATATTTGAATCTCCAGTACCTGACTCACACCTTTGGCCCCGCCCCTCCCTACTTGCAGGCTCATCCAAGCCATTTTCAGTGGCTTTTCCATGCAAGTGGCCTCTCTAGCCTCATGCTTAGGACTTTCCAAAAATCTCTCAAACAAGCAGCAGCTGGCCTCAGTGTGCCCCATACCTTGATAAGTGGTCCCAAGCCTGGCACTAGTGGCAGCCTGCTCTGGTTCATAGCTTGTCCTCTCCTGGGCACCTCCAAGCCCAGCACAAGTAGCAGCTTGCTGTGTAGCTCATGCTGGGTGGCCCTGGGCAAGGCACAGGCAGAGGCAGACTGTGCACCTCCTGGGAGGACCGAGAGACAGTGCACCTGGTGGTCACTGGATTACAACCTTACCACATCCACGAGTGACACACTCACGGGGTACACTCAGTGAACACCAAAGATCCACTGAAGTAAATCCTGCTTCAGAGGGGTGTCTCCAGCACAACAGCTCCTTGGTTGTAGTTGCAGCTGGTCCTCACAGCCGATTGGCCTGGGGGCCAATTCCTCCAGGTGACGCCAACAGCAACCTAGGCTCAACTACAATACGACAGTACATGCAGCCCACAGAGGGAACTATCTAGAAGGCCCAGCTCAGGTGACTGGGGAAGTTGAGCCACTGGGCGCTCAACTACACAAAGCCACTCTACAAATTACAAGAGACATAGCAGCTCTACCTAATACATAGAAACAAACACCTGGAAGCAGCTAAAATGTGGAGGCAAAGAAACATGTCACAAAGGAAAGAACAGAAGAAATCTCCAGAAAAGGAACTATATGAAACAGAGCCAAGCAAGCTACTAGATACAGAGTTCAGAATAATGGTTACAAGGATGCTCAAGGATCTTAGTAAGACTATTAAGGAAACTAGTGAGATCATCAATGACATAATAAAGTGCCAATCAGAAATGAAGGATACACGAACTGAAATGACGAATAATTAACAGGGAATCAACAGTAAAGGACGCTGAGAATGAATCAATCAGCAATCTGGAATATGAGGAAACAAAAAACACCCAATCAGAAGAGCAAAAAGAAAAAAGAATCCAGAAATATGAAGACAGTGTAAGGAGTCTCTGGGATTTCAAGCGGCCCAACATTCATATTATTGGGATGCCAGAAAGAGAAGAAAGAGAGCAAAAAATTGAAAACCTATTTGAAAAAATAATGACAGAAAACTTCCCCTACCTGGGGAGGGAAACAGACTTACAAGTCCAGGAAGCACAGAGGGTTCCAAACAAGAGGAACCCAAAGAGGCCCACAGCAAGACACATCATAATTAAAATGCCAAAGGTTAAAAACAAAGAGAGAATCTTAAAAGCAGCAAGAGAAAAGCAATTAGTCACCTACAAGGGAGCACTCATACGACTGTCAACTGATTTCTCAACAGAAACTTTGCAGGCCAGAAGGGAGTTGGCAAGAAACATTCAAAGTGATGAAAAGCAAGAACCTATACCAAGATTGCTCTACCCAGCAAAGTTATCATTTAGAACTGAAGGTCAGATAAAGATAAGAAAAAACTAGAGTGCATCACCACCAGACCAGTACTACATAAAATGTTGAAGGGTCTTCTTTAAGAAGAAGCTAATGAACAAAATAATCTGACAAACTAAATAGATCCAGACACATTGAAGAACGCAACAGATGGTCATATCTCAGAGGGAAGAGGGAAGGGGGGTAGACAGTGGGAAGATATTAACCAAAGAAGTTATATGCATAACCCATGGACACAGACAATAATGGGGTGAAGGCCTGGGGAGGGGGTGGGAGTAAGGTGGAGGGAGTTAATGGGGGGAAAATGGGATACCTGTAATACTTTCAACAATAAAGATAAATTTAAAAAATAAATAAACAAGTTATTTTCTAAATGATGTTGACAATATTGAATTAAAAATGACAATTTGTTATCGTTACTACATAGGAGAGAAGAATGAAGATGGATCTTTGGAGTTTAAAAGGTATCTCCAATGTGGGTGGGGGGGCCAAATACCTTGTAAATCTGTTTTGTGAGCTAATTATAGAAAAATGTCGGACACAAACAGAAATGATGTTTTCCTAAAATTAAGGATACAGTTTAAAAATTATAATCCCTAATCCATTAACCCATTAACAATTTTGATTTTTAACAATTATATTCTTTCCACTGTGTATGTATGAAAAAATACGTAAGCTTTCCGTATATATAAAAATACACATACTGTTGTGTATATAAAATGATACAGCATTTATAAAATACATATACATAGTGATATAAAACCTATCAGTATTTTTATTTTATCATAATAAGCTACTTGTGTTTTCTAGTCTTTACCTTTTTTTCAATCCTTACCTGAGGATATGTTTTTATTGATTTGAGAGAGAGAAAAAAGTGGGGAAGGGAGGAAGGAAGGGAGGAGAGGAGACAGAGGGAGAAAGAGGGAGAGAAGGAGGAGAGAAACATTGGTTGAGGTAGGAGGACTGGTGTGTGCAGGAAAAAGAAACTACCATTGCATTTAACACGATAAAGGCACCAATAAAAAGTATGATTATTTAGGGTTCTGTATTTGCAAATAAGGGTACTTGCTGAAATTCACCTGTAACTTCAAAATAAATATTCAGAGGCATTTTCTCAGTCTCCCAAAGAGATGGCAAAGCAGGGAATATTCTGAGTTGCTCAATGCACATTCCCAGCTGAGGTTAAACAAGGAAATGCTTTTAGGTTCTTGTTTCAGCTCTCATACTGTAAGTGTGTGTCCTTTAGGCAGAATATTTAGTACCATGTTATTTGCTTTTTGCACTTTTTGTTGGTGAATTTGCTGTTTAAAATGGCTCCTAAGTGTAGTGCTGAAGTTCTGTCTAGTGTTCCCAAATGCAAGAAGGCTGTGATGTGCCTTAATGAGAAAATATGTGTTAGATAATTTCATTCAGGCATGCGTGATAGTGCTGTTGGCCATGTGTTCGATGTTAATGAAATAACAATATATATTAAATAAGGTGTCTTTAACAGCAACAAAAATTTTAAAAAGTTATATACTGATTGGTTGATAAAAAGGTGACCAGAGGTTTGCAGACACCTGACTTTGTATTTCACCTGGGAGCAATGATTCAGTATTCACTAATTCAGTGTTTGTGGTGCCTTTATAGAACATAACTATTGAAAATAACCAGAATTGACTTACATCCCTGGTCATTTTTATATTAATATAAGATTCTTTAGCATTATACTCTATTCCAACATTTAAAGTTAGACCACTACATTACACTTAATTAGTTTCTGAATTTTAAGTGCACTGTAAATGAGTATTTTCACTCTTTTTATATAAGAGGAAGAATATTGGTTGTATTTAAATTAAAATTATACATTACGAAAAACTTGTTTCAAATGTGTTCAAGTATACCTTTATTGTTTTTGCTCAAAGAGGCTCTCATAAAGTCACTAATATTGTTTGCATGAGCTGTGACATAAATACATAATAATGTATATTGCACAGTTGACCCTTGAACAATGCTGGGGTTGAGGTGCCAACTCCCCCAAAACTTAACTACTAACAGCTTACTGTGACCAGAAGCCTTACCGATAACATAAACAGTTGATTAAGTATTTTGTATGTTATATGTACTACATATTATATTCTTAAAGTAGTTAGAGAAAAGAAAATGTTATTTAGAAAATCATAAGGAAAATACTGTACCCACATATAAGTGGGCCCATGCAGTTTAAATCCATGTTGTTCAAGGGTTACTGCATTACCAATAGAATCAGTTTCTTTGCTTTACAGTCATATAACACTGATTATTACTTCAAGCAAAACATCATGAACCTCAATGAATTAGGGCCTGGTAGCTTCATTTAAAAACAAGACAACCACCCTCTAACTAGACAAGTCAATTAAAGTCATCCGCCTTGTAAAAGGCTCCTTTTGAATGAAATCTGCCCTGATAGCAACTCCTATAGAAGGAGTAGCCCTATATAGGTGAGTCAGTTTAATACAGTGGCTTTCGAGGTAGGATGATCAGGAGGTAAACCCCAATTATACAGAGGCCAACCTGTACATAGAGTGGGGCCACAGGACTTTATGGCAGTTCAAAGTTGAGAATAAGCAGAAGCTAAGAAAACAGAGAAATACAGAAGAAAATTATAAACCACTTAGTAGCCAAATAAAAAGCTTACACTGGAGGACAGCTAAAAATATAAATGCCAGTGAGAACTGTACTCCTGCTGCATTAGAGCCTTGTATAGTTTGTATTGACTTTTTAAACTATCGTGGTCTTCCTATTATAGCTATGTTCTAGTGAGATTCTGCTCTTTAAATCCCATTACCTACAACCATCAACCACCACCCCATCCCCCTCTGAAGTGGCTTATCCCAAACAGACACTGGAAAATTGTGTTACAGAATGTAAGAGTGAAGCATTCAAGAGTCAGGGTGGGGGAGTTGCTAGACACACTAAGGTCTTTTCCAACACCAAAGGTCATGAGTCTCTGTGATCCTACTTATGTTTTCTTCAAGGTAACACAAATCCAGATAAATTTACTATCACCAAGAAGTAGCTCCTCTTATAGACCTAAAATGGTCCTTTAAACAGGTGTGCCCTAGTTCCAACACTCTTAAGTTTTCCTCAACATCCTTATTTTAGCTTTATGACTTCACAGATTTCAGTGTTTTCTTAAGCCTCATTTCCAAAATGTCAAGTCCTTATAGTTTTAGTATTTTACACCAAGCATCCTAGCACTGCCATCCCAGTGGAATACTTTACACTACGTATACTGTATTCCGGTATTTTTCATTGAGCATTGCTCCTTGGGTATCTTTCTCTGTACATATACGCCTATCTCATTCTTTTTAAAAGGCTAGTATGTTGTTCCATTATACAAATGTGCCATAATTAATAGTTCACCAGTCTTATTAGTGGACCTTGGGTTGCTTCCAATTATTTACTATTACCACACAATGCTATGGGTCAATATCTTTTTACATGCAAGAGTATGCAAGAGTAGCTAAATTATCATTGAATTATTTTAAGTTGTTACTTTCAGAACTAAGTTTAAATATGTCTTGAAAGAAGAACAAAGACTAGAAAGCACTCAAACTGTCCCTGCAGATGCAAATATAATTAGCAATAAGTACTTTTCCATTAACTATAGATAAAAGACTTGGAAATTTTTGGTTCCTCCTAGGTGCAGAGATAATGACAAACCAGGACCGTAGAGTTTTGTGGCATGATGCTTTTGATAATGTTCACGTAAAAAAAAAAAAGACAATTTTAAAAATGAAGAAATTGTCTCTTTTTTTGAAACTAGAGTTCCCAAGCCAGGAAAATACTTTAATTATTGAAGAATTTTCGATACCTCGGATACGAGGTTAAGAAATAACAAAAGCTTAACAGGTGAAGCTTTGAAACTTCAATTTGATTCTTTAATGTTCTCAATATCCGAAAGTTCAAAGGTGCTGTGTGTTTTAAGAATATTATATATGCGTATATACTTTTTAAAAAAAACAAACATGTAGCTCCTGCCTTCTTTAAAATGCCTCCACCCTCCGCCGAGCCACAGGACGGAGACCCGAGCGGCGCCAAAGCCGCATCCACGCAGCCTCCCCGCCCGCCTGCTCACCCGCCCGCGCTCGGGGTCCGGGGTCCGGGGTCCGGGGTCCGGGTCGGTAACCTCCGGGAGGCCGAGCGGCTTCCCAGGGCGACCCCGGCGACGAGCGGCCGTCCCCCGAAACTCTCACCTCAGTTCTTCTTCGACGCTCTTGCCGGGCTGCGGTTCGGCCGAGGCTACCACAGAGGAAGTCGTAGAGGTCTTGTTCTTCAGGATCCCCTTTATGGGCCGGTGCGAAGCCGTCGAGGCCGCCATTGCCCGCCCCTCCGGCGGTAGGCTCAGTGTCGCTGCTAGCGGTCGAGGCCAGGAAGGAAAGGGATAGACGCGAGCCGAGACTCGCCAGGCAGCCGCCGAGCCCGCTTGGGGCTAAAGCGGCCGCACCTGCTGTCGCGGAGACAGCTACCGGCGTCGTTTTCACGACACAACGACCCTGACGCTTTGGCGTCCAGCAGACGCCGCGCGACTGGCGGTTCTACGCGCGACCCTGGCCACCCGCACTTTACCCGCAGCCCGCGGAGAGAAGCCGGCCTACGGCCCCAGAGCCGGAGCGACGCCGACGCCGAAGCCAAGCGGGCCCGCCCTCTCGCGATATCTAGCGTGGGGGCGGGGCCGGGAGGGACGGGGCGGAGTCAGAACAAAGCCAACCTTCTCGCCCCGCCCCCTCCTGGCCCTCTCCGTGGGCTGGCGGTACCTTTGGCGCAGGGAGCGCAGGGGTTGCTTCGGAGAACCTTTGGAGAGGTTCCTGGCTTGCCTCTGTGCAGAGCTGTACATCTCTCCAAACACCCTCATCCCCGCCACCTTATGAGGTCTATATTGTTATTTCTGTATCTTACAGATGGGAAAACTGAGGCTCAAAGGTGACAGCATTCCTCAAAGATATTAGTTGACTTTCAGAGAAATGTCTTCTCTTTTCTTCCATTTAACCCGCATAAAAAGTTTAACTCTTCGTTATAAAGTTGTGGAATAGCAGCATTGAAAAGACCCTTAGAGGTGTATTATAAAACCATACAATACTGACTTTTATGAGATCATAGACTATCAGCATTGAAATAGTCTAGAAATAAATTTTGGAGAAATTGAAGGACACGGGAAATGACTTGATCACTACTGTCACACAAGCCCATTCATATGAGTGGTCACAGAACATGAGACTTCTGTCTTCTAGTCTAATGTTTCCACATTTTACCACATTCTCCCTCTGTGTTGATAATTCTGTATAAGATATTACTCGCAGAAGTTCCTTATAATTGTGGTTTATAATATGTTTCCCCCAAATCCAAGGAATTCATTTAAGGTGAATTCATTCATTTATGTGTGCAATACTAGGTGAAATAGGCCAGAAGCCTTGGAAGATTTCTAGGTCTTTGTGAGAGTCTCAAAGAAGAAAAACAAAAAACAAAACCCTCATGCACACACCCAAGTTTTTCTGTGTCTGGATGTAAATAAAAGATCCCAGGGAGGACTTTGATAAGAGAGAAGGAAAGAGCTCAAGGCTCTAGAGTGTCAGGATGTGTGGATGTCCGGGTTGGGGGTGGTGTGGGTGTCGTCATGAGGGAAAGTGGTTCTACGGAGTATAGGGAAGGGCAGAATTTCGAAGCCCTGGGAACAATTTTAGAAAGAAGCTGTGTCTAAAGTCAAGCAAGGGCCAGCAGGGGGAGTGGTGTCCGCTCTAGCCACCTGGCCTTTCATGCAGTGTCAGGACTGGAATTGTACAGATGGTAAAAGAGGAGGTCTCAGCCATTAAGCAAGTTGCCTCCTGTTATGTGTTGAATTGTGTCCCCCTAAAATTAAGCTATGTTGAAGTCCTAACTCCCAACACCTCAGAATGTAACCTTATTTGGAAATAGGGTAGTTGCAAATCAAATGAGTTTAAATTAATATGAGGTCATACTGAAGTAGGGTGGGCCCCTAATCCAATATGACTAGTGTCCCTATAAGAAGGTGGACATGTGGAGACAGATGGAGAGGACTCCATGTAATGACAGAGGACTGGAGGAATGCATCTACAGGCCAAGGAATGCCTGGGCTACCCAAGGCTGGGAATGGCATGAAACAGATTCTCCTTTAGGACTCTCATAAGGAACCAGTTCTGCTAATACCTTATTTTTGACTGTGAGACATTAAATTTCCATTGTTTAAAGCCACCCAGTTTGTTGTATTTTGTTATGGTAGCCCTATACACCTCCTCTCCTTCTACTCCTACCCCCAGTCCCCAACTTCCTCATCACTAGGCTTTTTCCCACCACTCTTTCCTGATCAGGCCAAGCAGAGCAGACTAGTCCACCCAGAACTGACCCCTCAGCAGACCAGCCCCCTGCGAACTCACAAACTACTAGGTCTGGAAAGGGCCTTGTCAGTCCCACCAGGTAGCTATCCAGTCCCTTCTCCAACAACCCCAGTGGCCAGGAGCTCACCACCCCACAACACAGCTCATTTTATCTTTGGACAGCTCTGACTAAGAAAGCTCTTCCTTAGAAGGAGCTGATACCTGGTTTCCAGCAATGTCTGGCCCCTGGTGTAGTGGGTAGGAGGAGAGAATGTGGGTGAGGAAAGGGTTATTTCTATATTACCCCAATGGCAGTGATCTCACTCAAGTCTCCTATTTCTGGACCCCTAAATCTCATCTCCCTTAACACTGCATCTGTGCCTCAAGGAGCAACATTTAGTTCATTGTCTTTAGAACTCTGCTCCTCAGGAATGACTTCAGGGTTCCTGAAAACAATTGTTTTTTTTGCCTGGCCCCCAGGCTGTAGCTGAGTTCCTGGCATGGACCATGCTTCAAAAAAGGAATGAATGCTGAAAGGAGATAATAGAGGAGGAAGTGAACAGGCAGGACAGAAGAGCAACAACTTTGCCAGTCAGAGCTGCATGTTTTCCCTAGGGATTTCCCCAGGCAGAGGCCTTCACAGCTGCCCCATGACACCTCCCTCTCTTGGCCTCACCCCTGTTCCTCGCCACCCGTTTCCCACTGTTTAGTGGATCTGATATCACACTCTGACAGCCCTGTCCAGCCCTCGAGGCAGAGAGAGGGTTCTCATTGAGGGGTTAGCTGGATGGTCACCTCCCTTCCTGAATTCTTTTTACCACGGGTTCCAGCACTTCCTCTCCTGCCCTGTCAGCAGGAGCTCTGGTCAGCAGTGGTAATCCTTTTTTCAAGGGGATACAGAAAACTTCCCTTCATGTTCTAAATTATTGGGCTCATTTGCTTTGTTCCTGCTTGGGCCTGGCTGTCACCTCCCTGGACCTAACTGTGACTGGGCCCTTAATTTAGCACTGCCTTGCTATGAGACACTCTAATGAAAAGGGCTGCCACAGTATGACACTCTACCACAGAATTACACTTAATAAAAAGCACTGGGACAGGAGGTGAAGAGTTCTCTGAAGAACCTTGAAAAATATTTCCCTCATTAAAAGTCATACTTTAATATGAGAATTATCTCTTCCACTCCTAACCCCACTCAAAGTGAATGTAGATAAAGAGGACTTTCTTAATGTTTCAAAAATAAAATATTAGTTTGGCTGCAAGGTTGTGAATGCCAGTACAGCTCTTTTTAATATTATGGAATCACTGAACCACTTTATTCCTCAGTGTGGCCCAAAGAAGATTGTCAAATGTCTATAAACAGAGCTCTCCTTCGCTGCTTCTGCTGAGATCTGCTCCTGTAGGAAGTCATCTGGAATAAGCCCTGAATTGTGCTGTATTTGTTATGTTTCCTGTGTGTCTAAGAGATGGATTGTGAACAGAATTTTCCATTCTGCTTTCAGTTTTCGGAGGTAGCTGTTGAGCTCAAGGCAAACCATATATTTAAAAACACACATTTAAAGATTATCTTACAATTTTTTCTGCTCTTTTTGAAGACTTCCATCAGTTGCTTGATTCAATGCTATTTATAGGGAAGAAGAGGGGAGGCACTTTTAATGTACCCCCTTAAATGGCTGAGCCAGTTGGCTCTCTGCTCATTGGAATAGGCTACTGAGGTCAACACTACTTGATTTCTCACCGAGAACAGAATTCCAAAGCTGGAAATAGCTTCTCTGGCTGGCTCCACCCTGCCAGCCTAAATCATCCACCAGGGTTCACCAAGCAGAGATGTGATGGTGCCCACCCCCCACCTCTGGAAAAATACCCAAAGGTTGTGGCTTAATGACCACTGAGTCAGCAGCATCTCTCTCCTAACCAAGAATAGCACATTGTTGTTGTTTTTAAAAATCAGATTATCCCTCCAGGGGACAAGAAAATCAGATTTTGTAGTACATGATACAAATTCATGGTAGTAGGGGCAAGATTATTTAAGCAAAATACAGAAAGTATTTAAAAAAGAGAGAGAAAGCCAAAGACAAAGATTAATGGTGTTCTGTTTACAAAATGGCTTTGATTTGCAACTGTGACACTCTCCACTCTTTCTCTTCTCTTCAGACATATCTATCAGAAGGATTCCTTGGCCTCACCACAGAAGCCTCTAAGTTGCCAAATTCTTTTCTGAGGAGACTTCACACTTGTTGGGTACACACACATTTCATTAGTTCCTAAGTATTTCCTGACCTTTTAAAAACTAGTTAAATCAAGGGAAGCTAGAGAAGTACCTACTTTTCTCAAAGCCTATCAGACCAAAAAAAAAGGAAAGAAAAAAGAAGGCAGGATATATAGTGTAAAGAACTTGGGAATGATAAATCGTGAATGCCCATTATTTTCTTGGCTACACTACAAATTGCTCTTGTGCCTGCCAGAAATCACTCAGTTTTTTTGTGACTGTAAATTTTCCATATGTGTCAGCTGATCTGGTCTGTCCATTTTGTGAGAAACAAGCAATGCCCTTTGTTGTAATTTTATTGTGTTAATTTTGCCCTATAATAATGCATTTTATTATTCTGTGAACTTATAATGGAAAAAGGCATATAGACTTTGATTCAAAATACATGTGCTGTTAAATCCTCTATAGTCATTGTTTACAATAGGAAGACTTTTTGTTTAATACTGTGTTTATGTCCCATGTATTTGTTCTAGTTTGAAATTTCTTAAATATGTAATAATATTATTATTGGTCTAGGGACCAATCTCCATTTTCTTTACTGACTAGTCATCTTCATACTGCTCTCATATTACCAAAAAAAAAAAAAAAATTGGCCATGTAATGAACCTTAATTTATAAGTTCAATTCCGCTTTGCCAGACACAGTGTTAGGCACAGGGCAAACAATTAGACCCTTCTCTTGTCTTTTGTCTTTTGCTCCAGAAACTCAGCCTTCAGCGACTACTCATTGCATAACATAAAGTCCAGACTCCTTGGCCTTCGCAATCTGGTGCCATCTGTTTTTCTAGGCTTCCTGTCTTTTCATATCCATTTCTTTTCTCCCCATGTTCTTCACACCAGTCAGACTACCCTTTTAAGGTGCTAGAGCAACCCGTGTTCTTTCATTTTCTTCATGTCTTTACTAATCTTGTGAAATGCCACCCCTTAATCTTTCCCTGGAATTACCCCAGATCAAAGGTCGCCTCCTTCCCTACTCCACTCAGGCAGAATTAGTCTTTGGCTCCACTGAGATCCTGAGGAACTGTTTGCATTCTTCTGTCTCATAGTATCATAATTCTCGAAGTGTCTATCTCCCACTGCGGCCTCTTTGGGAGCAGGCACATTTTTTCTTACAACTCCCCAAAAGCATAGCCTAATGAATGCAGTGTCTGTCCATGAGGAGCCTTTGGAAAGTGTCAGTTAAATCGGTGAATAAATGAATAAGCTGTTCTAAAATTTCCTCACCAGATAATGGTGCCCTTAAAAAGACATTAAGGAGGAGGTGGTTCTGTCACAGGCCATCAAAAATCTTTATTGAGGGCTTGCTATGTGCCAGGTCCTTTTCTAGGTCCCAACTATTTCTTGGTTTCATAAATTGAACTACAGCACCTATTTTCTTTCTTTTCGTTTTAAGTTCAGAACACTTGCTAAAAACAATTCTTTGTTGCTAGACAGACAGACAGACACACACACACACCTAGTTTTAATTTGATCTCCCTGAGCTTTGGTTCTGTGCTCTGTGAGAGCAATGTTGCTGTTTCCATGAAGTATAGCAGCTTCCTATTTGTGTCAGTCAGGTGTTCTTATTAAATGAGCTTGTGCTCTAGATAGGATTTCAGGCCCTCTGTGTTCTCCTGTGGCTAAGGCAGGTATGTGTGTGGGGGAATCAGAATTCCTTAGTAGGAGCCACAAAGCTCTCACAAGGGCAATTGGTGTCCAGTTATTGTTTTTTCTGTCCATGGCCTGGAAGCCAGGAGAAAGCAAGGTAAGGGAGACTGCAGAGAGAAGCTCATGCTTGGGAAACCAGCAGCAGGGGCCAGGTGGGTTGGTGAAATGTGCAAGCATTCTCATCTGTGAAACATAAAGTAGGAAATGCTGAGGTATTCCAATCATCTGTTTTTAAATATCGCCTATCAACAACATTCTAGGACACAAAAGAATTTGCTTCTAACTATTTCTCATACATGGGGTTTTCTGGGCAACGTCTTAAAATGAATTGAATTAAAAATGAAGCCAAAGTGAAAACACTAGCTTTGTCCCTAGAATTTTTTTTTAAACTTTGGCCCCAATAGTGTTGCACTCTAGGTTACTAACTAGAATGTTCTAATTGCCTGTCACTAATGGTTACCTACTTGTAAACCCAACTCTGTCCAAGATAGTCCCTTAGTTGACATTAATTTTATCTTAATTTTATGAAGGTCCACCCTACCCTAATGTTCTGGCCTTCTTAAGTACACTGCTCAGCTGCATTTGTCAAAGGCAATTGCATTTTCCACTTTTCAGACTGGAGTCCAGAAGCATGTTTGATTCTGTGGTAGGACTGATTCAGGACAGGATTGTGGAGCTTTATGGCTGAACATATTTGAAACTCACTTTGATTTTACTAGATCCCTCCAAATAGGAAACAATGAATTCGGGATACATTCCCTCAGACTTTTTCAGGGCCAAAAGAACACATTAAAAAATGTTAACTGCTCTTATTTCATGTTTCCTCTCTTTTCATAGGAGGACATAGAAATAAAGAAAATTTATAGAGAGTGGGCAGGAATAAAATCCCCTGGTTAATCAAGTTATATCTATTAAATGTGATAGTATATATTTTTTTAGGATTAGAAATAATAAAATTACATCAATACTAAAATAACTCTAAGCAGAATTTAGCACAAATGCATTTTGTTCCCCCTCCACAAGAACTGAACTTCACTTTTAATCTTTCCAGGCTCTGGGACCTGACCAAGCCCTTCCCTCCCGGGGCAGCTGCTTTCAGGAGCCAAAGAGGCCAGTGGAGCTTGTCTCCCAGCTCAGCCAGCTTCCAGAGAGTTCCAATGGCATGGTGGACAAGCCCGTTCATACCCAAGGCCAGTTCCACTCACCAGGCCTCCCATCCATCCCAGTCAGCCTTCCTGGCAGTCCAGCCTCTTTTTCCAATGTCATCTTCAGGCATCTCGGTGTTCTTTTCACCCCCGTCTGCTAGATACTCCAGCCACCATTCCTCAGAAACTGCTTATACTCTGGGCATAATCAGAATATTTGATAACCAAACAGTGTGGGCTGGTTTCAACAAAGCAAAAGGAAAATGGCCAACATGAAAATGTGGGTTCATATAATTCACAGAGGCCTCTGATGTACCAAGTGTTACCCCTTTAGTTTCTGGGCTCACTGGGGGGACCCAGGGGTAGTCAAGCGATGGGGAACACTCTGGAGGCTCAGACCAGTGGCTACTTACCAAGTGGTATTGTTGTGCTAGTACAGGCTTGCTGAGTATCAGCCCATTTGAGACCCCAGATGACTTCCCAAAATGTGCCTGCTCTTCACCTTAGCAGAATTCTGGTTTTTCTCTCCCATGCTGGTCTTACAGATCATGGCTGGGAGTTCACGCCTGAGCCATGGAGCACAGAGCTGGGGCTTCTTCTTTGATTCTCAAGGCTACTTCCTTTGTCACCAGTCCCCCTATCCTGACCCACACTCACAGGGTAAAACTCCCTCTTGAGGCTCTCGCCAGCTACTCTGTATCCCTGCCTGCCCCTTCAAGTCGCTGCCATCTCATAAGCTCCTGCCAATCTCTACATTTCATCAAGAACTTTTTTCTTGATGAAAAAAGTTCACTTTTTTCTTATTTGATAAATATTTATTAAGCATTCGCTGTGCCAAATAGTGTGCTGTATGGACAATGATGTGTAAGACATGATTCTTGTCCTCAAAGATAAGCTCATAATTTAATGAAGAAATATAAAACAAAGAATTACCAAACTAGATAGTAAATGTCTAAATATACGTACAGTATATGTAAGCATGGAAACATAAACATAGGGAAATGGTTGGTGTATTAGTTTCTTGTGGCCTCTGTAAGAAAATACCAACTGAATGACTTGAAACAACAGCAACTTATTCACTCACTGTTCTGGGGCTGGAAGTCTGAAATCAAAGTGTCAGCAGGGCCATGCTCCCTCTGAGACTCTGGGCAGAATCCTTCCTTCCTCTTTGGCATTTAGTTTCCAGCTGCATCACTCTAGTCTCTGCCTCTATTGTCATAAGGTGTTCTTCCTCATGTTTCTGTCTTCACATGGCATTTTCTTCTCATAAGGACACCAGTCATATTGGATTAGGGTCATTCTAGTGACCACATCTTAACTTGATTAAGTATGCAAAGATTATATTTTCAAATAAAGTCACATTCACAGGTACCAAGAGTTAAGTTTTCAACATATCTTTTTGAGGACACAATTCAACCCATAACAGTTGGGTAGGAAGAAAAAGAAGGGAATGGCCAGAGGGAGCTGGCTGGACAGACATGATGAGCTGGTAAGTTGGGCTTATCCAGGTAGAGCAGGGGAGGGAGAAGGGTCCTGTCATCTGGAGTGATGTGTATAAATGGACTGAGACCAGAGAGGAAGGCATCTTTGGGAAACCGCAAGTGGTTTCTCCGGCAGAAGTAAAGGATCTGTGCTCTGTAGTGGCAAGAGATGATCCTAAAATGTAGCAGGAGCCAGGCCTTGAATCTGGTCATCTTCCCACACATACATGCCTTCACTCCTTTACACCCCCTAGTGGCTTCCCCACCACGTTCCGTACTCGGTTAGTCCTCAGGTCCGCCTGATCCTGCCTCCTGCAAACCTCCCAAGTCTGCCTTGTCCTTTGTGTTCAGGCCCTCATCATCAACCCCTTTCGTGCTCACCCATTTTCCTCCGCTGTCAGAGTCACTGTTGAGTATTCTCAGCTCCACCCAGGGGGAAGGTGTTGGGCAGGGGGTGCCCGGAGCCCTACTGTGTAAAGAAGGAGGCTGCCTGAGCCTCACCCACTCCGGAGTCCTCAGCAGCGACCTGAAGGCAGAGTGGTTGCTTCCCAGAGGACTCCAGCCTCTGATCTGCTCTTTAGGGAAGTTTTTTCACTGTGAATTAATAGGTTGGTATTCTGATTTTATTTTTTAAATTCAGGTTAATTTACTCCAACCACCCACCCCCCTTCACCTTCAGACTGAAATCTGAGCTCCTTGTCATGGTTTACAAGGCGTTCCGGGAGAACCTGACCCTAGGCCACCTTTCTAGCTCCATATTGCACTGCTGCTCCTCAGACCCTAGACCCCAGATGCTACTGAACTGTTCGAGGTCCCTTGTGTGACAGTCTTTCTTATGCTTGCAGTGCCGCCTCTTCGCCCTTCTATTTCTAGCTAACTCCAGTTTGCTCTTCCAAATGCAGCTCAGGATTTGCTCCTGAGTGAAACCTCCCCTGACTCTTCAGGTAGCCTTCCTCTGTGTTCCCATAATGCACGATTCTAATCTCAATTAAAGCTTCCCAATCCTACGTGGTCTTTGAATCCTACATTGTTATGATTGATTTTATTGTTTATCTTTCCCTGTAGACTGTGAGCAGTTCAAGCAGGCTCCAGGTTAATTCTAAAAGCAGTGCACCTAAAATATTGCCCTTTTGGTATTTGTAGGGGCATATTGTGCTTTTTTTTTTAACCTAATTTTTGGAGTTTTCACTTTGTGTGGGTGTTTCTTTTTCTTGGTGGAATTGCTAGATTTTCACAGACATTAGATGTGAACTGTAAGGCACCTCCCTTCAAAGAGGTAGTGTTTGCAGTTACTCATGATGGAGGCTGAGAGCAGAGCCTGAGTGAGGTGCGGTTGGACACATCAGCAGGCTGTGGAAGCATTTCCATGGATGAGATGTTGAGATTATATGGAGACTCCGAATACTATTTATTGTCTGTGGGTGGATCCCAATTGTAAAAGCTTGAAGTAACTTGCTTTCAGTCACCCATAATGTTTGGTACAAATTTGTGTTTATAATTTTTAGTATTTAAATAAATGTTTTAGAATCCAGCATATTATTTAGTGATTTTGATATCTTGAGTAATAGTAAGCAGAAGAAAAATAACAGCCACAAGGGAATTAACAATACCATTTATATAATGTTCCAAATTTATCATGAGCTAATTTGAAATATAAAGTCTGAGGTACTTTTGACCAAATTATTTTAAAAATCTTTTAAAATGCGGAAAAGACAGAAATAAAGACTAGAACAGCTTTTTACAAAATGTATTAAAAATGGGATTGACTTTTGAGCCAGGCTCCACCCCAATTATGTGTTAACTTCATTCCTCTCTACTACAGGTGAGGAACCAAAAATGAGTAAGGCAGGGTTTCTGCCCATAAGGCCCTCACCATCTAATGAGAGAGACAAGCTGGCCAACCAACAGCTAAGAGTCAAGGAGATAATTTAGAGTTGACACATTGGATTTGTCTTCGTAGGTAGTAATTATAAGAATAAGAATAGCTGCCTTCCTGTCAAAGCTAATATGTGAGCTGTTGGTTCTCTTAGGTATAATTCAAATAATGAGTCAAACCACTCCTGAGAGCAGGTAACTGAAGACATTTCATTGGATACCAATCTTTGTTCCTCAGGCAGAAAACTACCATACTATTTATTTTTTTAATTTATTTTTAGAGAGAGAGAGGCAGAGAGAGAGAGAACATCTATTTGTTGTTCCACTTATTTATGCATTCATTAGTTGCTTCTTGTATGTGCCCTGACCAGAGATCTAACCTGCAACCTTGGCATATCAGGACTATACTCTAACCAACTGAACCACACCAGCCAGGGCACTATTTCTTGACTGTATTGAATTTGGTGGCTTAAAGTGATGTCTCTAAGATGTTCTGTCAATTCTCTTTTTAGAAAGTTGATCTACTGCCTGAATAGTTTCCTTTTATTATTCTGAAACAGTAATTTTTTATTTTATTTTTTCACATTTTAAAAAATTTATCTTTATTGTTCAAAGTATTATATATGTCTCTTTTTCCCCCCCTTTGACTGCCCTGCTCCCCCTCAAGGCCTACTGTGCTATTGTCTGTGTCCATGGGTTTTGCATATGTGCATATAAATTCTTTGGTTAATCTCTTCCTATCCCCCTTCCCCCATTCCTTCTGAGATTCGTCAGTCTGTTCCATGCCTCCATGTCTCTGGACCAATTTTGTTCATCAGTTTATTTTAAACTGCTTTGTAATATTTTTTTCAGTTTCCTGTTTAACATTTAGGGTGCCATCACTCTGTATTGAAAATAGTCTGTTAGGAAGCCATCCATTAATTGTTCTTTGTAACTTTAAAGGGAGATGTCTTTCTTTGATGGTGGTGGAAGTGGTTATTACAACACTAGACATAATTAATATCAGTTAATGACGTTAGTTTGAGAGCTAGGAAAGGTTCTCTAAGACAGGCTATTCTTTAATAAATCACTGATCTCCATGGAATCTCCCATTATTGTGGTAATTCTTTTACTGTTGCCTGGCAGTGAACTTATGAGAAGATATGGCACCTCAGGGCCTTTATTTGTTTGAACTGAAATAAAACTCTTTCTCCTGTCAATGACAGACAGTGATACTTTCCTATTACAATTCAAATCAGTTTTCAGAACTGGTGACATTTTCAAGGAGAAAGAAGTAAGAAAGGGCGAATGAATGAGCTGGAGTATAGTTTCTATAACATACAAAGAGAACCTGAGAACTGGACACAGATAAAATATTCAGACTTATCAAGAAATTAGGGAAGTTTCTCAATCAATGTTTTAAGGACATGCAATCAGCATTTGCCTCTCAGATGACGAGGAGGCAGCCTAGTCTCCTGGGAAGAGGGGAAGTGAGTGTTCGAAGCTCCCGTTCTCCATGCTTCCTGTGCTGTCCCTGTGCAGATGGCCCTAGATGCTGGGAAGTTCGCATGAAGTCAGTCAGTCCCCCGCTTCCTGGTAAAGTTGCCCCTTAATCCTATGAAACAATATCCCTAATGCTAAAAATAACCAGAGTCTGAGTCCAAGACTTCATGTTGACCATCTCATGTACCTGGTAGCCCTGGGCAGTAGGATGTCCTCTCACTCACCTTTAATAACACCGAGTATCCTAGGGTAACATAGCGACAGCTGCCTCCTTAATAATTAGTCCTTGAATATAATCGCCCAGGTAGTGATTATTGACCTGCCAAATGTAACACTGACTTTGTACCATAGCTTTTTGTCCCATGGAGACAAAAACACTTTTCTTGTAGGAGGCATTTTGTTGTTTTATTTGTGGGGGGAAAGCACAACATGAGATAAAACCTCCAAAGCATCCTGTGAGTAAATTACTTCTTTTATAGAAATTAGGGTCCAAGTTCAAGTCATAACTATAAGTAGTCATAGTTTAGTTCAAGTCATTTTACTTTGCTGGGTTTCAGTTTCTCTAGCTGGAAAATGAATGTGCATCTGAAGGGGGTGATATATCTGAGGTAAATGTGGGAACATAGTGGAAACAGCAAATTGGGAAACAATCTTAGCTGAATATGTTGAGGCACATAGACATAGGATATTTACATTTACTTAGGTTTTGTTTTCACTCTTGTGACTTATTCTTTCTGGGACATTTATTCAGACTCTGCATTCACTCATTTATTTGTTCATTCATTCATTTATTCTGTAAAAATTTATTGAGTGTCTAATATGTGTCAGGCACTATTCTGAACTCTGAGGACATAACGGTGTACAAAAAAAGAGTAGGGTTCCTGTCTTCATAGAGCCTACATTCTAGTGGGAGGGATGGATAATAAATACATAGCAAATAAGTAAACAAGGTAATTGCAGATTGTGAAAAAGAAATAAAAAGGGTGATGGGACAATCACTTTCAGGTAGATGCCTGTAGAGATGGCTTCTGAGTGAAGACTAGACAAATGAAATACCAACAACCTTAGCTTCTAATCCTACCAAGGTAGAGAGATTATTCATATTAGTAATTCATAGGTATAGAAATGACCCATCTAAACCCTCATTTGGGGAGGGAGGGTACAGGGAATCCTCTGACTTTGTGGTGAATGTCCTGGCCTCATGAGACCTGCTTGGACCAGGCTGCAGACAAGGAACAAACATGTGCTTAGTCACAGCTGAACTGTGCTGACAAAGGAGTGGCCACCTGCTTCCTCTGGCCCATTTCAGCCAGGGACCTCCTGAGCCCATTTGTCCCTCCTGGGAACCAAGCTGGCTCACAGAGTACTGGCAGCTCTTTTGACCTGGGAGGGGTTGAGACAGAAACCTTGGATTAAAAGCAGGTGAAGCTGGTAGCTGCCTATATAATAAGACTGGAATTATTTTTTTCCTGACCTGTCCTCAACGCTTGAAATTCTACTGCTAGAAGTTAAGATCTAATCCATTCAGTTTTGAAGGTTTGTTTTTTAGTCTTCAGGTCTCATTAATTTTTGGAGGAGATGCCACTCTTTAAACATTATAATTTAACATCTTAAAAGGGACTCACAAAATATTCTAAAAATGACAAGAATCAGGTTTTAGGTGTCATACTCTGAATCTCATCTTATCCAGAATTGACCTACCTCTATAATGACAAATTCACGCACCCTGCTCTTAGAGCATGACTCCTAGGCTTCTAACTTTCCCGCTGCATTACTCCCATTACATTGCTCTGCAGCCTCCTGAAGACCTTTCTTCAGGTCTCATTCATGGTCTATGTCTGATGTAAGACACACGCACACATAACTGTAACTCAAGGTATAGAGTCATGAATCTACATCTGCTGTCTCCCACCATTCAGCTGAAAAATGCCCTCTCTCCTAAAGATATCAGGTCCTAATCCTTGAAACCTGTAAATAATAAATTTAGAAAAAGGGTCTTTGTAGGTGTAATTAAGGGTCTTAAGATGAGGAGATTATCCTGAATCATCCACGTGGGTCCTAAGTGCCATCACAAATGTCTGTATAAGAGAGGCAGAGGGAGATTTCACACACATGCATGCACACACACAGAGACAAACACAGACACACACACAAGAACATCTTGACAGAACAGAAAGATGTTTGAAGTTTGGAGTGATGTGGCCATAAACCAAGGGATGCTGGCAGCCACCAGGAGCTGGAAGAGGTAAGGAATAAATCTCCCTTAGAGTCTTCAGAGGGAACACCACCCTGCCCACACCTTCATTCTAGCCCAGTGATATTGATTTTGGACTTTTGGCCTTCAGAACTGTGAGAGAATAAATTTCTATTGTTTTAAGCCACTAAGTTTGTGTAATTTGTTACAGCAGCCACAGGAAACTAATATAATTATTAAATCAATGGAAACCACCTGTATTTCCCTATCTACTTGCAACACTCTCTCTCTACCCCCTGGAGGTAACCAGGACCTTGAATCTGGTGTTTATTATTTTCTGAATTTCATTATCCCTCTATTAAATATAGAATATTCTGAAATATGTCATTTTATATACAGTAGCCTTCTGCATATTGCTTTTTGCTTTTATCTTTAAGTATATTTTTATTTATATATAAATATATTTTTTATAAATTACATATGTTGATACATGTAGCTCTAGTTAATTTTCACTGTTGCATAGTATCCAGGTTGTGTGTGTGTGTGTGTGTGTGTGTGTGTGTGTGTGTGTATACCACAATTTAAAAATCAATTCTTCTGTTGATGGAGATTTAGGTTGTTTCTAGTTTTTTGGTGTTTCAGACAGAGATGCAATGAACATTTCTTGCACATATCTCCTTGTGCTCATATGCAAGAGTGTTTCTGGATATTTACCAGAGAATAGACGTACTAGATCAAAGGTGTGTCATCTTCATCTCTGCCAGATTTTGTCAAATTGCTCTGCAAAAGTACTGAAGTACACTTGGTGGGTTGGATTTTGACAGCTGGAGATTTCAATAAGAGGAATGATATGTACCAAAGGTGTAAAGATGGGAGACACAGGGAATGGTAAGTAGTTAGTTCTTTTTGATTAAGCAATGGTTCTCAGTTGAGGCATGAAAGCAAATCTGATTGTTGGGGAAATTTTTTGCAGTCTTTGCCTTCTTTTGCCCACTCTCTCTGCATGCTAGGATGTCTTCTCCCAGGAAACTGTGGCATGTTTTGGTTGAGAACCAGTAGACTGGTGCCTGAGAAGGAGCAGAGAGAGAAGAAGCAGGAAAGCTGGGCTTGGAGGACCACTGAGAGGGCTGAGATGTCAGACAGGAGAGGACATGTCAGTTAGGGGCACCAAAAATGTCTGAGCAGAATCTGAGCACCTACCTTTCTGCAGGTATCCAGAAGCATCATTAGGGCTTCAGTACCCCTAGGCGAAGAGGTTTGGAACAGGGTTTACATTTTTACCATGTGTATCAAGCTTTGGCCTCTGACAGCACTTGTCTCAAGTTTCCTTCTAACCTTGCTCATTGAAGAATCACTTTATAATTCTATGAGCTATTGCTCCCCTGGGACTCTGGATCATTGAAATTGCTGAAGAATTGGCTAAGGTTGGCATTTTTATATTTTGATTATAATTATCAATCTAGGAAAATTCAGGAGGGCTAAATATAATACTTCTAATGCATTAATAGCATATAACATGTTATATTAGTAAAATGTATGTGTTCTATGGAAAAATATATACATCCAAGTAATGTATAGTATGAAAAAAGACATACATATTGATTAAAAACAGAGTACAGTATGTGTGTGTGTGTGAGTGTGTATGTGTGTGTGAGTGTGCATGTGTGTGTATGTGTGTGAGTGTGTGTATGTGTGTGTGAGAGTGTGTGTGTGTGTGAGAGTGTGAGTGTACCTTGATAAGGATTAGAAGAAGGAACAGAACAATGAAAAGAGTTGGTTTTTTAAGTTTAGGGCTTATTTTTCCTATAAAGGTACAGGTACTCCCTCCTTCTTAGCCAAAACTGTACTTTATTAATCACATACAGAACTGTAGAACTATATGTTTGATGTGGAAGACTCCTTAGAGATACCTCATCTAGCTTGGCTCTTTCAATGACAACACACAGGTGAGGGGACAGGAGAGGCGAAGAGGTCTGCTGGAGTAAGGGGCTAACTCTCGCTGGCTGGAAAGGTGCTAGCCCCCGTCCCAATGGGCTTTCCAACACAGTTCCCCTCAGCATTACCAACAGCCCAGGTTACCTTATTCTGCTGGATAACATTAGATGAGTCTATTTTAATTTCATATTTGGTACTTAGTCAAAATACTTATTTTAGCATTGAAGTTGACTGTATTTAACAAATTAAAAAAATTTTTTTAATTGTTTTTCATAATTATCAAGGTGAGTGGTCTTTTTTTTCAAATCTTTTATAAAATAATACAACGTTTGGACAACTGTGAAAATAAAAACTCTCTAAATTACTTGATATCTCCCTTAATATCTCCTAGAAGTGTACAGAGGGCTTTGTTGGTAGTAAAGATTGCTTTAATGACATGTCCTATATTCATAAATCAAGCCATCATCTCAAATGTATTAGGAAAGTGGTGGGATGGGAGAATAGTCCAGAAAGGTCTAAAAGTTTGAAATAATTGTTGGAAGATAAGGGCTATTTGGGGGGAGCTTGACATTAGACTTGTCAGAGAAATCAGGTTGAACTAGAAGAAAGTTTTAGGATCTAACACATAAATTACTTTCCTTTTTTTCTGTTCACTTTTAGTCCTTGATTTTATGCCATCATTTCATGAAACTTTAAATACAACATAGTTAAAATCCTGCATTCTTTTTTTAACTCAACATTATATTGTTAACACTTTTGTCTTAGGGCTATTTTAGTTGCAAGGAACATTCACTTAGTCAAGTTAAATTACCTCTGAAAAAAAGATGTGTGTGCGTGTGTGTGTGTGTGTGTGTGTGTGTGTGTGTGCCTGATCTCACAGAAATCCAAGGACAGGAAACTAAGCAGCGAAGCTCCACAGGAATTGAAGCTGGGGCCCAGAAGTAATCAGCTTCTTACACTGCTCTGTCAGGAGCCTTCAGTGGGGTCCCTACTTATCTTTGCATTTCTGTTCTGTACCCTCGTAACTTCAGGTGTGCATTGCCAATAATGGCCACCCCAAACTACATGACTTTTCAGTTCCACAGTTTTCAGTCATCTGTTTCTAGATCTCTCAAAGTTAAATCCTGATTTGGTTGGCCTAA
The DNA here is from genome assembly GCF_054644295.1 of Miniopterus natalensis. Taxonomy (NCBI): domain Eukaryota; kingdom Metazoa; phylum Chordata; class Mammalia; order Chiroptera; family Miniopteridae; genus Miniopterus; species Miniopterus natalensis. The sequence continues at coordinate 48,299,988 of NC_142086.1, read as the reverse complement.
TTTATCTTTTCCATTCAATTAGACCACAAAAATTAGAGGTTTCTGTTCAGCCCATGGATTAGCTGTCACTGGCTTAGGTGGACACACCTTGTCTAACTGGGTGTGGCTGGGGAGGTGGAGCACATGCTCGGATTCTAGCCCTGCTGACAGCAAGGTCAAATGTAGGAACAGCCCTCCCCCTCCCCAGCAGTGAGTGTGGGTGGGTAGGCAACAGCTCCCACGCGGCTCTGTCTTCCTCTTAACTATGAATTTTAATGAATGCGCAATATTACATCAAGTGGCTGTTCCACAATTTATGATCCCATTCCTCTGCTGATTTAGTTTAGCTCCTTTCAGTGTGGGAGCTACAGGTAAAGCTGTGATGAACATTTGTGCACACACTATCCCCTTTGTCTAGATTACATAAAATAATCTTTAAATTACATAGAGATTGCATTCTCTAAGCACCTTCAGGATATAAAACAACTTTGGGTTTTTTTGTTTGTTTAAAAAATATATTTGGTAGAGATTTATCCATAGGTAGTTATGGGCAAAATAATAGATGTGATATCTGGGGTTTGCTTCAAAACACTCTAGGGAAAAAATGGGGGTGGTAGGTGGTAGCTGAGGCAACGTCAGTGAAATGTTGATGACTGTTGGGGCTGAAGGTGAGTACAGGGGGTTTATTATACACTGTGGTCTTTATTTTGCTGTTTACTCCCCACTTGCCTTCTCTTCTTCTTTACTGGATGCTTTGCTGTTTTTCCCCATATTTCTTCTAGCTACTTGCTGCCCCCATGCTGCCCTCTGGATTCCCAGTTTTCCCCTCAGAGTCAGTCATCTCTAATACCTGCTTCATAGTTTCCTTTATCAAAAACTTCAAGTCCATCCTCTAGCCACCCACTCAATAATTCGTTCACATAAAAAATTGGAGCCCTTCTATTGAACAAGACACTGGAGCAGGTGCAACATGTAGTCACGTTCATTGTTTTGGATGTTACTAGACAGCTGTTAAGAGGAGTACAGTCACAACTTATTTGATACCATGAGATAAGAGGTAGATAGACAGGCAGCTTAACACCCTTAGGAAGAACCGTATTTTAGAAGAAGAGCCAAGCGCCCTCCGGGGGGTGGGCAGTGTGGTAAAGCGCAGGGCACAGCTGCGAAGAGAGGGCCTTCTCCTTCAGTACCTGCCTCCCCCACACTGCTTTTATGCCCAGTGGTTCAGCCTTTAAGAATTTCAAACTGCAAGCAATATTTTGAGATCATGTTTATTTAGTAAATGGAAACTGTACATATTAAGATCCTTGGAATATTTGTAACCTTTAATACAGAGCATTAAAGTGTCTCAAGTGCTCAAGGAAATGAGTATTTTGTATTCATGTTAAAAAAGCAAAAATCAAATCAAATGGCTTCATTTTCTATTCATTTCCTCAAACATTAGTAGATTATAAGTGTTATGTGAACTAAATGAAATTGCAGGGCGATGATTTTGGGGTTTTCTGCTTTTGAAAGTCACAATATAAAAAAACCCTCAAGGTGGTTCCTGACTCCCTGAAGCTGGAACACCTGGAGGCGTGACTGTAGCCTGTGGGTGCCTGTGTCTTGCAGGATTTGAGACTATCTCGGAGCTCCCATGGCTCCTCCACAAGCCTCTCTGCCTTTGCATTCTTCAGCTTGGGTTATAATTTCATTTTAACTTGTGAGTCTCCCTCACTGGTCTGTGAATCTCTGTGGTAGGACAAGGATTCTGTACTTTCAATGCCTGGAATGCAGTTGGACCTCAGTAAACATCAGTTGTATGAAAGGCCTTCCCTCCCCAAATGCTTTTCTTTAAAAATATCCCTGTAGGTTCTCCCTGATAGATTTTCTTCTTTCTTGCACAGACCCCAAGGTGGTCCCATTCTTCAGCCTGACTCTGAAGACTTCCTGATGACGAAGGAAGTGTTTCAAGGAAACTGCCTGTCAGAGACTCAAAAAGCCTAAATGATTCCCCCGAAGGAGTGCCTAATGCAGTCATTCAGAGTATGCCTTTGCCCCAGCTTTCCCTTTCCAGAAACGGGGTTGTTACCTTAAACATAAACTGTTCAGTGCTTAGTTTTTTCAACATAACTGATTAAGGATTTCCAAACATAAGCTTATAAGTATAAATCTAAAATAATTGATCCAATTCGGAATTTTTTGTGAGCACAGCAGGTCAGCAAGAAGTTTATTATTAGGCACGCGTGGTAACAGGCAGTGTATGGCTAAATGTTTAAGCCAACTTTCCTTGAGTTCCTCCCCACGGCTCCTGCTGTCAAATTTCCCTTCTGTATTTCCATGGTTTGCCACGGTGGGTGGTTTGTTGTTATGAGAAGTGGGGTGGGGTGGGGTGGGGTGGGGGGAAAGCAAAGCAGAGAAGGAACATGGGGTGAGCGCAGACTCCCTTCAGAGCCTCCTTACTGGAACTCAGGGCAGTTCCCCTGATCTGTGACGGTCATTGTCTCGATGTCAATGTTATTAGAGGTCAGGATATCTTTTAGATGGGTCACTGTTTCTGGAGGGAGATAAGGGTTTCTTCCCAAGATCCAAACATGATCTACGTGAAACAGCCAGACGATCGTGGTACACGAGTACACGAGGGCATAGTTCTCGTAGTCGGTGGCCAGGACCCAGTATGGAGCTGAAGGCATCACTGAGGAGCAGAGGGGGCAGTATTAGGAAGGACCAGAGCAAGAGAAACCTTCATCTTCGGGACCCAGAAGTCAGGTTCTTCTAGGTCAGTGGTTCTTAATTCTGACTTCATGTGGGAGTCATATGGGAGCTTTGAAAAATGCCAGCTCCATCCCCACCCCTCCCTGGATTCTGATATGGAGGTGGTTGGTACTTTTAAAAGCTCCACCTTGATTCTAATATGCACCCAGAGTTCAGAGCTAACATTCTGGCCCCTCCCTGGTAGGACCTGGTAGCAGGTTGGTTTCTGGAAGCCCATAGTAACTGGGGGGTTGGCTGGACCCCTAGACTGGCAGGCTGCACTAGGCACTACTTAGCTAAGCAGAGTCAAGAATGCAAGGTCAGGGACCTCAGGCTTTCTTAGTCCGCACCGCCCAGCTTCCTCTAGAACTTGACCAAGGGAGGAGGCGGGGGCTAACTTTGGTTTGTTTGTTTTTCTTCCTGCCTGCCTTTTGACAATCTTTCCATTCTTAAGAATATGATAAATAGGGTGGTAACAGGTTATAAGCTCTTCCTTACAAAGGGTCTACGAAGATTCATTGATTGATATCTGTGTAGCATTGAAAGCCCAAGATTAAAGGGGTCCTCAAGAGGAGAGATGGGGGATTTACCCTCTTCATCTGAATCCAGAAACTTCCTCTGTGAATTTGACCTCCACAGCCAAGCTTCAAACTAAGGAAAATTCACAGTGTAGCTTATTAAAGTTAAGTGGGAGATGGACCACATGGGAGAAAGATGTGCGCTGACCCCATAAGAACAAAAGACTTGGACATGTATACAGACCTGGGTGATTTGCTTTTCTGGGTTTTAAGCACCCCACTGTTTGCCAAGTCAAACCAGAGCTAAGCTGCTGGACAAAGGAGGCAGTATGGGCGTGGTCAGAGCTTGGATGGGGGTCAAGGACCCAGCTGATCATCAGGACCACACCAAAGGACTAGTTCAGATGACCACCCACCAAGGTCCCTTTGCCTCTGACTTTCTACCTGTTTATAAATATAAAAGCAGAAGGACACTTGGAGGCTGTCTGGAGGGAAGCCTGGACAAGGCTGCAGGAGCCAGACTGAGTATTGTTTCTGACTTCCGTTTCTAGCATTGTTGGTGCCACCTGCCTGGCTCACTCATGAGAGCAAATATTCACCATGTATCTGGTACTACTGAGTGTCAACTGCTTTGTGCGTTCCCAGCTGGACCAAGAGCTCTTCAGCTCCTAGCGATACGTCAGCAGCAGCAGAGTGCCCCACTTCATACACTCTAAGCAAACACATTCTGTCTTCCTCCCACAGGGTCTAGCACTCAAGCATAAATTTACCTAGATATTTTCCTTTTAGTAAAGAAAAATTCCATGTCTCTTTATTAGAAAACTTTGACAGTCTCCTGTTGCTTATGGAAGGACTTTCAAATTCTCTAACATGGCATTGGAGACCCTCCCCAGTCTTGTCTTCTGCTCCATGGACCCGTCAGGCTTTTTCTCATGTCATTCCCTCCACTTGGAACATCCTTTCCCATAATCTCCCATACACCCTGCAAAACCCAATGCAAACATCTGATCCCTTTAACCACAGTAAACCTCTTCCTCCTCTGCTTCTTTAGCCAATAACTCTTGCCTCTTTTAATTCCTGTTTGGCTTCCTTATGAAGGTTGTGCACATAATATTTGGCCTTCATTCCCATCCCCATCACTCACTTGAGAGTTTGGAGACCTAGGTTTTAGTCCCAACTCTGTCTTTAATTAGTCCAATGGCTGTGCCTATATCACCTAGCTTTTCTTTACTTCACTTTCTTATCTGTAGAAATCACAAGAGAAACTGACCTGTACAAAGCCCTTTACAGCTTACAGAGTGTGTGTTATCTAGTTTATCTACACAACACTAGGTGTAGATGTGAAGTTAGTTGCCCATAGTCATATGTGTGGGAGGAACTGCCCCCCCCCCCCCAGCATTCCTATCTTGGTCTATAGAACAAGGACTTCCTTTCTGTCCCACTCCAGGCCCTTCATCAGTGGGGGATTGAGGGAGGAGGGTAGTGACGCCCCTTGCAGCTGGTGACTGCGGTGTCTGTCCCACAGGTGGGGAGATGTACTCCTAAGCACTTTGGCATTAGAAAGCCTCACAGTTCTGAGCTGATTTCTCCTGTGCATCTACATCAGCAACAAAACTAAGATGTGCTGCTTTCTCTGTTGCCTAAGTCTATTCCTCAGTTAAACCAGAGCTCACAGGGCAAATGCCTGTGATTAAATATCTCTCAGGGACCCCAGCAACGTGGCTGGAAAGCAGAAGACAGAGCCAGGACTCAAACTTACCTTCACTCTTGTCAGTCTCTTGTCTCCAAGCTTTTGTACATGTTCATTGTTCTGCTAATAACTACTAATTTTTCAGGCATCTGTTTCCTATAGGAAACAAGACTGGATTGGGTCTCCTACTACTCAAGCACTAGGTACTCCAACTTGTGCTTCCTCTATTGAAACACTCACTGTAGTTTTATAGTAAATTGCCTGGGTACTTGTCAGCATTCACACTGGGCTATAAGTTCCTCAGGGACAAGGGCCAGCTCTGTCTTCCTCATTATTGCATCTCTAGCAACTTGCCCAGTACCTAGCATGTAGTAGGTGCTCAATAAATAATTATGCATTAAATCATTATAGATGACACTCAGATGTGACATGAGTGCTGCAGCCCAGGGCTCTAGCCCTCAGTTTGCCTATCTACTCTTCTGGAACCTTCTGAGAGAAGTATATACTTACACCAGAAAAACTTCACTCCCAGCTTGGCAGGCTCTGTGAGGTTGACCTGGGAGGCTTCACCTTCAATTTGATTCACAGTTCCATCCGATCTGCAATGAATTAAAAACTAACCTGAACTCACTGAAAGCCAAAAACCAACAAAAGGCAAGATTCGTTACACTGAGAACCATAATGGCCAACATTGTGATTTCTGGTTAGAGAGGCTCTTGGAGGCAGGCTAGATTCTAGTTCCATTCTTTCCTCTGCGCTTTGCGACCGTCTCTGAGACCAAGTGGAGGAAGACAGCCTTGGGGAGAGGAGGAGCAGCAACTGCAATGCTCTAGGATCGGACACTATGTTAGGCCCTTGCACTTCAACACTGTTTTTTGGACTGTATGCAATGGCCTGCAAGGCTTAGAAAGAGGAGTTTGAAAAAAAAAGAAAGGGAAAAACAAACAAAACAACCCAGTACACTAAGAATTCACTTTTTAAAAAATAATCACTTCTTTAAAAATGAGAAGGGGCCAAAACATGGAGTCTGGAGATCTGCAAGACCCTCTTTTGGACTTAGTGATCTCAAGTGACATCATCTTCTCCCTAAAAGGTTCATACACGTGAACTCTGAGACCTCTTCCGGTTCAGCAAGCTTCTGATTGAGGGTGAGAGATTTCTTTTCTTTTCTTTTTTTTTTTTTTTTTAATATATCTTTATTGATTTCAGAGAGAGGAAAGGAGAGGGAGAGAAAGAGACAGAAACATCAATGATGAGAGAGCCATTGATGGGCTGCCTCCTGCATGCCCCCGACTGGGCATCGAGCCCGCAACCCGGGCATGTGCCCTGACCGGGAATTGAACCCCCAGTCTCCTGGATCCTAGGTCAATGCTCAACCGCTCAGCCATTCCTGGCCGGGCGAGTGTGGGAGATTTCAATGTAGGCCAGGTAAAAGCAAGCAATGAGCAAACATTTACCTTATTTCAGTGATTCTCAGGTGCATCCAGATCTCAGACACATTAAATATGAAGAAATGTGCATCTTACAATTAACGCCACCCTACACTTATAACTGGCAGTGTCATTTCTTAGTGGTATATAAAATGGTGTAGATATATAAAAGCTATGGTCTTAAGTTGTATGAAATACTTTCACTCTTTTGAAGGGAGCTCGCCCCATTTCTGGATAACTCCCAGTGACCTCATGGACCCAGGGGAGAGTAGAAAGGCCTGGGGATGGAGGCAGCACACAGGGAGTGTGCTCGGACATCAGGGTCCTCCTAGGAAGCTGGGAGAGGAGCTGCCTGGAGGAGGCAAACTAAAATTAGAGCAATAGTATGTGTCAGAAAGTCAGTAGGCTATGTTAGTGATGGATGTCCTAGGAACCATTCAACAAGCAGCAGGTGAGGGAGGGTGGGACATGTACTCTGAGAGTCCCGGATGCATTGTCTGTTTATCACGGAGTAGGGCCGGAGACAGAGCCCTGCTCTCTCACCTGGAACTCAGCCATTGGGAAGAGGGTCCATTTCTATCTGCATACAGTTGCTTAGCAACAAACCAGTCTTTTCCCACCAGGCTTTTCCCCTTTTCACTATCATTTGCATTGTACTCTGGAACAGTTTTTAAAACACCACTCTCTGATCATAAACTCACAACTTGTTCATGGGAAAATGCATGAGTATTTTCAAGGGTAGCAGCAGATTAACAATAATAGGAAATATTTATTAAGTGATTACTATACACCAAACACGGGTCTAAGTGCTTTATATGTGTTGTCTCACTCTTGCTCACCAAGCCCTTGGGGGAGGTGCCATGATTATTGCCATTTTACCTGGGTGGAAAGGGAAACAGAGAGGATTGCTACAACCAGCCTAAGATCACATTGTAAGTGGCAGAACCAGGATTTGAAACCAGGGAGCCTTTCTCAAAAGCCTGAGCCCTTCAGCTCCCAACCCTGTACCAGCTGCTTTGTCCCTCAGATTCTCTGACACTGGCTAGTGTTCTGCTCAGACTCTATGCTGTGCCCTCCACTCACTCTGCAGTACTCCAGAAGGAGAAACTAGACCAGTTTCCTGAACTTGCAAACCTTCCTGCATGTCCCCATGTACCTTACCCAGATGTGACCCTAGAGACAGAGCAACCTAACACTCAGGATCCTGGCCAACTCCAAAGGAGAGGTGGGGGAATCATAGAGGTGTTGGGATCTGTGTCATTGTCTGATTCTTGGTCTTAGAATGGGACAAAATATTTGAAATAAAGCTGTTGCAACTTTAGGGCCTACAGAATTCCTATGAGATCCTCTGGGTGTTTACATCTCAGTTCCTGTGGCTCTGAAATGAGCTGAATTTTTCTCTAGAGGCCCTCAAGGTCCTTACTTTACTTCTTTGGGTTATGCAGGGTCAGGGAGTCAACCCATTGTGTTTTGGCTCACAGGAAGCTTAGTAGATAATAGGACAGCTTCAGAAAGGCTCTCTGGACCTGAGTAACTTGCAGGCTGGGTTGTAGTTGTTTTCGTGGAGTTGGAGTTGAACACAATTCTCAGATCCCATAGGGAACTGGAAGGACAACCTTACATTTCCAGCCTTTCTTTTATCTGTCTTCTGTTCTCTTCCCCATTTCACTTCTCCCTGGGTTGGAATCTCAGCTTCATCACTTATAAGCTGTGTGACCCTTGGTCAAATTACTTCTCTGTACCCCAGTTTCCTTATCTATAAAAATGGAGTTAATAATAGCACTACCTCAGGGTTGTTATGGGTTTAAATCAATATACAGGATGGGGTAAAAGGAGGTTTACAGTTGTGAGTACGTGAAACAGAGTTTCTTCTTGAATTATTATATATTAATTATTGTATTATTTCCATATGAACAACTATAAACCTACTTTGGCCCTACCCTGTATATGCACACTCATACATATAAGTACATATACACACAGAATAGTGCCTTGCACATAGGAAAAGGTTAATAACTGTTAGTTACTGTTTCTATTGTTACTGTTATCTTTGTTGTTTGAGGGTGGGTAGGAGTTTTCCTGAGGCTCTTTTAAGGTTATGGTTGCTTTTCAAAGTGTGAATTTGGGGATCAAGCATCAATCTGGGAAAAGTATGCCTCTATACGATATCCTGTTCACATAACCTAGGGTGTGACTACATATGCGTTTGATCCTTGCTTAATAAGGAAAGGCGTTTTCTAGTAGCTGGAACTGTTTGGAGATGTGATAAACTGTCATGGGTGGTGATGAGCGCCCAGTTCCTGGAAGCTTCAAGCAAAGCTGGATGCCCTCTGTCAGTAACTGATATAAGAAGGGCTTCTCTCTTGGTTTGGAGGTCAGACAAGATGGTCCCTGATGTCCTTTACTACCAGAGTATCTGTTTTGCGGTGAGAACAGAAACCCTGCAGTTTGGGTTACCATTGAGTCCCTAGTGCCTCTCACAGGATCCAGTGCACAATAGGTGGTCAACAAGTGGTCACAGAAATGAATGAGTGACTTCTAGTCCCCACTGTTCTGCCTGCCAAAAGCTTTCCTCTCAGGGCCTGTTGTGAGCAGGCAGTCCAGACCCAGGAATGATCGAATCCTCCCTGAACCAGGCTGCAAGGACACCCAGTCACCCCAGGACAGCTCTCTGCAGGGCCGGCTCCAGGATGTGCAATGCCTTTGAAACCACAGCCACTCACCTCAGTTCCTGGTTTATCACTTTGATGTTTCCATTTTCCATTAGTGAGTAGTTGGCTTGGATGCAGCTTCCCTTCTCAAAGCTCCCTGGGATCTTCTCAATTTCATACCATCTTCCAAGATACTGCAGAGACAAAAAGTAGAGCAAAACCCTGTGACTCTCTGGGGACCTGCAAACTCTGCTCTATTGTTGTCTGTCAGAGCAGAGCCCTTTCCTGGGGAAACCAGGCAAAATGGGCTGCATTGTTTCCAGCGGCAACTGAGCAAGATATTGATTCAAAGGAGAACAAGCGAATCGGATGTGTGGGATTGATTGAATGCCACGTTCTGTTCCTAAAGTGCTCTTTATTTAGATACGCTCTCAGTGTCCCCTTCAGCCAAAATCTATGTGAAATTCAAAACTCTGTCAAAGGAAGGGATTCGTCTAGATGATGGAAGGTGCCATCTCAAATGTTTTATGATTCTTTAAGGCATCTTTGAATTGTGCACAAAGTCGGATATGTTCACTGTGGGACTCCAGAAGTGGTTGAATTTTCCTCATATGACCCCACACTGGGAGTTGGTCACAAAGACTTTTTCAGCACATGATCAGGATTTAGAAGACCTGTGTCATTTCTCCACTGGAGGCTTGCTCTCAGTTCATAACTCCAGTGTACAGAGTCAACTTTAAGGGAAGTGTGCAACTGTGCGGGTGAGGACAGGCATTCTCCTGCTTCCATAGAGACTGAGACAATTTACAACCTTCATGGAGGGTCATTTGGCAATATCTAGCAAAACTAAATATACATATACTCTTTGGCCCAGCTATTTCACTTCTGGGAATGTATCCTCTGATAATAAGAAATGATGTACGGATAAGATTATTTGTTGCAGTACAATTAGTAATAATAAAAGACAAGAAACAGTCTCAGTGAACGTTAGCAGGGGGCTGGGTAAATAAATACGGACACATTTATGCAGTGGAATGTTATATATCCTCTTTTAAAAGAGTAATATGCAATTATCTCCAAAACACATTTAATAAAAAGGGCCAGGTGCAAATAGTGTGTATATTAAGCTACCTTTTGTGTAAAACAACACAAATTTACTTTTTTGTAGTTCCATAGGTCAGAAGGCTGACACTGGTCTCACTGGGCTAAAATCAAGATGTTGGCAAGACTGTGTTCCTTTCCAGGGGCTCCAGAGGAGAATCTGTTTTCTTGCTCTTTCTAGGTTGTAGGGTCTCAATTTCTTTATCTACATAGGAAGAAGTATAACTATCTTTATTTGCAGATGACGTGATTTTTTTTGTACATAGAAAGTCCTAAGGAATCCATACACACACAAAAACTATTAGAACTAATAAATGAATTCATCAAGATTAAAAAAGACACAAGATTAATATACAGAAATCAAATCTATTTCTACACTTACAATGAACAATCTGCAAGTGAAATTAAGAAAATTCCGTTTACAGTAATGTCAAAAAATAAAATACTTAGAAATGAATTTAACCAAAGAAACATAAAACGTGTACTCTGAAAACTACATTGTTGAAGGAAGTTAAAGAAGACCTAAGTAAACGGAAAGATATCTTTAAGTTCACAAATTGGAAGACTTAAAATTGTTAAGATGGCAATTGATATACATACAGATTTAATGTAATCTGTTAAAACTCCTAACAGGCTTTTTTACAGAAATTGACAAACTGATTCTAAAATTTATATGGAAATGCCAAGGACCCAAAATAGCCAAAAGAACAAAGTTGGAAGACTCATACATTCTGATTTCAAAACTTTACTACAAAGCTATAGTAATCAAGACTGTGTTGTACTGGCATAAGGATAACCATATACATCAACAGAATAGAACTGAGAATCCAAAAATAAACTCTTACATACATGGTTAACTGATTCTCGACAAGGATGCCAAGACTATTCAATGAGGAAAGAATAGTCTTCTCAACGAATAGTTCTGGGACAACCGAATATCCACATGCAGAAGAATAAGTTGGGCCCCTATATCACACTATGTATAAAATTTAACTTAAAATGGATCACAGACTTAGATCTACAAATATTTTAGGAGAAAATATAGTAGTAAATCTTTATAATCTTGGATTAGGCAACGGCTTTTTAGGGAGGAAAAAAAAGGCACCAGAAGCACAAGCAACAAAAGAAAAAATAGATAAATTAGACTTCATTAATATTAAAAACATATGTACCAATAAAGTAAAAAGACAATCCATGGAATGGGAGAAAAAACTTGCAAATCATATATCTGATAGGAATCTGTATCTAAAATGTATAAAGAACTCTTATATCTCAATAATTAAAAGATAAATAACCCAATTGAAAATGGGCAAAGGACTTGAATAGACACACCTCCAATAAGCACATGAAAAGATGCCCAACATCATTAGCTATTAAAGAAATGCAAATCAAAACCACAATGAGATACCACTTCGTATCCACTGAAAATGGCTATAATCAGAAACATGACAGTAGAAAGTGTGGGCAAAGATATGGAACAACTGGAATTCTACAATCTTGATGGGAATGTAAAATGGTGTGGGTCTTTTGGAAAAGAGACTGGCGGTTTCTCAAAAGGTTAAACATGGAGTTACCATATGACCTAGCAATTCTACTCCTAGGTATATACCCAGGAAAACTGAGAATATATGTCCACAAAAACAAACAAGCAAACAAAAAACCCAGGACACGAATGCTCACAGTATTATTTCTGATAAGTCAAAAAGTGTAAACAACTCAAATGAACAGATGAATAAAATGTGGCATAATCCATACAGTAGAATGTTATTCGGCAATGAAAAGAAACAAAGTGCTGAAACATACTACAACATGGATGAATCTTGGACACATTATGCTGGTAAAAGAAGTCAGTCACAAAAGACCTATTGTATGGTTCCATTTCTATGAAATGTCCAGAATAAGCAAATTCATACGGAGATAATGTAGATTATTGATTGCCTGGGGCAGAGAAGGTTGGGGGAAGTGGGGAGTAACTGTTAATGGTTATGGAGTTTCTTTTTGAGATGCTGAAAATGTTCTAAAATGGATTGTGGTGATGGTTTCATAACTGTGAACATATTAAAACCACTGAAATTAAAAACCACTTTAAACAGGTAAATAGTATATGGATTATATCTCAGTAAAACTTCCTGCTTTATTTCTCAAGGGCTTTTGTAAATATAGCACAATTATAATTTCCGAAGTATCTTGGAATTTTTACCCCCAAACTGAAACGTAATTCAAATTCCCTGGATTTTTGCTGTAAAGCCTCTGATACCTGAACAAAGGCATCAGCCCTTAATAATTAATGGAGTAGGTCAATGTAGACTTGGGTGTATTACACTCTCCCCTTCCTGCCTCCCTGTGTGAACTCTATTGATGGTGCTCCGTCTCCCCACCCCCTTCAGGCTTTGAGCTCTGCTCCCCAGTCTGCCTAATCCAGCCCTGAGAGGTCCCAACTCTCATTCACACTGAGGAGTGAGTGACTGATAACAACTTCAGTGTTACTCACAGCAAGTGAATTGCTTCTTAAAAGAGAGATCCACACTTCTACTAAGGAGAATATATCTTAACGGGGAGATTCTAGCCACGAGTTAGCACCAAGGAGAACCTCTAAGTCATGCCATCCAATAGTTGCCTCTTTCTGCTGCTCCATCCCCTGGCCACACAGATATTCAGTACGGCTGGGCCTAATTTGAGGAAGAAAAGCCATACATGGGAGCTGGCGATCTCTTCAGTGCAGGTAACAAGAAAGCCCCTTGGGGAGTTCAGTCCTCTCCCAGGCCCTGCTTGGGGGTAACCCGTGGGTGTCCTGCACTGCTGGCAAGCCTAGTTTTAAATCCTGGTCTGCATTTACTAGCTGTGTGACTGGGTAGGTTACGAGCCCTCCGACATTCAGCTTCTTCATCAGTAGAATGGGGACAATGGCATCGCAGCAGCTGCTCTTGATGTCTGGTGCCACGCCTCCCAACCTACCTTTGGGTTTACCCAGCCACAGACAATTCCCCACACACTGCCCCTCTGTCTCCTTCTCTGCCAGACAGCTTTGCACGGGAGCTCCCACGGCCCACTCGCATCCGTCCACCCGTGGGACAATCTGAGGTGCATTCCACACATGTCCTTAGCGGATCCTCAGCAGGACTGAACCCCACTGTTCGCAGAGTCACCTACTCCTGAATGCACCCTTTATTGCTTTTCTGCTTCTCTGTCTCACTTTCCCCACACGCTCACTCTGCTTCCTGGGATTGGCTTACAAAACCTCGCAGCTCCCAGTTCCCGTCTCAGAGTCTGCTTTGGGGGAACCACAAATAAGGTAAGCACCTCCCCCCACGCTTGCTGTGGCCATCAAAGCAGAACAACAAAGCTGCGCCTTGTGGGGTGCTTACTCAAGCAGGAGACAGCAAAAGAGAGGGAGGTCAGCCTCTTACCACACCTTATTCACGTCAAAATTCTCCTGCACGGGAGGAGCCGGGCACTTCCCCAGATGGAATGCCTGTCCCTCGGCCGCACCCAAGAGGCCAGCCAGAGCCGAAAGCAGCAGCAGCGCAGTCACCATCGTGGGGCTGGTGGCCGGAGGTGGAGCCTGGAACTGGAGGAAACAAAGCAGTGGAATCTTCTGAGTAAATCGCTGGGGAAAGATTTCTGGGCTGGCCGGTTCCTCTGTGGGCAACCGTCCCACTCAGCCCCCGTGAGCCCAGCGTCCTGCGGAGCCCCCTGAACCAGCAGCCCTGCTGTGAGGTCTCCCTCCCCCGTGAGCCGCTCTGGAGCCCTTGACCTGTACAGCGCACACTCTGCCTGGTAGCAGAGTTTGTTGGGTTTATGTGCAACCTCTCCCCCTCTCCTAATTAGGCATTTTTCAAGGCTGGTCACAGCGTCTGATTCTCCTTGGACTCATCCACAGAACCTTGTAGTGTCAGGCAGGGTGGATGTTTGAATGAACAGAAAACAATGTGGGGTCAGGGGGAAGGCAAAGAGAGACCCTGAAACTGTCAGGTGAACCATGAGAGAGAAAAACACCGAAGCAAGCCATGTATAACATTTAGTACCTTATGAGATTCATAAGAGAAATGGCCTCCTGCCCTGGCCCCCCCATCCCTGCCCCCACCTTGCTGGGCTGTTTACCAACCCAGGAGGAGGCCTGGAAACCTTGACAGGGAGCAGTGTGTGTGTGTGTGGGGGGGGGGGACCCACGGTCACACTCACTGCTTTGGATTTCTGACTTTGCCACATACTAAGTATAACTGTGTCCAATTTATGAAGTTTTGTGAGAATTAAATGAAATAGTAGAGAGCATTTAGAGCAGCGTCTGACACAGAGACATGCTCAATAAAAGCTAGTTGCTATTACTATGAAAAGCAGCAACAAATGGTTGTTTCCTGAATTTGTTTTCTTTCTTTTTTTTTTACATTCTCTTAGGGGATACTTTTCATAGACACGTATTTAACTTGAGAAGGACTAGTAGCTGGCATGCAACTTCGCAACAAGTATTTCTGTCCAAAGCACCCTTCCGGCAGCGGGAGCTGCTTTGAGGAAGGGCAGCGGGCAGGGTGGGGGCGCTGTGGGGCTGCTGGCAGGGTCTGAGCATCCAGGCTGCTCCCGGCTTCTCTCACTGACTTGCTTTCAGCCTGTTCTTTTCCTTGTGACTCCTTGCCTGTAGTTGCACAAGAGCTATTTCCAGCTCTTTGCCTTTCTCCCAACGCAAGCTAAATGTTCTCAGATCTGAGCATTTAAAAGGATGTGTCATAATAGGAATAATTATAACCACTTTATTATGAGTCTCTAAACCTTCAAATAACCTTTAATGATCAATAGCTTTTCTTCTGGAGGTTTCCTGGCTGGTTTTCAAAAGAAAAATTACGTAACGAGTAAAAGCTGCCAGTGGGCGCTGGGGGAGGGGGTGGGGAGGTCACTGAGCCCCCCCTGGAGCAAGTCTGCAGGGGGGCTTCCTTAGTCTCTGAAGCTCCCTTTCCCATCAGCCCCTACCACCATGTTACCTTTCAGGATTTGTAGAAACCCAGCCTAAACCCACAAAAATTTGCACCCATTTCCAAGAGGCTCTTAGAACCATCAGAGCTCTTCTCTTGGCCCCAGTAGGCACCACACTCAGTGCCTTGCCCAGAAGATCTAACCTCAGAGGAGGGCCACACATTCTACACATTCTACAGCGTTCCCCCAAACTGGACAGGACCTTAGAGGTCATTGATCCAACCCGCCTCCCCAGGTATACAGATGGGAAAGCTGAGGCCCAGGAGAACAGAGAGCCGGGATGCGGGCCCATCTCCAGCTGCCTGCTTTGCAGCGCTCTGAACGCACGCCCTTTGGCACACCACCTCTAACCCTCTGAGTCTCACCTCACCACGTGACAGTTACACCAAAAGTCAGTTCCATGTCTTGCTCTGACAACTGTCATATTACAAAATGTTCTACTGTGGGCTGAAACGTGTTTTTTAGCTCTGTAGGAGGATTTCAGAGAAAGGCTAATTCCCTTTGATTGCATCTCTTCCAAAAATTATTGGGGTAATTTTATTCCTATATTTAAAACTTTTTTGTGAGAAAAAAGGTTGGTAAAATCCATAATTCTTTCAACACCCCTTCCATCCTAATTCACCTGACACTTACTGAGTACCTACTGAGGGTAAATCACATTATTAACATGTACCTATGAACTTGGGTATATATGACATATTTTTTGCATCTTCTAATTAATACTAATGGGAAGATTGTCCTAATGACAAGCGTTTAAATACTTTTAAAAATAAATATAATTTAAACATTATTTTAACTGAATAGTAAATAATTTAAGAATAATTCTAAGGGGCATCCACTGGCCAGCACTGACTCTGAGAATCACTGCTCACACTCACTGAGCTTCTCCACCCAGAAGCCCTGGCCTCAGGATTTTCACATGTGCCAGGCACTGAATCTCCACAACATCCTGTCTGCAAGGGTCCTGTGTTGACCTTCTCTCTGTGCTCAGTGAGGTCAATTTGCCCAGAACTTCTGTGGAGCCGGAACTTCTGCCAGATCTCCTAAGACTCAGCACTCCTAACACGTGCTTGGTTGCGTGAATCTAGTCTCTGATCCCAAGAATTTTAGATTTCATGTGATAACATACAATACATCTCCACAAGTAAATGGGTCTTGAAAATCCATGTAGCTATTGAATCTAACAAGAAAACATATCTTCTGAAGAGCATATTTTTGTGCCGTATTGTTAAACATATTTTCTATCCACACAATGAATTTCAGTTCACTTTTCAGTATTTTACTGTAATGCACATTTGGATAACAACTGCCTGAGAATTCATCTACTACATTTTGGTGTATGGAAAGCCCTCTCATTGTCTCATTAGTACAGAGGGGGTGCGTAATGCAAGCAGAAGACTTTGAGGTGAGTCAACATTGGGTTGGCACCCCAGCTCTGGCATTTGTTGGGGGTCCTATCTTGGGCCTGTCGCTGCAGATATCTGAACTTCAGTTTCCTCATCTGAAAAATGGCACTAATAATATCTACCTTGTAAGTCTGAGGAAAAATAAGGCCAAGTCTGCAAAGCTACTGGCACAAGCCCTCAATAGTGTTAGTTAAGCGACCCCTTGGAGCAGCAGGCAACGTGTCAGTCTCATAATCATGTTATTTATGATTTTTAGCTGACAAAGCAAAATCAAAAGTCAAGAATGTCTCTATTTTAAGCATTATTCATCCTAAATAAAAATTAAAACTACAGTACATACCTTTTTATCAGGATGAAGGCAGTTTCCACACACCCACTTTGAAATGCCTTGTTTTGGTGACTGGCTTCTCCCAGGTTATTTTATAAGCTTCATCAGATCATTGACGTTTAATTTTAATGCATGCCACACCCCCTGCAGTTCAGGAAGGCTGGACTAAAAGCTTAGCTCTGTATAAAACACAAAGATGGAATGTTTTGACCATCTCCCCCCCAGTTTCCTTCACAGCTGCTCCCTGAAGAAGTAACAATGAGATATTGTTTGTGTGTGTGAGACAAAGTGCATTTCATCCAAAACATCGTTTTTTTGCTATGTGGATTTTCTAATTTAATTTTCTCAGTTAGATTGCACTTTGAAGTTCCAGTAAGATGAGTTGCAATATGTTTTCAAACATCTGGTGTTTATTTTTCATTTTTATGTAAATGAAAAATCAACAATCCCATTTCCTGCAGTGGAGCATGAATTCCACCCCGTGTGGTCGTTGGCCTGCAATGTGGCTCAGGCAACGGAGTGAAGGTTGGGAACTGGAGTTGACTTTCTGTGTGATCCTGGCAAGCCACTCCCTTCTCTGAACCTCGGTCTCTCCACTGTGAAGTAGAGACTGTCGTTTCTGTCCCCATCAGAGCTGGGGGTATAGGGCAGATAACAGTTCTGCAACAGTCAGGGCTAAAAGCTGAGAATGCCAAAGATGTTCTCTGCAGCAGCTCTCTCTGTACCTTTAATGACCCTTCCAGCTACATATTCGAGGCAGCTTGTCACTACTTGGGGTGGAGGTTGTGTGTGGGAGGAGCAGACTTAAGTCCAAGGGCACTTCTGGCTGGGCCTTATCTCTCTGTGTGGAATGAACAGCTTAGACTCTTACGAATCGGATTTTATGCCTTTGTGCTAGGCGAGGGTATTTCTAGTGGCATGTAGATAAGATAGGACTTTTGTAGTAGACTTAGATCCTAAATAAAATTAATTCTCAAATTTGTTAGCAATAAAGAAAAGTTTATATCATTAGGCCATATAAACATTAAAACAACAGCAACAACAAGAGCGAATCCTTAACATACCAAACTCTGAGAGCTCTTTTTTTTTGGATGTTCTTTACCTTTTCAGGAAAAGAAAGAATTCTTATTCCTGTTCAGGGCACCAACTCTTGTTGTCCCTCAGAACTCTGAATACCTCCCCCTCCCCCTTCATATTCACCGGAGGATATTTTTTCCATTAATTTTTTAGAGAGTGGAAGGGGGAGGGGGAGAGACACAGAGAGACAGAGAGAGAGAGAGAGAGAGAGATGTGAGAGAAGACACATCAATTGGTTGCCTCCTGCACGCACCCTGACTTGGCCGGGGATCAGATCTGCAACCCAGGTATATGCCCTTGACCAGGAATCGAACCAGGCACTCTAACCACTGAGAATACTGGCCAGGGTTCAAGTATCACTTTTTTAAAAATGCCTTCCTGACGTTTCAAAAATAGTGCTCTTGTCACTATTACTTAAGCTGCTTCATTATATCCTTATTATACTTTACCTAAAATTATATCCTTTATTTATTTATTTTCTTGTTTACTGTGTTTTTCACAGTAGAATATAAGCTCCATGAGTGCAGAGAAATTGTCTCATTGACTTACTGCTGTACCCCCACATAAGTGCTAGTAACACATGTAAAATAAATGTCTATTCAAAGAATTTACTGAGCATTCTAAGATATGCAAAAGGAACTAGAGGTAATATTTAAGAGACTTCTATTTGAATAGTTTCCCTGGGAAAGAACTAGCCTGTAAGTTTCTGTGTCTTCTTTACCTGCATCACATTTGTCACCGAGAATTACCTGCCATTAAAGAAAGACACAATTGGCCTCTCGTAAACGTCACAAAAAAATATTTACTTCTACTTTAAACACTTGCACAGTTTCTCACAAAGCAGTGTTGCTGGCTTCCAAACAGGCAAGTTGGAGACCCATATATTTATATATTTTAGTCCTCAGCAGTGAATCAACAACTGTGGAGCTGAAAGAACTAGTCTAGGAGTCACAGCAGGAGAAAAATCACATTATATTTTTGGGCCTCGGTTTATTTTTTCCTGCTAATATTCATAAATGATATAATTTAGGGAAAGCCTCTCTTTATATTTCTGTGATGTACAGCCACGCACAAGTTCTTAGGCACTATAAACCATTTCAGACCTATGTTCTAACCAAGCCTTTATTTTTTATTTTATTTAAAACTCACCACCAAAACCAAATTTTTTATTTTTTAATTCCAAAATAATACACATCCGTTGTAAACAATTAAGATAGTAGGATTCAGAAAAATGTAGGACTCGGAAACTAAGTGCCTCATAATCTCACCCCTCAGAGAACCATTGCTGTTTGTATTTATTCCTAAACAGATCCTAACATAACAAAAACGGCAGCAATGTTCAGTGTCCTGAAACTTGCTTCTTTCACGTAATAATGTATTCCTCCGTATCAGCACGCACAGACCAGCCTGATCCTGTCAACGCTGCAAAACCTCGCTTCTACCGGACAGCTCACTTCTTTAAGGAAATGGCCTGTGGCTTTACAGGAAATCAGTTCTTTGGTTGGGTGATCTTGCATCACACAGGTGATTGGTGGATAAAAAAAAACACCATCTTTTAAAAAAAAAAAAAAAGCTTCCCTGGTGAACACTTCTCTGTTTATTAAAAAGTGGTTCTTTCAACCACCACTGTCAACCTGTATGCTCTAACGCGCTTTTTCTTTCGTTAGTTAAAATAAAGGGAAACACAACTATACTTTTCATGTGAAAACTCAGACGAAGAGTTTTCCATAACACAAATCCACTCTTTAAGAGGCAGCTCCAAAGTTCCCCGTCTGGAATGTCTTCCTGAGCTCTTCCCACCCCACGCAGCGCTCCTCACTCTGCTTTGTTTCCGCAGCATTTTACTCTGTTCTCACCCCATCAACACACTGAGGCGTCTGGCTCCTTCGGGAGACTGTGAGATCCTTAACAATAGGTTTGTCTTGTTATCCCTGCTAAATTGCCGAAGTGTTTACTAAATGTGGCTGGATGATTAAATGAATATAGAATGTTTAATTCTCATTACTTGTAGGATTTATTGCATACTTCACGATTTTTTCAGGTCTTTTTCTTTCCTTATCGCCCCCTTGTGGCCACTTCCTTGATCTCTTGGAACCGAACTAGGTGAAAAGCGAATGGCACCAAGCATCTGGTCAACCAGAAGGCAATCAAACTGATAAAAACTGCAGCTTGATATGGCACAGGGGAAAGGACTCTGAGCTGGAAGGCGGGAGGCCTGGGTTCTGGTCCCAGCTCTGCTGCTAACTCAGTCATCCATTCATTCGCTTTTTCAACAACATATGTCAAGCACTGCTGTGTTCAGGCGCAGTTCCAAGCGCTGCAGATGTAGTGGTGAAGAAGAAAGATAATGTCTTCACTCTTGTGGGGCTCATCTTCCAGGGGGAGTCAGGAAAAATATATGAGAGAATAGGGTGTCTGCTAGGGAGTGACTGGGTGACAACTCTAGTTGGGTGGTAAGGAAGGGGCCTCTCTGAGTACTTACATTTAGGCTGAGATGTGAATAATAAAATAAAACCAGCCACTCAAAGATCATGGGGAAGAGCATTCCAGTTCTAACACTTTTGTTTGAATTGTTTTCCTGGGAAACTCCAAGGGAGAGGAGCACTTAGAACTCCACCTGAGAAATTCTTAGAACCCTTTCCTGGGAAATTCCTAGAACCCTACCAAGGCTTCCAAGATGGGAGCAGACTTTGTGTGGCTGGAGTAGAGAGGGCGCCAAGGAGGAAAATGATTCAGAATGTGTTTGGAGGTAGGTAGAAGCCATGTTATACCTTGCTTAGGAGAATTTCGATTTTATTTCAAGTATCATGGGAAGCTATGGGATGGTTTTAAGCAAGAGCATGAGGAGATCACTTAGGCTGCCCCGTCAAGAATGAATCGTAGAATGATCACAGAGGAATCAGCTGAAAAGCTGTTGCAGTCATTCAGGTAATGATGGCTACGACTAGCTTGACTGTAGTGAAAATGAAGAGAAGTGGATGGATTTGGAATATGTTTTGCAGATAAAGTGGATAAGACTTGCTGATGGGTTGAATATGGAGAATGAGGGAAGAGGGGAATTAAGATCGACTCCTAGATTCATAGGTTGAACAACTGGGTGGATGGTCATGCCAATGACTAACACTGGGAAGATGGAGGGATGGGAAAGTTTGGGAGAAAACTCAAGAAGTTCTTCACGGATAAATTAAGTCTGGGTTGCCTCTTAGACATCCGAGTGGAAGTATTAAAAGGCAGTTGGGTATTCAAGACAAGTGTTGGGGGAAAGCCAGGGCTAGAGGCAGAGATTTGGAAATCATAAGCACATAGATGGGCTTCAAAGTCATGGGACTGGATGGAGGTACCAAGGGAAAGCGTACAGTAATAGAAGGAAAGGATGCTCAAGACAGATCCCTGGTACCCTCTAACCTACAGAGGTTGAGTAAAGGAGAAGGAGCCAATGAAGGAGACAAAAGGAACAGAAGACGCTGAGCTCTCACAGAGCCAAGGGAAGAAAATGTTTCAAGAAGGAGGAAATCATCCACCTTGGCTGAGAGGTTAAAGAAGATAAAAACAAAGAAGTGGCCACTGAATTTAACAATGTGGAGGTCACTGGTGACCTTGACAGCAGTCTCTACAGAGTAGGGCGGATAGAACCAAATTTGAGTGGGTTGGTAGGGGCAGAGGAGGCAGCAACTCTCTTTAAAATTGAAGGAAAGTAGATAAATTTGTTAAGAGCAGAAAGGAGACATGGAGGTTAAGAGAGATGCTAAGAGCATGCACATGAGGATGATCCAGTTGAGAAGTATGAACCATGTAGGGGAGGGGAGTGGAGATTGCAAGAGCAACCCTAAGTAGGAGAATGGGACGGGACCCAGAGCACAAGTGGAGAGGCTGGGTTTTGAGAGGAGCAAGGGTTCTGAGTCCATAGAAACAAGAGAGAAGGCAGACGGTAGGTCACCAGATGCAGGGAGGTATATAGATTTGGTAGTGAGAAGATGCAGGAGTTTCTCTTTGTGTGACTGTGGTCAAGTCACGTATCTTGCTGAGCTATGTTGGAGAAACAAAACAGGTTTGCTCTGATCATGGTGGCTTC
This sequence comes from Miniopterus natalensis, assembly GCF_054644295.1. Taxonomy (NCBI): domain Eukaryota; kingdom Metazoa; phylum Chordata; class Mammalia; order Chiroptera; family Miniopteridae; genus Miniopterus; species Miniopterus natalensis. The sequence continues at coordinate 48,278,038 of NC_142086.1, read as the reverse complement.
TCTGGACACAGTCATTCAGCTAATTATACCCTCCTTAACATCTGCTTCATTCAATAAGGGACATAGAAGGGAAGGTGCAGAGTTCAACCTAGAATGAATTATAATAGCCCCTAACTATTGAACATGACACATCAGGTCCTGTATAGGTGCTTTCCATATATTAGCTCTAATTGTCACCACACCCTTCAAGGCAGGGATTAGTACTGTTTGTATTAGAGAGAGAAAAAAACCTGCGGTGGAAAGAGGTGGTCAAGCAACTTCTCTAAAGTGATGAACTGAGAATTTAAGCCTTGAGGCCTGGCTCTAAACTCACACTTTTAACCACCTATATCCTATTGCCCCAACATAGAGAGGGGGGAAAGGGTTTAGCTAGGAGAGTGGCCAGGGGCTAATGCCCTCAGGCAAAATACCTAACAACCTCCTTAGCAGAGAAACATGAAAACGGCCACCTGAAAGCAGAGGAGATGAATCCAACCATTTAGTCCACAATCTAATACTATCATCGGTCAAATTCCAGGGGTTGGGACATCTGCTGCCACTTACCAGCACATTAGCTAAATCCTTAGTCAGGTTATTGTGGCCTTCAGCTTTTCCAGATGTTTGGTGGAAAACAATCTTCTTCCAGTTTTGCAATGCTGTATAAAATGAGGTCAGTTCTTATGAATACATATAGGACAGTAGGGCCTTGTCCATACTTTCTAACATGGACAACATTCAGGATTTTTCCATATATAAGCAGTAAGAATTCTGTTTTGTTTTTCTTCATTTTCTAAAATAATAAATAAATTGGTTGAAAAGAGTCCAGGTCCAGAATAGGACAATGGGGCTCTTGCCCTGGTTCTCTCATTTCTTAGATGGGTGAGCTCAGAGAGTATCCCAAGCTTTCAGTGAGGGGTTCAGCTATCAGGTGTTTATAAAATAGAATCCATGGAACTCCAGGGGAAATTGATAGAATTGTATTATGGTATAATTGAATTCCTATGTGATCCCGTGTCTTTTATTTCATGCTTTTATGGACTTTTTGTCAACCTGCTAAAGCGGTCCATGGCACAAAAAGGCTAGGAACCTGCCAGAGGACCCTCGGGTCCCTGCTTGACTTGGCATAATCCCATTAACATACCTTCTGGGAACTAAACTTTTTTTTAACAAAGTCCATCTGAGCACGGAGAAGTGAAGGGAAGTTTCCCAATGCTGGTTGTCAGGTCAGTAAATAAAAGGTGATGGAGCTTCACGTATGAGTTGGGCCCAGGCCAGCAGAGGGAGAGACACAGGCTCTTGTATACTGTGGTCATCTGGGTATTGGGGCTGCATCATCCACACCTTCAGATGTGCGTTTGGGGACCACCCTGAGAGGCAGGAGCAGCCTGCAGACTGAAATATCTCAGGGACCAAGTGCAGCCTTGAGGGAGAAGAGAAAGTGGCAGCAGGAGGACCACGACCTGGTCCATCCTTCTACCTCCTGTGTTATTTCCACTTCTGTACGACAACTTCTGACAATAAAGTGTGATGTTAAATGAAGCCTGGTTATAAAGTTATTGCTGACTGATTAGCCAGCTATCAGATACTGGACACTTGTTATGCTGGGTACTCTGCACATATTCTCCTTCAAGCCCAGAGCAACCAGATAAGGTAGACATGATTATAGCCATTTGATGGAGGAGAGAACAGGCGTACTGCAGGTAATTATCTTGCCCCGAGTGCCTGAACTGGGACTCACACCCACTTCCACAGCTGCCTTCTCGTGAGTGGGAGCCATTGGCCAATCTCTTGGTCCAAGGCAGTCCTTTCCCTTTCAGACTGGGACATGGTTTCTATGTCTTCATCCAAGTCTCTAAGAAAATGGCCAACTTTGATTTATTGGTTTATTAGTTACTTTGTCAAAAGCACTGTTGTACTGTGTGTGGAGTTTTGTGCTTGGCCTAGAAGATTTCTTTTAAGTTTCTGAAATTAGTATTTACAAGTAGGTCCTCATTGGAACTATGAGGAGAGTATTACTGGGTTGCAGAATCACAGTTGCACTCCATGAAGAACGGCAATGGTTTTTCATGGGCTACATCCCCTGGAAGGGGCAAGTGGGTGGGCAGAGGAGTGGGTATGGGGGCAGGAGGTGACTGAGAACCACAGATTTCAATGATTTAGGATTTGAGTGGAGGCTGTATGGTAGATCTATTACGGACTCAAGAACAGATCAGTGCATCCCCTGATCTTGCAAGCTTTGCATAGACTCTAAGAGCCAATGCTCCAGAATTATTGGTACAGTGAGCTATTAGAGCACTCTTTGTGCTTTTCTTTTCCAGATGTTTTGTTTTGGTGACCCTTCCTTGGCCAAGTGAACCTTAACTCTGATTACATATACCTAGGGTGCTTTTAAGACTGTTTCTTGCGTTCCACCTTCAATGGTTCTGATGTCATAGGTCTGTGTGAAGGCCTGGGCATCGGCAATTGTTAAAAGCTCTGCCAATGGTTTCAATGTGCAGCCAGGGTGAGACCCACTAAGCCATGGTCTTACTTGCCTTTGGACATCTCACTTGCTGCTCCCTTACCTGGAAGGCCTCCCTGCCCTCTCTACCAGCCAACTCTTTCTTATCCTCTACAAAGTCTTCTCTGAAACCCTGGTTGGGCTCTGTGACCCTCCTCTGTGCTCCTAAAGATGCTCGCATCAACTCACAGTAACCCATCACACAGCATCCCAGTCTGTCTTCCCTACAAGATTGTCTGTGGGAAAGAATGTGGCTTTATTTTTTTTGAAGCCCCAGCTTCTAGCACAGTGCATGGCACAAGATAGGAGCTTGGCAAATGTTTATTGACTAAATGAGGGGATGAAAATAATTGTGGGGGAAAGAATCAGAAAAATGGCCAGACCCATGTCTGGTCCTTCTGTTTGCTAAGGGCCCTGAAGACATCCCAGGAGAGCTCAGTATGAGTGTGTTTTGGGAGGTCTGAGGCTGAATGTGAACCTGATATTTGGAAAGACATGTACTCAGTATTTAAAAAGTATTCCAACAGTATTCCACAGGTTGTCATGATGTATATATACCATGACACAACAAGTTTTGAAATCTCAAGGGCTGCAGCCCCAGCTCCCACTGTGCAGCCATCACCTGGCCCAGAGTGTCTACCCAGCTTGAGTCAGCTGCCTCTTTGTCTCTCACAGAGATGTCGGTTCTGTCTCAAAGGAACAAAGAAAACATTCTGACTATGAGAGAATGGCTTTCAGGGTTTTCCTGATGCAGCCCTGGAGAGAAGACACTTCCACTTTTATGTCTGTCTGTTCAGTGGGGACCGGCATAGGCAGGGCCGTGTCCGTGGCCTTCGATCACGAGATTCAGAAAAAGACATCAGTGATGGAGCTTCCTCGGGGCAGGCACTCTGAGGTTTCTAGGTAGGATAACTGTACCTTTAATGGAAATGGAGAGGGACATGTAGCAGGAAGAAAGCTGCTTTTATTAAGAATCTACCCAGTGGCACTCAAGTGCTACTCCAAGGACTCTGTGTGTTAGTTAATTCTATTCCTTACAGCAATCCTGTGAACTAGATATTGTCTCCATATTATTTTCACCTTTGAGTTACTTTTCTTTAACAACTACATACTTTCAATCTCCAAATTCTCTTTACCCAGTCTCCCAAATTTCTGTTTCACCCCTTCCCTCTTCCCCATTGGTAATATTTTAGCTCAGGACATTCTCGAATTTGTCATGAGAAGGTTCGAATGTCAATAAACTCACATCGTGTCACAACCTTAGTGGGAACTATATTTGGACCTGGGTCTTGGGTTAAAGGAACTTTCTCTGTTGAGACAGTGATTCTGAAACTTACTAAGATTCCCTTGCAGTTTCTGACTAATCCACTTAGACTTCCTTTTGCCTTCCTCACCCCCAGGTTTAAATCTTTGACCTGGTCTTATAAATCAATCATTTATTAATTTAACAAGTGTTTACTGAGTACTTCCTAAGGACCAGACATTTTTCTAGGCACCAGGAAGATTAGACATACAAGATAAAATCCTTGCCCTCAAGGAGTTTGCTCTTCTAGGTCTTTTCCCCTCTGAGTAGTTGCTTCGGTCACTTGCCTTCAGCCTCTCTCATCTGGAGCAGTGGCCTTTACAGCAGAAGCTAGACGTGGCCATTGACCAGGCAAACTCCTGAAGATTCAGAAGCTCTGCATCCTGTCATGAAGGGTTCAGGGCCACTCTATTCTACCCATCCAGGGGCTGCAAGTGGTCTCTTATCTTCCCCATCCCAAGCCACCTCCACTCAAGAGAAGGAGAAAGGTTAGGGACTCTCAGGAGCTCGGGTTTCTAGCTCACCATGCAGGTACAGCTCTGGATCCCTGAGACCACAAGGGAGAGGGGGATCCTCTGGTCTCCAGGGCAAAATGTCTATTGACCTGAGGTGGGCCAGGAATCCTTTTATCTTTAGTGTCATGGACTCTCAAGTAAACATGACTTATATATATTTTGCCCTTACTGACTAAATGTCTGCTTTCCAGGTACATTCTGTTTCTTTGAACTGAGCCGCTTTGATGTAGTTAAAAATAACAAAAGTTTAGGAAAATAAACTTTTCAAAGAAAACTATGTGAAAGAAAGATTTGGATCATCAAATAGGGAAATTTAAATAATGAATAGAAGGCCTGTGATTTTATTATAAAGGTCAAGGAAGGCTCATCTGAAGGAAGATCCCTGGGCCTGAAGGGGATTTCTACCTCACAACCCTAAGGGATGAACACACATTTGCCTTTTTTCACTCTACAGTTTGGCCTGAGATTATCTTCATGTTGTTACAGTAACTATTTCAGGTTGAGAATTTCACTTCCTGGAGATTTACCCTAACTCGCTCAAAAGAACCTAATGGATGCCCTTCAGATTAGGCATCAACCTAACACACTCCTTGCCCTTTTTCTTCCAGTAGCCACGGACCAGGGTTGTGGAATTTTCCAGAGGCTGGTGCTTCCATTTGATGAGACGTGACTGGATTTCCCAGCACCCTGTCACTTCAGAAGGGTCATTTGAAAAGATGTCTATGGCCTGCTTAGGGAGAATTACAAGTTCCATGTGGCAATGTGCTTGGGCAGGGGTGGCTTCAACTGAGGCCCTGGGGAAATGGGATTAAAGCTGGGAGAAGGCAAAGTTAAACACACACACACACACACACACACACACACAGCAGCCAAAAAACGAACAATGGTACAAAGGAGGCACTGTCCCTGTGAGCTGATGAGTGGAGGGGTCGGCACAGGCACAGCCCAGGTCACTTGTACCAGGCCTCCCACAGCATCCGTGTTAGGTTGGGAGGAAGCACATCCCTGGTCCAGGGACAGCATGGGCTGAGGAAATCGTCCGGGGATGAGTGACTACATCAGGACATCCTACAGAGCAGAGGGATACCCACAGGACTTTATACTTGAAAACTGGATAAGCAGAGGGTACTTTCCAGTTCTACCATGTGAGTTTTGCAGTGTAGACTGACAAATAGATTCATTCGAGCGGTCTAGCGAGCATTCTGGCTTGAAATGCACAGTTTAACTGCTCCTTATTCAGATTAGCTAACCCAGATAACCGCCAGACCTTCAGGCCTTGCCGGGATCTGTGGACAGAGATGTGGGTTTAACTTTCAGGAGGTGCCTTCAGACCTGTGGCTGCTTCTAACACATGTGATCTTAGATGAACCCAGACAGTTGGTTATTCTGCTTGCTCTTTAAAAGGCCCCTTCCTTTCCAGAGAGGCTATGATTTTACAGAGACCAGGAGCTAAACAGGGTTGGGAATGAATCATGCTGCAGATGGCCGCTGGGTGGAAGGAAGGATTCATGTGACTGAACATGTCCACTGTGTTCCTAGACCCAACTCAGACCCGAGACTCTTGGGGATGACAGAGTTTGTAGTCTCCTCTCAACGATGTTATAGCCAACGAAGGCTTATCCTATTTTGACTTATTTTAATTTTGGTGACTTGACAGGCTGTCATTATTTACACCCAGGGATTGAATCTGGAAAGAGCACAGGTCTGTGAATAAAAACAGGATTCCAGGCCCAGTTTTGCCATCAACTGGCAGCTGACAGCAGCAAGGCAGTTCCTCTTCCCAGATCAAAGTTTCATGCTCTTTCCTGCCGCTTTAACATTCCCTGACTGTGATTTGGTACCTAGTATGGGAAGCAGACAGGACCCCAGGCAGGTCAGGGGAATCAGAAAGGGAAGTTAGGGGAGGGTCATGTTAGCTTGGGAACCATTAAAACCCTTGGATTATTACATAACTCTGTACACATCTTTACATGAAGTCCACTGGCTGCGTTCCCTCTCTCAAATCATCAGCTCTCACCAGGGCCTGTGGGCTTCCCCAGAAGCACCCAGACTCACTGGGCCCCCTTTGGTTTTCTCTGCGCGCTGTCACCACCCAGGCTGAGAGCCCGAGAGAGCTACGGGGTGAGGAAGGAGGGCACATGGAGAGTGCTGTTGGGGAAGATACTTCTATTTTAAAACTGTTTGCAGTAGGCCCTCCAGCCTGGGCACTGAGAGGAACAGTGGTGGGTAAATAGCATTTGCTCTTCTCTTCAGATGAAACTGTTTGTCTGAAACAGGAAATGCAAACACAGGCTCTATTTTTCTGCACTCTTTTACTCTAATGGGAATCATAATAGTGGTGCAACCCAGCGGGTGATTAATAAACCTATCTTAGGTTCACAAAGGGGCTGTAAGGAAGCCAAGAAGCACGCTCCCCAGGGCAGGATTTGGAGATTTTGCAAATCCCAAACTATTTTCTTGATGAACTGTAGTAACCCACCACAAGACAGAAGAGATGGAGTCAAACTCCAAGTACATCTTGTCCTCATAGTTTGTTTGGACACCAGAAGAATTTCATCTGTGTGTCGCTCTCATGGTCTTACCCCATGAGCTTGTTCAGTGCTCAGTCTAGCGGCCTCTTGTTGAATATAAAGGTCTGTCTTTCCCACACGGAATGACTGGCCGAGAAGGGGCCAGTCCGTGATTCCATGGGTTGGTTTACTTGCAGGACCCAAATGGTCTGGTTGCTTCTCCCACCAAATTGCAGAACTGATTATTTGAGGGGGAGGATTCATCATCAAAATATGATTAAGTGTTGTGGCTGAGAGATTAGGACCTTGGACTCCAGGAGAAAGACAGACCTTTTATGATAAGCATCAAGAGGTCAGATCAGAACCAGTCTTGGGATTTTAGTGAGAGCCCTGAGCCAAACTGGAGAGGGTAGAAAGAAGTACCTCGCTGGTTTTGGACAATTTTTTTGTTTGTTTTTTGTGGGAATAAAAGGTCATGCCCTCCTCTAGTGCAAATGAAATCTGGAACTCAGGTGCATAGAATGCTCCCACAATTCTCCCCTTCCAGGGGGCTTGTCCTTTCCCTCCCACATGCTTCTCAGGCAATGAGGGTCCCTTTCCTGATTCTCCATCTCCATCCTTCACGCCCTTTCCCAAAACTTCCCTTGATGCTCATTTCACCCACTTTGCCTGGATACAAATGATGGAAGAGGGCAGTGAGCTTATCTCCGCACCTACCCTTCATCTGTCAAGAGGGCTCTGGGGCTGGCTTGGCTGAACCTCCAAACTTGGGGATAAATAAGGAAGAAGCCTGAGAGAAGAGAAGCTGAGGAAGACCAGGCTGTGATGTGGGGGCAGAAGCCAGCTTGCCTCTTGTTGACTCACCTCCACAAAGAATTAGAGCAGGAGGAGGCAGTGCCCTTGGTGAATCCCCTGATCTGTCTCTTGCTTCAACAGTGCTTGGGCAGGACAGACCCAGGGACGCCCCTTCTTCCAGCCTCTGACCACCCTCCTACCTCTTTTCCAGTCACCATCTTTGGAACGATCTCAGCCATCCTCAGCCTCCGAGATCAGCCAACACCATTTTTTGACCTTAACTCTTTATTGCTGAACAACCATGAGCTCCCAAATTGGTCGGAATTATTCCACTGAGGCGGAGGCTGCTGTCAGCCACCTGGTCAACCAGCATCTGTGGGCCTCCTGCACCTACCTCTCTCTGGGCTTCTATTTGGACCATGATGATGTGGCTCTGGAGGGCGTAGGCCACTCCTTCTGGGAGTTGGCCCAGGGAAGCCAAACACCTCTGGAAGACGTGAAACCAGCGTGGCAGCCACGCCTCTGCCAGGACCTGCAGAAGGCTTCCCAAGAGAGTTGGGTAAAACTACAGAAGCCCTGGGAGGCTTGGGTGAAGAAACTTTGGTTCTTTTTTATTGCCAGTAGGTTTTATCCAGCCATGGAAACAGGGATGAATTGTAAAGCTTGGTCTTCAGGTATGCCCTGGCTTTCATTTAAAGCCAAATATTTAGTTCAGTTTTAATTTTACTTTATACTGCTTATTAGATCCATTACGCAGTGATAATTACATTTTTTTTATGTCCACAAACACCAGTTCTTCACTTCTTTTCTTTAACCCTTAGCCATGCAATTCTGAAGATATGATACATATTAAATGGAAAGTTATCTCTTTTTGTTTTTTTATTGTACTTTTGTGGACAATTAAAGTATATAGTTTTTAGTTGGTATAAGGTATAAAGATCAAGGAAAGTCTAATTCAAGTCGAAAACCAACAACATTTGGCAGATGACAAACTTCCCCAGGGCTCTACGTCTGAGAGAGATTCTAGCACCAAGTTCAAGCGCTGTATCATTGATCTGCCCCAGGTATCTCTCTTACCAATGATACTGTAACTTAGAAGTAGCACCTATATTTTAAGTGGCTCATGCTGAGATGTAAGATGCTGTTGGCAATATTTACTTTAAAAACATACAAACGATAGTTCTCTGTTTCATTGCTCCAGCCACTCTAGTGATTGTACAGAAAAGCACTTTTGTAACTGTTTTTTGTATGGGATGATAGAGGTAATTCATGTTCTATGAAAAAAAATGTGGAAAACTCAGGAAAGCACAAAGAGGAAAAGCACACAGGAGCCAGTAATCCACCCGTCAGAGAGAACCACGGTTAACAGTTGGTATGTCTGACATATAGAGTCGTAGGGGCAGAGAGGCATACATCTTTTAAAACATAAAACGAGATCTTGTGGAGGGCTAGGGAGACACAAAGATGACAGAGATGCTGCAGCTGCATCAGAGTTCATGCAAGACCTTCTGACACAGACGTGGAAAATCTGAGCCAAACCTGGGCCCTTCTAGGATGAAGTTCTAGGAACCTGGCCTTCTAGACTACCTCATGGTACAGACTGGTTGTGCTTCAACAGTTCTGGTTCTGGAGTACCCGTGGCCTGCTCAGGTTTCACAGCAGGTCGAGTTCCCTCTAGCATTTCTGCTGCCCTGTAGCTCCCCACATGGACCTTGAGGAAGGTCACAAATAAAATCTAACTTTTCTCTCTCCTTTGTTCCCTTAACCAGGATTCTTGGCACTCATTAGCCAAGCTTCTCTGTAATTGGCTTATTATTTATGATATTTGCTCCAAGAGTTTTATGCTTTGCTCTCCTAAGATATATTGTGAGAGAAGGAAATACGGTTTTTCCATTGTTCCATTTTATTCCCTTTTATGTTAAATGTATAAAATGGCTCCTCATGCATTTCTCACAGCCTGTACCAAAGAAAACTTTCCTTTGGTTGTGTCTTCTAATGACTCCACACAGTTTGGTTTGGGGCCAGGTCTATTAAATATTTATTCCACAAAATTTTATTAAGCACCTATATGGGCCAGGCACCATTCTAGGTGTTGGGGATATAGCAATGAATGAATCAGAGAAAAATCCCATCCCTCCTGGAGCTCTCATTCTAGTGGGACCAGATAGACAAGTGCCTGTTGATACCATGCCAGTTCATTCATTCATTCATCCATCCAACAAATAGTGAGCTCCTACTGTAATGACTTTGTAATGTGTCCACTTGACTAGGCTGAACAGCATTTTCCAGATGTCCTTCCCTATGGGTTTTTGGGTAGGGCAGACCACCAGAGGGATTCTCACATGAGATTTGGAAGGTGGAGGGGAAACAGCAGCCATTTCGTAGCTCACACACATTGTCTCCGGAGTGTAAGGGCCATGACTTTATCCCTTTTGTGTCTCCTCATAGTACCAAGCAAAGTGCTGTGCACCCAACAGGAGAATTGATGTTGTTGATAACTTCATACAAAAGCTTTCCACCTGTGCAAAGTCAGCTTTTGAAGCTTTTAGAAGTTGGGGCCTCAACTGTGGACTCAGGACACAGAGACTCCAGCAGGGAACTAGCAGGTCTTCTAATGTTTCTCACAATGGTTCCAGGTCTAGTTACTGGCTTTGGATCCAGAAGAACTATGCTCCTCAGGTTAGGACTTCTACAGATTAGAGGAAGAACTACACTGAAAGGCAGCAGACAAGCCAATGTGATGAGGAACAGAGGAAAGCCCCTTTCTTCCCAAGTGAGGACATGGCTTTCAAAACAAGGAAGAACACTGTTCTTTTGGAAATTCCCAGTTCTCCTTACTGGTTTGCTCTTGGGGCAATATCAGTATCCCACTGTCATTCATTGGCTTCTCCAGGTTGACTTTAAGCTCCTTTAGCTAGGTGCTGGCATGCTGATAGGCTATTTAAAAATTAATAAATAAATGAATAAATTCAATAAACAACAACAACAAAAGCACAAGAAGAGAAATTAGGCTAAATTTTTTATTTGAAAGTTAGTGACCAACCCTGGAATCTGACATTTTCTTCCTGTGTCAGAACATCCAGTTTCTGAGGTTCATCTACCCCAGGGGAAACTAAGCACCAGACATTTTCCGGATTTCTGTTATGAACATTTTTACAAACATGGATCCATGAAAAAAGCCCAGCTGTCATCTTTAAAAACAACAGTGTTCCTCAGCCTTATACTCTGCCCCTAATTAGCAAAGACATAAAATATCATGGTCTCTAGTGAGACCTGTCACAGTTCACTCACCTTGGTTATTAATAGCCTTTACATGACATAAAGCAAATTACCTGTCATGGGTCAGCTGAGAAAAAGAAATCATTAAAATTCAAGCCAAAGGGGGAAAATGCATATGTAAAGGTTTAACCCGAGGTCACCAGTCTAAAGTTCTCAACCAGAAAATGTCACAGTCTTTCCTCCCATGAGGCACGTGGGTAGGAAACACATTTAGCAGCATCAGTAGAGTTGCCGAAGTGTAGCCTTCTCTTAATTGCAACAGAGGAATGGCAGCCGAGATTCTGCCTCCACCTCTAGGATGTGCCTGTGACCTGGCTTCCATCTTGGACTCAGAGGCCAAAGCCTGGAACAGCCTTGACCTACCATCCTGCACTGTAGCAATTGCTCAAGAAGGTTTAGCTCAAAACTCAATGTTTTTGCATGAAGCACTTGCAAAATCCTTTGTTATCAAAGGCCTTTGCCTAGAGTCTGGAGAGGATTACAAAAGATCCTTTTTCTGCTTTCTTCCTTCAGTTTATTTCTTAGGAAATTACCCCCAGACCTGCCAAAGTCACCAAGAGCTGAAGGATTTCATTGGTGCCTTCCCACATGGAACATTTGGACATCTCTCATGATGTTTTCCACTCCTATTCCCTGAGGAGGAAAAAGAGGATCTGGCAAAGGAGGACTGTTTACCTCTGGTCTCTTGGCTGCCCTGATCGAAAGACTCCAAGTGGCAGTTCCAGGAACAAGGCTGGAGCAGACATGTAATTTATTGCTTGTATCTTTGGCTTTCACAGTGAGTGGCCCCACTGTCAGGTGAGGGCTCCATTCCTTTTGTCCAGGTGTTTTGCCTTCACCTTTGTTTCATTACCACATTTTCCTGTCTTTTCTGCTTTTTGTCCATCTATCCATTCATAAATCCACTCACTAGCCACCCACCCATCCATCCACCCTTCTCTCCATCCATTCAGCCATCCTTCTACCCATTCCTCCAAACCTGATGTCTTACTATATGCCAAACTCTGTGCTAGAAACTGACTAAAGATAAGAACAGTCCCTGGCCCCAATCTTGTGGAGGAGGCAGACATGTGCATGAATAACTTTAATATGTGCGGAGACTGAGGCGTGCATAAGACCAAGGGACTGATAGTGTCCAAAGGAGAAGCACTGCCTCTAGCTGTCACCCCTGTGGTGGACTTTCTCTTAAAGTGGCCCCTATGATCCCAACTCCCGATGTTCATGCCCTTCTGTGGTCCCCTCCTGTTAAGTGGGTGGGACCTGTGACTTACTTCTAATCAACAGAATATGGCAAAGGTGACAGGATGTGGTGATTATGTGCACGGGATTACATTATTATATCACATAAAGCTGCAGTGATCATCTTGCTGGAGTCTCTGTCTCCCTTTCTGGCAAGCGGCCACCTTGGGAAACCTTAAGGGCAGAGAACTGCAGGTGGGCTTTAGGAGCTGAAGGCAGCCTCTAGCCAACAGCTAGTAAGAAACTGAAGCCCTGCATCACATAGCTACTGGAACTGAACTCTGCCAACAAGCCGAGGGGCTTGGAAGTGGCCCCTTCCCCAGCAGAGCTTTAGCTGAGACCCAGCCCCAGCTGACACCTTGATTGAAGCCACTGAGACTCTAGAGAGAGGACCCAACTAAGCTGTGCCTGGACTCCTTACCCACAGAAACTGTCAGATGATATATGTGTGTTGTTTTAAACCCTATATTTGTGGTAATTAGTTATGCAATACTAAAAATCTGTTACAGCTCCTGAGGAACAGCTGTGAGAACGTCAAGTTCTGGGAAAGGGCTGACAGCTGGGGGAATGCCTCGAATCTCCATGTTCATTCATTTAGTTATCCAGCAAGTGTTCACTGAGCACTCACTATGCATGAGGCACTGTTCTAGGCACTGTTCTAGATACATTGAAAAACAAAAGAAAATCCCTCCTCTCATGAGGCTTACATTCTAGTCAAGGAACACAAACATTAAATTAATAGGTTTATTATATCATGGTATTAGATGATGAATACTGCAGGAAAGGGTAGATAAGGGGGTTGGGAATGCCAGGGAGGGGGACTGAAAATTTTTAGGGGAGGTCTCACTGAAAAGGTGACACTTAAGTAAAACTTGAAAGAGGCAAGGAAATATTACACCAGAAACTCCAGGCATCTGCCGTGTGTACAACTCCAAGCATGGGAACAAGGTCTCGTCCTCCCCTGGGGGGTCATAACTGCCCTTTTCAACCTCATTTCCGGCTTCTACTCCCCCACTGCCCAAGCCCACCCTGCATCCTCAACTCCTCCTAACCCTGGGCCACCCCTCAGAAGGGCCCATCAAGAATGCGGCTCCCCACTCTGCCCACCTGACAAAATGCGTCTCCTCCCGTCACCTCAGCAGGCATCTCATCCTGAAGCCTCCCTGCACCGCTTCCCTGCAGGGCGGCAGCCCCCCTCCACCCTCCCTCCGGGTTTGTTTATGATTTTATTGTGACCTTTCCACTTTCCACACCTGTTACAGCCACTTGCCTTTGTCTCTTGAAGAGATTGTGGGCTCACTGAGCGCAGGGGCCTTGACTTGTTATTGCTGAATTTCCAGACTCTGGCATATTACAAGTGGTAGTTGTTGAAAAAACAACTTTCCCCTCCCCTCCCCTCCCCTCCCCTCCCCTCCCCTCCCCTCCCCTCCCCTCCCCTCCCCTCCCCTCCCCTCCCCTCCCCTCCCCTCCCCTCCCCTCCCTTCTCCGAACATCTCTGAACATCTCTTTCTGCCTTTGTCTTCTCTTTCTCAGTCTGCCCCTGTTTCTCTTTGCCATACACATGTAGACTCATGCACATGGACACTCATAATCATATGTACAAGTCTCTTTTGACCATCTTGAGGACAGGTAAGAAGGAAATGAGGGTGGGATGGGGTAGGATTGGGATAGAAGAGAAACCTTTACTTCAAGGGAAAAGCTAAATATAACCACATTATTATCCCACGTCCACCTTTGGAGGAAACTCATTACTCTTATCTTCGTGTTCTTGCAGTTTCCTCGCAGTGGCTCTATTGATGTTTTGGATCAGATAATTCTATTGTCCTGTGTACTGTCGGATGTTTAGCAGCATCTCTGGCCCCTAACCACCAGTAGTAGCCTCTAATTGTGACAATCAGAAACATCTCTAGACATTGTCAAATGTCCCTTGAAGGCAAAATCCTCTTTCCTCCATTGGGAACTGCTGCTGCAACCTTTTCTCCCAGGATAGGAGGCATTTATCTGCAATTTTCCAGGCAGTGTCATAGGCATACAACTTCCACAGGGTGCAACAGAGAACACAGTGCCTGTCCTGACAGAACAGCAACCTCAGCCTGTTCTCAGCTGTCCCTAAATCTGACCTTTTTAGATCCAACACAGATCTTGTGGGGTCTCCAGTAGCTTACAGGGCACATTTGCGTGGCCCCTTTGGGGAAGACCTACGTCTAAGTCGGGACACAGAGCTTGGACTTCAGTCCCCACTCACCAGCTCTACTGGGCCCTTATGTACAGTCTACAAACTGCACACATGTGTACTGTGGCCCTGGACACAACCTTCCCTTCTGCTACTAGACAGTGGGGTGGCTACCAATGAGGTTTTTTTCCCTAAAATATGACAGCCCTGCTCTTACTAGCATAACCACAGCTGAGGCGATGTGCATCAGTGTGGGTGAGGTACAGAGAGGCACATTTTTTGCTTCTTAAAGCATCAGACTGTCTTTGCCAGATATAATTCATCTAGTAGCAGAATTTGGCCACCTGTGCAGAAGATCAGCCTAGCCTAGAAGGAGCAGGAGGCTACCTTGTTGTGAAAATCTAGGTAGAACTCAGAAAACATCTGGGATGGAAATGTAGACAGATGACTAGAGAAAATAATGACCCACACTTCCACGCCAGTTTCTGGGACTTTGTGTGACAAGAGTGACTTGCAAAGGGAAATTTGACTACGCATCTGACCTTAGAAGAATCCACCTTGGGAGGATTGATGTAGCTTGATCCTGACCTTTACTGAGCAGCAGTGGTGTAGGTACTGGCAGTTCAGCATGATGCCTAAAATGTTTAGATATGTTCAAGTACTTAGAGGAAGTTTATGTCATTTTTTATTTGGTTTATTGCTGAGAGAGTATTTAGACAGAATTTTCCAAATTCTACTTTTGAACCAACTTCTTCCACAGGTCTGACTTTCCCCACAGAATTGCATGTACATGCAAGACACAGCCTTGGATCCTCAAACAGAAAATTCCTGCAGCCACGTGTCTTTCCTAGAGAAGTGAAAGAATAATGGCTTTTAAATGTCACTAGCAAACACCCCGAGAAAGAAATGGTTTCTCTTCTTGAGTACAGAGCCCCAAATATGGTGATTAAAAAGTCTTTCTATTTAATTACTTATTGCAATTAAAAATAAAACAAACACTATTGTAGCAAAAGTCTTGCCGATGGAAGCTGCAGTCTGAAATTCAGGCACCTGCATGTCCATAATCCCACTCACCATGTAAGCCAATGACTGCAGGAAAGAATTAGTTTGCCTCTGATTGCATCTGACTGCCATCAGTGATGACAATAAACAAGGAAGAAAGACCAAATGATACTTGTGGGAAGCTCTAAAAAGGGCCTGGGAAACATTTTCAACTGAGGACACACAAGAGAAAAAAATCAACTGAGAGTCACATAGATCAAAGGCAAACTGACTCAAATTAGTCACCAGAGCAGTACAAGTTAAAATAACAAAGGGACATCACTTTATACCTATTAGATTGGTAGATGTTAGAAAGCAGAATAATGCCACATGTCGTGAGCTATGGGTTACAGGAAATCTCCTGAACTACTGGTGGAAGAGGGCACTGGTGCAGGTGGTCTAGAGTGAATCAGGATTTAGTCAAATCATATATATTCTGTGACCCAGCAATTCCTCTCCTGGTTTGTCTCAAAGAAAATCTCATACAGGTCCATAAGGGGTCACACAAGAGACGATGTGCTGCAGTGTTATTCACGAAGTTGGAGGCAATCTGGGCTCACTGCTGGAGTAATGACTCACGGTGGATGCACACCATGAAGTGCTATGCAGCACTTAGAAGGAAAAGGTTAGTTGTGTGCATAACAACATGGATGGATCCTAAAAATACAGTGCTATGTTTAAAAAGTATGAAACCAAACGATATATAACCACACTGCCATTTATGTAATTTAAAACATATGTATATCAAACAACAAAATATATTTTTTAAGAATACAAGATCCACATTAAACACATTAGGATGTTTACATATATAGAGGAATGAGAGCCAGAATTGGGATACAAGGGAATATGTAAATAAAATAAGAGGGGGACCTGGATGCATCTGTGATGACAATATTTTATGAACTGGAAAAGGCAAGGAACAAGGTCTCTCCTAGAACATCCAGCAAGGAATGCAGCCCTGCTGACACTCATTTTAGCCATTTAAGACCCATTTCAGACTACTGACCCCTGGAACTATAAGATAATAAATGTGTGTTGTTTTAAGCCATTACGTTTGTGGTAATTTGTTACAAAAGCAATAGGAAAGCCATACAATAACTATAATTAATATATTAAAAGAACTAGTGGAAGAGGTATATAACATACATAAACAAAGAGAGGATTTCACCAATGAGATGGAAGCTATTCAAACTAGTCAAATGCAAATGTTAGATGAAAAATACAATATCAGAAATAATTACTTTGACATTCTTATCAGTAGAATGGGCATGAAAGAAGAAAGAATCGGTGAACTTCAAGATAGGTGAGAAATTATGCAAACCAAAACACAAAGAAGAAAAAGGGTAAAAATGCAAAATATACATCCAAGATCTCTGGGACAATATCAAATGGTCTAACATATGTGTCACTGGATTCGCCAAAAGAAGACAAAAGAGAGAATTTGGGGGCAGAAGTAATATTTGAAGAGATAATAGCTGAGAACTTTCCAAAGTTAATGAAAAAAAGAAAGAAAAAAAGACCAACCACAGAGTCAGCAGCTGAGAAAACCCGAAGAAAGATTAACACAAAGGAAAACACACTTACCAGACCCGTGATAGTCAACCAGTTGAAAATTAAAGATATAAAGAAAACCTTAAAGGAAATCAGAGAAAAGAAAAACAGAAACAATAAATACAGAGGAACAAAGATAAAAGTGACAGTACACTTTCCAACAGGAACCATGCAAGCCAGAAACAAGAAAGTGGTATCTCTAAAGTACTGTAATAAAAAATATCTGTCAACCAAAAATTATTTACCTCGTGATAATATTGATATATATTTTTAAATCTAGATTTAAAGCTACCAACTTACTATTTGTTTTTATCTTATCTGTTTTTTGCTGTTGTTTTTCTCCTTTTCCTGTTTTCTTGTAGATTGAGTACTTTTTACAATTCCATTTTGTTGGCTTATTATATTACATATTAAATGTAAATAGTTTAGACTATTAAAATGTAAAGGTTCTGAGATTCGTCAGTCTGGGAAGGCGAGGATGGGTGGGTGGGGAGAGATTAATCTAAGAATTTATATGCATATGTGCATAACCTGTGGACACAGACTATAGTGTGGTGAAGGCCTTGGGGGGGGGGGTGCAGGGTGGATGGGGTCAAGGGGGAAAAACAAGGGACATCTGTAATACTTTCAACAATAAAGATAAATTAAAACATTTTAAAAATGCAAAGGTTGTCAGATTGTATTTTAAAAGTAAGACCTATTTGCTAAAAATAAAAACAACACATACATCAAAAAAACAGCTTCAGATATAAATACATAATCGGTTAAAACTAAAAGGATAGTAGAAGATATGTCACACTAACAATAATCAGAAGACTCGGCATCATTTAGATGCCAGTTCTCTCCAAATTACTCTACATATTCAACACTCTCTCAATCAAAACCCCAACAGATATAGTAGTTTTTGTTGTTGAAAATGATAAGCTAACTAAAAAATTTATACAAAATTGCAAAGAATTGAGAATAATAAAACAATCTTGAAAAGGAAGAACAAAGTTGGTGAATTTATGCTATCTGGTTTCAAGATTTACTGTAACACTACAGTAATCAAGACAGTGCAGTAGTCTTCTGCATATATATCCAAAGAAACCCAAAACACTTTTTCAAAAGACTACATGCTCCCCTATGCTCCCTGTGTTCATTGCCGCATTATTTACAATAGCCAAGATATGGAAGTAAACCAAGTGCCCACCAATAGACAAGTGAATAAAAAAGTTGTAGTACATATCTACAATGGAATATTACTTGGCCATAAAAAAGAATGAAATCTTACCATTTGTGACAACATGGATGGACCTGGAGGGTATTATGCTAAGTGAAATAAGCCAAACAGAGAAAGACAAATACCATATGATATCACTTATTGATAAGTAATATCTAAAGAACAAAATAAATGAACAAACAAAATTGAAACAGACTCATAGATACAGAGAACAGACTGACAGAGGGGGGAGGCCGGGGGGAGGGATGTTTCGGGGTGAGAGTGAAATAAGGTGATGGGATTAAGAAGTACTAATTGGCAGTTACAAAATAGGCTGGGGATGTAAGGTAAAGCATAGGGAATATAGTTAACAATACTGTAATAACTGTATATTGTGCCAGGTGAGCACTTGAATTATCAGAGGGAACACTTTATAATCTATATAAAGTTTATCTGCTGTACTGTACACCTGAAACTAACACAAAATAGTGTTGAATGCAAACTGTAATTGAAAAAAAAAGAGAAATAAAATACCATAAACATCCATAAAAAAAAAAAAGACAGTCTGGTAGCAGTATGAAGGACAGACATCTAGATTAAAGAAAGAATAGCGTCCTGAGATAGATCCTTGCATCCATGGCCAATTGGTTTTTGACTAAGATACTCAGGTCATTCAATAGGGGAAAGAATACTCTTTTTAATAAATAGTGTTAATACAGTGATATTCATTTGGGAAAAAATGAAATTCCACCCACACTTCACATCACATATAAAAATTAACTTGAAATGAGGCATAGACCTAAATACAGGAGCTACAACTCTAAAAACTCTAGGAGAAAATGTAGGCCAAAATCTCTGTGGACTTGGGTTAGGCAAAATTTTCTTGGGACATGAAAGGCATGAACCATAAAAGAGAAATTATCAATTGGATTTCTTCAAGTTTCATAATATTTGCTCTTCAAAGACATTGTTAAGAAAATGAAAAGGCAAGCCACAGCCTGGGAGGAAAATATTTGCAAACATATCTGATAAAAGTCTTATATTCTAAATATGTGAAGGGCTCTTACAATTTAGTAATGAGAAGACAAGTCAATTAAAGAAACAGGCAAAATATTTAAACAGACACTTTATCAAAGATATACGAATGGCCAATAAACATAAAAAAATGCTCACCAGCATCAGTGATCATTAAAACCACAATGAGGTATCGCTTCATACCCACTAGAACGGTGAAAATGAAGAAGGCTGAGCATAGCAAGTGGACAACAGGATTTCTCAGGCATCGCTGGTGGGAATACTAACATTAGAGCCACTTCGGAAAACAGTCTGACAATCTCTTATGAAGCTAAACACACACACACCATATGACCCAGCAATCCCACCTCTAGGTACTTTCCCAAGAGAAGTAAAAACACATGTCCAAATCAAGGTACTCAGCTTCTGTGTGCATTACTATTTCTCAACTAAACATGTAGCCATTATAAATATAATAAGACATCTTTAAAAAAATACTCTAGCTCCTTAAAACTGGAAAGAATGTGTACGTTTTATGTCATTGATATTAAAGGAAAAAAATTACAAAGTAATAGGTGACAAATTTAAATTAGGATTTCTCCTTCCCAAAACGTATAAAGTCTAGGTAATCCAAGTCCTAATTTACAGGTAAACTGAATGTCATATGTGAAAATTATATTTTTGTTTTAACACATTAAATAAAATGAATTAAAAAACACACATGTCTACATGAAGGCCTGCTACACAAATGTTCATAGCAGCTTTATTCATATTGACCCCAAATGGAAACAACTCTAACATCCATCAGCTAGTGAACAGATGAATATCTATGCGGTGATATCACAAACTGTGATAAATCCATACAATGGAATACTACTCAGTGACCCAAAGCAACTAACTACAATACATACAAGAACAGATGAATCTAAAAAGCATTATGCTAAGTGAAAGAAGCCAAACACAGAAAACTGCATATTGTATCATTCCATTTATATGACATTCTAATAGATTTAAAAAATATATATATCTTTATTGATTTCAGAGAGAGGAAAGGAGAGGGAGAGAGATAGAAACATCAATTATGAGAGTCACTGATCGAGCCCACAACCCGGGCATGTGCCCTGACCGGGAATCGAACCCTGATCGCCTGGATCCTAGAAGATGTGATAAACAATGATAAAATAATATTTGTTATTGTTACCTTTGGGAATATCAACACTAAAAATAAATGCTGTGTTATAGTTTTAATCTATAGGCTCATACAAATTTGAATTTTTAAGGACCTCACAATTAGAAAGGATGTTATAGGTTACCTAGCCAACCTCTGACACAGGGCAGGAATCCTCCCTGCAGCACCCCCAGAGTTTGGAAGATCAGCTCTTCCCTTCACACTGGTGGAAGGTGCTCAGATGTCCCCCAGCAGCCGGGGTCCAGCGGCCAACAGCTGTGACTCCGAGGGAGACGGTGAGTTGAATTGGGCTCCTCTGCCTTTCAGCTTATTCGGGATCGCACGGATTATGTCTGTTTCCTGCTCGACCTGAGATATTTGAAAGCTGTGATCATATGCCCCTTGGAGTCCTCTCACTTCCAAGTTCAATATTTCCCATACCTTTAACTTCCCTCACATGAGATGGTTCCTGAGCCCTTCTGCACCCACCCTTCCCCACCTCCTTGGGCTCCGTTTGTCAGGCCCCCCTGAGGAGTGGGGTACCACCACCCAGCAGAACAGAGACTGATCATTTTTCTTGTCTGAAGCACACTGTTTTTATTAATACAGCCTAAACTTCATTTAAAGCCCCCTCCCCGCCCTTGTTGACAAGGGGCATTTGAAATAATGAAATGTATCAGATATATAAAAAGTGCTGACTGGAATAATCACCTAAGAACCCACCCCTCTGCTCTGACAATCTACTATGATGCCACATTTGCTTCAGACTTTTAAAGTCACATTTTCACCCACATTCGATTTAGACATTACAGCTACAATTGGAGGCCCCTAGAGACCTCTTTCAGACTCCCTCCTCTCTCTCCCCTGGAGAAACCGTTATCATGAGCTTGGTGTTCATCTTTCCCATGCATGTTTTTATATGGTTAAATGTATAACTCAGAAAATAATAGATAGCATTGCTTTGCATGTTTTAAACTTCAGTAAATTATGACACACTGTATATAATTTTCTATAACAAATTTTTGAGATTTAGCTATTGATTCATTTAACTATTTAGCAATCCAATGAATTTTCTACAATGTGTTTATTCATACTCCTGTTGATGGGCATTTAGGTTGTTTCCAATTGTCCCTGACAATGTTGAGTCCTCATGTGGGAGTTTCTCTGAGGCCCGGTGTGGCTGGGAAGGCTGTCATTGGATGTGTGCTCCTCCTTTACTAGACATCACACACTTCTGTGCCATCTGATTCATGCTAAGCTGTGTTCAGCTGATTTTATCATATCAATGCCTATCATGTGAGGTCTTCCCCAATATGTTCTCCTTTTAAAAAGCCAAAATTGTACTCCTTGAATGTCTCCTATAGGCAAGATGCTGTGCTAGGCACTATGGGCATACAGAAAAACAGTAGGTCCTTTGCCTTTGAGGAACTTACAAATAAATGAAGGTAAATTGAGGGCAGAGCTGGGTCTGTAGATGGAGCTTCCTCACTGATACTTCTAATAATTTATGCAAACCCACCAAGGAGATGCAGGTCCTGCTACTTGGGAAAGGAGCAGAAAAGTGAAACGTGATGACTGACTATGTGCTGCAGACCTGACAGCACCTTTCCTCCAAGGATCACCTCTTTCCGTTTCATAATCCTTTACCTGTGTAGTGTTTCATAGTGCACAAAGTGCTTGCAGATACATTACCTAATTGTTTCTAAGATCTTCCCTGGGAAGCCAAGAGGGCACCTGTCATCATCCCACTGTGCAGAAGGAGGACCTGAGGCACAGAGGGGGAAGTTAATTGTACCACATCATGAGGCCAGAAATGGCAGAGCCCAAGCTAGAATTCGGGTCTCCTGACTCCAAGTCAGTGTCTTCCCCCAAATACCACTGACTCCCCACAGCTAGAAAACCCTGGGAAGGCCTCTCAATCTGTCCTCAGATCAGGCTGAAAGATAAACATGTTATCAACAAAATCTCACGATATTAAATCTGGGCTCCTGACTTCCACGGCTGGCAAAATGCCCTGACAGCCAGGCCACAGGCTCTCCTAGGGTCGCACTCCTCAACTCTGCTTTAGGCCTGGGCACTCACAAGCCCCATGGGGAAGAACAATTCTATCTGTGGTTAGAAGTATCTATTTTCCAGAAAACACAGCCATAATTACATTTATAAAACTAGGGTACAAACAGCTAGAACTACTCACCGGTCCTCAAAATGTTTCTCCCCTTTTCCTCTATCAAACTTTTGCTCAGTTTCCTTTCCTGGGTGCTCTCACCTCCATTTCTGCCTACAAAATCTTACCCACACCTGAGTAGTAAACACAATATTGAAGAAGAACAAAGTCAGAGGATGGACACTATCCAACTTCAAGACTTACTTTATAGCTACAGTAACTGAGACAGCGCGGTACTGGGAAAAGAACAGACATGTAGATAAATGGAAGAGTGTAGAACCCAGAAATAGACCCATACTTAAGTCTTTAATCCATTTCAAGTTGAGTTTCATGTATGGTTTAAGATAAGGATTCCAAAGTCATTGTTTTGCATGTGAATATCCAGTTTTTCCAACGCCATTTATAAAAGAGACTGTCCTTTCCACATTGTGTTCTTAGAGTCCTTGTCAAAGATTAGTGGAAAGCATATGCATGGGTTTATTGCTGGGCTTCCTATTCTGATCCCTTTGTCTATGTGTTTATTTTTATGCCAATACCATACTGTTTTGTTTACTAAGGCTTTGTCATATAGTTTGAGTTGCCACCAGCAAGGGAAATACATAAAAATTTTAGCAACATTTTGTCTTATTCTCTTACCCTGACACATTAAAGATGATCTTTAAGATCAATAAGCTGAATAACAGCCTACTCTGTGGCATAATTTGACTTTTCAATGGTGGTGAAACACACCAAATAAGTCACTGTCTTAGGAAAAAAAATGTTGTTTTTGAGAGAGAAACAGGAGAAATGTAGCAACAACTTGTACTCATGAAAGGTTCTTTCTTTGGGAGTTTATTAAAACAAACAAAAACCCCAGATGCCTTTAGATGGTTATTGTGTTTCAAAATGTTGACTTGTTAAATCCAAGGACCCTCCCTGTGTTCCAGAAAAACAATTTCTCGCAAGAGAGACAGCAGTGAGGAAGAAGTCTGTTTGATTGGATTAGTGCTTCCTAAAGCACCCATTAGATACCTTATGTTCAGGTTCACGGGGGCATACGCATCTAGGGCGAATCACCATGGTTTTTGTCCTCAAGATGCTCATACTCAAGCTGTAGAGAGAGCTAGTGCTCAGCCGAATAATTAAATTCAACATTTTCATTAAACACATTGGTTCTGCCATTACACAGACCTTCACTGTGTGTGACAGCATCAGCATGTAGCCCCTGACAACGCCCAGCTTGGACAGTCTGTCCAGGGAGGACCTCTAGGTCCTTCTACGGTTGGGCAATGGATTGTGCTATTCCTCCCAATAGGAGGAGGGAGGGATGCAACGTGCCATATTTGTGGACCTGCTGGGCTACCTTAGGCTTTACATGGAACCATTCCCCTCTGTTCTCCAACCAAAGACACCACAGGCTCACTTCACTTGGGACACATGCAGCACCAACGGTACATAACCAGCCCCAGCTGAGCTCTGCCATCTGGTCTAGATGAAGAAAAGCCTGAGGTGCTATAGAGGCAAGCAGTTGACCTATTTGCCCATCCCAAAGGCCAGGTCAGAGAGCTCGTGGATGTCGGTTTGGCGCTGCCTCAGTGACCAAGGGACTGCTTACCGGGGTCACAGGTGATGCTCACTTCTGTTTGTTTTGAGGCCCTTGCCTAGTTGAAACTTTTCAGCCCAGGCACAGCTTTCTTTTTAACTCTGTGCCTTTTGCTAAAGAAGGCAAGTAGCTCCCCGTTGAGAAGAGGCAGCCGATGCAGCAGGGGAGCGGAGCCTTGGGACTGAGCAGGCCCGCGCTTCTAGTCGGGTCTCGGCAGAGTATTTAACCTCCCTAAACCTCAGTGTTCTCCCTGCATGCAGAACAAGCCCTTCTGGCTTCCAGCTGAAAACAGGTGTGTCCCCAGAAAACGAAAGATTGCAGAATAGCCTTTTGGAAGCCACCCTAAAAACCAGGCCTCTGTGAGAAAATCCTGGCCAAGAAGAGCACAAGGGAGAGAGAGAAGCACAGGTGAGCCAGGCTGGGGCCTTCCCTGAGCCCTGGCTCTCCTGGGACACCTGGGCCTCCCTTACAGAGTGTCCATATCTGCAGAGACTAATAAACCAAATAAAAATGGGCGTGGGTAGCACTTTACAATCACACACATTACCTCGTGTGTTCTCCAGGCCGCACGGGCGTTCGTTGCTCCCGGAAGTGTCATCCGCTGTGGAAACAGTTTCTACCTGGATCAATCATCCGCTGTGGAAACAATTTCTACCTGGATCACGCCTTTCCCAGCCTCGCCTCCTGGCAGCTCCTCAGATCCCAGGGCACTTGACTCCCCAAGGAGCACAGCGTCGGGAGGTCCTCGGCTCCCCCACCCCCCACTCCCCCCTCCCCGCCCGCCAGGGCCGCCTCTCCCGGGGGCTTGGGGGCCCAGCCTCCCCACCTGTCCGCGGCGGCGCCTTCGGGGGGGCTGGGGGCTGCCCCTGTTCGGAGCCAGCTGGCCCGCCCCCCACGGCGCGGGTCGGGCGGGAGCTGGAGCTTTCCTGCCGCGGCTCCTCGCCCGGCGCTGGAGAAGAGCGCCCTCTAGTGTTAGTTTTTGGAAGAGACGAAGTGGCTTCCTCCAGCCTGGGTGAGGCTCCTGGGATCTGATCTGCCCCGCTGGGAT
Source organism: Miniopterus natalensis (assembly GCF_054644295.1). Lineage (NCBI taxonomy): Eukaryota > Metazoa > Chordata > Mammalia > Chiroptera > Miniopteridae > Miniopterus > Miniopterus natalensis. The sequence goes on along the minus strand of NC_142086.1, from coordinate 48,252,973 downwards.
GCAAAGGACTGAACTTAACTGGGTGTGGCAGAGAGGTGGCAGGACAGATTGAGGGGACTCTTGGGTTCTAGGAAACCCTGCCGTGCACACTTGGCCTCTCAGGCCAGCTCATGGACTGAACCCATCTGTCCCTGACCCTCCTTTCTTGTAACACCCAACAATTCAGCCCAGGCTTCACCCCCTGACTCACCTGGACACAACAAGCTCACCTGCCTCTGTGACTGAAGTGGAAAAGTGGAAAAGCAATCGAGCAGTGTGTCTGAGTATGAACAAGGCACCCAGTTGTCTGTTGAAAGTATCAACCCTTGGGTGGCCTCTGTCTGTGCTTTTGTGGTCCTGCAATGCCAGGTAGATCAGTCTTGTTTTCTGCAGGGTGGGCAGAGGGGAGAGCGTAGCAGTGTGTGAACAGGCAGATATTGGGTGACATGCTCTGTGAGGGTGGCAAGCAGCAGGACTGCCTGGTGACTGACTTTTCAGGGCCCCACCATCTTCGTCAATACCAACTCATTCTCTGAGAGGGACAATCCACATTTTTTCAATCTCCAGTAAAATGCTACACAATTCAGATTAAAGCCCCTTCCTTCTTTCCCTCCTAAACAGATTGCCTTGCTAAGCCCCTCCTATAGGGAATTGTATAGCTGCGGTGGCCACAGGACATGATGTCCAGTGCTTAGGGAAATGAAGTGGTAGAGGACCCACCATCAGGGCTATACCCTTTCCTCCCAGACTCACAAATACATTCAGAATCGTTTTTGTTGCTGTTGTTTCCTATGAATTATAAACTATCTTCAGGAGTGTCTACAGAATTCTGCTAGACTTTTAATGTTTAGAAGAACTGCACTGCAAGAAAGAGGGAAGGGACTGTTCATGAGGCAAAAGTTGGTGGCCACCACACCCAAGTTCCTTAAGACTCCAAAATCACAGGTTGAATCTACAAGTTCAACCCAATACCCCTTCCAAGATTATTGTAGTTAGGAAAGGAGGGGCCTTATAAAAAAGGCAATTCCTCATCATGCCCAGCAGGGGAGAGGAAGGTAGATCTCGTGGTCTTAAGTTGTCAAACTTTAAAATGGCTCTTTGGAAGGGGTGATGCACATTTGAAAGGAACACCATATTTATCCATTAAAACATTAAGAGTCTATCTTATTGTTGAGACTCTACTGTCATGAAGCACTGTCCTACCGTGGAGAGGCTCAGTTGTTCATCAGACTCAACCAGAAATGACCAGAAAGTGGAAAATGATAGGTCTGTCAGTGTTTGATAAAAATCCAAGATCCAAAGGGAAATAAAGGGTCCTGAACAAAAGAAGTCCAGGTTGAACTTTCACTTAGCATAAGACACCCCTGATTCTACATTACTGTCCTCAAAGGCCAGACAAGTGAAGAAAATACAACCTAAGACAAACGCGAAGGGGCCCTGACACATGGTCCTCCTGAGAGGAGGCAGGAAAGCAACAGGTGCTGGAGAAAGTAAATGCTGAAAAGTTGGTTCTCAACCCTGGCTGCACATTAGAACTGCCCAAGGAGATTTAAAAAGTGCTGATGCCACCAGGTCGGTGTGGCTCAGTTGGTTGAATGTCCTCTTGTGCACCAAAAGGTTGCCGGTTAGATTCCTGGTCAGGCCCGTGCCTGGGTTGTGGGCTTGAATCCGTGTCGGGGAGCATGCAGAGGGCAACCAATCGATGTTTCTCTCTCTCTCCCTCTCTTCTCTCTCTCTCTCTCTCTTTCTCTCTCCCCCCTCTCTCTAAGCATGTCCTCAGGTGAGGATTAAAAAAATTTTAATGTGAGACAATTATTCTGCAAACCAGCAAGAGTAATAAACAAGTATTCAACCTGATTTTCTTAAAAAAAAAAAAATAGTGCTGATGCCTCGGTGCCACATCCAGAGATTCTGTTTAATTGGTCCAGGGTATGGCCTGGTGGTCAGAAATTTTAAAAGCTCCCCAAGTAATTCTAATGTGCAGCTCAAGGCTGAGGAGTAGTGTTCTAGATGGAAGACATTTCTGTTCTTGATTCTCTGTACTTGTCTCCCTCTGTTACTCTCCCCACTGTGCTTAAGAGTCTTTCCCGCTCACTATCAGCCAAGGCAGCTTGCGCCAGAGCTCAGATGGGTGTGCTGACCCGTGGAGTCATGGGGTGGAAGTCAACTCTCCTGGGTGTGCCCTCCTGCCCGGCATGGCAGGGACTCAGACCCACTCTCCCAGGCTCCACTGAGTAAATTCCCATTCTCTTGGCAGCATGTTGCATAGAACATAAGGCTTGGGAAAGGGTGCCTTGAGGAATCCAGAAAGTTCCATTGGGAAGAAAGATGCAAAACAGGGGAATCTGAGGTCCACACAGCCAGAAAATTATTTTCATTTTCTTTTTAGTTTACAGCCAGTCAAGAAGAGTCCTCTGCGGGGGAGGTTAAAGGTTCTTTCCCCTTTGATAAGTCTGCACACACAACAGGATATGATGGGACAGGAGCAGCAGGTAAAGCTGTTAGGCTCATTATGACTTGAAAGGGAATCAATATTCTTTCAGGCTCAGATAAACTATTTCTGCTGAGACCCATTTGGAAACATGAAGAGTTCTCTGTAGAAGGGAATAGAAGTTTCTACAGAATTCTGCATTCTGGCCTGTCACAGCTGTCACTTCCTGGAGACCTAATTGCCCTTAAAAAAAAGATTGGGGCCTTTTTTAGTTAATTCCAACTGGAAATCAGCCAAATATATCAGAGGCTGCAGAAGTAAGTGTTTCTTCTTTAAAACTAAACGACACTGGGCCATCAGATTGTGGTGCCCTTGAGCCTGGCACACATGAAGTGCTCGGTAAAGGTAGTTTTATTATCCAAAGGTGGCATGGGTGAGGCAAACCATTGAACAAAGGCCAAGCCACTTCATTTTTTAGCAAGTACCAGGTGCATCAGCCACACCTGAAAAGAGAATGATTATTAGGAGTTTAGAAAGGACAGCCTGCCTGGTGGGTGGGGAGAGCAGTGAGGGAGAATTGCCATGAGTTTGCTTCTCTCCTCTCTTTGAAGCCATCCTGGAGCAGTGGCTCTCAAGCTATAACTTGCGAAAGAATCACCCCCAGTTTCTGATTCAGTGGGTCTGGAGTGGGGCCTGAGAATTTGCATATCTAACAAGTTTCTCGGTGACGCTGCTGCTGCTGGTCTGGAACTCCAATTTGAGACCCACTGGCCGGGAGAAGAAGTTGAAAAGAAGTTTGTGCTGTAATACTGGGAAACCCAGAGCTGGAACCAGCCCCAAGGGGCTGCGTCCCTGGAAACCAGACTGGGAGCAGCCTTTTTCTTAACTTGCAAAAAACAGATGCCTCGTTCTTTTCATCCAGGAGTGACTCATGCTTTTTACTTTGCTAAAAGAAAATTCTGTTAATAATAATTTTTATGATGATGACTTAAAACTCCATTTCTAGCCTCTGCATCTGGGCTGCCACACCCATTAGTGTCCGTGGCCTCTGAATTCCTTTCTGCATCATCTTCCTGCTCTCCTCAGCCCCAGCCCCCATGGGTGCCCCCCCCCCCAGGTTTCCCCATCGATAAAAGGATAGTTTTGGATAATAAGATAATAAGAATAAAAAGGACAATGTTTTCACATTTATAGTTTACTTGGCACTTTGCACACATATCTCAGTTAATCCTGTGAATTAATTTTTATTCCCTCCCTATTTTTTCACAGAGACAGACAAAATGAGAATTGGAAAAGCAGTCGTTTTTGAGGAACAATATATTTTTTTTTTTGAAAAAAAAAGGCCACATAGAAAATTCTGTGAAAACTACCACTGAAGACAGATGGACGTGAAAGAATCTATAGAACGTGAGACCAGAAGATCCACCAAGAGAGTATGTTCTGGGGGGAGGGGCATGCTGTTAGAGCAAGAGGGTGAGGGAATATAAAATGTTTATCTTATTTGAGCAGTAACCTTTATTTTCTAAAGTGTCTAGAATAAGCTGTCAGTATTAAAGTGAGCAAGTCATTAAGAGTTTCCTGGGTGCAGAGTGCAGATTCTACAAGAAGATGGACCACCTTCAGGGAGCTGAGTGTTCCAGGCCCTAAGGAATGAAGAGCAGAAAGTCAGCTCTTTGCAGAACTGTGATTGTTGGGGGAGAAGACAGGCCCTAATGTCAATTCAGCAAACATTTGTGCAGCATCACCTATGTGTCATGACTATGCGAGGCATTGGGGGTACAGAAATTAATCCAGTCTGGTCCCTGAGGTCCAGGAGCTCCCAGACCAGTGATTAGCCTGGAGGGCTTCATGCCTGTGTAGAGAACATCTCTCTGGGCCTGTCTCAGAATTGGGGATGTTGATGTTTACTCACTTCTGGGTAAGGGCTGACTTTGAGTTGTTTTCCTAGTTACAGAAAAATCCTCTGATCCACTGCCCACATTGGTGAGGCTAGGCAAGGTCAGGGTCAGAGCGCCTCCCTGAGCCTGGAGGGCCCTGCGCTGCCAGCTGTGTGTGAACCAGCAGTTAGAGGGGCTCTGGCCCACTGCCCAGGCTGGCAGTCTTCTAGGGAAATCCATGAAGAAATCACACTACAGTGTGTGACATGTTTTCTCCTGGGGTTCTGTAGGCTCCCTGCCACCTTAGAAATGAAGGAGAAAAACCTGGCAGCAAATAGCTGAACACAATTCTAGTGGACTAGAAAGCAGATTCTCAGACTCACAGTTGTGTGGCCCAGTGCCTAGCACACTGCCTGTATGTGGCAGGTTCTCAGTCACTGTCATTGACTGAAGCTAGGTTGTTATTGGCTGCATCTAAGAAATTTTAATTCAGTGCCTTTTTTGTTATTGTTTTAATTATAAGAGTACTACATGCTCTGACAACAAATTCAAACAGACAAAGGTATAAAGTAAAAAGTGCTCCCCCCATCGATCTCTGCTCTTACTAACCAGAGGTAATAACTCTTAATAGTTTCTTGTACTTCCCTCTAAAAAATTTATTAACAAATGTAAGCATGACACACACACACACACACAGAGTTGGTCATACTATTCATCAGATCCTTAATTTGCTTTTTGCACTTAAAAATATATTACAGGTCTTTTATACTAGCCTATCCTAGTTCATCTCTGCAAAATATATTTCATTGCATGAGTGCACCCTAGTTTAGTTATCCATTCACTGTTTGATATTTATATTGTTTGCAGCTTTTTGATATTATAGTGTTTTAGTAACCATAACTTTGCATGCACCTTTGGGCACTTCTACAAGTAAATCTAGATGATATATTACTAGAAGTGGGACTGCCAGGTTGAATTTTGAAAGATATTGCCAAATTGCTCTCCCCCTAAAATTTATTTGAAACAACTAGTGTATGAATATGCCTATTTCCCTATGTCTAATACCCCCCTGGGACCAGGGCCAGAGAGGGCCCTGCCATAGGCCTCAAGCTATGCTACTGCTTTAAATGCCATGGAGCACTGAGAGCAAAATTATGCATTTTTATATGGCTATTTTATTAAGGTAAAAATTATCTATAACTTTGTGGTACACAAATTTGGATAGCCCTAAATTTTAGAAGCATTTTCCAAAGCCTTGTTTTAATTAATTTAGACCTATTACATGGAATTTTTTGTTGTTTCTGGCCCAAAGGAAGTTGTCACATTCCAATTAATTTCTCCTAGAAGAGAAGCCAGGCTATGATGTGTGCACACATGGTGAGTCACTCATTGCTGGCAGAGGCTGCTAATATTTGAGGGGAGTATTATTTACCTAAAATGTTCACTGATACACTGTTGAATGATAATATTTAATTAGGCTATTAACTCAACATACAACTTCATTATTTCTCAATGAAATGGAGAGCTCTGCCTCTGGACAGTTTGGTTCATTGTGGTTTTTCCCAAGCTCTGCTACCACAGTTGGGAAGGGGTGTTGGGCTCCTTTCTGGCCCTTCGCCTTGTCTCCTGATCACAGCTCTGTGGAACCAGAAGGGCAGTGCAGCACCAGGAGGAGTCAGGAGGGCACCACGCTAGATACGAATGATGGGACATCAGAACTCCAGCCAATCTTCAATATTACCCAAGCCTGCCTTGCTGTTTTATGCACGGGAGCTTGAGGCTCAAGGAGGAGAGGTTTTAATGTCACACAGCTAGACTTTGGCAGAACTGGATGCCAGTTTTTTGACTCAGAAGTGTTCAGACCTGCCGAACTGCTGCTTTCTAAGTAGACTCCAGGAGTTCTTCACCGCTTTGTCATTTGGACACAGGCTGCAACTGAAGACCCAGTCCTTCAGAGAATCTTAAGCTGAGACTTTCTTCAGTTTCAAAGTCAGCAGCCAGGCCGTAGGAAGGAGGGGAGAGGTTGCAGGTGGGGCTGAGATGGCTTGGTCAGACTGTCACCCAGTCCAGCCCTTCAGCTGGCCTCGCCCCTGGGAGACGCTGATGCGTCCTGCCGTCTCTGAGAGCTCATCGGTGATGCTCCGGAGGGCAGGCAGCTGGGAAAGGAAGGGAGCAAAAGCTCAAACTGAGCAGATCAATTCCTCATTAATAGGTTTGGGAAAGATCTGACGAGAACAAAGTCTAGAGCACGGGCTGAGATGCCCCTTCTTTGAAATTCAGGAGATGAACTTCCTAGGCCCCTCCCCCACTCCTCCCCGGCTAGTCCTCAGCCTCATCTTTTCAGATGCTCTTCATTTCTCCAAGCTCCTCCCTATAGTTTGGCCATCAGCTTGGCCACAGCTTGCTTCCTGTTCACAGCCTGCAACCCCGCCTTGCGTCAGGGCCTTTCGAAGTGATCTGCCTTTGGGCATGTCCCAGGGTCCCCAACTGGGGCAGAGGGGGCAGTCCTGACAGCCAGCACCTGGCAGGCTGCTCCTTGCCTGCCCTCGCCCCCCTTTCTGCAGCACCCACCGCAGGGGGCTGGCCAGGCGGGCTGGATGTGAGGGGTGAAGGGGAGGACGCTGGCGGAATCTGTTTTTTGGCTTAGGTAACGACCAGGAAGGAGAGGAAGGGAGGTGAAAGGAAACACCTCTGAGGACAGTGGATAATGACAGAGCTGGTAGACAATAGTGAAAGAAAGAGGAATGACACTCAAAGTGATTATGCTCCTTTTTATTTCATGGATACTTTCTCTTTTTTTCCAATTAATTAATACATTGCATGCTGGAAGGTGCTTGGGGAGGAAGGCCCTGTTGTTCAAAATATCTCTTTCAGGGGCCTGGAACTATACATTTTGAGACTTTTCTTTGGGTCTGGAAGGCTTTTTGATCTTTGGGGCTCTTTTATGATTTTATGAAAAGCTAATATGCCTCCAGAGGCTGTCATTCCCCAGTGACCTCTGAACAAAGGCCAATGAACATGAACTGAACTTCCTGGCCATTCTCATCTCCTGCCACTGAGCCTTCTCCCACCTCCCTGCCCACCGGCTCCAGGCCACAGTGCAGCGCCCTAGGACCATGCTGGGCTTTTTCACATCCAAGGGACATAATTTTTGCTGTTTCCTATGTCTGACGTACACTTCTTCATCTCAGCCTGCCCAAATTTTCTTAAACAACACCTATGTAGTATTCCTATCAAAAATGTTTAACCAGGATCCAATAATGAGGAAATAATCAGACAAATCCAGATTTTCAAACATTCTACAAAACAACTAGCCTGAACCCATCAAATTGTCAATATCATGAAAGGTAGGCCCCCCCTCACCCCCTGCCAAGGGCAGGGTACTGTTCTAGATTTAAAGAAACTGAAGAGACATGATAACTAAATGCAAGTCATGATCCTTGATTGGAATCTTGATTTAGGGGAAAAAACTATAACACTATAAAGAATGCTATTGGGACAATGGAAGGAATTTGAATATAGAATAATTAGATCGTATTATTATCAATGTTAAAGCTCTTGAATGTGACAATTGTATTATGGTTATGTAGGAGAATTGCCTTGTTCTTTTGAGATATGTGCTGAAATATTTAAGAGTGATGCATCATGCCTGCAACATACTTTCAAACGACTGGGCAAAGTATATATGTGTGTGTGTATAAATACAGAGGAAAAACAAATGTGACAAACTGTTAACAATTCATGAATCTAGATTATGGCTGTATGGGCACTCATAATACTCTTCCTTCATCTTTTCTATAAGTTTAAACTTTTTCAAAGTAAAAATTTGGAGGAAAAATACCCTATCTATTGTTGAGTCTGTGATCCAAGGTAGTTACCTCCTCCACGAGGCCTGCTCCTTGGCCCCAACCTGAAGGAATACCTCCCTCTTCCATCATCCCAGAGCTCTATGGTTTTGCTTGTTATATCACCTGGCTCCAGCTGCCCTGGAGTGGAATACGTTGCAGTGGTGTCTGCCCCTTCCCTGGGCTGTGAGCACCTGGAGGGCAGTGGCCACAGAGGCCTCAGGATGGAGAGGGTGAAAAGGAAGGCTTGCCACATCCCAGCTTGGCCTGTGCTCCATGCCCCTGAGTAAGGGCCCTTCCTGCTGCTATTGGGTCCTTCCCTCTTAGATAGAAAGATGAACCAATTTGGAGCAGAAGGATCTATTTCAATGTTGTTTCAGAGTCTGGTCAGGGTAGCAGACCACACTGGGTGGATATTTTTTGCCAGGGTTTTTCTGAGGAATGTGTATGGATGGAGAGAGGGAGAGGGAGAGGGAGAGGTAGGAGAGAGAGATTTAAGGAACTGGCTGACATAATTGCAGAGGCTTTACAAATCTAAAATCTATAGGCTGGCAGGGTAGAGACCCAGGGAAGAGTTGCATTTCAAGTCCAAAGGTGATCTGTTGGCAGAATTCTCTCTCCTTCTGGGAAGATAAGTATTTTTCCATTAAAACCTTCAATTGGTTGGATGAGGCCCATCGACATTATGGAGGTAATCTGCTTTATCAAAGTCCACCAGTTTAAATGTTAATTTTGTTCTAAAACACCCTCACAGAAGCATTCAGAATAATGTTTGACTAAATATGTGGGCACTGTTTGTAAGTTGACTTATAAACTTAACCATCACAGTCTACTCCTTGTCAACTTGGCACCCATACATATCATCAGATTAGCCATACTTAATCTCCAAAAAAAGACAATAATAAGGTCATAATTCCACCTAATGTGATATAACTATCTTGCATACAACTGAAAATGCACTAACCTTTTCCCCAGAAGAGGAGGCAAAGTCCTCATGGTGTTTACTCTTCTCCTTGGTATCCCATAATTTAAGTACTATGATATAAAGTTAACAATACTATGATATATATGATATAAAATATCTTACATTACATGATAAGGAGATAAGAGAAGAAAGAAAACAAAGGTATCACACACCCTCCTCCCCCCAAAATAAGGAAGAAATACTCATGACAGTTACAGTCCTTGTTTCCATAACTGGTCACGTGGCTGTAGCTGGTATTTATAATTACCTTTTCCAACTGTCTTTTCCATATTCCCTTTGCCCTCAGCTGGTCATGATTCTTTACCTGATGAGGTAACCAAACCTTCATTCATGAAGAGTCCAGGCCATTAGTAGTCCTGCCCGAATCCTGTTGTTGTAATTTTCCATTGACTTTAATCACAGGGCATGGTAATATTGAAACACCCTAAGGGAGTTGTATTCCAGACATACTCCTCCTTATCTCCCCTTGATGTTAAAGGCGTATGTTTTGGCCCCTCCTTCTTGCAGGTGAGCCAGTCCAAAGTCACTTGGCCATCTTGAAATTTTTCTCAGGTCCTGATTCTGTGTCATGCTCAGGATATTCTCATTCTGTTCAGACCAGTTCCTATGCTCATTTACGCCCACATATGCCTGGCAGGGAGAGCTCAAGATGGAGTTGGCTGGAGCTGCCCTTTGGCATAATTTTTTCTTATGTGTCCTCATGTAGCGGCACCTGCCTTTGACCCTCTGCTTGTCAGAGGGCCAGACTAACAGACATTTTAAGCTTAAAACAAATAGTTACAAAGCTGAACTTTGCCTCAGTGACAAACGAACACCCAAAAGTCTAAATATTTTATTTATTATTAGTTAGGATCAGTGTAAGAATTTCCCCTCCCAGTTTAAGACAAGCATTGAAATACGCATAAAGTCTGGAGGAGGCCTCCTGGGGTGTCTTTTACCCCCTGTTAACTGAGAATTCCAGGAGTATCTGGCTTGTAACTTGCCTGGAGAGGATCCTGTGTGCCGTGCCAATAGTGCTGAGGGAGCCTTGCTACGTGCCCACGAAGGTGAGAGAATGCCAACTGAGAGAACTCTCAGCAGAGGGAAAATCTTCAAGTCTTGGGAAGAGCCTGGTGTGAGATGAGGGGGTTGGTGTGGAGCAAGTAGGCCTTTGGAAAGAGGTGCTGGCAACCCCAAACAAGAGGCAGCAGCTTTGCAATTCAATTTACCTTTTGAAACAGCAGGCTCTGTCTCCGGTAGAATAAGCAGAAAATATAATGCACACTCATTGGAAAAAAAATTGAAAATATATTTTGATAAGCATATGGTTTTATATCCTTTTTTAAGTTTATTGTAACATATTACACATTCTTTGAAAAAATAGAATTTGAAGTTCAGAAAATTAAATCAGATTTAAGGGTTAAGAATCTTGTTCCATATTTTTGTCTTTCAAAGTTTATATGATCAATCAGAACCTATATTTACTTTCCCTAAGTGAAGGGAACACATCATGGCATCTGTATTGTCCTCATTGAAAGACGTTTCCATGTAACTTCCAAGTAATTCTAGCTTCTGTTAGATTACTGATGAAACAATGCTCAACTGGTTAAAAAAAATTCTGTACTCCAAATAGCCTTATAAATGTGGACGTTTATACTTGTCTTTCAAAGCAAGAACCTTAGGACAATTGGTCATGTGCTTAAAAGTTTTTGTAGTGGGACAGACTTAGTTGGGATCTGTCTCGGTGGCCACTTCCTGTGTTGCTGTGGGCTAGTTACTTAACCCCTCAAAGCCTCGACTTCCCCAGCTGCAAAAGGCGGATAACCTTGGGCTACTTTTAGGACTACTGCAGAGATTAAGTGAAACAATGCACACAGGGCACCTGACCTGGCGTCTGGTACCCAGCAGTCAGTCACTAACTGCCACATTGTATAACTGAGCACAGGAACTTGCACTGGGCTGTTATGGCATTCCAAGAACAAAGCCCAATGCCTGGCATATAATAAGGGCTCAAGCCATGCCAAAGGAAAGGAGGAGGGAAGTTTTATGGGTTGCTGTAGCTTGAGGTGGAATAAACAGAGCTGGGGACACAGCTGTTTTTTATCTCCCTATATTCTCCCATCTTCAAAGATCCCAATTTCCTTGAAAGAACTTTGCTTAAATTCCCAGTCTACAGCCCCCAACTCTGTGGCTTAAACGTTTTAATTATATCTGTTAGAGTCAAGAGACAGCAAGGCGGTGGGGATGGGGGTAGGGATACCATCCCTCTCTTTCCCTTAAGGCCCGAGCACCTGTTTTCCTTATTTCTTCGCTTCAGGGGAAACATGGGCCTCCAGCTCTCATTACTTGTACAGCCATGTGAAGACCATGGACTCGTTTCAGCACACTAGATTCTGAGCACCATTGCTTTGTTTCATTTTTTATTTATTTTTATTTTTTTAATAAAAAAAATATCTTTATTGATTTCAGAGAGAGGAAAGGAGAGAGAGAGAGAGAGCCAGAAACATCAATGATGAGAGAGTCATTGGTCGGCTGCAGCCCGCAACCCGGGCATGTGCCCTGCCTGACTGGGGAACCGAACCCTGATCGCCTGGATCCTAGGTCGACGCTTAACCGCTGAGCCACGCCTGGCCGGGCACAACTTTGTTGTAGAGTAATACATTGGGCCTTTTCTTTCCTTCACTGTCAATTATAGAAAAAGCCTCTTGATATTTCTAAAATTCTGCAGGTTAAGGGGAAGATTTCTTGCCAAAAAGTTTTGTTTTTAAAGAAAATTCAATTGCCTTAAGACGAGCAGAAGACCTGCGGCTTTGGGATAGTAGTAGATGGTGTTATTATTCTCTGTCCCCCAGCAGAACTCAGCACAGAGCGCTGCACAGTTGGGTGGGCTCCTGGACGGCTTTGAGGTGGCTGGCTCTCGGCAGGATTTCACTGCACTGTCTGGCATTCGATGCTTAACACTGAGGGAGGAGAAGATCAGGAGAATTCAGAGGTGGGGCAGGGCCAGATCTAGCATGGGAGGGCTGGGGCCTTGGAAGATGAGGCAACGAAAGAGCCTGAGCGGGGACTCAAGAAGGGCGTGAGCTGGGAAGCAATTAGGAGCTGATATGCGGACAAGAGCAAACACTGAGTCTTTCGGAATGCTAACTCTTTTACAAAGCCTCTCCTGAACCCCTGCCAGAACTCCCACTACACTGACATGTCCCTTTTTAAGAAGATTTACAGGAGACTTCTAACGATTCATTTAGCTATGTACACATCTCATTTCCTTTTTAAGGCAGGGACTAAGGGCTCTTTCTCTCCCAACCTAGCTTGGTAATTTGCAACAACACCCTCTTGGTGTTGAAATGATTTGAAAATGTGCTAAGTACCTGAGACCTGTTATCCAGGCAGAGGACTTACTTTTATGGAGTGACAGGGGGTGGGGGGAGTAAGAAGGAGAGAGAATCTTGGCACAGAACTGAGTTTTCCCATTTTCAAAGTGAGCAGCCAGGACCTTGAAAGGAGGGGAGAGGTTTAAAGTGGGGCTAAGTATGGCTTTGTGAAACACTCACTTAGTCCAGCCCTTCAGCTGGCCCTCTCTCCTGGGAGTTTCTGATGCTAATACAGGGACAAGAGCAAACACTGTGACCTTCTGGGCAAGGGGATATTCTGAAGGGATTTGCCTGTCTCTGGAGGGCAGGGCGACTGGGAGAGAAAAGCAGCAAAAGCTCAAACTGAACAAATCAATTCCTTGTTAGCAGTATTAATTTGGTGAGAATGAGGCCTGGAAGGTGGACTGAGATGCCTCTTTTGGGTTAACTAATGGCGTAACCTGGGTTCCCCCAAAACAGAGCGTGAACAAGAACTTGTATACAGGTAGTTTGTTTGGGGACTGAACCCAAGAACAGGAGTGGTGGACTGGGAAGAGTCAAACAATCCAGGAGGGAAAAAGAAAGGAAATCCAAGGCTGCATTACTGAGTTGATCAAGTTGGGCACTACAGTGGCAACTGGGGCTCCATCCTCTTAGGAGCTATCTAGAATGTACCTTGGAATTGACTACTAACTAGAAGAGTGGAAGAGGGGAGTATTTCTCCACCTGCTCCTGTCTGCCTTGGTCAAAGGTTGTCCCATGGGGTGTTAGTCCCTTTACACGTCCAGGTTCTTGCAGGGGTCCCAGGCTACAGTGACATAGAAGCCCTGAGGCAAAAAGATACAAGGTGGGGCTGAGGCAAGGTGCTCTTGGGTTAGGCTTGCATGCAGCTGGTTGCCCTAGCAAAGCTGGAGTAGAAAGACAGGCTGGGAAGATGAGGTCAGCCACAGGAGGAGTCTGATGTAACCACAGGCAGTTTAAATGTTCCTTTCCTGTCTTCCATAAATAGAACTATATTTCCATTTAATTCTCAGTCCAAAGTCAGGACCTATGGTTTTCCTAGGTGGAATATTAATTCTCCCTTAATTAACTGCTTTTCCAGCAATACATAAACCTAGAAAGTGTAACCTGGTGACTCAATGTAGTGACTTGTTGTTATGACTGTGACATGGAGTAACGCTTTTCAACCATTGTACTGAAGCAAGTATTCTGGCTTGAGTCTGTCTGTGAAATGGGTACAGAAAACCAAGTGCATCCTCCCTCCGTGATTGTCCCAATTTTAAAGGTTCTATGGGCCAGGGGCTGGGGATAAAGAAGACACAGCCTGGACCCTGAAGAAGCTCATGGGATGGCCCTGACAGGTTTCTTTAAAACCCCACCAAGTCAGTTACTCCACAACTCCTCCCCCTCCTTTCCCCATTTTCATCTGCATGGTCCCTTTCTAATCAGCCTTTCTCTGTAATTTGACCTAAACATAACTCTGCCAATAATTTGCCCGGATAATTTCCTTTTTTCCTCAGTCTGTTTCTTATTCTGAAGAACTGGCAGGGGTGGAGTAGCCTGATCTGTGCTGACTGTCCTCTGAGGTTGTATTGTTGAAACTTTTGGAAACTGTGCTATTCAACTATAGGGTGTCCCAGAAAATGTATACGCATACTGTGAATAATTATACTGTTTATTAAAATACATTTCATTTTCATTTAACAGCTATCAGCTGTTTTAATGAACTCTGCCTTTATAATTATTCAAAGTGGGTGTATACATTTTTTGGGGGACACCTGTATTTATTTATTTTAATCCTCGCATGATTTAAAATCTTTAAATAAACTTCATCTGATTCAAAGACAAATTTAAAAGCCAACCCACCCACCCCGGTGAGCTCTAAAGGCAGCAAACACGCAGGGACTTGGCAGGCGCCTCTCCCTCGCGAGCGTCTGCGCACTTCTGAAGCAGCACCTTCTCTCCCCGCGGGCTCCGGGGGGGGGGGCGGGCGGGGAGACTTGTGCGGGGCTGAGGTTCGAGTGGACGCGCAGCAGGGGGCGCCTACCGAGGGCAGGCAGCTGGGCGCTGAACCACTGCGGGAACTCTCAGCCCGAGCCGGGCCAGGCAGACGCCCCAGCGCAGAGCCGCGTCGCGGGAGCAGCCCCCGCCCTGGCGACGCCCGAGGTCTGGGCCCGCCTGCGCAACCGGAACGCGGGCACCCAAGGTGTCGGGGCGCATCCGGGTAGCTGAGGCCGCGGGCGTGCGCGCCCGCAGAGGGCCTTCCAGGAGGAAGCGGCGGCAGCGCCCCTAGACGGTCGGCCAAGCCAGGGGCGCGGGCACCTGGGAGGCGCCGGATTGAGGCGAGAGCATCGGCCGAGCCTGGCTCCCCTGCCCATTTAGTTCGGGGTAAGAGGCGGCGCCCGCACCTCGCCGCTGCGGTGGGGTGTGCCGGCGCGCGCTGCTGGCTTTGGTTTGGCCTTGCGCGGCCCTTAGCCGGGTCGCCGGGTTGCCGGTGGGGAAGGGGGCGCAAAGTCCTGTAGGCCCGGCCCTGAGGCCGCGGCGGAGTAAGGGTAGGAAAATGGACCGATCGTGCCCGGACCCGTCTCAGCCTCGGACACTGCTCAGCCGCCGCCCTCCGGGGTCTGTCCGCGTCGCGGGAGCCTCGCCCGGCCTTATTGGGAATAAGGTGCTCTGCAGGAGGCCCAGGTTGAACTAGCGGCCCGAGGCTCCCAGGATAGACCTTCGGGACTCATCCTTCCCTGCTGCCGCATTTTACACTAAGGGGACCCCGGCCCCAAGAAGGGAAGGAACCGGCCCAAGGTCCCATTACTGTAGTCCCGGGCTTTGGGCACTGCTCTCGTCGCCGCCGTATCTCCTCTTGTTCGGCCCGGCATCCCCTCCCCAACCTCCCGCGTTCTCCAGGAGGCTCCATGCTCGCGGACGCGGGGAGCGCTCCCTCGCCTCCTGCGCGCCCTTGGGAAGGATGCTAGACAGAGGTCTGGCCGCAGGTCCAGCCGCCTTGAGCACTAGCCAAGCCGGCGGTTGCTGGAGTCGCGGACAGGCCACAGGACCGGGGCAGAAGGAGACCGAACAGGGTGGAGGCGCCGCGGTAGCGGGCTGGGAACGGTGGGGGTGGGGGTGGGGGTGGCGGCGGCGGTGGTGGGGCCGAAAGCCAAGGGGGCGCCCGGGCGGAGTACTGCGGGGCTTTGTCTGGGCGGGGCCGCTTCAGCCAATGGGAGCGCGGCTCTGGCCGAGCCCCCGCGGCGCCCCGCCTCGGGCCGGCGGGAAGGAAGGCGCCCCGGAGATTGGCTGCGCCGCGCGGCGGGCGGCGGCGGCGGCGGCGCCTGCGCGTCTCGGGCGTCGCGCGCTCCGCCTGGTGCGGGCTGGAGGGGGCCTGGGACCGCTGGGGCCCCGGCTGTTTGCGCGCCTTGGGTGCGCGTCCCTGGTGGGGGAGGGGTTGTCGTTGCGCTAATTGTCGAGCTCTGCGCGGCTTTTTCCAGCCGGTCAGCCAAAATCTGAACACGGTCAGCTGATGAGGAGTCACCCTCCAGTCCTGCGAGGGGGAGCAGAGGCACATGTTCCATCCTGGAAGGTCGCCTGCGAGCCTCTTGCTGCCGGGATCCTTTATGACGCAGTAAATGTCGTATTTTTCACCCGAGTGTTGGATCCCGCCCCTGCACAGGGTATATATACCCCCGGTGGATTAGAAAGCTGACCTTTGAGATGTGTGTAGCTTTCACATTCTCTCTAAATACGCTTTTATAGAGCGTCTGTTTCCTGTCAAGCACCAGAGTAGATATTTTGCAGGAATCAGAAATCAATGATATAACACGTGGGTCCTATCTGTGGGGCACTGATAGTCCAATGGGGATTGGTGTTTAGATGGGGTCTGTGAAAGGTTGTAAACAGAAATACCTCTAATGTTACTTATTACCCTCCCTGGGTAAGTGCTGTTACAGGGGCACAGAAGGAAGGAGTGAAATGCGAATTTGGGAAGAGATTGATGTTTTTTATTTAGGGGATCAGGAAAGGCATCTTGGAGCAGGTATTAATTTGAATCAGTTAGGACTTGGTCAGATGAATAAGTCAGATTTAGTATGGGATGAGCAAGGCCTGGAAATTGGAACATACAGGGCTTGTTGAGGGATGGTGTAGCAAATGGTATAATGAGCAGATGAGAAAAGTATAGCTGAAGATAGATTTTGGAGGGGCCAGTGAGGAGAAGGATTACCAGCCTGTATACTCTGATTTGAAATGTGGTAAGCACTTATGAATTGAGTGGCCCCTTCATCTGTCAGTTGGACTAATGTCATTTGGACTAATCACCAAAATCTTGAAAATATCTTTGATTCTTTCTTCATTCACACCCTACATTTAATTTGTCAGCAAATCATAGTAAGTTCTACCTTTAAAACATAGCCAGACCGACCACTTCTAATTACCTCCATGGTTTCCAACAGGGCTGGTAGCCCCTTTATATATCTCCATGGATTTCACATTTCATTTGAGTTGTGCAATGCACAACCTGCATGATTGTACATTGTGGCCCTGGATTACTGCCATAGTTTCTTAACCTACTAAGAGTTACTATATTAAAATATAAGTCTGATCATGGTATTCCTCTGCTGAAAACTCTCTTAATTCATTCAGCTATATGCCTACTGTGTATAAAGCACTGTTAGGTATTGGGGATACAATGGTAAACAAGACAGACTAACCCCCCTCGTCTCATAGTTTACATTCTAACGGGACTGAAACACAACAAATAAGATTAAATAAGCACAATATGTATAACGTTATAATGTAAGTTGCCAAGGACAGAAAAAAATGGAAGTAGGGAAAGGGGATAGAAAAATGTCGGGGTGGCCAAAGGATATCTTACTGAGTAGACATTTGAGTAAAAGACTAAGGGAGAGGATGAGCCCTGAGGATAGTGAGGGGAAGAATGCATTGGGTAGAGGGAACAGTAAGGGCAAAGGGCCTGAAGTACGAGCTTGCCCATCATGTTCCAAGGACAGCAAGAAAGGCTGCTATGACGGAGGTGCCGTGAACAAGGGTGATGAGGTCAGAGAGGTCATGGGGACCTAGCTTATGGATTTTGGCTTTTACTCTAAACAAGAATTTGATGCAGGAGTGACATGGTCTGATTTCTTTTCTTTTTTCTTTCCTTTTCTTTCCTCTCCTCTCCTCTCCTCCCCCTTCCCTTCCCCCCTCCCCCTCCTTCCCCCTCCTCCCCCCTCCCCCTCTCCTCTCCCTCTCCTCTCCTCCCTTTCTTTCTTCTTTTCTTTCTTTCTTTCTTTCTTTCTTTCTTTCTTTCTTTCTTTCTTTCTTTCTTTCTTTCTTTCTTTCTTTCTTTTTTCTTTCTTTCTTTCTTTCTTTCTTTCCTTTCTTTCTTCCTTTTCTTCTTTAGTCATTTTCACCCTTTTTTGCATTTTTTATTTCTTAATTACAGTTTACTTTCAATATTATTTTGTATTGGTTTCACGTGTACAGCATATACTTTACAAAGTGATCCCCTCAATATTTCCAGTACCCACCTGGCACCATACATAGTTATCTCAATATTATTGACTGTTCCCTCTGCTGTACATTACATCCCCATGACTATTTTGTAACTACCAATTTGCATTTCCTAATCCCTGCACCTCTTTCATCCAGTCCCCCAACCCCCCTGACATGGTCTGGTTTCTGTTTCACAGGACCGTGCAGGGGGTGTTGAGCAGTGTCCGAAGTGGGGCTAGGATGGAAGCAGGGAGCCTAGTTGGGAGGCTGCTGCAATAATCCAGGTGAGGAGGGATAAAGGCTTAGACAGAGATGACAGCAGAGGGCAGTGCTACTCAGAGCCCTCCAGTGGGGTCTCCGATGTAAGCTATGCAGCTGCCACTGTCTTTATGGCCCATTACAAAGCCACCGACTGGAGCATGAGCATTTCCAGAGGTACTTGGAGAAGTCAAGGATGCTGGACATACTGACCAAGGTATTGGTAGCCTTATATGAAAAACCAGAGAAACCTAATAGTGCTTTGGAATTTTTAAAGCATCACTTAGGAGCTGCTACCTCAGAAAATCTAGAAACAGGGCTGCTTCATCTAGAATTGGCAGAAATGACAGAGAAATATGAAACTATTGTAGAAGAAAATAAAAAAGAAAGTCTGGAGTTCAGAGGAGAAGGCTGGTTGGAGAGAAACATTTGGGAGTTGGCAGCATGTTAATCATATTTAATGCTATGAAAGCTTGCTTGCTCTGGTGGCGGTAAGAGGCCAAGAATGGAGCCCTGAGACTTTGTTGTTTAGTGGTCTGACTTGAATTTGGTAGGCAAAGCCTGTCTCCTAGGGATGGAATGCCTGCTTAATCGGCAGTTTTAATTATGGTAATTTTGGGAGCTCTGGTAACACTCTCTCTCCCGTCACCTAACATATAAATATACAGCCTTGCAGGTAGCCTAGCATAGACTAACTTCTATTTAGAATTCATAGCTTTGCTTAGACAGGTTAGTAACGTCACTCAGATCACCCTAGATGTTCTAAAGTTTGTGTAACCATAGTTTATGATTTTCTAAGAGTTTAACACAAAGGCTGAGACTTAATGAGTTAAACTTTCTTCCTTGCCTGCTCTGTCCCTGACTTTGAAGGTTGCAAGACCTGTTTTTCAGGAATAAACCCAGAATTATTTGCAGGACCAGGGGGCTGCTCCAGCTCAAGCTGCCTGAGGCCTGTCAGAGCAGCCTGGAGGACCCTCTGTTTACCTCCTCCTGAACTATTCTCATTGTCCCCTCATTATAATAATAAAATCTCCCAGAGGCGGAAATTTTCCACCATCTTTGAACATGGGGTGTATGTATAGTCATGTTTTCCAACTGCACATGCACAGGAATCCCCCACCTGTACATGAGGTGAACCCTCTCACCTTGAAGTTTATGATTTCTCTGAATAAAGATGAATCTGATCCCTTATTTGGGGACATGCCACTTTGGAAAGTGACCCCCCTGGTGTGTCCTTGCTTGCTCGCTGGCAATAAAGTTTGTTTCTTCTCATAAAATCATCTCAGAGTTGTCTTTTGGCTGGCAACTATTGAGTAATTGGACCTGCTTTGGTCTGGTAACAAATCAAGAAGTACAGAGGGGAAGGCCCATGTTTCTGTTGTCATTATAAGATCTACATTGTGGCATTCTCAGAACATGGAGCAAGTTTAAGAATTAATAATGACCTGAGAAAAAACCTGCGCTCAGTGTGTTTTAGCCAATATTTGGCTGCAAGCGACAAACTTCTGGCTACTTAATAAGAATGGAGAATAAAGACATTGCATGCTGTACAGAGCTGGAGGACAGGAGGGCAGCAGGGCCTCATAGGCAGATCTGCTTGTCAATCCATGGCTGGCATCAATTCAACACCAACAGGAGCCCCAGTTTGGGGTGGGGTACAGAAAGAAACTTTATTCAGTGCAAGCATCTGGATTGTGATACAGCACAAGAACAGCACAACTGTGGAACAGCTCAATAGTGTTGCAGCTCATTGGAGTGAGGCGGTCCTGAGGCCAGCCTCTCTGCCTAGGCAGCTCTGCTATGGCTAAATGGTTCAGTATTTCAGCTTCAGCCGGGGAGACACAGTCTTCAGTGGACAGGGAAAGTGTGCTTCTAGAATGGAAGGGGAGCTGACTTACATAGACAGAAGCCCCCGCCCACCCCCGTTGGTCTGTCCTCATGCAAATGAGGACTCCAAATCCTCACAGTTTGATTGATCCAAAAGGTAGTGTCCGAATTGGTCAGAATGGAGCCACTCTGATTGGTTGGTGAAGATGCTGATGGGGATATAGCTGCACAGCTCCAGTTGGACAGGGAAAGCCTCAGTCCTATTGGTTGAAATAGGATTCCAGGAACTCCTTTGTAAGGGCTGCCTCAGAAGGGAAGAGCACAGTCCAGGAGTTCAGTTCAGGCTTTTGCCTGAAGT
Source organism: Miniopterus natalensis (assembly GCF_054644295.1). NCBI lineage: Eukaryota > Metazoa > Chordata > Mammalia > Chiroptera > Miniopteridae > Miniopterus > Miniopterus natalensis. The sequence goes on along the minus strand of NC_142086.1, from coordinate 48,232,597 downwards.
GCAGTTTGGATGAGAGGCCCTGTGTAGGAAACAGAGCCCAGTTAGTCACCAGGAGCCCTTCTTAGTTGTTTTTTTTCTGAGTCCACATGCTGAAGGAGGCTCTGTTGTCTCTCTCTCTCTCCACCTCTGTGCCTGACTCTTCTCTTTCTCTGCAGATTGGCTTCCTCCATCTCTGTGGCGTTGGGCCCAATGTAGCATAACAGCCTCCTTCTCCACTCCAGCATCCAGATCACATGTCCCTGCCCCACAGAGGCTGATTTGCATTCTTTCTCAGTGCCAGGGGACAGAGTGATGGGTTCATCTTGGGTCAGGTGTCTCCCCCAAACCCAGTACTTCATGGCTGGAAGGAGGTCTCACTGTCCAACTATAGCTGCAGAGGCCAAATCATGTGGGTGAAAGGCAGGTCTGAGACGACAGGGATCAGGTGAGCAGGACAGACAACTGCAGAGAGTGTTTTTGAAGTGTTCTCTGGGAAGAACTGGCCATCACCTAAGTCTAATCTGGTGACTAGAGTGTCTCTCAGACTAGTCCAAGTGTCTGTATTAGGTTTGCCTAATTAAGGTCTCTGTCAAACACAGGTCCATAACAGTCACCATGGTATTTATGATAAAATGGTGGTGAGAACAATGTCCACTGTATCATTTGATGTTCCTATATAATGCTTTTAGACTTTTGTTCCAGAGTAGTTATTTTTCTAAGGAATAACAGGCATCTTTTTTGAATGAGGGCTTTTAAAATTTGTCAGGTTGCCCTTTTGCATGGCCTCAGGGAAGCCCCATTAACTGTGCAGTTAGCATACATAGCTGAGTTGAGCTGGAACTTTTAGGCAAGACTATAATAAGTGATCAGAAGGGAAATAGCCAAAGGATAATATACATCTATCTAGTGAGGGATCTCAACTCAAATGCCCATAGTGTCCTGGTAGCTAACAAAGGTGATCTGGGTAGGCTTACGGTAGTAAGTGAAAACTGTTTGTCTTGAGTTCAAGCATAACTTAGCTCCGTAGTTACATGCCTTTTAAAACACTAGACTGGCAAAATGAAACAACCAAGTAGAATAGGGGCTGCCAGTTGTCAGACCTTGGAGTCCCACACACCTTGCTGGTCTTAAGGTCCTCAGTGGGGGGGGTCCCTACATAGGATGGTTCCCTGCTTAAACCCAGCTTGCCCTCTCCAATGGGAGAGGGCCTTCCTTTCCCATTTGGTAGTGCCAAGGCCCATCCAGACTTCCTGTCCAGAAGCAAGTGACTTCTCTTTCCTGCCTAAGGTCTGCCCCCCAACCCCCCTGCAGTGTTCCTGTTTCTTTTTTCTTTTCTTTTTTCAAAAATGTTTTTATTGATTTCAGAGAGAGAAAGGGAGAGAGAGAGAGATAGTAACGTCAGTGATGAGAGAGTCATTGATCAGCTGCCTCCTGCACGCCCCCTACTAGGGGTCAATCCTGCAAACTGGGCATGTGCCCTGACCAGGAATCAAACTGTGACCTTCTGGTTCATAGGTCAACGCTCAATCACTGACCCACGCTGGATGGGCTGGTGTTTCTGTTTCTTGATGATGTCCCACCTCTTCTGAGGATGTCAGTACTGGGAATGTGTCTCCCTTGCAGGGGATACCGTGACCTGACTCACAGGAATGAAACCAGCTATGTCTCCTGCAAGATAGTCCTGTTAGAGTGCAATGAGGGAGCCCAGCATCAGGGCAAGATGCACACTGGATCCTTGTGCTTTCCACAGGTTACCCATAGTGTCCAGGTAGTTAACATGGGTTATACATTGAAAATGGAAAGGAGGTGCCCTTGAGAGCAGACCCAAGTGTTCTTAGTGGTAGATAAGTTTCTCCCAGATTATAGATTGATATGTGAGCATCTTGATTTTGCCATGGTATCTTATAAATTTGGGTGCTTAGAGTCAAGCCCCCCAGTGTCAAGTCTCCCTGGGGCAGCTAATTGACTTTAAGGCTAAAGAGACTGTCCCCCCCCTCCCCCCCGTTGCTCTGCCATTCTTTAGCGCCTACCTCCCACAGCCATTTCTGATTCTAACCCAAAAGGCAAGTGAGTGGCATTTCAGGCTTGAGAACTTAATATTTACAGAGAAAGAAGTCCAGCACAAGGCATTAAGATGACAACCCTGAAGAGTATGTGGGAATCCCACTGCCCACAGTATTGTATTCTGAGTGAAAATGGCAACATGTTTAAGAAACTTAAGAAGACTAAAAAGAGATTTACAAGTCTGCCATTCTGCACATAAGACAACGTTTTGAATAGTACGTTATTCAAGGGGTGAGCTTTTGTGCACTTTAAACTATTTTGACTCCTGCAGCACTTTTAGACATTGCTGACTCGAAGGAAAATTAAATTCAAAGCCACAAGTATTGAGCATAAGGGATAGAAAGGGCTTTAATTATAGACAACTGGATTTGAAATCACCCAGTGGTGGTGACCTCAGACTCCAGTTCTGGGGAGAGGAGGAGGAGATGTGTGTCCTCAGCCAGCTTGTCAGTGCTTGGGTGGGATGGTGGGGTCACCCAGTTAAAGAATCTGAGTCTGTCAGGGGCATCATGGGCATGGGCCTTTGATGGAGGGTGGGTCTGGAGGGGGGTTGGGGGGCGTCCTTGAGCACACAGCTCATCTCCACTCAGCAGACTCACTGAGGGCCTCCTTGGTGTCAGGCATGGTGGTGGTGGGGGATTCAAGATGAACAAGGTGCCTGGACTCACCAAGCTCATGACCTAGAACGGGAAGATAAAGTAGTGAAACAAGATAATTTTGAATTGAAGTGTGATCTTATAGAGAGCAACCCCTGTGTGTTGCATGGGGGGTTGGGGACAGCCTCTGCGAAGTCTGAAGGGTCAGAAGGACTCAGCCATCTGGAGTGAGGAAGAACAAGGGCCAGGGCCCTGAGGCTGGAAAGATCTTGGTATACGTGAGAAACTTCCAGAATAACAGTGCAGTGAGCACAGGGGTGGGTGGTATCAGACAAGGTTAGGAAGGAAGGCAGAGATCATTCCAGCAGGCACGGGAAGGCTTTTAGGCAAGGGAGTCACATAATTTGACTGCAGTGCCGGCAATGGAGTGAGGTGAGCAGGAGCAGGAGGGGAAGCAGGAGCCTAGCGATCCCTGTTTGTTTTCCTTTCCTGAGGATTAAACAGATTAAACCTCCACCTGCCTCCTGCAGTGAGTTTGCAGTGGTTGCCTAGTTAGTGAACGTGCTATAGACCTGTTGGCCCAGTTAGGTTTGGGTGACAGCAAAAAGGCAGGGGAGGAGCTGCCTCGCAGGCAGAACCTTGTGCTGATACGAACAGTACGTAACCAACCACAGGCAAGTGTGTAAAGGGACAGTTCACCTGGAAAAGAGCAACATTTTTTGGGCGGTGGTTTCCTTGCTCCACTCCCTCCCAGTCTTCCTTTCCTTCCCAGAGGCCAGGAGGAACCGTCATAATAATTGACCAGAACAGAAAGGCAACCAATCCACACCCTGATCCATAGTTAATATACACAAGTAGGTGCTGAGTAGCCTTAAGGAGATGCTAAGTCTACATGGCCTTGTTGCAGTTAAAGTTGGTTTAACCGTGAAAGGGGTAGAGTGTTTTAATTTAGGTTGATTAAAGCATGTCTCATTTAATAACTCCAGTCCCCATGCTATAATGAGTTTCTGATGAATTTAGCCTCAGAGCCAGTCCATGTGTTTGGTGGGGCTGGAGAGAGAGATGAAGAGCTGATTCAAATGATACATGGTGTGGGGCTGGAAAAGCTGCCTAGGAGGCATGTGGGCAAATCGAGAGTGAAGGTTGGTGTCCTGGGCCACACAGGTTGGTGATTTGCCGGATATCGAGAGCACAGAGTATGAAGCTCATGGAGTTGGAATCCCTGAGAGGGTGGGCCCCTGAGTCCCCAGTGGTTGCTTCAGGGCCTGGTGTGAGGATCACTGGAATGGTCCACCCTCTCATGCTGCAAATGGGTGATGACTTGTCCAGGCTTGCCCAGTGAGTTGGTGGCACAGCCAGAACCAGGACCCAGGTTTCTAGATGTCCTGACTCCATCAAGTGAGGCTGCAGCTTGAGAGGAAGCTACAGGACAGGTCTACCTGATCGGACCTGAGCCAAACAGACAGGGCCCAATTTGATTTTTGCAACTTGGAAGAAAAATGGCCCCTCCTGCCTGAACCTCTGTAGGCAACAAAGCAATGCTGAGGGTGCATTTTGTGTTTCAGACCCACCAGGAAGAGGCTGATCATTCTACCTCCTGTGGCCACAATGCTGACCGCCCGCCTCTACAGACCCCTGTCAAAGCTCCCTGGGAAAACCCTGAGTTTCTCTGGTGCAGAAGATGGAACAAGGTAAGAACCTTAAGGGTGAAGTCCTTGAGGGTCACACTTTCTGGGCAAAGCACAGAGAGCTCTTCCACATGGATGATGCTGGTGGTTGTAAGGCCTGACTCTCAGGGTATCTCTTAGTCTCCGCCGTGGACCAGCAAAGGAAACTCAAAGGCGTCCTCAGAAGAGAGAGACCTTCCCAGGGCACACAGGGCACAGAAGAATATTTTTCATCAGATTTTTTAACTTTTTATTTTGAAATAACTACACTGATACAAAAGTTGCCAAAATAATACAAAGGGTTTCCATGTCCTCTTCACCTAACTTCCCCGAATGTTGACATCTTGCAAAACTGTAATGCAGTCACAAAACCCAGGAAATTACCACTGATACATGTTAGTGAACCTACACACCTGATTCAAATTTTGTCAGATGTCCCACTAATGGACCTTTCCTGGTCCAGGATACAAACCAGGGCCCCACAGTGCCTTTAGTTGTCATGGCTCCTTACTCTCTTCCTATCGGGGGCAGTTCCTGAGTTTTGTGGTTCTTGACCTTGACTCTTTGGAGGAATGTCTCTCAGTTGGGGTTTGTGTGCTTTCCTTGTGTTTGAAGTCAGGTATTCTGGTTTGGAAGGTGCCACCCAGGTGAGGTGTGTCTTCTCAGTGCATCGCATCAGGAGGCACGGGGCACTGGTGTGTCTCATCACTTGGATCAAACAAACCTTACACAAGCAGCCAGTTAACTAAAATATCCTGAGATTTCACTGAACTGCTTGTGTGTTCAGAGAAAGCTAAGTACAAATTAAAGAAACACCTCTTCTTTGGCAGCTTTGGGGTTGCCTTTTCCAAGGGGATTCAATGCACTTTGCTACCTCATTTTCCTCTGTTGAAGCCAGAGCAAGGAAAAAACAATGCTTTTTTCTTTATATTTAAGAGGAGCGAAATTGTTAGGTTAAATTCAAAGTCCCAGCAGCTAGAAAATTGATGAGTATTTTCTATGCCAATAAATATGTTTGGAAGAACATGCATTTAGGCTTATAGCAGCATTTGCTTAAAACCATTTCCCCGGGAGACAGCAGTTTGCTTGGAGATGGGGCTTCAACTACCAGAGGATACCGTATAACAAGAGTTAAAATGGCCCTTCCAGCAGAGGTGACATCTCATCGAAGAGGGAACAGAGCCTGGCTCTGCTGAAGGGCTTTTGAGGAAGGTGATTTACTGCAATTCTTTCTCAGTGAGTGATTCATAGAAATGGCAAAATCTGTCCCCAAAGTGGCTTTTAGAGATTTCTGGAGGTTATTTTTTATTAGAGAAGACAATAATCCCAAAGGAAGTTAAACACTTTTACCAAGGTTTTTTTTTTCTTTTTCTTTTTTTTCTTTTTACAAAGGTTTTATCCTCAAAGGGAAGTGTATTAGTCATTTGAGGGGAAAGAAAGACTGTCATGGGAGATTCTGAATCTTCTGGAAGGATTGTAGAAATAACTGGTTAGGTGGCGGGGGCTGTGGGCAGGGTGGTCAGCGGCAGAGCTGAGTCAGAGGGCGTTAGCTGTCCTTAGGGCAAAGGTGTCAGCGGAGGTCTTGGAGGGAGACCTAGTGTGTGGAGAGGATGGAAGGGACCGCCGAGCCTGGATCAGAAAGGAGGTCTTTGGGTAGGGAAGAACTTGGCCTGGTCATTTTGCTACATCTCCATTGATAGGGGCCTCGTAATCCTGTCCCCACCTGTGGGTGGATCCTGTGACAGCATCCTTAATAATTGACCTCCCAGCCTTATATCTCTTCCCATAGGGTGGTCAGTACCTCTCACAGCAGGCCTCCTGTTCCTGTCTGCCCTCTCCATTCATACTGAACAAGTTCATATTTTATCCCTAGGGTCACCATGGCACCCCGATACCCCACTCCACCCCTGAGTTCTCATTCTATCTACATTTTTTTTCATTGCTCATCTCCCATGGTTGCCCCACTCAGCACCCAGGTCTCCCATCTGAATGATGTCCATTTGGCCTGAGCTCCTTTTTGAGATGTGATGCCCTGAACAGACCACCACCCACCCCTTCCCATGTGTATCTGCCTCACCAGATACCCAGTGTGCAGCAGTCACCCAGTACACACTGTCCATCCAGATAAAAACCTCCCTGGGAGTGTCTGGATGTGGTCTCTGCCCTGACACCTGACAGCCTGCTCTTCTTATTGGCTCCACACAGCCCTCAGACTTTGGATACAACAAATTATTGATAAATGGAACAATCTCAATGAATCTCCACATTGATGTTGAGTGAAAAAAGCAATCCCAAGAACATATTCGCTGATACATCTGATAAGGGGCTAATATCCAAAATTTATAAAGAACTTTAAAAACTCAACATCAAAAAAACAAACAATCCAATTAAAAAATAGGCAAAGGCCTGCCCTGGCTGGGCAGCTCAGTTGGTTAGAGCTTTGTCCCGATACCCCAAGGTTGTGGGTTCAATCCTCAATCAGGACACATACATGAATCAATCAATGAATGTATAAATAAGTGGAACAAATCAATGTTTCTCTCTCCCTCTCTCTCTCTTTTTCTCTCCTTTCCTCTCTCTCAAATCAATAAATAAATAAAAATTTTTAATGGGCAAAGGACCTGAATAGACACTTCTCCAAAGGGGACATACAGACATATGAAAAGATGCTCAATGTCACTAATCATCAGAGAAATGCAAATTAAAATCACACTGACATATCACCTCACACTTGTCAGAATGGCTACCATCAATAAATCAATAAATGAAAACCCTCGTGCACTACTGGTAGGAATGCAGACTGGTGTAGCCACTGTGAAAGCAGTATGAAGTTACCTCAAAATAATAAAAAATAGAACTATTTTATGACCCAGTGATTCCACTTCTGAGAATATATCCAAAGAAACCCAAAACACTAATTTGAAAGAATATATGCACCCCTATGTTCATTGCAGGATTATTTACAATAGCTAAGATTTGGAAGCAGCCCATGTGCCCATCAGTAGATGAGTGGATAAAACAGCTGTGGGACATTTACACCATGGAATACTACTTGGCCCTAAAAAGGAAACCTTACCTTTTGCAACAGCATGGATGGATTTGGAGAGTATTGTGCTAAGTTAAATAAGCCAGCCAGACAAAGACAAGTACCATATGATTTCACTTGTATGTGGAATCTGATGAACAAACTAACAAACAAAGTAAGAACAGACATAAATACAGAAAACAGACCGACAGCTGTCAGAGGGGAAGGGAAGGGGAACTGGGTGAAAAGGGGGAAAAGATTAAGCAAAAAACCCCCAAACACCTCAAAGACCAGGGGTGGGAAACCTTTTTTCTGCCAAACGCCATTTAGATATTTATAACATCATTTGCAGGCCATATAAAATTATCAACTTAAAAATTAGTCTGCTATATTTGGTCAAACGTTTAATTAACTCACCCCTAATATGATGGCTGGAACTGCGTCTCTTTGCTGAGGCCTTGGCAGGGCCAGAGCAAATGATTTCCCGGGCTGTATTTGGCCCGCTGGCTGAATGTCTGGATGTTCCTTACCCCTGTTAGACAGATAACAGTATGGTGATTATTAGAGGGAAAGTGAGGGAGGGGGAGGTAGGAGAGGGTAAAGGGGTGATAAGTGGTGATGGAAGGAAACTTGACTTGGGATAGTGAACACACAATATGATATATAGATGATGTCTTATAGATTGTACCCCTGAAACCTATATAATTTTATTAACCAATATCACCCCAATACATTCAATAAAAAACAAAATAATAAAGCAATCCCAAAAGATTACATAGTATAAAATTCCATTTATATAACATTCTTGAAATGACAAAATTATAGAGATGGAGAACAGATTACTGGTTAAAGAGGATGTGGGTTGGGAGGGAAGTGGGTATGGCTATAAAAGGGTAACAGGAGGGATCCTTATGGTGATGGAAATGTTCTGGATTTTCACTGCATTGATGTCAACATCCTGGTTGTGATAGTGTACTATAGTTTTGCAAGATGTTAACATTAGTGGAAATTGAGTAAAATGCACAGGGCATCTCTATGATTTTTTAACTGCAGTGAATCTACAATTATTTCAAAATAAAAAGTTAAATGTAAAAAACTATCAGGAAGCAGAGTAAAACCCAAGGTCTAAGATGTGAATTTACAGAAGGCTTTGTTAACAAAGCTGAAAGTTCTTCCTACACAGTGGCAAAAATAGTCATGGCAACTGATGGCCCACTTTCTACCAGCTTAGCAAACCCTGGAAGAAAGAGGACCTCTTCCTCTGTAGTACCAGCAGGATGTCCCTGGGGGCTCTGGGTGGGGACACAGGCAGTGCTGCTCACTGGTGGCTGAGAGTACTCTGAGTTGCTTCTGCCCCAGGAACAAGCCTGTGCTCATGGCTTCCTTTTTTCTTGCAGGCACACACTGCTGTTTTACTCTGCCTCCTTTGTCCCTGCTGGTCGTCGCACTTATGCTGATGCAGTGAACCCGGTGAGTGGCAGCCCAGCTACCTGGGAACCAGCCAGATGGTCAGAGCCCTTCCCTCTGGGCCCCTGGCCCTGAGCCACCTTCAGAGCAGGGCTTCAGGGCTTCCAGGACACTCAGATCCACTTTCTCATATTCTTAACCTCCACCCCACCTCCCCGACCTCCCATCAAGTAAGTTTTAGAGGTTAAGAGTTTAGACTCTAGACTCTCATAGGCCTGGTTTCAGTTCCATTTCTATCACTTGGCATGTTGGACATTTAAAAAGTATCTGGCTCCTCACGCATAGCATGGCATAATAATCATAATTACTATATGGAGTTATGAGAATTAAGAATAATGCATGCACAGTGCCTTGCACATGGTAAGTAATGACAAAGATGACAGTGATTATGGTGATGGAGACGATGGTGATTGCAGGTGAGAAAACTGAGGTCCAGAAAGGGCACCTCAAGTAACATTATTAGTTGATGGCAGAGTCTGGGTTAGAACCCTGTCTTCTGATTCTGAGTCCAAGCTTTTCCTACTAGACTATGGTGCATCTCCAGACAGAAAGAGCTAGGCAGGGAGGGCCAGGCCTGGTTCACTTGGGAAGACTAGTTGTTACTGCCCAGAGGAGGACTAGTCACTCCGCCCTCAGGATCCTGGTTTCTCATGTGAAGTCTTATCTTCTAAAATAGGCTGGCAGCAAAGCTGTCCTGATCACAGGCTGTGACTCTGGGTTTGGGTTCTCCTTGGCCAAGCATCTGCATTCAGAAGGCTTCCTTGTGTTTGCTGGCTGCTTGATGAAGGTAAGAGATGGGTCATCTTTGTCACCATTGTCCTTTACACATAGTAATTGTTTTGTAGTGTTTTTTTTTTAATTGTAGTAAAATACACATAACATAAAATTTACCACCTTAACCATTTTTAAGTGTACAGTGGTATTAAATATAGTTACATTGTCTAAGTACCTCATGTAAGTAGAATCATACAGTATTTGCCTTTTTATGACTGGCTTATTTCACTTAGTGTAATATCTTCAAGGTTTGTCCATGTTGTAGCATATTACAGAATTTCTTTTTTAAGGCTGAATAATATTGCATCATATGTATATATTACATTTTACTTATCCATTCATCTGTTGATGGACATTTGAGTTGCTTCCACATTTTAGCTACTGTGAATAATGCTGCTATGAACATGAGGGTACAAATCTCTCTTTAAGATCCCTGTTTTCAATTCTTTTGAACATATATCCAGATGTAGAATTACTTGGTCATATGGTAATTCTATTTTTAATTTTTTGAGGAACCGTCAAACTATTTTTCACAGCAGCTGTACCGTTTTACTTTCCCATCAACAGTGCACAAGGGTTCTAATTTCTCTGCATCCCTGCCAATACTTGTTTTCTGTTTTTAGATATTAGCTATCCTAATGTGTGTGAGGTGATGTCTCATTGTAGTTTTGATTTGCATTTCCCTAATGATTAGTGATGCTGAGTATCTTTTCATGTGCTCATTAGTCATTCATTCTCTTTGGAGAAATGTCTGTTTAAGCCCTTTGCCCATTTTAGAATTGGGTGGTTTTTGTTGTTGTTGCTTTTTAGGAGTTCCCTATATATTCTGGATATTAATTCCTTATCAGTTATATGATTTGCAAACATTTTCTCCCATTCTGGGGGTTGTCTTTTTACTCTGTAGGCAGTGTCTTTTGATGTACAAAATTTAAATATTTTTATTAAGCCCAGTTTGTCTATTTTCTTTTGTTGCCTGTGCTCTTGGTGTCAGATCCAAGAAATCACTGTCAAATTCAATGTTATGAAGCTTTTGTCCTATGTTTTTTTCTAAGAGTTTTATTGTTTTAGGTCTTACATTTATGTCCTTGATCCATTTTTGTTGTTGTTAATCCTCAGCTGAGGATATTTTTTCCATTGCTTTTCAGAGAAAGAGTGGAAGGGAGGGAGGAGAAGAGAGAGAGAAACATAGATACGAGAGACACATCGATTGGTTGCCTCCTGCACATGCCCTGACTGGGGGCAGGGAGTGAACCAGCAACCCAGACACATGCCCTTGACCAGGAATCAAACCTGAGACCCTTCAGTGCGTGGACCAGGGCTCTAACCACTAGCCATGCTGGCCAGGGCTCCTTGATCCGTTTTGAGTTAATTTCTATATTTGTTGTTAGGTAAGGGTCCAACTTCATTCTTTTGCGTGTGGATATCCAGTTTTCCCAGCACCATTTTCTGAAAGGACTGTCCTTTCCCTTTGAATGGTCCTTGTCAAAAATCATTTGACTATATGTGTGAGGGTTTATTTCTGGACTCCTTCTCTGATACATAAACTTATATTCCTCCCCCCACATCCCCACCCCTGCCACTCTCACCGCATACTCCTCCCCCTTACTCAAGAGGCTGCAGGCACAGAGGCCTCCTGCTCTTTAACACACCAGGCAACACCCTCCTTGGGTTTGGGCTTGGCTGTCTCTTCTTTCCCAGATACCTGCAAGACTTGCTCCCTCACCTCCTTCCAATGTCACACCTTCCTGGTGAGGCCTTTTCTTCCCTCTTTAAAACTGAACACACCATCTACCACATTCACCCCCCACCCCCAATCTTCTTTTCCTGCCTCTCTCTGGGATCATAAGGAGGGCTTGACGGGCCAAGGTGGCATCTCATCACCTTCTGGAAGGGTGAACAGGATGCCCAGTGCCCTCATGGAAGAAGAGGAGATGAGCTGGGAAAGGAGGGCAGGACCGGACCAGAAGGGGACCCGAATGCCTTTGACACGGCTTTTATCAAGGATGCCCAAAGTCCCCATTTTGTCAGATTTATTAGTCATTCCTCAGACCATGTCATACTCAACCCATCAGCAAACCTGACCACACTACTCATGTTTGTAACACTGTTTTTTGACTTTGTGGAACCCTGCTCTCTTGGTTTCTCTTCATCTTCTTTGCCTGCTCCTCCTATAACTAGTACAATGCCCTAGGCTTGCTTCTCTTGTCACAGTGTTTCTAATACATTTGACAAGATGCTCACATGTAACATGTGGTGAGTGTCCTTAGACCCTGCCTTGAGGTGCTAGACCACTAACAATAAATGCTGGGAGACTGAAACCTTTCTGCCAGGCTGAGCCCATCACCTGCCTCACGGCAGTATTACATGGAGGTGGAGGAGGTGGAGAGGTTGGAAAGAGTTGTTAGTGTGCTGTGATGTTTTCTATCTGGTCTCAAGTAAAATGAAGCTGGTTTCAAGAGAACTTCTTGGAGAGCTTACCATGGTGCCTTGGAGTCTGAGGCCACAGAATGAGGTGTTAATATTTACCAAAAGAAATTTAAAGGCCGAAGAAAGGCTGGAGTGGCTCCTCTGGAAGCAGAGCAGAGAGAGCTTCATAGGGGAAGGGCTGTCCTTCTACCTTGCCTGAACCTAAGGTGGATAATGGGAGAGCTCCTGGGATCATCTTAAGGGCACCTACCCAGTGAAACTCCTAGCGGGTCCATGTGACCCAGCCAGAGGGGTGGTTCCTGGAATCCTGCGCTGAGGGAGAAGATGCCCATCGGGAGGAGAGAAGGGCAGGGGAGTCTCCAGTGGAGGGATCTTTGAGGAACCCACAAAAGTGCCTCAGGGAGGAAGGGCCAGCCCTCCTGCATCTGCTGTCCCAGGGCGCCCACAGCAGACAGCAATGGTACCACCCTCAGAAGACTACAGTCTTGCTCCCTCATTTGTCAGCCCCTGGATCCAACCCTGTGAGGGTCTGGGATTAAGGAATAAGAGTGGAGGAGGAGCTGGAGCGCAGTAAGACAGCTCTGCCCTTGCTGCCTGGCGTCCCACGCTGCGGGCCTGGGGCAGGGCAGGCTCTGAACTGGATACAAGTTTGAGAATTTGGGTTTTCAAACTGGGCTGGGCTGGAGTTATTTGATTAGCAGACTGAACTAGACTCTTTATGCCAAAACAAAGAGGTTTTCTGTTATCTGAGGAGTGGAAAAGTTGTAAGACTTGCCTGAAATTGCACCCAGGGGTGGAAAACACAGCTTACAGATGAAGTTTAAAGGGTTTAGTTAAAGAAGGTGCTACCCCTCACAAAGGCACCAACACAGCAGGACTGGAAGCTCATCTCTGAGCAGCAGACAGATGTGCACAAAGAAACTGGGCGCCAGGGAGGTGGTGTGGCCCAGGCAGTGCGCCTTGGCCTGAGGACAGGCGGATCTGCAAGGGGAAGGGCCACCGTAGTCTGCAGCCCACAGACTGAGGGCCATTGGGAAAGCTTTCCTTTGAACAGCTGGGGCAGAATGACAGTCCCCTTCCCTGTTGAGGTGGCTGTTAGGAGCAGGGTGTGCAGGCTGCAGAGATGGATGAGGACTCCTGGGGAGGTCTGAGGTAAAGGTAAGAGGGTGGGGTTTCCCTCCTGGGGCCCTGAATGCTGAGCCTAAAGCTGTGGGCAGTGAGATGAACCCCCAGTTTCCTTTGAGAGAAAGCTTTTAGCTGCCAAATTAAGTTCATGTGGACACTCTGACCTAGGGGAGAGGCTTCTCCTGGGAACTGCGGGAACATTGGCTCCATGCTGGCTAGAGGCACGGGGAGAGGTCTTGGGTGGCGTCCAGGAATTGCTAACAGATGGCAGAAGGATTAACAAAGCCTGGGAAGCGGAAAGGACACAGGTACCTCTTGTGCATCTCAGCTGGAATCTATCCTGTTGGAAGTTGTTGTCAGAATCCCCTTGGAGACTTAAATTACTTGGTCTGGGTTCCAAGGGGCATTTGAGGAGCCATGATATCAAGGACTGCATTAGAACAAGACGTGTTTTCTTTGTGCCTGTGTGCTGTGTGTGGAAAAGAGAGGTGTCTGTGGCACCAGCCCCTCCAGCCTTTGGACTCAAAGGTGGTGTCCTGGGGATTCTTTTCTGGAGCCCTCTCTGGGAACAGCAGCAGAAACTCCAGGCCTGTCTGCTCCCCTGTAGATGGAACACCTGCCGTGTCATTTGGGAAGGTGGCACATCCAGGGGGTTCAGAGCCCAGCCTTGCATGAACTGAGCCTCACACCTGGCTGCTCTATGCAGACGTGATTCTGGGTGTAGCTGCCGTTCTGGTGCCAGGTTGGACAGAGACTCAAGGGGTCACACATGTTGCTTCTTCAGTAGGGCCACTGAGGGGGGCTCCCTGGAGAAGATGGCAATTTAGGGGTGGAAGAGATCTTAGAGGAGGGAGATCAGCCTGACCACCTGCCTGATGCTGGGTTTTCTCTGTACTACGTTCCCCACACCAGCCTTATTGTCTGAACACCTCCTAGGCAGTCCATGCCACCTCCAGGCTGTGAAAGTCACTCCTCATTTTGAGCTGAATTTGACTTCTTGGCCCTGGTTCTGTTTTGGGCCGCACAGGACAAGTTGGCTCCCTTGCCATCATGTTCTCCCTAAGCCTTCTGTCCAGAATGACGATCTCCATACCTTTGGCCCCATTTCACACGGTCCCTTCACCGTTCTCCCCTGAGTCCTTCTGACATTGCATCCCTGTGGCACTGAACTCCAGCCCTGGGGTTTGGGTCCTCCTGGCTCAAATCACTTATGCAGGACTCAGCCTAACCTGTGGAGAACTTTCCACAGACATTTGGACCCTCCTTGTGCTTCCTGCTCTGGCTCTTGCCTCGGTACCGGCTGTGTGTCCTGGGACAAGCCGTGGACCGAGAGTAGGCATCTCCCATCACTTCATCCTCTGGCAGCCACTCCTGTCCTCTGCTCCATGCACCACTGAGAAAGTCACCACCAATTCAATGATTGACAGTGTTTTCACCTGTTTGTAGCTCATTCCTATTGTGAAAATATGTGTCATAGAACAGATGAGTATGACAACGCAGCCTGCCTTGTGTGTGAGGACCAATAGATGATGCATGTCAAGTGCTCAGCACAACACGAAGCACAGTAAATGCTCAATAAGTGACGTCTGCTTTTATTCACATCCTCCAGCAGCTCCCACTGCCCCATGCAGACCCCTGCCTGCTGTCCCCTCAGCCTCATGTCCCACAACGTCCTCAGGCCTCTGCTCCTCCTGCAGTGGCTTCTGGCAGCGCCTTCGCGCCCCTGCCCGAAGTGCCCCATCCATGTCCTCCACTGTCGCTGCCTTTGGAAAGCCTTCCCTGTCCGCCACAGCTTCGGTGCAGCCCTCGCTCCCACCAGGTTTCCTGCAGCAAATACTCCTTGTATTGTGTGCTTGCTCGTCTGCCTCCTTCCCTGAAACGTGGCTCTTTGAGAACAGGGGCTACGTATCTTAGTTATTTATTTTTGTGCCTCCAGTACTTAGCTCAGTGCAAGAACATAAGAGAGGCCCAGGACATGTTTGCTGAGTAATACTTTCTCATGTGTGTAATAACACCTGAATTTGCGTAGCACTTGGTCATTTAATAGGTTTTTAAAAAAACAATTTCCTCATTCCATTACCTGAGCAGGTCAGGACAGGTGGTGATGTCCTATGACTAACTGTAGCTGGAAAAACCAGGCACCTCGTTAGTGACCAAACTGGCAGCAGAGCCTGGCCCTGGCCTCTTACCAACCTGTGGGTGGCAGACCCTTGGCTTAGAAAAGAGGTGGCAAACAGGCAGCCTGCTGGTCACATGTGGCCTGTGGGTGTGCTTTGGCCCACATATTGGTTTTTTTTTAGAGAACCCAAATAAGTTGCCAACACGTAAAAAATTAGGAGATTTTACACAGAAATCCCAATTACAAGCTTAAAACCTAAGCATCTGGCAATCCTGGACTTACATACATGTGGACAACAGCCGGTGGGGATTGAGAGGTGAGGCTTGTGCTCCACTCTTGAGTGTCCCCCTTCTCATCATGTGATACCCGCATGCCTGGCCCTGCAGGTATTGAGTTTGCAACCTCTGCTTAGAGAACCGATGCTGCCAATGAAGACTTAGGGGCTAATAGCGATGTCTGTGGCACTTAGTTTGGTGCTAGGTACTCAGGGATTAGGGATCAATGCTCAGGGATTAGGCCCAGGTGGCCTCCAGAGACTGCCGCCTGCAGTTGTCCACAGCCCCAGGCTTAGGCAGGGACTTGGGCCAGCCCCCCACCTTGGCCCTGTCCTCATCCTAGAGTCAGTGGGGTGAAGCAGCTCCTCTCTCCTCCCCAGGACAAAGGGGATGTTGGAGCCAAGGAACTGGACAGCTTGAAGAGTGATCGACTGAGAACTGTTCAGCTCAACGTCTGCAAAAGCGAGGAGGTGGAGAAAGCGGTGGAGATCGTCCGCTCAAGCCTGGAGGACCCCGAGAAAGGTAGGGGGCACCTTGGGACAGCAGGAACTGCACGGGCACCCTTTCTAAGCACCACCCTCCATTTGCTGGTATCCTGCCAAAAGACTGCTTTCTTCCTCCTGCACAGTAGGAGGAAGTGGGTTGAATTAAATACACTGTGCAATCAGGCAACAGGCAATAAAGCCAGAGGTGATTCCAGAATCTACAAGAGTGATAAATGCATGTGCCTGGTTCAGGTCAGTTCAGCCAATGTCCACTGAATGCCCACTCGGAGCCAGGTGGTGGGCCTAAGTGTTGGGAACACAAAGATGGCCAAGACACAGTCCCTGCCTCCAGGACCTCACAGTTCATTGGGGGACTGATCCAGGTGATTTCCACAACACCTCTTGAGCAGGACGGGACAGAAGGATGTAGCCCAGTCTTGGGGTGAGGTGGGGAAGAGGTCAGTAGGGGAGATTGTGACAGTGTGCTGGGAAGGGCATTCCAGGAGGAGGGGAGAGTGTGAATTATGGTGGGAAGCACACAGGTGCCAGGGGATGACAAGTCAGGGGTCAAGTTTGGTGGAGGTAGTAGCAGAAAATAAGGTTGGGAGGGAGCTGGTCCAGTGCCTGGGGTGCCAGGCGAGGGAGGTGACCACTCTCTTGAGGGCAGTGGGAGCCACTGAATTTCCCGAGGGGAATGACCTGGTCATACTCATGAAAGCTTGCTCTGGGGGCTGCAGTGACAGTATGGAGTGGATTTAAAGTGACTATGTAGGTATAAGAGTCCCGGGGCCATGAGTATTGGGAAAGAGGAGGATCAGATTCGAGTATCTAAAAGACATAGCTGGCTGGACTTGGTGACTGATGCATGTGGGCAAGAGGGAGAAACACAAGTTCTTTATCCTGGACACCTGGTACTGTCTCATGGAGGAACAGGTTGAGGGATGTGGAGATGCTGAAGTGTCCAAAGGGCACCCTGGGGGAGTATCCAGGCTGGAGATCAGATGTCCAGGGTTGGAGGTAAAACTAGGAGTGGGAGAGATGTAAGGAGGAGGGTCTACTGAGGAATATGAGCAATTAGGCATCAGAGAAGGGAAAGAGACAACTGTCAGAGAGGTTGGGTACAGGGCCCCAGAAGCTAAAGGGACAGAAAGTTTGGGGGACAGGAGCCAATAGGGGCTTAAGCTGCAGAAAGTGTCCTCCCAGTTCAGCCCATGGAGGACCTTCAGCCCTCCCTTGGTGGGAGGGGCTCTGTTGCACAATAGAGGGGAGGGGACGTCATTCATGTAGAACACAACGGTGCTGCCTGGGGAAGCCAGCTTAGTCTGCGCACTTCATCTATGACATTTACCTCTGAGCTTCCCGACAGCCCAGGCAGGAAGGGCATGCCTCACTCAGCTCCCTGCTTCCCACAGAATGGGCTGGGGACAGCTCTCCTGAGCAGTGACTGCAGTTGTTGGTAAGGAGGAGGGAAGGGGTGGGGTGACCAGGTCCTGTGCTGCTGAGCATTATTAGCCAGAGGACATGCTGTCACCCCAGCAGCACCTCAGAAACTCCTGTGCTGTGCAGCTATCAGAGAAGCTGTTGCTATGGCTGCCAGCCTGTCACTGACATGTCACCTTGTCAGCCCAGAGCCATCCCCACCCCCACAGCAGGCCATTCCCAGGCTCCCCTGCTCTCTGAGGAGAGGCCTGTGAGTTCCGGAACATCTGTTTAGTAATTACCAGTCAGACTAGGGCTTCTGTCCCATTAAGAAAAGACAGGATGGGTCCCATTGGGATGATTACCAGGGGCAGCCTGCTTCACCCCTCCCCAGTGGCAAATCCTCCTCCCTGCCTTCCCTGGCATCCGGGATGTTGCCTTTATGAACTAGTAAGGGGAAGACAGCTGCAGTCAGCACCATAAAGCCACTCATTATGGCCTGTGGGTTTGCAGTGATTTAAAATGTTCGTGTAAGGGAATCATCCGTGTAGACCTGAGTGTAGAATGGAGCTGCACCAGGTCTGGGGCTGCTCAGCACCCCAGTCCTTGTCCCTTGCCACCAGGGAAGAACCACCTCCACTCCCTGGGTTGGTCTGAGCAGTTAGCCTTACCTGGAAGGCAGAGTGAACCTGGAGCCACCAGGAGGAGGTGCTCAAACCCCAGTACCACCCCTCATGCATAAACCTTCATGCTTTTTCCTCATGACCCATTCCAGTGAGGGTTGATAAATCACTCAGCATGACCTTAGTTAACCAAAACTGCATTTTTTTGGGAAAAGATTTGAAGGATTTTAGATTTGAAAAGAAAATAAATCTGTTAGCTATATGGCTGCGCAGGTCTGCCTCTCCCTCCCTCCCTGTGGTCCCCTGCCCACCTCCCTCCATGGGCTGTCTTCCTGGTGGGTTAAAGCAGCTCAAATTCTCCCCCTCTCTGGCAGTGCTGTCTTTGGACTCCAGGTGGCGCCCTCCCAGAGCTTTCAGACGAGTTTGTGGTTCCTAAAGGGGTGGTCTCTTCTGACTGTCCCCTCTGCCCAGGCAGGAAGCTCCCAGGAGACAATTGCAGGGCACATTTTGATGGCAAGTTTGGTGCCCCTTCACCCTGGCTCTATGGAACAGTTGCTGCAAAAGCCAGGGGAGCCAGCATGGGGGGGGGGGGGGGAGTGAGATAAAGGGGACTGTCTGATTAGAGTTGTGAGCCATCTGCCACCAGCTCCTTTGCTCCCCAGCAGGACTCTGAGGGCCACCAACCCCTTTGCTCCCCAGAAGAACTCTGAGGGACTGCACATCTGGAGCCTGTGACTCCCACCCCAGGGAAAGGCCCAGTGGGTGGGCCAATCAGCAGCCTGTGGGCTTAGTCTCATCTTAAAACTACCTACCTCACAGTCAGTAAACATTTATCGAGTACTGGCTGTATAGTTGGTAGTGTACTGAACACCAGAGGGGTCTGACCTGGCAGGAGGAGTTTGTGGTTGGACACCAGCCAAGTGGAAGCTTGTAGTTTCATGGTAGGACCTGTGAGGTGATAGTACTGGGGCATTATGTCATGGGCAGGGTTGACCCTATTATCTGGGACGCCCTGGGTCTGGGAGTGAGAAGACTGGATTTACTCTGAGTTTCCCCTCTTACTAGAAATGTGACGTTGGGGTTGTGTATTCACCTGTGTGAGCCTCCGCTTGCCCATCTGTGAAGTGGGAAAAGTGCTCTGTGAGCCATCCAGTGCTCATACCTAGATCTGACTGCTGCAGGAGCATGGGTAGCATTTCAACAACAACAACAAAATGATCTGGGGGGGGGGGAGCTAAGCAGAGCCAGGAAGCAGCAGAGGCGGGAGGGACTGTGATGTCAGAGGAATGGTAGGTTGTTTAGGCTTGGAGAAGGCAGAATACTTGAAAGGAAGTGGGTGAGAGGAGCCTGGAAAAGGCTTCACATACCTGTGCCAGGGAAAGGAACCTTCTAAGCAGGAAGTGATTAACAGAGGAGACTCGGCTGAGGGGGTTGAATCAGGATGGAGGTGGAGAGACTAAGACAGGGAGACCTGGGAGAAGCTTCTCCAGCAACACAGGAGGGAGCTAACCAGGACCCAAACTGTGCCGTGGAAACAGGAAAGAAGACATGGATTCTAGGGACACACAAAGGAAGCCGACAACAGCACAGGGCTGTGCCCTCACACAGAACTGGGGTCAAATTCCATCCTTTCCACTTGTTACCTGGGTGGCACTGAGCAAGATGCTTCACCTCTCTGAGCCTCAGTTGCCTCATTCAGATACGGGACAGTTTAATATCTACTTTATAGGTTGCTTGTTTAGGATCAGGTGAATTAGTAGATGCAAAATGTTTAGTTCAGGGCCTGGCTGGTGTCCTTTTTATCTTTATCAGTAATATGAACAATACTCATTAGATGGGGGAGAAATGAGGGAGCTGGAGGAGTCCAAAATGAAAGTGGAACTATTGACAAGGAGGAGGGGCAGGGCGGGGCAGCTGGAACATGATATCTTGGTGTGCTTAGGGTGAGTTGTAGACCTGTGGGACATCCAGGTGAAAGTGACTGTCAGGAGGAGGGACTGGGGTTAGGAGAGAGCTGTGACTGCCTAAGGGTACATGGGACCCCTCCACACAGAGGTGTGATGGGGCTGCTGCAGGAACACAACTGTCACCCAGACCGGCAGAAATGTTATGAGTTTACTCAGAATGTTGGCCGAGGACTCCAGAGAGCTCCTGAGTCCACACACTGCTACAACTTATCACGCCAACAGAGCCATCATCCAGGAGCAGTGTGCGTTCACATGTCAAGTTCAAGTAAACTTTTTCGGATATCAGTGTCAGATGTAATTAATGTTAGATGGAAGAGAGATGATTTACTTTAGGTTTGTGATACTGTCCCATATGAATCGAACACAAATCCGCTGGAGAATTCCATGAACGTAAAGAAAATGAAGCTGCCCAAGCACCAAGTGTAATTTGAGAGAAGGTGGTCTAGGACAGGACACTGGGGACACCTGTATGCGAGCAGGGCAGGTAGAAGAAAGGTGGCAGGAAGGATGGAGGAGATGCCTGGGTACTATTAACATCAGGGGAGGAGTGAGTGTCAGGAACCATGAGTAGGGCTCATACAGTGGAGAAGCTGAGAGTGAAGACAAGGGGTGTCATTAGCATGTGGCACCCTGGATACCCTGGAGCAGCAGTAGGGCTGGGACCCAGAATGGCAGGGAAATGGGAAACTGGAGAGCATAGCTTGTGTTCTCAGAAGCCTGGCAGAGGAGGGGATGGGAGCAGACAAGGGAGTAGCATGGTTAAGAGAAGGTTCTTTAGGATATGGAGACATGGTATTTGTATTCACCTGACAAACATTTATTAAGCACCCACTGTTTATGACGTTGAAGGGAAGGAGGCAGAGGCAATGGAAGAGTTGAAGCTGCAGAAAGGAGAGGGGACTGATGGCTTACCATCAGGAAGGCAGAGGGTGGAGTGTCAGCTTTGGCCAGAGGCGAGAGAAGCCTCCTGGGCAGAGCAGGGGGAGGGGATGACTCTGGGAATTCTGCTAGGCTGGGGAAGAGAGGGGATGGCAGCTGTGGGGGTTGTGGGGGTTGAGTCAATGCAAGGTCACCAGTGAGACCTGAGAGCGAGGCTTTAGCTCTCGGTGGGGAGTGGGAATAAGGACTTCATGAGCACTTTGTTAGCCAGCAATTTCCTTCCCCTAATAAATGTCCTTAATTTTCCATAATTGAAGGAGAAGTCATCAGAGGTCAGTTGACGAAGCTTTAATTTGGGTAGCACAGAAGGGAGCAGCTAGATAGCAATTACTCTATCATTTACACAAACTCCATGATGAACTCAGAAAGCAGGCCAGGACAGAGTTCCCGCAGGCAGGGGAACAGCCCCCGGGAGGGCAGTACTGCCCTGAGGCTTCCCCTTGGGAGAGACAGGCTTTCATGACTACAGGACACTGAACCCTGAGGGTTTCCACAACAGAAAGGCAGGGCCCTGTTCTGTCCTGAGGCTCTAGCCCATCCAGTCCTTGCACCCAAAAAACAGAACTCAAAGAGGGCCCTGCAATGCACGCTGCCCCCTCACTGCCACAGCCCCAGTTAGGCTCTACCTCTGACTCACTGGGCACACTGAAGCCAGTCCTTTCCCCCAAGGGCCTCTGTATCCGTATATCTGAGATTAGTTATCAGACTAAGTGACCTCCAAGGAGCCTTCTAGCACCAACATTCTGTGTCTATAAAAGCCAGCTGTCCCTTTGCTGGTCTTACTGGAAACAGTCAACACAAATATGCTCAGAGAGTGTACATTTGCTCTGACCCTGTACCTGTGGGACCAGAAGACCGAGGGGTGTTCTCTACCTGCATAGGCCAGGTGAATACACATGGGGTATTGATGAACAGGTGACCGGGTCATGGGGGCTTACCGCGTGATAACCGGCACCAGTGCATGGTGCAGAGAAGGGGTGTCAGAGCATGGAGACAATGTTAGGTGGGTCTCAGGGTGAAGCAGAATAGGAGGCCCAAGTTGAGATCAAGGCTTGGCTGAGGCTCTAACTTGCCGTGTGACTTTGGATGCTGGATCCCCTCTCTGGTCTTCCAGAGAGGCTTGGCCTGGAAGGCTCCTGAGGTTCCCTTGGCTTCTGGCAAGAGGGAGAATGCAAGTGAAGTTCAGAGGCAGGGCTGAATACACAGTGCCTGGGTGCAGGGTGTGGGATGAGACTGGCTGGAATAGAGTGGAAATATGTGAGGTGAGGTGGGGCACCAGGCTGGGGGCACTGGCAGGGTTGAGTCATGATGGGCCCGGAGAGTCGATTAAGGCAGAAGAAAGGATTGGACAGTCTAGAATTCAGGGAGGGTTACAGTCAGCACTGTCTATCTTTTGTTTTCTTTGATGATTCTAGAAGGAGTCCTGAGAGCCTTGGGCACACAGCTGTCAAGTCATGGGGAAAAAGGATGACAGTGGGGAGGGGAATGGCTGCAGGCTGATGGGTCATCTAGGCCACAGGGTGACCTTGGTTCTGTACCCTCCCATCCAGGCATGTGGGGCCTGGTTAACAATGCGGGCATCTCAACATTCGGGGAGGTGGAGTTCACCAGCATGGAGACCTACAAGGAGGTGGCAGAAGTGAACCTCTGGGGCACAGTGCGGATGACGAAATCCTTCCTCCCTCTCATCCGAAGGGCCAAAGGTAAGTTCGAGAGGGACCTTCCTCCCGCCCCCTGTACCTGACCCACCTTTCAGCTTTGCTCAGAACGGAAATAGGCCTCAGCAGATCCGACATCCACAGCCCAGTGAGGCTAAGCACATGACTCCCAGGGGCCGTGTGGGGGCCTGTGGGTGGTGGTGAGGGGTGTATGGTTTTCAGAAAGTAGAGCAGGAGAGAGGTCAGCAGTCTATGCAGCAAAGGCTAAAAGACTATAGTGGTAATCCAACTCTGGGTACCTAATCTGGAGAAATAGCCACCCTGTGTACAGAGCTTTCTGTATATCATGGCATCAGTAGGGGTGCGGTTAAGTAAATATTGGTTGGTATATCCATTCTATGCATTACTATGCCATACTAAAAAAATGAGACAATTGTACTACTAAGTAAAAAAATAATAATGAAATTAGAAATTTGGAAAACAGACAAAATGCCCAAACCATGTTAGGTAGTCAAATGTAAGTAAAGCACCTATGAAGTCACCAACTCAGATGTTCTCCGTAAACAGCAAACAATCATGGCAAAAGGGGAAGATCCATATGATCTATTCTAAGGTCTCAGCATTAATGACAGGAGGAACCCAGAGAGTGCTGTAGGATTTTATAAGAAAACTGCACCCCTTCGGTGACTTCTAACTTAGAGATTTCTGAAAGGATCCTCCTGCAGTGCCTGGGATGGGGCTATGCCTTTACTTCCTGGGTGCACACCCAGGGTGAGTGGGTCCCAGGTCTGCCTGGGCTGTCGGTGTGGATGGGCTCTACTTCCACCCACCACCCCCAGGGCTGGGTGAAGCTATGCACAACTCCTAACACACCCAGGCTGGGCCTGCGGGAGAGCCTCTTGAGGTCATCACTCTCTCCCTCGGCCCGAGACTCTGCCCACATGCCCCAGCCCTGAAGCCAGGTTCAGAACCCTGCCCCTGCGCCTCCCTGATTGCCGACAGAGCGCTGCCAGGTGATAACATTTGTCGGGGGAAGTACAGTGGGAGAAGGTGGGAAGTGAGACACAGCTTAGTTGTGTGTTGTGTGTTATGCTGTGCCCTCCTGCTATGGAAGCCTGCTTCTCACTGGTTTCTCCTCTTCTGGCCTGCCAGCACAGCTGGCTACTGGGGAAATATCAGGGGCGTTGGTGCTGATGTGTGGGTCTGAGCTGGCTCTATGAATGAGAAGGCCCTTGGACCTTGGGTGGTGCAGAAGGTCAGGCCCCAGCCTGACAGGCAGCAAAATAAGCATCAGGGGCCAGGAGACCAGGTGCCAGCCAGGTCTCTGGAAACATGCCAGGCCCCAGGCCCTCTGCCCCCCAGGTAGTGCCTCCTGAGCAGGTGCTTGCTGTCTTCCTCTGTAGGCCGCGTCGTCAACATCAGCAGCATGCTGGGCCGCATGGCCAACCCGGCCCGCTCCCCATACTGCATCACCAAGTTCGGGGTGGAGGCTTTCTCTGACTGCCTGCGCTACGAGATGCACCCTCTGGGTGTGAAGGTCTGTGTGGTGGAACCCGGCAACTTCGTCGCTGCCACCAGCCTCTACAGCCCCGAGCGCATCCAGGCCATCGCCAATAAGATGTGGGACGAGCTGCCTGAGGTGGTGCGCAAGGACTACGGCAAGAAGTACTTCAATGAGAAGATCGCCACCATGGAGACCTACTGCAACAGTGGCGCCGCCGACATGACCCCCGTCATCGATGCTATCACCCACGCCCTGACCGCTGCAAACCCCTACACCCGCTACCATCCCATGGACTACTACTGGTGGCTGCGAATGCAGATCATGACCCACTTGCCTGGAGCAATCTCCGACAAGATCTACATACACTGAAGAGCTTCCAGCTGTTCTGTTGGGAGCCCTGGTGGGAGGGAAGAGGAAGGAAGGAGGAACTTGTATAGTCACCTCTTCATTACCTACTTGTGGATTATCCACCATCCCAGGAGGACCCACTACCAGTTTTAGTGTCAACTGGAGGGGGTAGCCCAGCCCGACTTGTGTGGACACTAAGTGTCTGGGGCCTCCTCGCTCAGGGTGTGGAGTGGTGGGCAGGACCCCTAAACCTCAGGGCAAACATGGTGCCTCTGTCTTTCTGGAGTTGATTTCATACAAAGATTTTAAGGGAAACATCTTTATATTAAAAACAGATTTATTATAAAATAGAATCCAAATCCTTTACATTTTAAGCCAAAACCCCATTCAAAAAGTTTATCTCATTTGATCCGTAAGCCAACATCCTGAGTAAGGGAACAGATTCTTTTCTTTTGTACACAAAGAATTTGCAGCTCAAAGAGGATATATGAATAATCCTTTTATTGCTTGTAAATGGTCCAAGTCATGTGTTCCTGTCACTGCTGTAGAAATGCTTCACATTGTGTGTTCCAGGGCTCTCTGGATCCAGCTGAGTCCTCTGAGCTCTGTGACCTTGCCTGAGCTTTACCATGTGTCCGTGGTGCACCTCTCTGCATGTCCATGGGGCCGGTGTGTGTGGCCACAGCC
Source organism: Miniopterus natalensis (assembly GCF_054644295.1). Classification (NCBI taxonomy): domain Eukaryota; kingdom Metazoa; phylum Chordata; class Mammalia; order Chiroptera; family Miniopteridae; genus Miniopterus; species Miniopterus natalensis. The sequence continues at coordinate 48,207,449 of NC_142086.1, read as the reverse complement.
AGCAGTTCAGAACTGACTGTGTGGAGGGGATGGGACATTGTAGAGATTTCCATTTGAGATTTCTCAACCTCTCTTAAGACTTAGGATAGGCTTATGGAGGTGCTCTTTGGCTAAGAGGGCGGCTTCTGGTTTGGGTCTGCTTAGTTTTGCCTGGGGTAGAACCCCTGTTAATGGGGCATCCTTAGCAGGAGCTGTGGTGCAAAGGCCAGGCCCTGTGGCACCCTCTCTCCCAGGGGTGGGTCTGGAGTCTCTGCCTGTCTTATGTGGTGTTCACACACACACACACACACACACACACACACACACACACACACACACACACACATTTGTTCTGTAGGGCTCAGGGTGGCCGCCTTTGATGTCTTGCCTTCTTGATGTGTCCTTATTTTTTAAAAGAATAGTTTGTTGATTTTTAGAGAGAGAAAGAAGGAGAGAGAGAGAAACATCGATGTGAGAGTGCAACATTGATCGGCTGCCTCCTGCATTCCCCCTACCGGGGATCAAGCCAGCAACCTGGGCATGTGCCCTGACTAGAATCGAACTGGCAGCCTCCTGGTGGAGGGGATGACACCCAGCCCACTGAGCCATACCCACCAGGACTATGGCCTTATTTTTAATTAAGAAGCCAGGTCACTGATAGGCAGTCTGTGTCATCACTTCTTGGGGTTGGGTTTGAAGGCTGCCATCCTTGAAATTCCCAGGGCCTGGATGTTTGGACCAAAACCAGGCACTACTCTCCTCCGGGTGGCTGCACACCTAGGACAGTGCTGAATCCCATTCAGCGCTGCGCTTCCGCCTCTCCCTGAAGGGCCAGGCCTGCCACTAGAGGGCACCCTGCCTCCGCAGCCAGAGCAGCCTCTGCGGCGGGCTGGGAGCTTCCACTCAATCCTGAGGTCTCTCAGAGTTCCTGATCCCCACTGGCACAAAGACACAAAGCCCTTTAGAAACAGCGTTCCTGCTGTTCTAGTGGCTTCCTGGCTTAAAGGTGGAGTCTGGCGCTAGGAGAAGACAGAAGAACCTGGTCAATTAGGACTGACCACAGGGCTCAGGCAATGCCAAGGAAAAGCGGATCCCGCAATAAGCAAATTCACACCGCCTTTTGGGCCTTTGTCCTGTCTTCAGTCAGGATGCTCTGTCCCGGCTCCCTTCTGCAAGGTGAGGCTGAGAGGCCTTCAGGGATGGCAGGGAGGCCAGGCAGGTCTGAAATTCCCCAGAGCCCAGAGAGGGACATTTGTTAGACATCATGTTTACGTAACAGTAAGATTCTTTTGTCTCACAGAGCTTCCCTTTCAGAACTGCACTTTTACATCTTTTGTTTTCATGCTTAATTTCATTAAAGGAAAATGAATGTAACCCTTGTTACATGAATGCATGGATAGCTAGGAGCTAGCAGGAAGGGGAGATGTTCACACACTCTGAGCTGGGATCAGCACTAAATCCAAGTCTGCTGGGGTCTTCAGGAGAAAGAACTGCTAGGTTGGCCCGCAGGCTGCCCTGATTTTTAATTTTTATCCCCATGATTGAAAAGCCCAGAGAACCTCCCCTCAGTGGTAATCTCAATGGTAATTAAAACCTCACATTTACCATTCACCTTCTGGCATCTTAGTGCCTACTGAGGTATAGAGTAGTTTTGATTGTGACAAGAGCCAGCTGAGGTGGGCAGGATAGAGGTGGTTTTTCCCAAGAGGGGAAGTGACTTATCTAGTGTCACAGTGGATCTGGGCAGACCTAGCGCCAGCATGAGGGTCTCCGGAGTGCTACTGTTCACTATCACTTACCCTGTGGCCCCAACAGTCCTGGGCAATAGGTGGGTCAGGGTCAGCAGGCACCTAGATCCTCACTGATTGTCAGCAGAGAGCTGCCCCTCCTTGTGGGGTTAAGGGGAGGAAGGAGGCCTTCCAGAGGCTGCCACCTGACTCTCACTGTCCAGTCCTGCTGGGAACAAATGGCATCCAAAGGCACTGCCTTGGGTAGGAGCATTGTCACCAGCATCCACCCCTTAGAAGGATTCCCTGGGTCAGTGAGGCTTGACAATGCTTTTCCCACTGTCTCAGGCCTTCAGCACTGGCCTGGACTTCCAACTCCAAGTCAGCAGGTCCCTGGGCCGGGGATCAAGCATTTATGATCTCATTTGATCTTCCCCAGGGCTTGTGAGGCAGGGAGAGAGTCCAGCACTCCCTGACTGTACTGCTCTGCCACTCCTGTGGTGTGACCTTCAGCAAGTGGCTCTCAGTTCAGGGCCTCAATTGGTGCCTCAGGCAAGAGGAGGGAAAGCCTGTAGACAAAACCTAGAACTGAGGGAGGGGTGTCAGGAGAGGCTCAGCGTGTACCCCAGACATTGCCCAGCAGTACCTCTTTCTGTGAGAACCCACGGCCTGCTGCCTTCAGCTGGCCCTAACCCTCTCCTGATGGCTGGAGGCAGGATGGGGGTTTTTTGTGAGCTCCTGACAATGCCTTGTTACAGAGCACATATTGTGCTGAACATTCCACCCAGCGCCGCTGTGAGCAGGTGACAGGCTGGCCCGGCCCTGCCTGCCACAGGTGGCTTGGGCTGTGCCCATGCTGCCCACATCAGGGGGCCTGCCCCAAATTCCCCACTTTGTGGCCTGTTCACTTCCTGTATTTCAAACAGGGCCTAGCTCTGCAAAGCTGTGCAAACCTGGTGCAGGTACAGACTTGAACAAGCAGAGGCTCCCTGGCTCAGGTGGCACCAGGCTCAGGGCGCCAGGTAACAACCAGGGACATCTGTATAGTTTGGGCACATTACACAGCCAGTTCACCGCTTCCTCTCATCGGATTCTCACAGCAGCCCTGGGAGGTAGGCAGGATGGAGTGAGTATCTCATTTCATACCTAAGGAAACAGACTACTCCAAGTCTCTCGCCAAGTGAGTGATGGAGCTGGGCAGCCAAACCAGATCTAACCTCCAGCCTGGCGTTAGTGATGCATGAAAATCAGGGCAGATGGCAGCAGGATCTAAAATAAGAAGAGGGAAAAATACCTCAATTATGTAACAGTGGGAAAAGTCTGTAAGTACATGCACAGTAACAACCACAGAATGCTGCCACATGAACCAGCTCCTGCTTCCCTCCCCTCTTTGGGCTCTGCATGCTGCTCCCTAGGAGAGAACGTGCTGGAGGCATCCACCAGCGGCCCTCCAGTAGAAACTCTGCCTTGACTGGGGTAACACTGCCCCTATCAGGGGCATTTCTGAGGGCTTCAGGAAGACTGAAACCCAAACCTTGGACAGAGAGATTCTGGAGCTGCGCCTGAAGGGCTTGAGCATTAATGAGCACAGGGCTTGAGAATCCTCAGGTGAGGAGATGGAACAAGGAGGGCTCTGGGCTGTGTGCTCTGGTGGAGACCAAATAAGCCCCAAGCATCACCTTCCCGGTGTTACAGGCACTGAAGAAGGTGGTTTCTGAGTGGTGGCTTCAGAGGTATAGGGTAAGCACCAGGGACTAGGGCTGGGAGAGGCTGCCAGGACCCCCAGAACCTCAGAAAAGGAAAGGGGAAACAGCCCTCATCAAGCCTGACAGCCTCCTGAGTGACCGAGAACTCATTACTTCCTCAGATGGCATTTCCTTGGTTGGGGAAAATTTATTCAAAGATTGACCTGAAACCTACCACCTCTAAAAACTCTTTTGGCACTTGGCTATGACTCAGACCCACACAGAACAACTTAAATCTTCTCAACTAGTCCACTGGATGCTTGGAAATGGCCAAGTTAGGTTAAGAGTCCAGGCCCCTCATTTGACAAGGTTTCCATACTCCTCACTGTCTGAACAGAAGGTTTCAACTGTGGTTATCTCAGCACCCATTCTTGATGACTCACACCAGGCTGAGTGACCACCTGAGTCCCCTCAAGCGGCCAAGAACTTTGAGACAGGTTTACCATATGGGAGAGCTGCTGACAATCCTCACACGCACGTGCCCTTCACAAATAATCGAGTGTGCTTACAACTCACCTCTCATCTGATCCTCATAAACAGCATATAAGTTAGGCAGGACCATGTTCCCATTTTACAGATGAGGAAACTAAGTCTCAGGGAGGTTAAGCCACTTGCCCAAGATCACAGAACATGGGAGAGCCAAGACAGAAACCCAGGCCTTCCCCAGGACCCCTTCCTATACCCCCAGTCGACTTTAGACTCCCTATCAGGGACCTTGAGCTGGGCTGGCCTCTGCCCAGTCAGAGGCTAGCCATGTAGCCTGTGAAGTGTGAGGAGCACTAGGCTCCACTTCCTCCTAGCTCACAGTTTTGCAGAAAGCACGGAAGGGAGGCTGAGCCTTTCCTGCGTCTCACTGCAAGTGCCTTGGTTGTGTCTGTGGGATCTGCCAGTGGCCTGGGCACTGATAGAGGCTTGAGGTGGAGAGAGCAGGGCCAGGAAGTATTCCCAGGACTGTGGCTGAGGACCATCCTGGCCTTGGCATCGGTGGACATGTCTTAGAGCTAAGAAGTGTAAATGGAGAATAACCTTAGGGGATGCTGAGCCTGAAACACCTTGTGCTGCTTTCTCAGTGAGACTTAATTACTCTATAAAATGTGAGGCTGCTTCCACTCATCAAATTATAGATAAGCTTAATTACAGCTCCCTGAGTAATCATACTGGGCTCCTTCAGAAATAGCAGTGAGCTGGTTGCTCTTCTCGACTTCAGCTACAGTCCATTCCCACCCCCACCACACCCCTGTTTCAGGAGGAACTGTCCATTTTTCCCAGGTGTAAGTGCTGCTAAATTGTGCTCTCAGAAAGCGAGAGCTGACTTGGCAGATACACTGGGCACTCGCCTCTACTGGCCACCGCCTGGCTGGGACCACTCTCAGCCAGTGAGCTGCTGCTGGGTTATGGTTGTGTGTTCTGTTACTGGGTTGTTTACTCTGCTGGGGTTTCTCTCTCTCCTACTTATGTGTTCTGGCGAAAGGTTTTGACTCAATGTTTGAGCAAAGGTGGTCAAAGTGGTGTGGGACCTGCCATAAGAAACAAAGAAAGAGCATGGTGCTGAATGGAAAACACATGCTTTCTGGAGATTCAAGGGCACCTTCAAGGAAACAGAGTAAAGAACAGCAAAGAAACTAGAAACTGATGAAAGTTCTATGACATTATGAAGGGCATCATAAACTTCCCTGCAGTCTGGCAGGATCGACAGACTTGTTTCAGTGGAAGAAACTGGGGGAAGGCATGATGTGATTTCAGGGGGATTTGATGTGAATGGAGGAGCAACTGCTGATGATAATCCAAGTGCCCTTAATGTCCCCACACCTTCAGTTGCAGACTGAGCCACCGTGGGTGCCCTAGTAGAAGCAGCATAATCCCAGCCCTGTTGTTTAGCACTCAGGTGCCTGACTCCCAGTTGCCTACCTGACCTGAACAAGCCAGAGGCTTGGGGCAGAGATTGCTGCAGCTCTCTGATATCCATCCTCCCCTTCTATAGGAACATATCCACCAATGTATGGCTGGGCACATGGCTGTCCAGTGTAATAAAGATTACACTTCCCAGCTTCCCTTACAGCTAAAGGTGATCATATGACTATGTTCTGGCCAACGGCATATAAGCAGACATGGTAGTACAACAGCCTTCAGGAACTTTCCTTAAGAGATAGCTATAAGCACCCTTTGGCCCCTTTATCCCTTCATTCCACTGCCTGGAACTTGGGTGCTGCCTCCTGGGACCATGGGGTCAAGGTCATGTATGGGCATTACAAGAGAGTGTCTGGATACCAGACGCTGGTGAACTACTTTCCACTCTTGACCACCCATCTAAATTTTATATGAGAAGAAGTAAACTTCTGTCTTTTCTGTATTACCGCTATTTTGGAATTATTTCTTTGCAGGCAAACCAAATTCTAACTAATGCAGGCCCCAGCTGGGCAGAAGATGGGAAAGCCATTGTACACCCACGGGGGCCAGAAGCCACCTTTGATATTAGCCATGAGCATTCATTGAGCACTTCCCACGTACCAGTATGCGCATTAGTCCATTTGACCTCCAGGCAATACTATGAGGCAAGATTTATAACCCCAATTTTATAGGCGATTAAACTGAGGCTTAGATTTAATACTGTGCCTAGTCAGTCAGAAAGTGACAGGATTCAGAACCAGACTCTCTTTAACTGCTGAGCACAAGCACTGTTTCTTAGGCAATCAGGAGGGCCCCTGCCAAAGCTGGCTGCAGCCTCCCTGACTTCACCTCGGCCCCTGGGGGCTGTGGCTCAGCTCAGACGGAGAGACTCAGAGGCTGTGACTGCGCTGAGACACCATAAATCAGGCTGACACCTTGGGCTACCCAAAGTAGTGTCCTTATCCACCAAACAAAATTCTTAGACTTGAAATATTTTTGAAGTCTAGTTCCTCTCCCTCATGAAGATGTCCCCTCAAGAGCATCCCCCAGTGAGATCATCTGCTGTGGGCTGAATGTTTGTTTCCCCCCAGAATTCAGATGTTGAAATTCTAACCCTCAAAGATGATGGCATTAGGAGGTGGGGCCTTTGGAAGGTGCTTAAGTCATGAGGGGATAGCCCTCAGGAATGGGATTAACACCTTGTAAAAGTGGCTCCAGGGGGCTCCCCAGCCCCTTCCATCATGTTGAGGACACAGTGAAAAGTACCAGTTATGAACCAGGAAGAGGGCTTTCTCTGGACCATCCCGGCACCTTGATCTTGGACTTCCCAGACTCCAGAACTATGAGAAATAAATTTCTGTTGCTTATAAGCCACCGAGTCTGTGGTGTCTTGTTGCAGCAGCCCCAGCTAAGACAGCATGTCCTGCTGAGTAGCGAAGAGGGCTCCGGACTCCTCTTCCTCCTCTCCCTTTTCCTTCCTTCCTTCTTTTTCCTCTCTTCTTCTTCCTCCCCTCTCTCCTCCTCCTCCTCTTCTGAGGATCACAGGGGTTGTGCCCTATGCCCCTTAGCCAACATGGCCTCCCCCAAGTGGGTTTTTGTTTATCTTCAAAGATTTCCATGGAGAATCAACCTCAAAATGTCTAAGACTTAAAGGATTCCATAAGCCGGGAAACCTTGGTGCTAGTCCCCTTTCTGGTACCAAGTTCCCTTGTCACTTGGGCAAGTCCCTTCTCTCTGGGCCTCATGCTCCTCATCTTAAAATAATAGTAATGATAACAATAACAACCACCCTGAACACACATTTTTTACTGTGACTCAGCACATGTTCTAAGTGCATTACATACACTAATTCACTTAATCCTCATGACAACCCTGTGAAGACAGTACTATTACTCTCCTTTTACAGATGGAGAACCTGAGACACAGAGGTTCTTAAACTGCCCAAGGTCATGCACTACAAAGTGAACATGAGAACAATAAACTTGAAAGAGGACCTCAAGCTTGTGTTTAGCATCAGTCTCTTGATTAAATGACATCTCATGCAGAGTCTCAAGGCAGTAAAGATCAAAGCGGAGGTGTTGAGTGGAATGGAGGGGTGTTAGTCTAAGCTCTCACCACTCGGCCCTCCTGCACTACCCTGGAGGCGTCTCCTTAGTTCTAGACCCCTGTGAAAGCCACAAAACTCTCTGGTCTCTAAGGGCCCCTCCAGTTGGAACATTCCCAGGCTCTCTCTTGGCCAGGAGTGGCTGGGGCTTGGAAGGCAGGGAACTGAGAGGACTGGTGCCCTGCCCTATCTAGCTAGAGTGGGATGAAGGGTTTGATAAGAACCCGTCTGTGAGTTCTCCTGCACCATGATTCACCCTCCAAAATGGCCCGTCGGTTTTCTAGGTGAGCAAAATCTCCACCTGCAGAGCTGAGGCCCAGGGGCCTTGGGCTCGACTTCAGTTCTTTTCAGAAAGAACGGCTTTATGGCAACACCTACGCCTCAGATCAGAGGCATGGAGGCAGCAGCACCCTTCAGGCAGACCCCCAGCAGCGCACAGCCGCCTGGCCCTCCCCTTCCCCCACCAAACGCCTGGCTTGTCCCCTCAGCAGCTCCAGAGATGCGGGCAGTGGGGACTTACGGGGCACAGGAGACGGCACATCCCGGTGGAGTCCACGGTCTCCGCCGGACACTTCAACACTTCGTAAGCAGCGTCCTCCCCGTCTCCCGGCTGAGCAGCTGGAGCGCATTCCTCCCTCCTCTGCTGGGCTGCTCGGGTGGACAGTAGAGGCCGGTCCCCTCCCCCACCTCTTTGGGACCTTGGTCAAGCCTTTAAAATCTCTTCGCAGTAACACCCGGTGCCTGGCCTTCAGTCCCTGTTCTCCTCTCCCCTATTAACAAGTGGAGGGATTGTGGGTCGACTCTGCCCACTCCCCACCCCAGAATCCCACCAAAAGTCACTCTCTGGCTCATGGCTCATGAAGTGCCCTGTGACTGTTGGTGGAAGACATCTGGGCTCCTCCTGTGGTGAGGTCAGTCTTATCTTGGCCACCAGCGAAGCCTGGCTGCCAGCTCTCTGAGGAGCAACGGAGCAGGCAGAGCCAAGGCAGCTGGAAGGAATTTCTTTTGTCCAGTTTTTAGGGCCTGCTTCTGCTTTATTTCAGCAAGGAACTCAGCACTTAGAAACATCCTGCCAAACATTCTTGTTTTCAAAGGAGACAACAGCCCCCTGTTCTCCAGTAAGAGTTGTTTATTACAGCAGTGTCAATGTGTTGCCCCCATTGATTTTCCCAGGTCCCCTCTGAGCCTTCTTCCGAAGGGTGTGTGAATAGCCTGGAAATGAAGGAACTTACCATTTCTCTTTGATGCCTCACCAAGCTGGAGACACCTGCACTGAGGGTTAGAGACCTGCATTGAAGGTGGTTTTTAAAAGTCTGTTTTAACCACTGGTTTATTGTGTAGCTTTGGTCACATTCCAGCCTCTTGAGCTTCATGCTCCCTATCTGCACAGTAAATCTTTACCCTTTCTAGAAGCTCAGCAGTTCTTCAGAAGTAGCTAATAAGGGGTTTGCTTTAAGATCTTGTGAAGAAAGTGTACTGCTAAAAAATAAAAATAAAAAAATTGAAAACCACTGGCCTAGACGACCTCACACCTTTGTGGAGAAATTGTCTGTTAGGTCTCTGACTCAAGACTTTCCTTTAGGCTTAGTTACCATGAGGTCCCTGAGTCTGACATGTCTTCTTCTCTGGGTGGCCAGGCTGAGTACAGCACAAGGATTGAGGGGCATCGTAATGCAAAGGACCTGCTGCCCTGGGACAGCCCCAAGGAAGGACAGGAATGAAATGATTCTGCAGAGCTTTCCCGCCTCCTGGAGCTAAAGGTCTTTCTGTGCCCACCCGTCCCTCCTGGTCCAGGCAGCCTCTGTCTTCTTCTCTTACAAGATAGTGATAACAGTGATCAACGTGCTCTCACTGGACACAGCAAATCTGTAATGGGGGGAGGGAAAGGATGATTTCCTCCCTTTTACAAATGAGAAACCAGGCTCAAAGAGATGGGGGGATTGAGCAAGTGTTTGGCAGAGTGGTGCAAGAATCCTGGCATCCTCTGATAACTTTGGGTGAATCAGGACTCCTGCCAGCTAGGGGAATGTTTCTGGGACATGTGATGTGGTGAGAAGGAAAGATACACTCTGGCTGAGCTAAGCCACCCTCTTGAACCTGCTCTAACAGTCAAAACAGGCCAAGGCAAGAAAGTGTGGGGTGTGACTTCTCTTGGTCCCCTGGGGTCCACTGAACATTTCCTGGAGCTCCAGAGCCAGGGCACTTTAAGAGTTGAAAAGAGGGTCCTGGCAGGCCCAGGCCACAGGTAAGAGGACCCTGATCCTGTTGACTCCCCACACCCAACACACACACACACACACACACTGGCAATAAGAAGGGCTCTCTTCCATGGCAAGTTCCCTGGCACAGGAGTGCTGTGTGAGCAGAAGGGCTCTTCCAGCCAGCCCTTAAGGCTCTGAGAATCTCCCATAGCATCACCGGCAGTTTCTTAGCTTCCTCTGTATGTTCCAAGACAGGCCCAGAACGTCCTCAAGGGGCCCTGAGTGGAAATCAGTATTCTAGTCACATCTCTGGTGTCTGTAATCCCTCCCACTTGGGCAGCACTTGGGGTTTACAAAGCACAGTCACACCAGAGGCCTGGGAGGTAGGCAGAGCAGATAGCAGCCTTATCCCTGTGTTATAAACTGGACAGAACAGAGACCGAAGGAGAGGGATGACTTGCCCAGAGTCACACATGACATTGGAAGACCCAGACCTGGAACCCAGCTGCTACTGTGTTGGGCGGAGGGCGTTGCTGTACCAATCCTGGCTTTGCTATGAGGTTTCCTACTCAGCTAAGGCCGCAGCAGCCTCTCTAGCAAAGATAAGACCAGGATATCCATCCTGATTTCTGGCATTTCCCCTTGACAAGCTGCTCCTCTTACAACCAGAAAGGGAGGGACCTGTTAGGGGACAAAAGTAACGCACCTGACTTGGGAAAGAAATTCTCTCCATGCCCTCTCCTAGCCCTGGCCAGCCCAGGGGAGTGGGAGTCAGGAGGCTGGGGCTCAACCACTGGTTCTCTGGTGGGCTCTGGTCAGGAGGACATTTCTTTTTGGGTCTCAGATTTTTCTGCTGTATGATGGGATAAAGGACTAGAATCACTATTTTCAAACATCTCATATTAGGACCGCCTAGGAAGGTTTGTACAAACCGTTGATCACGGAGCTTCACCTAGGTCTAGTGGACCAGCATTGGGGTTGGGGAAATCTGTGGGAACCCACATCATTAACTAGTTCCCTGGGTCATTCTGAGGCCCCCTGACATCTGAGAGCATAAGACTAGATGGCCCAAGGGCCTATCCCGCTCTGACATCCTATTATTCAAGGCAGCAGGAAGCGTGGTAGGTGCTCTCTGACTCGTTGCTATGTCCTCCCATGTTTAGCTCTTTATAGTGGACCCAGCGTCCTAAAAGTGGAAAATATCTTGAACAGATTAGCAGAGTGCAGCCTTTTCAGGAAAAGTACAAGTCCGAGAAAGCCCAGGAGGGGCAGGATTTTTGCATTTCCTCGAGGCCATGAGCCAACTGTGGGTTCTCTGGGCCTCCACCTATCAAGGTGTTTCCCAGGCCGCCAGTCTGGGGTGTATTCAGTGACCCATCCCACAGGTGTATCCTGACAATAGGATGATTTGTCTGATGTGTCCTCTACTCACAGATTTGTGGGAACTCTGACTCTATCCAAAGACTACATCTGGCTCAAAATGGCCATCTTCCCTCCCTGCTCCTGAGGAGCCACTAGCTTCCAGGATGCCAAAGCAGTCCTGCCACTCCTGGAGTGTCTGCCTGCTTGGTATCCAAATGCTTGTCTATACAGAGAAGCCAGATATCACTGCCCTCTTGGCTCTAGACTCTACCAGTTATGGTTCTTGGCTGAAAACAACAGAAACTAATTCTGGTTGATGTAAGCAGAAAAAGAATTTATTCAATGGATGTTGGGAAGCATTGAAACTCACTAGGAAGGCTAGAGAACCAGGCTTGGGAAACAGGTGGGAACAAAGCTCGCTGCCTCCTAGAAAGACTCTTGCCATGGGGATTCTCCAAAACTAAAGAGGGGATTTAGATGCTATGCATTCCACAAAATCACATTCTCCACTCACCTACAGATGCAGCAATCTGTAAGAGTCTACACTCCAGAAAAATATTGTTGATTTTTGCTCTGGTTGTTGCCAATACCTGCATTTTCTATTCTTCTAGCCGAGTTTCAAATCCTGTGTGCTTCCCACCTGAGAAGGGTCCTACCAGGAATCTCATCTCCTTTGCTCTACCCTATTTATCCCTCATGATGCTATACTCATGTTTTCTATGTACAGCCAGTGGATCTGTTAGCTTCTTGCCTCTGATTCTAGACCAGCCCTTGTGCCTCTCATGCCGACTCATACACTAACTCCCTATCCCATGTGTCCTCAAGCTGCCCCACTTCCCCAGAAGAAGGGCATTTGATCTCTAAAACCGTCCACTAGAATAGCATCCTTTTCTCTGACCAATTTTCTCCCTCATCCAACCAATCAGAAAATATTTCCTGGGCATCTACTACATGCCAGTTACAGTGCTGGGTGCTGAGAGAAAGGATGCCCTGTCTTCATGGGCCTTAGAGTATAGTGGGGAACACAGGTATTAATAAAAATCATACAATATCTTGTGGTAAATACAATGTGATAAAGGCAATAAAGGAAGAGCTCACAAAAACCTTGAATGCTTTGGTAAGGGGACCTGCTCTCCTTACTAAAGCAGATACTTTCCTGGAAAGGTAACACTTGAGCTAAGATGTAAAGAATGAACAAGAGTTAGCCAGGAGAAGAGGAAGGAAGGAAGGAAGGAAGGAAGGAAGGAAGGAAGGAAGGAAGGAAGGAAGGAAGGAAGGGAGGGAGGGAGGGAGGGAGGGAGGGAGGGAGGGAGGGAGGGAGGGAGGGAGGGCATCCTAGGCAGAGGGAACAGCATAGGAAAAGATTCTGAAGCCGAATGAAGCTTGTCTGCTCCCAGGAGTCAAAGAAAGCAGGGTTGGAATTCCTACTGTGAGGGGGAAAGTCATGTTGCCCAAGGTATGGGTTAGACCAGCAGAGCATTGGCCTCACATTATGGGTTTTAGTTTTTACCAAAGAGCAACAGGGAACTTTTTTTTGAAAAGTAAGTAGTTGAGGCCTGCAGTGTGGAAAAGAGATTGGAGACAGCTAAAGTGGATGGGGGGGGGATGTGAGATCCAGGTGACAGTTACAGTGTCTTTAGCTACCAAGCAGTGACCATAGGATGGAAGAGAGGACAGGTTTAAGTTATAGTTTGGAAGTTAAATTGACGGGACTTGGTGATGAACAGAGTATGGGGAGGGAAGGGGGAGGGGGACTGTGTGTCTAAGGTGAGCCTGAGGTTTTCCGCCTGTGCCGCCCGGTGCGCGGTGTCGGGAACATCACTCCTCGCTCCTCATGTCTCCAGGCGGAGGGGCTCCTATGAGAGCAATCGCTCCTGAGCTCTGTCTCCCTGGCTCCTTATGTGGCTGGGGCATTAAGGAGGAGGAACTGGGCTAGTGTGGCGCGGAGCCTTCTGCGTTTTCTGGTCACCGTTCCCTGCAGGTGTGATCCAGTTGGCTCTCTCACCGTGCATTGAGCTTAATGGGGTCAGCTCGGCCCCTGTGGTAGAAGCCTGCAGCTTGGGAGGCAGGGTCAGCTCAGAGTAGTATAACCAGTTCAACGCGCCCCAAACCATGGTTCAGACGTGGAAATGGAAAAGGGGTGTCATTTTTTGAACCCCCTCACCCCAGCCCAGATACTTAAAGTTCTATTAACTGAGCTAGGGAACACAGTGAGGAGAGATCATGAATTCAACTTTGGCTCTTTCCTGACCTCTTTGATTTCTCAACTTTCGCTAAAATGTCCCACTAAATTAGTATACTTGCCCATGTGCCTTTTTTGTATTATCTTGGGGGCATTAACTATATCAAAATAAGCATTTCTAAAATTTACTTTGTTTTGGTAGATCAGCCCAGATTTTAAATCCCAGCCGGCTCTCCTCAGAGAGGTGAGAGCCTGCACCCCATCCTGGGGGATGATAATTGTAGCAAGACAACTATCATGACTGAGCACTCAACACAGGTCCTCTGCAGAGACTGGCTCATTTAATGCTCACAGTACCCTCTGGGAGAAGCACTTTCATTATTCTCACTTTGCAGATGGAGAAACTGAGGTTAAGTGGCCAGAGGCAAGGCCACCTGGCTAATGAGAGGTGAGTCTGAGTTTCCAAAACTTTTGCCCTTAAGCACTAGGCTGAGCTGGAGGATGTGCTGGAAGATTTTTAAGCACCATGTGAAAGTAAGAGGCACAGCTGTTTTTTATGCTCTCAGCTGAGGGATTCCTGTGACCTACGAGCTTCTGCTTTCCTCTCTCCCAGTCCACACTGATAAGCTGATCCTGCGGGCCTTTGAACTCAGAGCTTCTCTCCTTTACTCTCTCCAGGCATTTTCCAGACGTAGGTCCCCTTCTCTAATGCAGAGACTACCTGTCTGATAAATCAAGCCAGAATCATCTGGAAGAGTTTATAGGCAGGCGGGAAGGCCAGCTTGCAACTGAGTTATCTGGGATTCTGCCTGAGGCCTTCACATCAACTATGCGACACAGCCACTGCTCAATGCAGAAAACAGGACAACCTGGAGCTGGTAATGAAATCACCTGCTGTCTGCTGTCACTGGCTTGTCTTCATTTGCATCTGGAAGCAGTGCTGTTATGAAATCCAGTCTCCTATAGTTCTGCATCGCAAGTGGGGAGGGCACACACCCCTCCCCACCCCAGCAGGCTGTCTCAACCCCTGGTTCTCCGGCCCTAGCCAAGTGCTTTCATGGCTGGAGCCTCGCTCCCGATCTGAACACCTGGAAGCGGTCCTCTACCCTGCGCCTTGCAGTCTCCTCCAACCTCTATGTAAAATGAGGATGATAATTGTACCGACCCCATGGAGCTGTCGTGAGTGTAAGTGATTCAATATTTGTAAAGGCTTTGGCACATAGTGTTATAAAACAGGTAGCTGTCATCATCTTCATCACCATCAGTACTTGGTTTCCCACCTGATGTTTCTTGTATCATGTTTTTTGGTATCAAAACCAAGTACCATGTGTAATATTATTTATTTAATACTTTATTCAAGCTAACTTTAAGTAAACTCACTTTTGAAATATAGCCTCCTTCTAAGCAACAGTATCCTTGAAATCTCAGGTTTGATGGTTTATTTATATTTTTAAAGACTCAATACAACAGATGCATGCCCACTGGAGTATGTTCCGCCTGTAGCACTAAATCATCTCATGCACCAGCCACTGGTCCTCTCCCCTTTGAGCAACACCCCTGTGGGCAAGTGCTGGCACACCTCTCAGTTTCCTCATCTGTAAAATAGATGCGATGCGATGATGACACAGCTTCCTAAGACTTGTCCTATTCTGTGGCACGATGGTTGTGACCATGCTTTGTAAAGTGCAATTCACTAGCCAAGTTGATCTCATGTAGCCCCCCTATCCCCACCCCATTCCAGGTTAGTGGCTTATCCCAGGTTTGCAAAAGGAACTGCTTATCATTAGCTTCCCTGGCCCTCATCCCACCTCTCCTTAGAAGTTGTTGGACTGTGTCTCAGGTAAGTTTTTTCCAGCCCAGGCCCCTCCAGGTAGCCTGGAGCCTGCTCCAGGGTGCAGGAAGCAGAACTTCTTGGAGTGTTGTCTCCACTGGTCATGGGTTCTCTTTTTCTGTCTACCTAACTCATGGGTCCTGAAACACCTTTCCTTTGATCCTGACCAGCAGAGGCAGCTGCTCAAATTCTGCTTTTTCCTTCTGCATGATGACTTATTAGGCATTCCTTCCAACCTGAGCCTCTTCTCTTCTCTCCATGTGGGCCAACAGGGTAAATCTCCACCAGCAGTGATGAGGCACCTTTAGCTCCAAATAGAGAAGACTGAAGTGGGGGGAGGGGGGGGAGGTGCTGTGCCAGGGACAGAGAAGAGGCTGATGCCTGGGATGCTGTGCATTTCTCTGACTCCTCCTACCCAGCCAGCACCCAGGGCTCCACAAATGTCCACTTAGAAAGCTCCATCGTGTTTGTGTGGTGAGGGCCCTGTGACTGACTGGCCTCCATCAGACACAAAAAAAGTAGAAGCTAGTTGAATACCAACTTTAGAAAACTGATGGCGATAGGATTCTTTTTATTTTAAGGGAGAAAGGGAAAAAATGCACATAAAACAAGCCCAGAGCTTCTCCCCAAAGAGTGAATGGGAAGAGCAGTTTTCAGTTTCTTATACAACTTTATTCTTAGCCTATCCTTGTACCATGGAGTCCAGAAGAATGTACAAAACAGCTCTTCAAGTGTGAGTTGTATCTTCCAAACCAGTCAGAGGCTGTGAGATTGGGAGTCAAAGTGGCTCTTGTACTCCAGTCAGAGATCCCTGGGCCTTCCCCAGTCTTAGGTCCTTCAAGCTAGGCCAGAGAGTCCCTCACATTTAGCCCTCTCTCCTTTCAGCACCCCTACCCCAAATCCTGCCCCTTCAGACTCAACCCACTGTTCCCACTCCCAGGTCCTGCCTTGTGCCCTCAGCCTCCAAGACAGGGCGGGCATTTGGTCACCTAGGGGTCTGCTCTGCCTGGGCAGGGACTGGGGGTGGGGCTGAGGGCTGGTGGGAGAAACAGGTCATTGGGTTCTGTAAGATGAGATGAGCTTGCTTTTGGCCAAGCTATTCTCTTTAGCAGATCTCCTGTGTATTTATGTGCTTATGAGATCTCTGCTTTCCCTCCCCTTGAGTTGGCCTAGCTTTGGTTCGTCAGGCCTTAGGAAAAGGGAGCAGAGTGGAGTGGGGTCTGTTATGGCCTGAATGTTTGTGTCCCTCTCCCCTAAATTCATATGTTGAAATTCTAACCCCCAAAGGCTATGTATTAGTAGATGGGAGATGCTTCAGTCATGAGGGTGAAGCCCTCACAAATGGGATTAGTGCCTTATAAAAGAGATCCGACAGAACTCCTAGCCCCTTCAGCCATGTGCACATCCGCAGACCATGCTGGCACCCTAACCTTGGACTTCCAGCCTCCAGAACTGCGAGCAACAGACATCTGCTGTTTATAAGCCATCTAGACTTTGGTATTTTATCATAGTAGCCTGAAAGGACTGAGGATAGATGGATATAAAAACTTATTCTGCCCTGTACATTTATTTAATTAATTGATCAGAACACTAATTTTTTATGGCATCGATTTCAATGTATTGGCAATTGTGATCTCCTAATAAATGGGGTTCATAAATACTTACCCCAGCTTAAAGAATTCTGGGGGAAAGGGCTTCCAGAACAGTGACATGTGTCCCCCTGACATAAGTTGAAGATGCCTGTGAGCATCATTCCTCATTAGGACAGCCTCACCTGGCGGGATAGTAGGTGACACAGGGAGCTTCACAACAGAGATTGTAATAATAAGATAATAGTTCTTTGATCAAACTATAGCCTAAGTGCTGAGCCCTGTTTTGGACTGTGAGGATTCAAACAAACAAAATGTGGTCTCTGTCCTCAAGGGCTCTGAATCTGGGTCATTTTGACTTAAAAGAGTTTGAAATGACCCTTAAAATCTACTCTTCCCTCTCCACCAGCCCAAACTAATCACCGTCGGATGAATACAGGTCTGACAGAGGTTTAGGCTCCCTCCCCTTTCATTCCTTCATGACGCATGTGCTCAGATTTTGTGTACATGGTGCACGTCTGCATGTCTTTTAACATTTTCATCCACATCGGTTTTGTTTTTTGCTTCTCAGCTAAATTCCCAAAGAATAGAAGGAAGTGTGTTTATTCCTTTAAATTGCTTTGTGCAAAGATCTGCTCAGCTGAACACCTGGATCTTATTTTGATAATGATGCTGCTGATGTTGACAAAAGCTTGATAATTCAATAATTATGTAATGTGCCCTATTTTTAAAAGAAAGCTTAGCTACAGCCTAACTATTCTGCCCTGCGCTAATAGTTAGAATTCAGTTAGAATTCAGAAAAGGTTTCTTTTAAGAAAATGGCAAAAGAAAAGGATTTGCAAAACCCACCAGGTGAGAAAACAGTGTTCCCCCTGACAGTTTTATCTGCTTTTGGCAATGTCCAGGTCACCCCCAGAATGACACAATGTCCCTGTGTCATCCCATCTGCTTCTGCCTGTCATAGCTCAGGACCATCAGTTCCTAAATGCTGCCCTTCCTGCTTCCCAGGCAGGCCTGGGCTTCCTCCGTGAGTCATTGTCGCGGCAGCTGTGACCCATGCAGCATCTCCGAGTGTCTGGGCACACTTCGTTATTAGCCTCAGTGTTCACTCAGCAATTTCAGGAAGAAACTGCAAGATATTGCTCAAAGCCCATCCTGCAAAACAACAGTGCAGTTGAAGATGAGAGTAGCTTCCAAAGCTAAAAGTAAAGCCAAACAAATACAATCCTGACATATTCCACTGGCCAAGCTGGATGCTTTGATATCATCAGGTCAGCAGTGACACCCTGAAGCCTCTCCTGGAGATTTCCTCAACTCTGTGACCAGGGCTGATACTTAGTTGGCGTGTGGGGTAAGGGTAACCCTGTCCCACCAGCTTCCATGTGCCCTCTTATCTCTGGGAGCTCCCAGGGAAGAAGCTGATATGGCTCCCTTTTGGACAGAATGGGTAGTAGCCACACTGTACATTTAGTAGTGGAAGTCTCTAGAACCAATTTTCATCACAAGAATTTGGATAGCTCCACTACTGCCCTGAAGCATACCTGGCTGTGTCCCTGCCTCTAGCCTGATACCCCAGCTGAATGATCCAATGGAGGTGCTCTGGCAGCCCCTGCATTTCTGTGTACCTGAAAGGTGTGCCCTCCTTGGCCCGAGAATTAGAACTCCTAGCTCATGGGAGCTAGGACTGGCTAGGACCACTTCCTCCGCGGTATTGCAGATGTAAGGCAAGAACCTTGAAAACCAAATTCTAGAAGATAACAAGGAGAGACAAGTGGAGAAAAAGAAAAGACAAGTGACCAAGACTGATGCATAAACATAGAACTGGTAGAATGACACTTGTTCCTAAGAGAAGCTCATTATACCACTGGCTCTCACCCCAGGCTGAAGCCCTCTGTTAGATTGTGAAGACATCCTGGGTCTGTCCAATAACCTGGGTGTCTTCTTTGCCTTTCACTGGGCTTCAACTTGAGACACAGTGAAGAGAGAGGATGGTCGGTGTGTGCGAGAGAGAGAGATGGGTGTGAAAGAAAAATTCTCCAGCTAACATCTGAGGTTTACCACCAGCCAGAAAGATATTAGCTAAGCACTTCCCTGGACCACCTAATACAGGGCTCTCAGAAATCCTGATACAGTTTCCACCTGATAGCCTCCTACTCACCCAGACATATTCCTCAGTCCCTAGCCAAGGAAGGGAAGGATGTGGACCTGGTGGGCTTGCAGCTAACCTGGACCAATAATCAGAGGGAGCTTAAGTTTGGTGCTGGCTCAGACACTGGACAGTATAACCTGTCTTCCATAGGATCTCTCTTGGATGCCCCGGATATGCTGGAAATGATCTTTGGCAGTTTTAGGGTAGTTTGCTGGCTGAAGTAGCTGAGAGAATGGCAATTTGGAGAGCAAGAACCAGACCACAGCAATCTGTTGGCTACAACAAGCCACACTGAAGACTGCCTTCAATACAATTCAAGTCACCATTTATGACTAACCCTTCCCTGTGGATTACCCGCCGAGTGTGGCCTATCACCACCAAACTGGTGGGAACAGATGGGCTAATGTGATGAGAATATCACAAAGTAGCTCCTGAATTGAGAGGATCACAGAGTATCAGGGCTAGAACCCCTGAATTTTACAGATGAGGAAACCAAGGCTCAGGGAGGAAAATATTATAGTTATTGGTTCATGTTTCTGCTTCTGCAATTAGATTATAAGGTTCTCTAGGATTGGGACTATGTTTTTGAAGCCTCAAAGCTTAGCAGAGGGCTTGCCCATAGAAGATGCTCAGTAAATGGTTGTGAAAGGAAGGAGGGAGGGAGGGAGGGAGGGAGGGAGGGAGGGAGGGAGAGGGAACTTGCCCAAGGTCACACAGGTAGCAGTGGCAGAGCTGGACCTCACTCCACAGGCCTCCCTCAGGAGGCCTGCTGGCCACCTGGGAGCTGCTCATCAGTCAGCCTCTCAGCATTGCCAGCTCTAGGCAATGCTCTCAGCAGGTCAGCTTGGCTATACTCTTGCCCAGAAAGTGTCACTGATATCTTCAGGCATTTGCTGTTCCACAGCAGGGCCCCTGTGGGTGATGGTCCCCTGGTCTGTGATGTAAACAACATCAGAGGAGCCAAGACTGCCTTCATCCCAACTCCCCAGTTAGAGGTGCTAAGTCTGGGGTATCAACTTAGGCTGGTGTCTATGGCCAGGCAGGACCCAGGGCTGGAGCTTAAGGAGAACCTGGAGTGAGACCCCCAGGGTGCAGGCAGGATGGGGGTTTTGAGTAAAGTCACTGCAGCAAGAATACGTAGGGGTTCTTGCAGGGGTGGAGGGAAGGTTGTTGGAACAGCCTCAGAGTCATGGGGTGAAGGGGAAGGCCAGTGTTTTTCAAGCTTTTTTTTTTAAGTAGTGGAATTCTTCTCAAAGGAAACCTTCTCAGAATGTGTCAACCTGCTAAAAGCGGAGCTGCTCTGTCTTCTCAGTTTCCCTCTACCCAGAGTTAGCTTCCCACTCCCAAGAATTAGTGGAGCTTCCTAGACTGGACTAGTTCAACCTACTTCTTGGACCAGTGGGGAAACTGGGGCATAGATAATAGAAGGGACATGCTAAAGCTCATTTGCTATAGGAGCAGAGGCAGACAAGAATTGAGGTCTGTCTCCTCTCCCTAGCTTAAGACTTTTGGCAGTAAACCTTACTAGAGCCAGAATAGGGCCAGACTGGAGAGACCTTCAGCCAGGCCAAAAAATGTAGGTTCCATGAGACGGAGAGCCATGGACTGTGCCTGGGTGAAGGCATTCTTTCTGGCCTTCCAGTCTGACAGCCCAGGTAGAACTGCAGTCCCTGATGTTTCAATTCCTTCATTGAGAAAACCAGCATATTTGACTCATCCGCGAAATAGCTCTTGCAATGCAAGGTCAAAGAAACTTGTGGGGATCGTGGTTTGGGCTAAAGAGGGACAGGTGTCATTGGTGAAGTTTTGGTAAATAGATGAATTGTCAGTGAATATGTTTGATGAAAAAATTAGTGCTTCCTCAAACTGACACATAAAATGTGCCTATTAATTCATTTGCCTAATGATGTGGCTTTGATTAGGAACTCAAAAATAACTTAATAGCCCCATCTTGAGCTCACAAATAATGCAAAGAACTGTTAAATATCCTTGGAAGCCAGACAAGACCTTCCGCCTCTGTCTTTCCAGGGGCTTATCTTGACTTCTTAGTTTCAGTTACTTCATAGCTGAGAAGACTTGGAGTGAGATGAAACATCTAAAATGGGCAGCACAGGTATTTATTTTTCCGTTTTTAACGTATTTTTGTTTACAAGCTGAGAAAGGCTTGTCTGAGAAAATCAGTCACTTCCTGAGGTTTCAGAGTCAAATCGCCCCTCCACAGTTGCCAAGGAGAGCTGCTGTCTCAAACCCTTACTCCCCCAGCCCCACCCGGTACATTACACTTGTGGAGCACTTGACAGTTTGTTAAGAGCTTTCAAGCATATATTCTCTCACTTGATCTTCCTAAAAGGGCTCTGAGGCAGGCCTGGCAGGCAAAGCAAGTGTCAGAGAGGCAGGGAGACTTGTTCAGATGGTGTAGCTAGTTAGCATTTAGTTAACAAATATTTATTCTTTTATTTTATACTCATTTATGAACGGTATTTATTATTACAGCATGGAACCAGCCAGATCTGCTGACTTGCTTCCTAAGATTCTTTTAGCCGACCAGGCTCCTTTCTCCTAAGGATATAAATAAAAATGGGTTTTCTGCTAGAAACAGGTCAAATGACTTAATACAGCCATAGACAATTCAGAGGGACCTGGTAAATCCTAAATGAGTCATACTTCATTTGAATCACAAACCAGAGGAACACTCAGCCTGCAGCAGAAAGAAATAGAATTATACAGTCGGAGGGAACTCATTTACTGAGACTCGTGGCTTTTAAACGTTTTTCAAGCATAAAAGCCATTCTTACAATAAAGTCTCACCAGGCAGCTCAACATGAAAGCCTACCCAAGCAGCATCTTTGTAGAACCTGAAGCCTCACTCAGCATATTTGGAAAACCCTCTTATTTATAGATGAGGAAACAGGCCCAGAGGCCCAGAGGGAGGTCCCTCAGGGAGTCAGTGCCTGAGCAGGGGCTGGAACCCGATCCAGTGGTATTGCCCCTGAAGGGCCCTCATGCAGAATGAGCTGTTTGTCCCAACTCACCTCTTGGCCATTTCCACCACTGTTCCCATATTACTAACACACCCTGTCCTGTTTGGTCTCCTGTCCTCAAGCTTCACCCTCTTCTCAGAATGTATTTCTGCCTGTAAAACTTGCATGTTTTCCCTCCAGACTTAGGTCACAACAATCTTCCCTCCCCCATGAAACTTTCCTTAAGGGTCATAGCTTAAAATACTTACTTCTAGAAACTTTGGTGACATTCTTAAGATGCTCTACTTTGTCTTAGAGACACTTGGAGTTTAATCCCACTTCTGAGATTGTATTCTTCTTGAGGACAAGCGCTCTTCCCAGGACCTAACACAGTTCTTCCAGCTCTAAAATACTTTGGAGCTATGATCTCAAAAGATGTTCCTCTAGAGTCTTTTTTTTTTTTTTTTAATGGAATTGATGTACAGAGTCAGTCTCATATCTGAATATCCAAGTCCTGGCTAGTTAGATTCTTTCAAAGCTAAAGGAAGTTTCTCCCACTTTGTTCTCACCCTTACTCTCAAGTGTTTACATGCAGCTCCATGAGAACACTTTGTCTGATGGGCCTTGACCAGGGCCTGTGAGGCCAACACAGTTGCTGCCTTCTGGGGTACTGGCCAAGGAGTCCGACGGGGCTGGGTGTCCACCCCAGCCCTGCTCTTTCCTGGGCAAGCCACATTTTCCCTCGGAGCCTCCGCCTCTTCGCCCAATACCATGCCCGCCCCGCTGTGAGGAGTCGAATACAAGATAGATGTAGAAGCATTTACAAAGTGCAGGCTGCCTTCTTGGCCAGCTTACGGAAATCAGTGGAGAAAAATTTAAATCCAGTTTTAAGATTTAAAAAAAATTGTGTAATACCAAGTAACTGGTTTATCTGAATGTTCTCTTTTCAAGGAGTTGCTTTGGCTTGGTCCAGTTACAGGCTCCCTTCTACTTGCAGGTTCAGCTCCAGGGCCCTTGTATTTGCTGCTCTGGAAGTCAGCTCACTGTAGTCTACTGACTCTAGTTGAAAATATTCATTTATACCCCAAATATTTTTGAATGTCTACTATGCCAACATGATATAAGTTGAATTGTGTTCCCTTCCCCCAAGAAAAGATGCCAAAGCCTTAACCCCTGGTATCTGTGAATGTGACCTTATTTGGAAATAGGCTCTTTGCAAATATAATCAAGTTAAGATGAGGTCATATTGGAGTAGGGTGAGCCCTATCATACTCCAATACAGTTTGTGTGCTTATCAGAAGAAGAGACCTAGACCCTGACCCAGAGGGAAGACTACCATGTGAAGATGGAGACTGAGATTGGAGTTATGCTGCTAGAGCCAAGGAAGGCCTGGGGCTACAGGAAGCTAGAAGAGACAAGGAAAGATCCATCTCTAGGGGCTTTGGAGGGAGCATGGCTTTACCAATACTTTGATTTTGGATGTTCAGCCTCCAGAACTGTAAAAGAATAACCTTCCATGGTTTTAAGCCACTTACTTTGTGGTACTTTGTTATGGCAGCCCTTGGAAACCAATTCAATGGCATATTGGGAATCTAGCAGAGAATAAGGCAGTCTGCCCTGATAGAATGTGCATTTTGATGAAGGAGGCATGACAATAAACATGGATGAATGAATAGGAAAATGGCAGATTCAGTTACTGAAGGGATTCAACAGGGTCATGTAACATTTCAGGTCTTACTTGAAGGAGAAACCCATTGTAGGGTGGGTTGGAACCTGATCGTATAGGGCCTTGGGATGATATATGGGAAAAGGGATTGTCATGGAGCCAGGGTGGCTGTGGACAGACCTAAATGGGTTGTTCGAATGGATGATAGTGGCTTGGAAGAGAACGGTAGCAATGGAGAGTGAAATGGACAAATTCAGTGTATCTCGTGATGATGGAACTAAAGATCTTGCTTTGGAGATATGAGAAAATGAAGAATGAAGGATGAATCTAGATTTTCGGTTTAAGCCCAAACCATTTATTTTTAGGTAGATGGTGAGGTCATTTGTTAAAATGGAGAAGATTAGGTTAGGCAGGTATTGGGGGTTCGAGGGAGAGAATCAAGGATTCTGTTAGGTTTGAGATACCTGTTAAGCATCTTTGTAGAGATGCACGCAAACCATTAGCTATGTGAGTTCAGTAGCAAGAAGGCTCCAAAATCCAGGGTCCTTCTCACTGTCCCAAGGCCTCTAATGAGACTGGAGAAAGTGTTTTTCTTCCTATTGGAAGCCTTCTCTTTCTCCTGTGGATATGCACCTTGGGTGGTCCTGAATAACTACTAATGCTAAAAAACTTGCTAAGTAGCATGAAAGTTTTCCAATTCCTTCACCAAATATTTGAGCTTCAAAGCTTCATGCAGCATCTTCAGAGTTGTGTCTAGCTTCATGGGCAGAGTTGGGTCTCTTGGGGATTCCCACATAAACTGAGTGGAAGGGTTGGGGGAAGCTGTAAGTGACCCTGCACAGTATTCCCAGGACTCCAGGCTTCAAGCTACTTGACTAATTAATAAAGCAGAGAACCTTTTGCTTTGCACAGACCCACTTTCTGCAGTTCAGGCATTTCTGGCTGTTGTTATTCCCCCAAGTTAAAGAAATGGTCTGTCTTTACTAACTCAATGCAGATATTTGAGGGATCCCTGTGTGCAAAAGGGCATTGTCTAAATGCTCAAGACAATAGGCCTCGTTCCCATGGATTTAAACCTCAGTCTTAAAGAAAGGAGAGGAGAGCAGACTCAAAGGGGACAATAAGAGTGTGGGTTGGGGCGGAGGACTGAGGAGGAAGTAAGGTTCAGGGCTTCCCATCCCTCAGCACAGCCTCCTCCCCCACTGACTGGGCACTCGGTCCCTGCCACGGCACCTGCCGTATCCTTCTGCAGCTTTTCTCTGCAAGTCCGCACTGGAGTCAGTAATGGGCTTTGGACACGGGGGGCTTTTCAGCAAGGTGAAGGGACGCAACAAGAGAGGATTGCCTCAGGCAACGCTTCACCTGACAGCAGCAAATTTGAGATTTTCTGCTGCAACTTGTCATTAGCAACACAGAGGTGCACACGAAAGAAACCAAAGAAAATTGCCCACTGACCCTGCATATCCCAGACTCAGGAGACACTTGTCAGGGCCCACGGAGTCTCATTCCTTCCTGCGTTTCCTCATTATTTCCTGACCAATTCACAGAGGAGAATTAACCAGAGCCCCGCAAATAGGATGCTTACAGTCAGAAGTAAGAAAGTTAAGAAGGGAAAGATTGAGGACTGAGAGATCAAGCCCAACTGGGGAATCCAGGAGGGCTTCCTGGAAGAGCTAGCATTGCGTTCTGAGTACTGAAGAACACACAGAATTTGGACATGTAGAGATAGGGGAGAAAGAGGGCACATGCCAGCAGAGGAAAGAGGCTGAGGGAAGGAACAGAGGTGGAGAAGCCCAGAGCACATGAAAAAAGCGGTGGTCAAGATGACTGCAGACCACCCTGAGGGCTGCAGGGTTCAAACCAGGGGCCCAAGGGAAAGCGAAGTTTGTGTCATCCTGAGATACTCAGAAACACTGTGACCCACCCGTTTACCTGCGTTTCTCTTTTCCCTCTCTTGAGCACATCTTTCTCTGTTGGAGACTCATTTATAATTCAGGCAGCCTCCTTCAGAGGGAGCAGGTGTTACTTTGAGATGAAACACTTTGGGAAACAGAATGCACAAGTGGGAAGGCAATGTGTCACAGCACAGCCAGGCAGAGGGGAGCGTGGGTCAAGGCAAGGGCAGGGCAAGAGGGGACTAGTTGGTATGAAGTGAGAAGGCAGCATAGGAGAGTGTTATTTCCTTTAGTGACACTGTGATTTACAATAAGAAATATATATTTGGTCTCAGTCCGTTTCTGGCACAGAGTTCCGAAAACCCTTGGAATTTCCTAAGTTGAGGGTCATCAAGGTGTCTGTGCTATGTTAATGAGATAACTTTTGGTCCCCTTCCTTGGGTACCCTGTGATTACAACTTTGGAACTTTCAGTCCCACCCCTGGACCTCCAGGAAAGGGAGAGGGGCTGGAGATTTAGTTCAGTTTCCAATGGCCAATGACTTAGTCAGTCATGACTATGAAGCCTCCATAAAAACCCAAGAAGACAGCGAGATGGTCCTTTTCTCCTGAGAGCTTCATGTTGGAAACCAGAATGCCTCCCCAAGCCTCAAGAGGACAGAGGCTCCTGTGTTCGGTACCTCGCCCTATGTATCTCTCCATCTGACTATTGATCTGTATCCTTTAATATCCTTCATAATAAATCAGTAATCTAGTGAGTAAATGGGTTCCCTAAGTTCTGTGAACTGTTCTAGCAAATTAATCAAACCCAAGGAGGGGGTCATAGGAGTATCTGATTTATAGTCAGGTGGTCAGAAGTACAAGTAACAGCCTGGGCTTGAAACTGGGGTCTGAAGCTGAGGGCAGGGGCAATCTTGTAAGACTGAGCCCTCAACCTGTGGAGTCTGATATTTTCTCTGGCTGGAAAGTGTCAGAATTGAGCTGAATTCTCGGACACCCTGCTGGCATTAGAGAATTGCTTGTTGGTGTGGGGGAGCCTCCACACACATGCTGATACTGGGTAGGGAATCTTTTTCACCTTCCTGCCCCAACACACACTCTATCTTTGAAAATCTGGATTGACATCACCCTCCTTCAACCATACTATCCATGATTCCATCGCTAGAATTCCTTTCTTTGAGTCTTTAATAGCTCATTCTTCAAGATGCCCTTTTTAAAATGCTCATATACTTACGAAGGTCTGTCTACCCTGGATCCCTCAGAAAGCAGAGCCTGAAGTAAGTGCTTAAGTATATCTGCTTTATCAGGGAGGGTAATCCCCAGGAGCAGGAGTAAGGGAAAAGGGGAGCACAGGGAAAGCCAAGAGAAGGGCATATTTTCAAGCTGGCCACAACCAATATAAGTTACAACTGCTCATTTTATGAGACCATCTTCTGAGGCCATATAACCCTATATGCAACATTCTTTCTCAGTCTGGAGGAGTAAGAGAACGATGTATCTGCTGGCTCCCATCTGCTGGAGACATTTGGCCCATGGGATGTGAATTCCTCCACTCTTCCTCGTTGCACATGCATGAACACCAGGCAGGCCACCAGGCATTTTGTGTCAGAGTCAACAGGGAAGCCTGCAGGTGAACTCTGTGGCCTGGGTCAGGCCAGGTGAAGGTTGTTCGGACCCACATAGAACTGGTCACTGCAGTGAAGACTATGGATGAAACAAGTGGCCCTTGGAGAGGCCCAAGAGTTTCTAGAGATTCCTAAAAGATATCTGGTTCAGGGACAGTCCATTTCATTAGCAGGTCATGCCTTGGTTACCAGTTAGCTCTGTAGCAGGTACCTGCCTGCTAGCAAAGCCCTAAGAGCAAGAGATGTCACTGAACCTGGCTGAGGGTGGAAGTGCTGGGGGTGGGGTGGGCCTCAGACAAGCTCACTGCCCCACCTTCTGACCCAGGTTGGGGTGTGGCTGTGATGTGAATCACCTTGAAAGTCTATGTTGGATTACTTACCTTCACGGGGAGGCAGGCCCCTAAAGGGCCTCAGCAAACAAATATAACCCCAAAGACAAGGCATTAAAGAGGCTCAAGAGGATCCAGCATTATTAATGGCCTATTCAAGCCAGGGAAAATCAATAGCTGTTTAGAAAGGGCTTTGGGGAAGAAACTAGTTTTGATTAAAAAAAAGGAAAAATAAATACTTGCTCTCCGTGAGGATGAGAGATTGAGGCAGGATTTCCCCTAGATTGACAGTGTTTCTATAAACTTTTGATAGACACCTGACAAGAAGGAGGGTCTGTGCGTGAATAGAAATTAATGACTAGATTGATTTCTTAATCTGATTTTCCCTTACCCCTATCCAAAGATTCCAAATTTCAAAGGAGAAAATACATAGTTTTCTAAAACACATTAATACCTTTATTCTCCAAACACTCAGGAAACTAAAAAGGTTTTTAAAGCTCCACAGGGCACATTTGAAATGCTGCATACTTTTAGTTTGGCAGGGAGAGTAAAAACAAGCCCAGATTCCATTTGAAGGGTACAGTGTTTATCTAATACTTTTCTCCAGGAGCTCCAGGCTCTGCTGAATGTAAACACTTTCTCCTTTCCCCGAGGGGAAAGAGGTGGCTTTATTGGCCCAGTTTGGCAGCCAGAGAAGCAAAGCATGTGATGGAGAAACAATTTGTCCAAGAGAACACGGTGACAGTGTGAGGCATGATTCTCCTCTACTTTCTGTCTTGGTTAAATTGCTGCTTCAGACTAGAAATCACTGTAAAGACTCTGAATTAAGCACCAACATTTTAAAGGGGGAAGAAGAGGGGCCTCTTAGATCTCAGAGGGCGATTCCTTCAGTGTCTGGAAATCCACTTCTGTTCACTTGCCCTTCACCCAGCAGGACTAAAGCCGAGCACTTATCTGTGGCCAACAGGCCCGAACTGCACTAATCCAGTGAGGACTCTCCTGGGCCTCCCAGTAACTGTGTCCAGAATCAGGGTGCTGGCATCCACCCCAGTGACCCAGTGTGGCTTCTGTCGTGATCTAGTGATACGTGAGTTCAGTACCCCTTTGTTTAGGGCCTTCTATGTGCTTTCCTGAGCAGAGCCCCGAGCGGCCACATGAGGCTACACTTGCAGAGGTGAAAAGGAGGACCATTTGGTGCTGACTCCAGGGGCCATGTCCCCGAGGTGTGGTAGGCCTGCAGGGTCCCTGGCATCCTGTGACCAGGAGCCTGGGTGCAGGGGAAGGTAGCACAGCCCTGTGAACAGCTGTCCCCACTTTGCTTCAAACCCCAGCACTGTCGCTTATAGTTGTTGGTCCTAGGGAAGTAACCTTGCTGCCCTTGGGCCTCCTCTGTAAAATGAAGGTAATAATCTCCACCTCAGAGTGAGGGAATTGAGTTATATCATATGTATAAATGCCTGGCACACAGGAGACATTCAATAATTCTGGTCATTGTTCTCACTGGTTTAATTCCAAGTGTCTCTATTTCATTAGACTGGAAGCTGTGCTTCCCTGATTCCCTTTGTCACTCCTGTTTAGGCTTGTATCTGTTAGGGAGGTCCACAGGTGGAAAGTTACAGGCATTCTGGAGCATTCCTTAAAGCACACCCAGGGTTCCCATAGGAAAATCTGGAGCTTCCGGACTGTGGGGCCCAGGCCCCTCTGCAGGGTGGGGTGAAGTGGTGTTTGAACACCCTTGTTTTTCTTTGCAGATTTCTTTGGAAATTTGAAAGGGGAGAGCTTGTTGGTAATGAGACAGTGTTTTCCATCTCCGTCTTCCCCATCAGATGGTGTCTATCAGGCTTGGGCGTGGGGAAGGGGATCAGATCTCCAGAGAATCAGGATCTGCTCCCTGTTTTCTTACTGGCTAGGAGGAATTCCTTTAGGGGAAAAAAAATTGTCAGAGGAAGAAAAATCAATATGGTCCTTGGAAAAGCTGCACGGCTCCCCTCTCTCCTTCCCATTCCTTCCCACTGCTCCTGCAGCTGCTGCTCAGATGCCCGCACAGCTAACCTTGACAGACAAGCCCCACTTCCTCCCCCACAACCCGTTCCCCTGGGGCTGCATTGTGCCATTTGTGCCCTTGCATGGGCCACACACACCGCCCCAAGGGTGCACAAGAACACATATTACAGGTGTGTGCAGTTTGTGCTGGAGAAGGAGTGAGTGTCTTTGTCTTCCACCGGCATCGCTGAGTTATCTACGGGCTTTTTGCTTTTTCAGAGATTACATGAGGAACTGAGAGCCTTCCTGGTATGGGATGAATCACCACCCCCTACCCCCAATTCATATGCTAAAGTCCTAATTCCCACTACTTCAGAAAGTGACTGTATTTGGAGATAAGACCTTTAAAGAGCTAATTAAGATACAATGAAGTCATAAGGTACAATGGGCCCTAATCCAATATGACTGGAGTCCTTATAGGAAGAAGAAACTTAGACACAGAAAGACCATGTGAAGACATAGGGAGAAGACGGCCAAATACGAGACAAGCAGAGAGGCCTCAGTAGAAACCAATGCTGTTGGCACCTTGATCTGGGGCTTCTAGCCTCCCGACCTTGAAAAAAGAAATTTCTGCTGTTTAAGCTCCCAGTCTGTGGTACTTCTTTATGGCAGCCCCAGCAAACTAAAATACTTCCCATTTGTCGCCCCGCCAGGCGTGGCTCTGCGGTTGAGCATTGACCTAGGATCCAGAAGTCGGAGGTTCGATTCCTGGTCAGGGCACATGCCCGGACTGCGGGCTGGACCTCCAATGACTCTCTCATCATTGATGTTTGTCTGTCTCTCTCTCTCCCTCTCCTTTCTTCTCTCTGAAATCAATAAAGATATATTTAAAAAATAAATAAATAAAATACTTCCCATTTGTGTACTGTCAAGTCTTGCGGTTGTTTTTAACTGGGAATCTCTCTTTTTCTTCAGTTTGAGGGATATATTCAAAGGGAGCTTGTTTGATTGATTTAGTGACGTCGATCAGAAACACTCCATGAAGCTCTTGGCAGGTTTACAAAAGGACAAAATGCAAACCCAGGTTCACCGGTGTTGGCGCATTTGCACCGCGGGCCCTAAGCTGCAGAGGTGACCTGAGAAGGTGGACCTCTGTGACCAACACAAAAGGCTGTGAGTTCATGAGATTTGTCCTGCCAAACAGTGGCAGAAAAAAATGAGCAATTATGATAGCAAGCTCTTTACTTTAAAAATGGATTTATAAGCATCATTAGGGAACTTGATATTTGTCTCACTGAAAAGGCTCTCTTTTTATTTAGTAAGAAATATGTTTCTGCCAGTTGTAATTCTAGTTAACCTAATACAGTGTGTTCTGGGCTTCAGTTTTTCCTTCAGTTGTTAATAATTTGATAAACCTTTATTACATCAGCAGTTCTTTGGGGCCAGAAAACTAGAATTTTTTATAACAATAACTTTCTTTTGAAAAGCACTTTCAAAGAAGTCCCAAAACAACCCCCTGTAAAGCAGTACATGTATTGTTTCTAACAACTAGCATTTGTGTAGTACTTTATCTTTTACAAAGCACATTCACACACAACGTCTTGTTTAATTGCCAGAGAAGTTCAATGCAGAGAAGTTCAACAAACTGGTCGAAGATACACAGCAGTTTTTAATGCTATGCTGGGATTAGAACCCATGCCAAAAGTTTTTTTATGACACCATCTTTTTTCTTCATAAATAGGCTTAGAGTTGTGGCTTCTGATGGTCTAAAAACTCGATAACTAATTTCTACCCATTCATTCTTCCAGACCCAGTTCAGATATCACTTCTTCTGTGCAGACTCCCCAGATACAACGCAGACCTAATTGCTTCTTCATAGCCTCAAACTTGGGCCCTTCCTAGAGCTCTCACCCCTCTCGTTTATATTTTGGTTATCTATGTACCCATCTTATCACCCCAATAGACTGAGCTCTGTGAGGCTGAGAGGAGGACTTACTCAGCCCAACCATCCCAATGCTCAACCAACAGAGCTTGATGCATGTGTAGGGTGTGAAGCTGAATTGAATTCACATGCCCCAGAGGTGAGGTTCAGAGCTGCTCCTTGGCCCAACAGGAGTTCATTGCTTTCTGGAAGTGGATGGGAACATAGGTGCCTCATTCACAGAATTGGATACATTCTTCCGGATTGGGGGGGAGGGGTACCTAATTCAAACCACCCTGCACCTACATTAATGCCATCTTCCTGCTACCCTCTGACTACATTTATACTTTGGCTTCCTAGTTCTTTTGTTTTTTTCTCGGGTAGGTTTCAGTGGTTCTAATCACCGATCCTACTTCCTACACCCTCCTTCTGCTCCCAGCCCTGGTCCACAAACCTGGAGGAAACTCCCAAATCAAAGTGGCCTTCAAAATGGGGACCCAGGCCCAGCCGGGTGGCTCCGTTGGTTGGAGCGTCATCCAGTACACCAAAAAGGTTGCGGTTCCATTCTGGCTCAGGGCACATCCCTAGGTTGCAGGTTCGACCCCCGGCCTGGGAGTGTAAGAAGGGCCACAGATCAATGTTTTTCTCTCACATAGATGTTTCTCTTTTGCTCTCTTTCTCTCTCCCTTTCTCGCTCTCTAATATCAATAAACATCCTTGGGTGAGGATTACAAAAAACAACAACAAAAAATGCTGACCCAATGACCTTCAAATTCCAACCTGGGGCTGTTGAGGGGCCAGGGGCAGCAAAAACTTGGCCTGTTAAGTTTACCACTCTGTTAATAGCTCAGAAATGTTACTACTGATAGGATGTGATTTAGAAAATTTTTCAGCCCATAATTTTTCAGAATGGTGAAAGATAACACAATTATCCATTTCAACTGCTAAACATTATCCATATGGGTATTTTCCATCACTGGTTCTTCTGTAGTCTCTGGGCTTGCTGAAGGTGTTAGATAAACAGTGACAATGGAACACACTCTCAAGTCCCGAACAGTGCCACTCCCAGGATCGCCGTCAACCCAGATCTGACCCCTAAATCCTTCTCTCATCCTCACCCACGCTCCAGACTCTCAATAGCTTCTTTGTTTGGGGGAGGTTTTCTTAAAATTGCAGGTTGAGCTGCTGGTTCCTGACACCAGGCAGAGAGCAGGCTGCACACAATTCTTCCTGGGCAATTCACTCAGAGCAGAGTGATCTTTTTAGAGGCTCGAGAATATCAATATTCGGCTGCTTTGCTAAAATGCTTCCCGTCTCTCACAGTCAGAGAAATCTGCTTGCCTTGAGCTAGCCTCCAGTTTCTTGTTAAGAGCTAATTTTAGAGCTAATTTGGGTTCCATTAGTATATGGTTCTGTTGCAAATCTGACATTAACATTGGCGGCTTGATGAGTAACAAAGGGAGGGAAAGCCTTTTACCCTAACTGCAGCAATGCAGGCACATATGGTGTCATTTTTCAAGGAACAGATTTTTGTCTTTCATGCCATTTCAGAACTGTTTCCTTCTGAAATTACCAGCTCTAATTTAATGCAGAACATGCCTAGATGTTACTGCAGAAACCTAGTTAAACTGAGAGAGCTGGCAGGTCCCACAAATTTGCAAAAACAGTGCTCATTTGCACAGTGTAATGCCTCTCAAGTCCATGCTCATGAACAGGGACTGAGCCACCAGCAAGTGTGGGGCTCTTCTCCCCAGGGTGACAGAGCCTCCTGCTCTGTGAGTCAATTGGTGATACCCAGAGTACCATCCTGGGGATGCTGAGGAGAGAGGGTGC
The DNA here is from genome assembly GCF_054644295.1 of Miniopterus natalensis. Classification (NCBI taxonomy): domain Eukaryota; kingdom Metazoa; phylum Chordata; class Mammalia; order Chiroptera; family Miniopteridae; genus Miniopterus; species Miniopterus natalensis. The sequence goes on along the minus strand of NC_142086.1, from coordinate 48,174,482 downwards.
CAACATCTTCTTCTTCTTCCCTCTCTGCCTTTGCCCTTAGAATGAGAGCCATGTAATGATTGTGTTTCTGAGGCTGGAGCTCTGCTTCCACAAGCCCTAACAAGGGGAAGTTAAAGCATTTCCCTTCCACCCCATGGCCAGTTGAGTCTTCCTCTGCTGTCCATGTGTTTGGGCCAACATGGCTTTAACTGAGCTCTGTGAGTCCAATTGTGGCAAGGAGGACACGAGGCCTACTTGCTAATCTGAACAATGCCCGTGGCTGGCTGGATGACCCGGTTCCCTGAGCTTCTATTGCCTCCCCTTTAAAATGAGGGAATTCTGAGATTCTCTGATATTGACACTCAATAGCCTGTAATAGTAACTTGCATTTATCTAACTTTTTACATTTTTCTGAGAACTTTCACGTGTGTTATGTCCCATGATCTTCACAACATCCTGTGAGGCAGGCGTTCCTGTCTTGGGAAATTCTGACTCAGAGAGGTGAGGAAACTTACTCAAGGTCACACAGCTGGTAAGAGGGAGGGCTGGGACTTGATCCCACTTGGCCTCACTCCCAGCTCAGGGCTCTCAGAAGTTAACAAACTGAATCAGAAACTAAGCTTTAAACATTGCATCTCATCACCAGGGGCCATCTTACAGAACAGATAGCCATGCCCAACAGGCTTACACTATTCAAACTTTTCCTAGGTGGGAATACTACACGGTGACTTGGAAAATTATATTCTTGCTTTGAGACATGCAGTATCATGAATGAGCACCCAGAAGGGCTGAAATGTAGTAGGAAAAGTATTGGAACTGGTTCTAATCTTGGCTCTGTCTCAAGTCGCTGTGTGACGTTGAACAAGTACCTTGGCCTCTCTGAGCCTCTGTTCCTAAATGAGGCAGGTTCTCCTAATTAATTTCCCTTTGGATAGGTCTATGGTTCTATGGCAATAGGTTCAATGTCAAAATCAAAGAATCTTTAGTCAGGGAGCAATCTTCATGCAGAAGACATTTAAACTCTGAAAAATACAAAATGTTCCAGGAAGTTAAAAAGTGAAGTTGATAGAAAAGCAACCAAAGCAAGTTACATCTGTAAGTGACCTCGCAAAGGCTAAAACAGGGGTCACACTCAAATCCTACAGAAGCCAGGCAAGTTAATAACGAAGGAAGCAGGCACAGTATAGGACAACAGGGAGTGGTGGGAACTATTGTAAGTTGGCAAGCACTGCCTGACCACTCTACTCCAGGCAAGTGTTACCAGGCAAAAATGTAGATGCAGTGCAAATAATTTTCCACCTTTTCAAGAGAACTTGAGATCTGAATATTCATGTGGAATAGCCTAATTTTTAAACATTGGAAACAAATCTAAAGACTTAAAAATCCTTTCATACCAAACAAAATGTGTCTGTTAGCCATATGCTGCCCAAGAGCCCCAGTTTGTTAATTCCCTGCTAGCATCTTCTGAGTTAATTTGTGTCTCTTTGCCTTGAACAATTCCAGAGGGCCTGTTTCCTGGCCTTACTTGGGAGCATGCTGCAGTAGTGACCTGCCTGTATCATTTCAAGTCAACAATGCTCTGCGTCACACAAATCCCATTTTCCTGTCCTTTGAGGCTGGACCCCTGACAAGTGCCAGCTCTCACGCCCGGTTCCCACTCTGCCTGCTTGAAAATAACCTTCTCCAGAGAGACAAACAACAGTGGGAGGGGAAAAGAGTGATTTGGCCTTGCTAGTAGGGTAAAACAGATGAGATAATTTTTTTTCTTGTTGTCATTACTACTTTATTGGATTACATAACCATTTTTATTGTTAATTTAGGTACAAATTAATTGCTGTACAAATGAATGAAAACACAGATGAATGCCCTCACCATTACTTGAAACTTAAATGGCAATTACTTGGCTTTGTAATCCAATACAGCAAATATTAGTGCAGCTATGGTGCGTCCTCTGGTCTAATTCACTGCTAATGGGAAGAGTGGATGTCCCTGGAGGTTCCTTAACAACCTGAGCAAACCTGGGAGGAAGGTGTTGCTGACCCCAGAGCCTCTGTGTCTGCCAGTCTCCTCTTTCCAAGTGCGAATGAATAAAGGTATTAGATTTGACAGTATTTTCATGTCCTGTTTTTTCCTCTGAAGGACTCTTATCATACCTTGTGATTCTGTAGTTATTTTTCTCTTCAGAGCCACATGTAAAATGTCAGTCCTGGAAAGCTCATTAGGAAAACTCCTGTGCAGGCAACACCCACAGAACCCCAGCTTGGGCGTGAGAGGCCTGCTGGTACACCTGCAGTCCCAGTACTGGCCCCGTGAAGGTTCTGATCACACTTGGCTAGAACTGTCTAGTTATTTGACAGACTCTCCCCTGAATGGACTACAAACATCTTGAAGGCAGGGAAAGCATCCTACCCATCTTAGTGCCCCACTCAGGGCATGGCCCTTGGTATTGGTGTGGGCAGAGATGCTCAGAAACAAACAAAAAGCTTGCCGAGCCCCTCACTTTATCTGTCTGCAGCACCTCCTCAGTGTACTCAGTGTATCCTCTCTATACGGATACCACACAAGTAATTTCCTTCTTTGTGTGACAGACTTTTCTAATTTCCTGACTAATTTTGTCATCTTCCATGAAACAGTGAAAGTAAAAATATCCATATAGAAATATATCCACGTTTTCCATTTCCAAATCAATCCCATCTCCCCCTTACAAATACAATATAGTTACTTTTTGATCAAACAAAAAGATATTGTATGAATAATGGAATTTTACAGTATAAATTTTTTTTTAATGACAGGAAGAAAGTCCCTTAGTGGGTAGCAGTCGATGCCAGACTCTAGATTAAATCTAACAAATATATTTTTCTTGCCCTTGAGATAGTTGAAGTTTTTATGATGAGATTTTAGATTCTCATCACAAAGAACTGAAGGCTAAGAGTTCCATTACTAGCTTTCTTTAAACACTATAGCCATCTGAGAGCCTGTTTAGAATTCAGAGAATCTGAGTCACTTGCAGGAAATTTTTTTAGTCTGCATACTTTACATTCCAATAGAAGAGCTCTTAACTTTTTGTCAAAAGTGGTTTAAAGCATTAATTGTAAGCCAATTATAATGCATCAATTGTTAGAAAATTTATTGTATTTGTTGTTGATTTTCTTATAGAGATTAATTGCATATGTTTGTGGTGGCCAACCTGGGGTTCTTTGCCTCCCTGCTCAAGAACTGAGAAACATGGGAAATTCACCTTCTGAGAGTCAAACCACTGTTCTGAACTTTCATCAGTATAAGTCCTTTTTATCATCAAAATATTCCCAGACCCACTCCCACATGATAATATTTATTGATTGAGAAAATACATATTGGCAAAAAGCTATTTTGAATTATGATCACTCTTTACATTGTATATATTTTATTAATTGCTACATCATATTAATATTTTTGACAAGTACTAGTACTAAACTAGAGCAAACTATGTTAGTTATTCAACCTTCAGGCACTCACAGATTAGTTGCCTTCTCAAAATAATTCCCTCTACTCTCAGATCAGGGAAATCTTTTATGAAACTGTAAAATGTAAACATAATTAATAATCACAGTCAAGTAATGCAATCATCTTAAGTGGATTCTGGCCCAGGTTGAAGTTAGACTTTACTGATGACATTAACACATCCAAAGAAACAAGGTTTTAGTCACAAAAAGACTTGGTTGCCAATGAAAGCCAGAAGAGGTAGCTCTACCAGGTGATCGCTGGAGGCACCCACCCAGACCTGCCCAGGGAAGATGTGCACTGACCTAGGGGCTGCCTCAGGTCCTGCTGGAACAGCCAACTCCTTATGTTCCACCCCAGGCTCAACTGAGTGTTCTTGTTGCCAACGGAGAGCAGTCAGATATTCTGACGGTTGTATTTCATTGCAGATGAATGTCCTGGCATTAGATCATATAACCACCTTAAGAGCTTGGGTAAGGTGAGACCAGCCCGAAGCAATGGCTGACAGGGCAGGCATCTGGAGCCTGGCCCTGAGGCCTGTAAATAGCTTGGGGCAGCCACCCTACTTTTTGCATCAACATGAGCCATGATTTCCCAACTTCAGCACTATTGAAATTTTGGCTCTCTTACTTTTTTGTTGTTGAGGGCTATTTTGTGCATTTGTAGTATGTTGAATGACATCCCTGGCCTCTCCTTACTAGACGCCAGTAGCACCAATCCTTCATCCCACCCTCTAGTTATGACAACCAAATATGTCTGCATATATTCCCCCAAAGGGGGAAAAAATTACTCTCTTTCCCCAACTGAGAACCACTAGCATGTACCATTCCTGTCAAATGTCCACAGGATGCAACTATATGAGGTTCTTCTAAAAGACCAACTCATTCCTGAATGTACAGTACATTTGATTTATATACAGTGTTGCCTTTTTCCAAAGGATGCTAGAATTCTTGAAAAATCAATTTCAAGGAGCTTGTAGTTAATTTACAAATATGGTCAGGCTCCACTTCACTATAATGCAAAGGAAATAGTGATTCTGGCAGCTGAGTAAACTGAAACTTTCCTTTGATGACCTGGTGATTCAAGAGTCATCTTTCTGAACACCAGTTATTCTTATTGAAAAAGTGTAACAGGATGGGTTGTTCTGGCCAGGGGAGTTCCTGGAAGTTTTTGATATTTTGTTGTTTTAAAAAATAAATCCTTGATTTTTGATTCCTTATTATTTACCTCTTTTTCCCCAAAATAGTATAAAATGATATTCCAGTTACCTGAGAAATTCAATTAGCTTTATGCTGATAAATTGAGAATTTTTGCTAAAGGATTCTTCCATTGGAAACTCCTTTACCTGAGAAGCGCATTCTCACCACAGTCAACCCGCTCAGCAGTGTAGAGTTCACCAATGCTCCTACTTCTAGAGAAGTTTTCATCTGGTTCTGTTCAGGAGCGAGGTTTTCCCTCTTGACCTCATCCCTACTCCTGGTTCCCGAAGCCACCATTTGCTGTTCCAGGTCTTACAAGCACCCAGTGCTGCTGTGGGTGGGGACCCACACTGAGCCCCACACCGAGCCTCACACTGAGTGCCTCCCATCTGCTCCCTTACTTACCCATCCCCTCTCACTTCAGGGACTCAGGTGCTTTCACTCCACTTGTGCTGGCTCCAGCTGCCTCTTTCTGTTCCCCAAGCCCGGTTTTGTCTGGTCTTCGGGAGAGGAAAATCTGGTTCTGCGAGCACACTCTGAGCCTTTGTGTCTAAGCCCTCTGTGGTTTTTGTATGTGGACTGGGGTGCCCTTGGGTACCAGTGAGAGAGCAGAGGGAAAGGGAAACACACAGATTAACTATGGGAGATGTAACCCTGTCTTCTGTCTTACCAACTGTGTGAGACAGAAATGAAGACAAAAGGGGTACCGATCACGACAGCCCTGCACAGGAAGCCCCTTCTCGGCTGAGGCACACAGCATCTCAGGATGCTGGAGCTTTTGTTGAACTTCAACTTTTAGTATTTTCCTGCTAGGGGGAAAAACAACCACACACACACACACACACACACACACCCCTTGCTTGGCTCTTTAGCCATAGTATTAAAAAGAGCCTCTTTTGGGGCCCTGGGATATAAAGTAAGAGTTCTGAGTTTGAGGCCCTGCAAATGACTCCAATGGGAAGCCAGCTGGAAGAATGAGTGGTTACCAGACCCCAAAAACAGGCAGGCTAGTCCCCCCTCAAGGAGACCCCTCTGATGAGAACAAGGAACCCGCGGCAACGGCAGCTGCTGTCCACCTTGCCAAGGCTTTCAGTGACAGTAAGAGGAGAGGAACCTGGTCTCGCCGTGGCGAAGGAGGTAATGTAAGCGATCGTCTTCGAGGTGCCATTCCTTTCCCCCCCAGCAGGGTGGGCTGTGTGACGGCACAGACACCCGGCAGCTGCTGCTTGCCCTTCTGGTGACTGTGCCCGAGAGACGCGGCCTTTGTGCAGAAAAGCCCCACCCAGAGCACCTGACACTGCAAGTGAGGCTCCGTTGGTATCTCAGTCTCCGCCCAGCTGCTCAGCTGGGTGCCTTTGGAAGGGCACACACCGCGGCCTTTCCCACTACAGCCTTCCTTCAAGGGTCCCGCTTTCCCCCAGTGAGAAGCAAGGGACCAAACTGACGGAGCCTGCTGGGTGCCAGATGCTTTACTACTTTATTAACATTTTGTTAATCTTATTTAATCACCTCCGCAATCATGGGAAACGGGCATTTTTGCCATGCCCATGTTACAAATGAAGTAATTTGCTAGAAGTCACCCAGCTAGGAGGACTTGGCAAGTCACAGAAAGGGACTGATGTGGAGGCTCTGAACAGTCACCTACTGGTACACGGTGCTGCTTTCCCCCACAAGTCGTGGCTGAGCAGTGACCCAGACAATGAAAGAAGAATCACTGCTGAGGACAAGAGAGATTTTCAGCTGCCTCCTCAGGCAGGAGCGCAGGGAAGGGCTCTGCCTGGGGAGGCCTGTGACAGTGGTTATCGACCCGAGACAGAACCAGCCACGTAGGCTTTCCTGAGAAAAAAAAAAATCACCATTCTCTTCAGAAATGCAATTTTTTTAGATTAAAAAAAAAATCTCAAATCTGCTTTCTCAACGGTAATTTTATTACTACCTCGTCTATTTCCCAGTTGGCATTTGCAGCAATAAAATGGCTTGCGGGCCAGTCAGGGGAATGAGGGCAGGGGCAGGGGGCGGGGAGAGAAGCTGGGGAATTCTGTGTCCTTCCCTGAGTCTGGGTCTGAAAGGAACCCCGAGAGGGAGGAGAGGTGGTGGCCGCTGGAAAGAAAAGCCCATGCTCCCTGGGCCTGTAGGAAGAAAGTGGTAGGGCCCCCGAGAGAGCGGTTGCGGGAGGCCTTGCGTGCTCATCTTGGCCGCAGGCGTGCGGGGCCGTGTGTGGAGCGGCGCTGAGCCCCACATCCGGTCGGAAGTGCAAGTCTGGAGCTGCTGGCGGGGGACGCTGCAGCTGTTCTGGGGATCTGCACAATTAGAATTCTCCTGGCGCTCAGTGCCCGCAGGAATCCAGTCACGTGGTGGCCCCGGTGCCTGGAGCCGGGGTCAGTGCGAGCTCAGCCTGAGTGCAAAAGCGTTCCTTCCCTCTGAGACACATCCTGCCGGGCTTTGCTCACAGCAGCCCTCACCACCTGCAGGAAAGGGTCCTGCACACGACCCAGGCTAGGTTTCTGGGACACACGGAATCCCTTTGCCAGCCTGCCGCTTCCATCAGAAGCTCTGTATTGATACCTGCTCCTTGAATTCAGCTTCCTCTCCGCCACAGTGCTGACTTCTCGCCACTCGCGAGGATGTGGTTCCTGGGTGACTTTAGGGCTCCAGCTTTCGAGAGATCACGTCTTTCCTATCCTGCTCCCCTTGCCAAGAGTATGTAATTAATTAAAAGGGCAAAAGCTTTTATTAGAATTTCCTGAATCAAAACCAAGACTTTGTTATTTCTGGGTTTGGGGGCATTGAAAAAGCACCAGACTTCCCTCTCTTCCACTTCCTCCAAGTCTCTTGATGGAGACGCATTTCCCGTCATTTACGCTCATGTCTACGGTGTAAATCTCCTAGATTCTCTCCCCCCAGCCCACTCACCCGCCCCTTGGCCAAATGAGGCGCTGCACCCAAGATTTTGCCCAACCGAGCCTCCCCTGATCCACTTTGTTCTTATCACTGATAACTTCCTCCACACCCGGGACCAACAGCTATTTCCCAAGGGAATCCAATTCCCCCTGCCGTTTTCCAGTTTCTTCTGTGTGGGTGCTTGTGGTCCTTCCAACACCCTCATTCCTGTGAAAACACCTCCTGTCAGAAACCACTACTCTCCGATGTAATGGGCACTAATGTTCGGTCAGAAATTCGTGCTCTCCTAGCAGCAATCACAGTTTTCCTGTCAGGAATCACTGTTGTGTCAGAAACCACCACTCTTCTTTTAAAAATCACTGTCCTGAGAAATATCATCACTCTCTTCAGAAATCCTGTTCTCTCGTCAGAAATCCACTGGTATCCTGTCAGACGTCAACCTTTTCTTCTAGAAATCCCTATTTTTCTGTCCTAAACCATCCCTCTCCTGTCCAAAATCCCTGGTCTCCTGTCAGAGATTCCTGTTTCTCGTCAAAGTCATTACGTGGCTCTGGGAAGCCGCTGCTCCTGGCCTGATGCTTCTCTCCACGGGATATGCAGAGCTGTTGGTCACGCTCTGACAGTGGTAGCTTTCCTGTGACTTCCCTGCTGCTGGCTGTTCACACCTGTTTGCTGCATCTTTTTAAGCTCACTGCTGGGTTCAAAAGCAGCCTGGGGCAGTGGGCACAGCACTGGGGGGCCCACAGCCTTCATGCCCCTCCTGGGTGATCCCAGACAAGGCATCTGTGCTTGCCAGACCTTTTCCTTATCTAGTTGTTATGAACAATAATATCATCAGTCTGCCAGCTTCACAAAGTTGTTTAATTAAAATTGATGACAGTTTTAACTTTCAAAAGCTGCTGCCTTGTCTCAGCCAACATCTCTCTTCCAATAATCTTCACCTGCTGTTGCCCCACAGAGCTCCAACCAGCCCATAAATCTTCTCTTACCAGGCAGAAATGCCCCCAGTTCTCTAACATCCAGATAAACCTGCTCAGTTAGTTCCTTGTATGACATGGTTTCTAGACCTGTTGCCAACCTGGCCACATACAACAACCCCCCAGCCCCAGCCCCACCCCTGTCAAAGGCGTGTTCTAGTTTGTTTGGATTTCCCTAAGGGTGTGGTCTGATCAGGGTGATCCCCTCCCTCCTTCTAAAGCAGAGTATTAGCATGACCCAAGATTGCATGGGCTTTTGTACCATTTACCAGGTAGAACCTTCCCAGTCAGAAGCTCTATTTATCCAATGTCATTTTTTTTTTCTTCCTGTTACAGGTTTGTAATTTTCTTTGAATAACTTTTGTATGTCTTTTTAGCTTAATTCCAAAATTCTTAATGTTTTGGGTTCTTCAGGGAATGAGTTTTCTCTCTCTTTTTTTTCCTAGTCTTCATCACTGGAATCTAGAAATGGTATTGGTTTAACTTTAACCTTATAATCTGCAGTGTTGCTGAACATATTTGTCATTTCTTCTAATACAGTGGTACCTCGACTTTCGAATGTCTCTGTGGATGAACGTTTCTGTTTCCGAACATGTAAACGCGGCAGGAAATGCTTAGATTCGAACCCGCCTCGGAAGCTGAACATGCCCCGTGGCTTCCGCTGAGGCCAAGACCCTGAGGCCCAGCTGTCGGCTGTGGACCCCTCGGTTTTTGAACTTTTCAGAACTCGAACGGTCTTCCAGAACTGATTACATTCGAAAACCGAGGGACCACTGTATTCCTAGAACACACCATATCTTTCTTGGAGTGTTTTACAAGGGGAAAGCTTTCTTTATGACAAGCTGTAGCAGAACTCCAGCATTTCCTCCTTGGAAACACTCAAAACAGGTGACAGCACCCTCTTCAGCAGGAGTTTTGGTGGCTACACCTAAAAGAGTACATCAGAGTGCAAGGAAATGAGGATGACATTATCAGAGGGGTAATCTTTAACTGATTTTGATTTCTATTTTTAAAAGTAAATTGTTCAATAATTTTGGTAATTCAACAATTAATAACAACAAATTGTTAACCACATACTTCACAGCTGAGCACTGAGCACACCAAAGTTGAGAACACCTGGCCAGATGATTAAACTAAGCTTTTCACTGAATTGCACACTTTTTTTTAATACATTTTTATTGATTTCAGAGAGGTGAAAGGAGAGGGAGAGAGAGAGATAGAAACATCAATGATGAGAGTCCTTGATTGAGCCCGCAACCCGGGCATGTGCCCTGACCAGGAATAGAACCCCAATCTCCTGGATCCTAGGTCAACGCTCAACTGCTGAGCCACCCCCGGCTAGGCTGAATTGTACACTTTTAAGATGGTGGATTTTAAGGTATGTGAATTATCTCCCCTCCCCTCCTACCAAAAAAAAACCCAAACCCAGGAAAAATGATAAAGCATAAGCTTTGAAGGCAAATATTTTGAGTTTATACCCCAGCTCTGCCTCTAACAGGTGCCGTGGCCTTGGGCAATTACTTAATTTCTTTGAGTCTCTGAATGGGGTTATGAATTACCCCTCTTTCATTCCACTGATAAAAGAAGCTCTCCTCCCTTACCCTATAGAGATATGGAGTGGCCAAAGTATCCCATTTTCCTAGACATAATGATTAGTGCAGATGTGCTTGAATGACCCAAAAAGGCTCAGTCAAGGTCATGAGGAGGACTACTGATGTGGATATCAAGTCAGGACAGGATTCTCTCCTTCTGGAATTATAAGCTATAGGACTCCTGCGAGCCAGGGCTACTGGGGGTTGGGTCATCTTTTTCATCACATTGAAAGAAGATGCTGGAAACTAAAGCTAACATAGAAGAGATGGTAGGAGAGAGAGAGTCTGACATTTTTGAGCACATGGATCCAGCCTAGTCAGAAGCTAGACAACTCCTGGTATTTTCACTTATGTATGCCAATAATTCCACCCCCCATCCTTTTTAAATCTTGTTTTGAGTTGGGTTTCTGTCACAAGCAACCCAAAGAGGCCCCACAGAGGAATCTATTTTATAAGGCTGTTGCGAGAATTACTTGTGGTAATAGATGTAAGGCACCCAATGCTTGTACATAACAGGCACTCAAAAATTGAAACTTTCTATCATCATCATCCTTATGAACAAAAAAGGGCTTCGAAGGAAAGCAATCTCACAGGGTGATCTAATCATAAATTCCTAATTGGGCAGGTTATGGTGGGTAGTCACGCCCTAGGCATATAACTTCTTTCGTAAAAGGTTTATCTTAGCTTTAAGCAAGCCCTGTCCATTGTTTATATGCATCTAAGTTAACGCACCTTTGAAATGCCTTTTTTCAGAAGCAAACCATCCTTAAGAGAGCACAGAATGTTAACTATCACGCAATTCAATCCTTGCTTTCCCCCACCTTCATGTAATCTTCCTTACATTCCTTCCTTTATTCGAAATGCTTAAAAGAGGTTGCAAACTGCCATTCTGAGCAGCACTTTTCACAGTCTTCTGAGATCTTTGCTCCAAGCGTATCTTCTGTTTGGGCTCAAATAAACTTTTATACAAATTTTCTACAGGCTGGGCGTTCTTACACTGACATCCGTGCACACAGTTTTGTTTGCTCCTGTTCTGCAGTAGCTAAGACAGTACTAGGTACAAAGGAAGATCTCAGTAAACATATCCTTATAGATAAATTGATATCTTTCCCTTAATATAGACTTTAAACATGAGTTCATCAGAATTTTTTTCTGCTTTCTATTCTTAGGAGATAGAGACAAATCTACAAAACGAAAAGAGTGTTCAACTGGGGGTCAGGAAGCCAAGGTTCCAGTTCTGATGACGCTTTTCACATGCTGAGTACCCTCAGGAAGCCTCTCCCTCTTTCTCAGCCTTGGTTTTTCCCATTTGTCAAATTAGGTAACTGGGGCTAGGCGATCTTAGTCCTTTATAAGCAATAACCCTGAGATTCAAGGGAAAAAATATCAGGGAATTCTTTCAATGCTCCATGATTTCTTGGGGTTAAAAAAAATTCAATCTTGTACCCTTCCATATTCATTCCTTCTGTAGCCTCCACAATGACACGTGGTCAGGATAGTCAGGGCACTTGCTGGTGACCATTTGCAAGATTCCGTATTTCCATAGGAAGATGTAAGGGAGTTCATTACTCCTTTCTTGCTAATGTAGAAATGTTGCTGAATACATTTTGGAATGTTTTTCAGCCACAAGGCCTGAAATATAATATCCAGAAAAATCAATGGAAACTGCTGCATTTTTCATTCATCAAGTATTCATTTAGGGCTTTTTGGCATATACAGTGCAAAGTGCTGGGAAAACAAAGGAACTAAAGACCCTGTTTCTGAGGTCTAGGGATCCTGCAAGGATTGTTCCCTGAATGTCTTGCTCATCGAGATTTCACCGGAGTTCAGATGCAAAAAGAGACTTTTCTAACCTTGTTGGGTACCCACTGTGTGTCAGACCCTGAATAGACAAGTGTGTGTACATTGTCCTGTCATTTGGTTATAACTTTCCTGTACTTCTACCTCTCAGAAACACATCCGGCTGAGGTCCAGAGACATAAGCCTTTGTAAACGGATTCTCCCTTTACAAAGAGGCCCTGACCCTCACAGCCCTGTCCTCTCATCCTTTCTGCCTGGTCATAAGTGAAGCTTCGCTCTGGGGTGGAGCGTGGAGCCCTGGTGTGTGCAGGCATCCGACACCCCAGCTTTGTGGAAGACACAAGGCATCGATTTCTACTCAAGCATTTGAGGGGAGATCATTTATATTAAAAATAAATATTTGTAGATCATGGAGTAAATTTGAAGATTTGAACAAATCTAAGATTCATTCATTTTTCCCCAACAAATATTTATTGAATGACTATTGTGGACTAGGCATTGTCCTAGGCCCTGGGGATTAAGCAGTAAATATGCGGTAAAAAAAAAAACCCTGCCCTCATGGGGCTCACATTCCAGTGGAAGGAAACACACACATGGTATTTCAGCTGCTGACAAGTGTTGTGGAGAAAAATAGAGCAGGGAAGGTGACTTGAAAGACAAGCCCAGCTTGTGGAGGATTGCTCCGGGCTTCACCATCAGATTCCCTAGGGCTCCTCCTTGCCTCTGCTGGCAACGGTTCCCTGGGCATGAATGGAAGTTGGGAGCTGGAGGTGTTGGGGAGTAACCAGGACATGAACTAGCCTAAGAGATGCATCTTGAACATACTGACCCAACGTGAGGACATGCTGAGGGAAGGAAGGAGGTAAGCTTGCCCACCCCGTTGTGCCTCATGGCCCAGAACCCACAGGCTATGGAGCCCCAGTCAGGGCTTCAGCTTTCTTTAGTGTGCTTCTGTCTCTATATTTCTACCTCCTGGCTCAACACCATGAGTTTCTCAGATGCCCAGAGGCTGCCCTGGGGAACTTTCAGCTGATCACTCCCTTTCACTCACCAGACTTCATCAGCAATTCTCAGGCTCCACCACAAGCACTTTGCCCTTCTGGCCAAAGGCAGTCCTGCTCTATGTCACCATCCCACCTTCTGTGGCTACAGAGCTTTACAATGTGCCAAACACTACCTTAGCCACATGCAGTGGTGGCTTCTCATGCCTCACTCTTGCAGAGCAGAGGGGAAGAAAGCAAGTCAGAGAAAGGAGCTTGGTGGGCAGAAGGATGGGGCTGGTCCTGCCGCATAGGATCTGGCAGCCAGTGGTTCTCAAACTCAATGATGCATCACAGTCACCTGAGTTTGTTACAATAGACTTTTGGTCCCCATCCTAGAGTTTCTGATTCAGTAGGTTTGGGATGAAGCTGGAGAAAAAGGTGCTCATCTAATTCTGGATCCAGGTGAAGCTGGTGCTGCTCACGCTGGGCCCACACTGAGGTCCACTGCTCTGGGCCAACTGTGAGGCAGGCTGAGTCTTCCCCCAGTACCCCTCCTCTTGGGCCCTTCCCTTCCTTCCAATTTGTGGGCCCTTTTCTGCCTCTACTTTCTTCCCTTCCTTAGCCACTTGGCCTTCACTCTCATTCTAAAAAATGCTTTTGGGGTGTGATCTGAAAAAATTATACTCAGTTGCAAATGGCTGGTCATAGCTATCATCCCTTCCAGGAAAATATAAATTTTGACTGTCCAATTAACTCTAAAGCTAAGAAAATACAACCCTGGTGGTGGACTTGAGGTGTTGCTAGTGAATGGTGGCTGTGTTTGGGGGCTCAGAGCCTCTGAAATGGTGGCCACTTATCTTACCTCCCACTGTGCGCCTGTGTGGGAATGTCTCCCGCTCGCCTGGGTAAGAAGTAGAATTCTGTGTTTTTCTCTAAAAGCAGTGAGGCAAAGATGTCACCACCGAAGAGGAGAGCAACTAATGGCTGTAATTAAAGTCCCCAAGGAGACAGGATCCTCAGTGTCTTTTGTGTTCAGGGAGTGTCTCTCGCTTTGGTGGAAAGAAAGAAAACGTGTTGTGACAGGCTCTGATGCTCTTGCTGAGGGCGACCCCGCTGTGGTGGCATCAGGGCCCAGGTCTTTCTCTGAAAAATAAACTGACCAGAATTTTAAGGCCATGGCCCCTCATCCCAAGTTTAAAAAGAAAGTGTAATAGGCTTAGAGGGGAGGGATGCAAGGATATAAGGAAGAGGCTGGAGAAAAAGGTGCATGGAAGGAGGTCATCCATGGCCAAACTGCTCATCTGTCCAGAATTTCACCCCTGAGCACTTGCCCTCCAATCCCCAAAGGCATCCTTTGCCTCCTTGCCTCTCACCCTTTTCCCAAGAAGCAGTCATTTCCTGGAAAGAGTGGAAATGTTGGTGGGAGAAGGAGCAGAGAGGGAAGAGCAGAGTCTGTGGGTGGCCAAGCTGACTTGGGATGGACAGCGATGTGACACAGGCTGGCAAGCACTGCCCAGGGAGCCAGAGGCCTAGGTTCTTGTCCTTGTGTGGCCTGGTGCAAGTCACTGTTTTCTCCAGCATCCACTGAGGAGTTAGCTGAGATAATCACGAAATGTCCCTTCAGACCTGAAATTCTGCCATCTCTTCCACCACCATCATCTGCCACAAGAAGTGCTTCAGGTAAGATTAGTGCACCAGAGTTACTTGGATGATATTCAGGTTTTTTTTCACATCTCTTATCTTGGTCTCAGATGGAATTGCACACAAGGACATGTCTTCTGCAAAGCCTTTCTCTGATCTGTCTCCATTTCTAAAGCCACATTACCCACTGGGAAGCTGCCCGTTTCTCCCTCTGCTCCACCTCCCACCCTGTCTTCCCCTTGCTGTTCTTGTTGGTGTTACATGAGGAAATCTGTGACCATTGCAAATGACCTTTCTGCCCTGAGAAACATCTCTCCACGGTGCTCTCGAGAGCCCAGGTTGAAAGAAGCTCCTAGAGCATAAATTGTTTCATGATATGTAACTTTGGTAACATGGTTATGTAAAAGTGTGTGTGTGTGTGTGTGTGTGTGTGTGTGTGTGTGTGTGCATGCGCATGTGTGCATGTGGCACCACGCTGAGGGAGGGGGAGACAAAGGACCAGACATGGTCTCTGGCCCCACAGAACTAATATTTTACAAATGGTGAAAAATGTAAATGAGCAGCTGACCTGCAGCAGGAAGTTGTGAGTGCTTGGGAGGTGCAGAGCGATGGCTGAAGCAAGAGGTTTTCGAAGAGGACTTGCTGTGCTTTGGATGAGATGCAAGTAGAGAGGGGTTAAAATCATAGATGACTAACAGTCCAAGATTGGATTCAGGAATAT
Organism: Miniopterus natalensis; assembly: GCF_054644295.1. NCBI lineage: Eukaryota > Metazoa > Chordata > Mammalia > Chiroptera > Miniopteridae > Miniopterus > Miniopterus natalensis. Next base: position 48,159,209 of record NC_142086.1, on the reverse strand, counting down.
GGAAATATTTGAGGAGAGCTTGGTTTCATTTTGTACCCTCTGCTGCTAGATTTGCAGTTTTAACTGCTCACCACCCATTAAGCCTGGTTTCTGGGTGTCCCCTGGAATTCAGAGCACCTCCTGGGCTGCTGCATGGATTTGCGCTCTATGTGCCTGACTGATTCCTAATGAGAAACCAAATCTATAGCAAAACTGGACTCTTTCAGTTTGCCCAAAGGAAAAAATGGCTTCTGAAGATGGAATTAGCCTCCAGAATGCCTCCAGAAGTTACCCCTCCTTTTCCCCAGCAAGCTGATCAACTATCCACCCTCATCATTGCCAGCAACAGCAACAACCACAACTATAACTATAGTGATAGCTCTAAAGACGTGGATTATGTATGGAGAGCCAACAGGGTTCCACACCAAGGATGACCCAGGAAGGGAGCTAATGCAATCTTTAAGGCTGGGAGGCCCTGGGCACTTGTGGATGCATTAATGTGACAAATATTTATTGAGTGCCTACTATATACTAGGCCTTGTCTCGGCATTGAAAATACAGTGGTGAGAAAGAGATGAAAAGGACTCTGCCCTCCTTACATTCTAGTAGAGAAAGTAAGCAATAAATAAGTTTAAAAAACTATAAACAAGAACTATAAAAATATGAGAGGGTGGTAAGTGCCTCACAAAAATATTAAAAGTAAGTGATAGGCTAAAGAGAAGTCGGGTGGCCTGTTTAGAGAAACTAGTCAGGGAAGTTCAGCAAAAAAAATGTAATACTTTTTACAGGCTTCTGAATTGAGTATAAGTGACCCTATAATTAATATTGGAGTAAACTGTGTTAATTGTCTCCACATGCCCTGAAGCATTTATATGTGTTATTTCTGACATCTACAGTTTATTAAGTACTTAACAATAATTTAATAATAGGCCATGCTTTTCTTGTTTTCTTCCAAGCTTCTGTTAGATTGGATTAGGACAATTCTGTCTACTCCTAGTTGAAGTGGATGCAGTAAAAGAGGTTGCTTCCTGGACTCAAACTGCGAACAAATCTGATAATCTTGCCTAGGGAGCGATTTCCATGAAGAAAAATATGGGGGAAGCAATTAATTCATTAAAGGGTGAATCAGAAGGGAGGAAATGGGGACATTGAATATAGGGAATATGGACCCTAAGTTGTGAGCAATCTTCTTATTTAGAGTTGATGGGAACATTATACCTCCGTTCAAGTTGGTCACTTAACAGAGCTAATAATCAGCAACGGGCCATTTTCACCAACATTAACCTCTCATTTTCTCTGAAAGGAAGCACAATGCTCAGACACAAGGAAAGAAAGTCTAGTGGTAATACCCTAAAACAATAAGAATATCAGCCATAGCAATCTCAGGCTTCTGAGGTTTTACAGAAAGAATCGCCCATAAGAGAACGAGAGCTCCGGGAAAAGGTCAGCTCGTGCCAGTTTGGAGTCTGGCCTGGCACTGAGTGGGCAGATGCAGCCACTGCGTCTCCCAGGGAGCACCGCTAATGACCTCTGCTCCATGGTTTAAAGTGCTATCGATTTGTCCATGACATTCAAGTATTTGTGAAGATTAAGGTTTGAAATATGCAGTTTCAGAGCATTTGACCCCAAATGAGCAAATCTAATGGAGATTAGAATGATACATAGAAATGAAAGGAGACTTGAGCTGTTATTTCCTTAAATCTCATTATCCATTTGATAAACCAATTAGCTTTCCATTCAACATTGTTTAATTTTGTTTTTCTTTATGGTGAGTTCAAAAATGTTAAGTATTGTTTCTCAAAGTTTCCATTACCAGAGGGACTCTCAGCAAGCAAATAGCCACCACATGCTTAATAGCTTAAACTCACAACACCAGATGGGAAAGATCTAAAGTGATTCTTCCTTTCTGTCCTCTCTGTGAGAGGGAAAATTCGCTATGACTTCAGAAGGGGACATCTAGGTGAGGTGAGGATTTGTAAAAGCTGTCTTCCAATAGGAAGAGCTGTTTTGGCAACACAAAGACCAGAGGCAAGCAGAAGGAGGAGAGCTAGTTATGTGGGAGAGAGGGGAATGCCTTTTTGCCTACGGAAGCCACCTTCTTCATGCCATTTGGGTCAGTCAATAATATGAACGGCCCCTGCTGGAGACAGAACTAGAGCTGAAGCTCAAAGTTCCAGAATTGCCATATTGGAAATGCAGGTGGTTACATATACAGGGAGTACTAAATTACAAGTACTGGGTTCTTTTCTTTTTCTTAATCTTCACCCAAGGATATTTTTCCCCCATTGTTTTTCAGAGAAAGAGAGAGAGAGAAACATCAATGTGAGAGAGACACGTCGGTTTGTTGTCTTCTGCATGAGCCCCTGCCAGGGCCCAAGCCTGCAACTGAGGTATGTGCCCTTGACCAGGAATCGAACCTGGGACCCTTCAGTCCGTGGGCCGACGCTCTAACCACTGAGCCAAAGCGGAAAGGACAACAAGCCCTGTTCTGAGGGCCAACCCATGTCTCCTCCTCAGAGAATCTACTCCCCTTGTTCCTGCTAAGACCTCTCATCGCCTACCCTCCTACCTTCTGCTCAGCTGTTTGACCATGAGTAGACATGTGACCCCAGCTGGATCAATCAGATGCTCTCTCCTGGGAATGCGGAATTGGGTCTCAGGAACGTAGTAGGTATCTGGTAGGCACTTGACCTATGAATTGGATATGAAGTTGGGATTGATATGGGTAAGTGAGCAGAGAAATATAATAATGAAAGCAAACATTTACAAAGTGCCAGGCACTGTTCAAAGAACTTTATGTATATTGATTCACTTACTCTCCTACAAATCCTATGAGGTAAGTGCCATTCTTATCTGCATCCCCATTTTATAAATGAGGAAGCTAAAGAACAGAAACTTAAGGAACTTGCCCAAGGTCATGAGCAACTAAGCGATGGATCTAGCATTTGAATCTAGGCGTTTTGACCCCAGAGATTACCTTTAACCCTATGCTAAACTGCGTTCTGAAGGATGGGAAGGAGAGAAAGGAGAGAGAGGGAGAGCCCATGCACATGCCCCAAAGAGTCAGAAATAACAGACAATCTAGTTCTAGAGAGAAAGAGATTTGGAGAGACAAGCCAGCCTGGCTCTCATCAGTTTTTCAGTTATTGGCATCAGTCCCTATGAAGTCTGGCTGCATTTCCTGCCTTTGGTTTCCACCAGATCCCTCTATTTCTAATAAATTTTCTCTTCTGCTTAAGCCAGCTTGAATGGGTTCTGTTCATTACAACCAAATGATCTCTGACTCAATAAATAGGAGGGAACATTTTCCAGCAGGGGTTCTGAAATTAGATAGGATTGTGTTATGTTAATCAGCTAGAGAAGTATGTGAGAGATCTTTTAATTTTGCTCTTTCTCAAATTCGCACAAGATACTAAGCAAGTATGGTCTAATTGCTTTAATAACCGAGATTAAATGTCATACAAAAGTATGGTTTTGGAAAGGGAGTGCATTCTATGCCCAGTGACAGGACTATGCCATCATAGCTTCACTTCTACCTGGTGAAACTGGACCTGAATTACAGAGATAGCTTTTTAGAGTGGGAGTAAACCAAGAACTAATCAGTAAAAGGGTATCGAGGATCCATTCTTTTTTTTTTTTTTTTTTAAGATGGTGCATTCTTAATTAGTCTTAATTTCTGTTTCTTAATGTGTTTTTTAAATTAAATTTATTGGGGTCACATTGGTTAATAGGATCATATAGGTTTTAAGTGTACATTTCTATGATACACGATGTATATATTGCACTGTGTGCCCACCACTCAAAGTCAAGCCATCTTTCATCACCATATATTAAGCTCCTTCCACCCCTTACCCCCTCCTCTCTGGTAACCACCACACTGCTGTTTGTGTCCACAAGTTTCAGTTTTATATCCCACATATGAGTGAAATCATCTGATTCTTAGTTTTTTCTGACTGACTTATTTCACTTAGCATAATATTCTCAAGGTCCATCCATGCTGTTGCAAGTGGCAGTATTTCATCCTTTCTTACGGCTGAGTAGTATTCCACTGTGTACACGTACCACATCTTCTTTATCCAATCATCTGTTAAAGGACACTTTGGTCGTCTCCATGTCTTGGCCACTGAATAGTGCTGCAATGAACATAGGGGTATATATATATTTGTGAATACATGTTTTCGTTTTTTGGGTAGATACCCAGAAGAGGGATTGCTGGGTCATATGGTAAATCTATTCTTAATTTTTTGAGGAACCTACATACTGTTTTCCATAGTGGCTGTACCAGTCTATATTCCCACCAGCAGTGAATGACGGTTTCCTTTTCTCTACAACCTCTCCAACACTTGTTATAACTTTTCATGTTGATAACAGCCATTCTAACAGGTGTGAGGTGGTATGTCATTGTTGTTTTGATTTGCATTTCCCTAATAGCTAGTGAAGTTGACCATCTTTTCACATATCTGTTGGCTGTTTGTATATCTTCTTGGGAGAGGTGTCTGTTCAGGTCCTCTGCCTATTTTTTAATTGAATTGTTTGTTTGTTTGGTGTTGAGTTTTATGAGTTTTTTTATATTTTGGATATTAGCCTTTTTTCAGAGCTGTTGTTTATAAAAATCATCTCCCATCCAGTAGGCTGCCTTTTTGTTTTGTTGGTTTCTTTTGCTGTGTAGAAGGTTTTTAGCTTGATATGGTCCCATTCTTTTTTTTCTTTTTTTTTGCCTTTATTTCCCTTGCCTTTTGGGGTAAAATTCATAAAATGTTCTCTACAACCAAGGTCCATAAATTTAGCACCTATGTTTTCTTCCATGTAACTTATTGTTTCAGATCTTATATTTAGGTCTTTGATCCATTTTGAATTAATTTTTATACATAGGGACAAACTGCAGTCTAGTTTCATTCTTTTGCACATTGCTTTACAATTTCCCCAGCACCATTTCTTCTCTTCATTGTGTGTTTTTGGCTCCTTTGTTGAAAATTCTCTGTCCATATACATGTGGTCTTATTTCTGAGCTCTCAATTCTGTTCCATTGATCTGTGTGTCTGTTTTTCTCCCAATACCATGCTGTTTTGATTATCATAGCTCTGTAGTATAACTTGAAGTCAGGTAGTGTGATACCTATGACTTTGTTCTTTGTTCTCAGGATTGCTTTGGCTATTTGGGGTCTTTTGCAGTTCCATACAAATCTTATGATTTTTTTGTTCTATTGCTTTAAAAAGTGACATTGGGATCCTGATGAGGATTGCATTAAATCTGTATATTGTTTTGGGTAATACGGCCATCTTAACTATGTTAATTGTTTCAATCCATGAAGACAGAATATCTTTCCATTTCATTGTGTCTTTTTCTTTCTCTTTTAATAATGCTTTGTAATTTTCAGAATATAGGTCTTTCACATCCTTTGTTAAGTTTATTCCTAGGCACTTTATTCTTTTGGTTGTAATTGCAAAATGAATTTTTTTTCATTTCTTTTTCTGACGTTTCGTTGTTAGTTTAATGTGTTTTAAATTATTGCATGAGTTCTCCGTTGCTGCATATAAATCATCTCCAAAACTCAGTGGCTTAAAAACCATCACTGTATTCTCTCTCATGGGTTCCATGGGTCAGAAATTCAGACAGAACAAAGCAGACATGGCTTGCCTCTGCTCCTCAATGTCTGAGACCTCAGCTGGAAAGACATAAAGCCTGGGTGTGACCGGGGGCTCTTATCATCTGATTTGGGAGGCTTCTTCTTTCATATGTCTGGCTGTTGTTGCTGGTTATTGGCTGGGCCCTCACTCCTCCTGTCATTCAGAGCACTTACATGAGACTTCTCCATGTGGTTTCTCCACATGACCTAGTTGGCTCTTCCTCACAGCATGGTCATTGGGTCCCAAGAGTGAGCATCTCCAGAGAGAACCAAGTAGAAGCTGTATCACATTTTATGATTTAGACTCCAAATTCACATAGCATCCCTTCTGACACCATCACAAGCCTACCCAGTTTAAGAGGTGGAAACGCAGATCCCACCTCTTGAGGGGAGGAAATATGTCAAAGCCACGTAGTAAGAAGATTAAATTGAATAGGAGGTATTGCAGACATTTTTCAAAAACCAGCACAGAGACAAAATGCAGTGACAAATGTAGACATTTTTTGGAAGTCTATAAGTCTGTTACTTTTATAAAAAGCAGAGCATTTAATAAATTCTTAAGTGGCCTGCTTGAAAATTTCATCACTTGAAAGGAATAGTTTACAGCAAGGGGAGTTGATACTGCAGACTTGATTCTGCCAGCAAAGAACTGTTAATGCTGTGAAACTCTTGAGAGCTCAAGAGTGCCCACCCCATTAAAGGTGGACAAGTCAGATGTGTATCTTTAGACTTAGAGAGTTGAGGAAAGCAGACTTCAAAAAGTTCAAAACAGATGATCTCATGGTGAGAACCTCTGAAAGGGAGTATGCCTGAAAAAGGATAGCCCTAAAAATAAAATTCAGAACCTAAAATTGTGAATGATCCTGATGAGGAAGAAAAAGAGGAGACAGATAAAGAAAACAGCATGCCTGCTAGTGAGCTCTGATTGTAAGAGGACACACAAAGATGGAAAGAGTGGCATAAAATCAAGGGCATTTATAAAAGAATGTCACTAACTTTTAAGAATGTCAGAAGAAAATAGACACACATAAAAAGCTGAGGTTTCAAGGATTGAGGGGAGCTGAAGATAAATAGCCAATAAGCTCCTTCTGACTATGTGCCAAGGAACAGAGAAAGAACAGGTCCATTTCCAAGACCGTCATGTGGCCTGTTAAAACAAACAGTTAATACAATGCATACTTAAAAAAGAAAACCTTCATAAAAAATATCATTTTGTAAAATTTCCTACAATCAATAGAAAGAAAGCAGAATACCTTTACTCCTGTCTTGCTTTCTTCTTACCATTACGGACTTTGAAATTTAGGATGAGCATATATCCTGCTTAGGATAGACCCGGTTTATACCTGTGGCCCACCTGTAATTATTAATAGTGTTCCTGTCATTCTCAGTTTGTACCCCACTTTGAAAACTGGACAAGATAGGACAGAGATGGCTGCATAATTCGCTGGGCCCAGTGCAAAATTAAAATGTGGAGGCCCTTGTTCAAAAAGTAGGAAAAAAAAGTACTGCTAACGGCACTAAAATATAAAACTTTTTCCTTTCTCCTACAGTTTCTCTTGACCTGTAAGGGTGGCTTTTATTTGGTATTTTATGGTGTCCTAAGTAAAGAAAAAATTAGTTATTAACACGAATTCTACCTTTCATCTTTATGTTGTGTAATGCCAGCTTTAAATGCAACGTAAGAGCGTTTAATCTTTATGTGGAATCACCAAATTACACAACCCATGTTTTGTAGTTCATACATGTATATGTATTTTATTCTTAACACTACACCAAAGGGACTCAACTGTTTTGACTTAACCTTTGGACACGTACACATTCCACCAACACTTTTTTACCTTCAGCTTATCGATGAGAAAGAGAGGACTGGAAGGAAAAGAAACTCTGGGTTGTCTTATCTTTCCCTTTTCTTCTGCGTCATAATGTTTAGCGTAAATGACCGGCTAATGCCGAGAAGCGGCATGAGTAAGGAGGGTTTGCTGGGGTTCTTTGGTCATTGGTGTCTCCTAAAGTACCCCTGCCTTTTTCTGGGTGCAAAGCAAGTTCGGGTTCTAAGGGGGAATGTGGCTTCTCAGACTGTCCTCACCCCGTTCACTCAGTCGTGGATGTAACACACTCACCTTGGACCCACTTTGAGTCTGGCTGGACTCCATGCAGGGCCCGCTGGAATTCTGTACTAATGGGCCTTGTGAACACTGCGTGTGTGGGGACAAACAATGGCAGTGAACACACATATTGTGCCTGTCTCCCCGTTCATGTGTGCACTCCAGTGTCTCATCAGACGTCAGTTGCTAAACACAAGTTCAAAGATAAAATCAAGAATTTTAAGACAGCCATAAGAGGCGTTACACCATGGTCAAATGCCTATGAAGCTCCTGAATCAGACAAGGGTTGTGTACATGGTTTGTCAACTTGAGCGTGCATCAGAATCAGGTGGAAGGCTTGTTAAAGCACAGATTACTGGGGATCACCCCCAGAGTTTCTGATTCAGTAGGTCTGAGGTGGAGCTCAAGAATTTGCACTTCTAACAAATCCCAAGGCGATGCTGATGCTTCTGGTCCTGGGACCACACTTTGAGCACCACAGGTTAAGAGCAGTGCAGCTCACATTTGATTGTGCATTCAAATCATCACGGTACCTTGTTAGAATGCAGAATCTGGTAAGTAGTTTTGGGGTGGGGCTGGGGCTTCTGGTTTGCAGTCACACTTTGAGTGGCAAAGGTTTAGAGTAGCTGATGAGTAATAGAGGAGGAAGAAGGGTGAGACTTGAGGTGGGCTTTAAAGCAGGGGTAGGAATTGAATTAAGTGAAGACTAGGGCAGAATTCATCCCAGGCATTCTGAGGAAGAGAGGAAGCAGCAGAAACAGTGAGGAGACAGATTTGGCTGGAGCAGAGGCTCTTCTGGGCGAACAGGGCACTGAGGGTGGAGAGACTGGCAGGGCAAAAATGCAGAGGGTCCCAGGGGGCTTGAAAGTCTCCCTAGAAGTGACAATTTTAGAGAGTGTGCTGGGGATGCAGATCTCCCAAAGCAATTCTTCATACCCATTGTCATTAAACCCTGATCATCCAGTCAAACTGGCGGTCCCTGAGGGACCAAACACTTCAGGAGTTTAACTTCCTTTGGGGGGCATCCTGTGTTGAGCTCCAAGGCAGCATGGTGGGGTGGCAGAGGTCTGTCTGAGTTAAAAGAGCTGGCTTCAGGATCTGGCTAGGGTGGGTGACTCTGGGTGAACCAGGCTTGTCCTGCTTCTCAGTAGGGTTTCTCTTTACTACATGGCATCTTAGATGATCTCTCAAGTCCCTTCAAATAAAAAGATTCCACCGCTTTGGGAACCTGTGTGTTCCACCCGGTCAACACCACTGCCATGAGGATCTGTACTGACCATACCGGAGTGTGCTGGGTCAGCGTAGAATAGGAGGGGAAGTAGCCCGCCTGGTGGATCCCAGAGCAAGAGGAGCTTCATGGTTCTCCTGCTCCCACCTCTTGGTGTCTTTTTACAGGATTAGGGGCTGAGTTCCCAGGGACTGTGGCACTTCCAACCCTCAAAGAAGCCTTCCCAGGAAATTTACCTTAACCACTAAGATCTAAAGCAGATCCAAGTGTGTCCAGGAAGGGGTAGAGTGAGGTATTGAAAACAAATTACCAAATGAGTTGGTGGCCTGAATTGATGCAATATGCCCTGCAGCTTCTTCCCACTTTCCTCTCTGCTCACTAAGGCCACAGACTTGGGTTCAGGGAAGCTTCCAGTGCCCTGGGCGGGGACTGTTGCTTGGGTTTTTATGAGTGGGAGGGAAGAGGTCATTGACCAATAAATAAACATGATTCTAGCAACTTGTAGATATTAACTAAAACTGCACAAAAGATCAGACAATTTTTCTTTGAAGGCTGGAAGAGAGAGTCTATCTCTGCTGCAAGAACAGAGAGAAGACCCTGAGTTTTTTCCGTCTTTGTTTGGTTCTGTTCAAAACTTGGTTAAAAAAAAAAAAAAAAAGAGGCTCCAGGCCTCACCCCCACCCCTGGGGAGATGGGTAAGCCCACTTCACTGAGGTTTCTAATTCCTGGAGTAATCCCTTCCTTCCGTGCCAGGTAGGGGGTAGGGAGACCCCTTGTATCCAAATCTTTTATCTGGGTTGAAGCAAAAGAGAAAGACTTCTATAAAACCATCAGGGAGATAGGACGGGGCCTTGAAAGAAGTTGTAAACGGACAGTTCACCTTTGATCAGTCGCCCTAGATCCTTTTTATAGCCTAGGATTATGGGTTTAGAAGTGCCTTTCGTGTGTCCCCTCAGGAAACATGTGACTTAAGAACAATTAGATTATTCTAAAACTTTAGAGAGGTTGCGCACAAAGGACTTCCGTTTTCATTTAAAGAAAAAGAGGAAGAAAAAGAAAACATCGGCCAGAACCATGAAGTCGACCCCTGAGTTAGTAATAAACTGGAAACCCTGTCTGTTTCTTTCCATGTAATAGGATACTCTCTGGTCTGGCAATTCCACTAAAATCTATTAACCGACAAGGGTATGGGATATATTTTTATTCCCTACTCCTCCACCCCGAAGCAAAAGGAAACAAAGCATTTGCTGTCTCTCACGGTTGGATTTTTATTTCATGCTATTAAAATGTCAGAAAACAGAAACTTAGCAGTCTGACTGTTTTCACTTGGGCATAAACAGATATTAGGGCTGACTGCTGATTTCCAATTAATTTAATGCGTGTGGTCAAATACTTCGTAGAAAGACTAATTCATCATGGCTGTGTCTGTCTGTGTGTGTTTCTATGAATGCCTCTATCCCCTCCCACCCCAATGCCACTTGAAGAGAAAGAAAGTTTACAATCTGTTTGTCTTCAAATCTGGTCAGTGAAAGATTTCATCTTTTGCTGGGAAATATAAACAGCTTCATGTCAGTGTTTAGGGAAGCCTGTGATTTGGGAAAGGCCGAGGCTTTTCAAATGCGGCCTGCTCTAACCCCATTAGCCAGGGCCCTCCTGCTTGCTCCCTGATCCCCTCTCCCTGGCAGCATGACTGGGAGCCTCCCCAACCACACTGGTAGCCGCACCCCAGGAGTGTCCCATTTCCTGTGGCAACCCTGGCTTCTCCTGCCTGTGCATCAGCTGGGAGGCAGAAGTCGGATCCCTGGGAAGCTGGCAGGTTGCCCTGGCATTAACCATACCTTGCTGCTACCCAGGCCCGTTCTGAGTTCACTGGAACAATCTCTTTCTTTGTTATACCGCTTTAAGTGCCTACCTCCTCAGCACCTTTGGACCCCCACTAAGCCGAAGTGGAACTGACCACTCCACTGGCCATCAGTGAGCCCTGGGGCTCAGACGGGGCTTCCACCTTTTCTGCAGCAGATCTAGTCCTAATTATAAAATTACCCAACACATCATTATCCCTGGGAGGGGACAGTTAGGGCATTCTTCCTTGCAGTAGGAGAGTCATGGAATTAAATGCTCTCATTGTTCCTGCACAAGGCCTTGACTTCTGCACAGAAAGCCCCAGAGCTGGGCAAGTGGACACCAATTATAAACACAGAGCAGACTCCTAAAGATTGATGGGTGATGTGAACAGCAAGGGATGGGGTCCTCTTCAAGGGAACTGATCAGGGGAGTCCTCAAAAAGAAAAAGAAAATTTGAATTTTCCATTTTTGAATAATTTTCTCTTTTTTCCTGTCCTCAGCTAAACACACACACACACACACACACACACACACACACACACACACACACACACACACACATTTCGCAATTTCCTCTTTCCTTCATGATTATCAACAAGTACCAGATATTTTTTCCCTGCCTCTGCCCAGTAGTGCATAGTTTCCTAGTGTGCAAATAACAAGGAAATTTGTGAACTCCAGATGCTTACATCTGAAATACAGATGCATTTAAATATTCAGTGCTTGGGTCTTCATGACCCCAAAATATCTAGTCAGAGTAGTCAAAAACTCAGGCAATTTGAGACAAATCAGTCTAAATATTCACATATTCATTTGCTCATCTAAAAAATAAATCCTCAGTGTGTTGCATGTGCCAGGAACCACCCAGGGACATAGAGGACGAGACACACACAATTGTACCCTTGGTGGATTAATCAGCCTTCTCACATTCTTGCTGTTGCTTTAGTTCTTTAAAGAGCCTCTTTCCTTGTCCTCAGTTCTGTTACAGCTATCTCAGGTTGTCAGCTCACGTCTGGTATACAGGGAGTTTGGGCTGCTTGTAAATGGGGCATCATTTCCACTCATTCTCATCATGACAAGATCTATGTGCCTATTGTAATTTTAAGTTCTTTCTGCTGGAGGTTACTGGTGACCTTAAGCCTGTAGCTGGGAGATCAGGTTTCAGAAAGGTAGGTTCTCAAAGGGCCATAAGTGACTGACAGTGGGAAGGCCAGAAGGTCCAGTCCCGTGAGGAAGACAATGGTAGGGTAAGCTAGAAACAGTGAGCGCTTTTCAGAGCCTATTATTTCTGTTGTGTCCAGACTCCCCTGGGCTTAACAGAAGTGGAACCTGGATTCCTGCTAGGTCTGCCATAGCAGAAGGTACTTTGCCAAAATCTGGGAATTGGATCATGACGGGATGGAGGGGTTGGGAATGAGAGGTGCACTGAGCCCCATTCCAGGGGAAGCAGACTTCCAAGTGCAGGAGACAAAGCTGAGTGTGAACCAAGAGTGAGGCTGGACAAGGGAGACAGAAGCAGAGGCCTCCCATCTAAGAGGTCTCTCAAATCTGGTGGCTTGATGGATCAGTTTTTCAGCTTCTCACCCGCGAACAATTTAAAGGCCCTGAGCTGCTGCTATTAGGTTCTCAGGCCCCTTGGTTTGGGAACCTGGAATCTTCACCCAGGGATTTTTCCACTGTTAGCAATTCCTCAGGTCTGCACACTTTTCAGCAGCTGTCCAAGGACCAGCCTCTGGAGGAGTTAGGAACCCAAATGGATCCCAGGGTCCCTTATCTTTATCCATGGAAAACCTAAGGAGCAAATTCTACCTCACTAGGTATATCTAAGAGAAAACCTCTCTCTGTGACAGGACTCACAGGACAGATTAGTAAATCCTTATGTTGTATGCATTTCATTTTTATTGGGAGAAGGTCAAGAAATAGTTCCTGAGCACCTGCCTAATAATCTCTCAATCTCTCTCTCGCTCTCCTCCCAGTCTCTGCTCCCTTTCCTCATCTCTCTGTTTCTAGGTGAGTCTTCCTCAGCTCCTCTCTAGTTCTTCCACGGTCATACTTAGCTCTCCCCTGTCACAGCCCCTTGTTGCATCAAGAGCTTGGGAATGTGTGTTTCGGTGCGATCTACCACACTCTCAGCTCCCTGGTGGGGAAAACCGGGCTTGTTTTTCTTTCATCTCGCTCAGTGCCTAGCACTATGCTCAGCACAGAGTAAAGTGGGTGAGTGAGGGGCTGAATGAAGGAGCATAAAGATGCATCTGATATGGACGTCAGGTGACTGGCCAGACACTGACAACCAGTTTGGCATCAGTGTGCCAGGGGCCCACTTAGTGCTAGGCCTGGTGCTGGAAGAACACCATAGCCGTTTGCTCACCTCCCACCCAGCCAGAAAGGCTTCTTTGCCCCTGGAGCTTGCACCAGGTAGGATATGGGTCTTCCTGCATTTTCAGGGCCTTGACAATCACATAATGAATGCTCCTTCAGATGGCATCCTCATCTGTTTACACTCAAATTGCCTTTCTCACTTCAAGTTAAATTGTCTTTTCTTTCTCTGGGGGGTATAATAATTCCTACAACAGATTGTTTCCTGTTCTATAAAATGACTCCCGTCTGCTTGCCACATCCCCCTCATGTCATTACCCTCTCTAGGTGTTTTCTGCAGTGCTCTCTTGGGCTCCTTCCTTTTCAGATAAGTTTCCTTGTCCCTAAGCCTCAGTACAGCTCCACCAGCTGACCCTGAACCCCCTTACTGGGCATCTGGACTCAGCTGAGGACTCAGCCTGAACTCAGCATCCCTTGGCTTTGTAGATAGGCGATGGAAGAGCAAGGTCAACCTTGTCTTCTCAGGTGCGATCTTTGCCCTGCCACCTTCCCAGGCCCTCAGCTCCAGGATTTTTTAGCCCGGGCAGTTTCTTCATCCAATTTCCCAGCAAAGTTGAACTGGACAATTAAAAATATGATTAGAGAGTGGAGAGTTCTGCATGCTGTCCCAGAGATTCACTTAGTTCTGAACATCTTAGCCTAAAAAGATCCCCCCACCCTTCCAGACCCCCTTTTAGTGGACTACTAGTATCTAGGAGGGCACCAGTTGCTTGTGGTTGGCAGCGAGGAGAAACAGTACTGGAGTAGGGTGGGGTGAATGGGAGGTGTGGAACGAGGTAAAGAAAGAAAAGGCAGAGGTGGGTGGGAACCAGGGCGGGATTTGAAGGAATGAGGCCACCAGCCGCACTGTGGGCCAGCTCAGCAAGGCCAGAGGCACAGAGCTGGGGGCTCCTCCCCAGGACTACTATTGAAGGAAGCACATTTCGGGAGGGACTGAGATTATAACACATGCACACATGTGCACACACACAGACACACACAGTAACAAACAGTACCCTCTCAAACTATCCCTGGCTAGAAGTCCAGACAGAATTGAAGTATTGGGATTGGGTGTCCCGTAAGCTGTGCTCACTCAGTGACTACTGGGAATAACCCAAGACACTGGTTACACTAAGAAGAAATCAAGTTATTGGGCTACAACTTAGAGCAATATTACATGAGAAAAATGCCAGATAGCTATTTTCCTGTCTAGATTCACTCTCCCCTTCCCCACTCCACTTTCTGCACTGAGAAGGGACTACAGCCATAGGTGCATGTCCTCTGGCTCCTGATCAGTTTCAGCCAAGAAAGAGCCTCAGCAAGGAAGGAGGAGAGGGTGCCAGGTGCACACTCCACCAGCTCCATCCCTGTGACATGGCCTCCGCACAGCTCTCTCTTCCCTGGTTACAGAAACTCATCCCTCCCCTAGTCCCATGAGGCTCAAGGATAGTGGCAGCTCTGCTGCGCCCGCACCTGGGCTTCTGAATGCTCCTTGGTGGTTCTCCCACACTCCAACCGTATCTTTGTTCTTAGTTTGCTTCTTTATGAATAACCTGCTGAATTATTCTAATTTGACAGTGCTGTTTGTCTCCTGATGGGACCCCAACTGATACAGCTAGAAAACTGTATTTCAGTAAGATTCCCATTTGGTTTTAAGAACTACTGTGAGGAGCTCAGCTAAGCTGGGGGAGAGAGCTGTCAGGTGTGAGAATAGCTGACTAAAGCCACAATGAGCCACAATGAAAGTAACAGTGAAGCCTTTAATCACTTACTGTGACAGTATAAGCAAGAGGCTCCAACCAGAGAAGACACCCTTCCCTGTTTCATTTTCCAGGTCCAACAGCACACTGGTGGAGGGCCAGGTGGACTGGCCAGATGTGGGGTCATCTCCTGGACCCTGGGGCGGGGGAGGGAGGAGAGGACCAGAAATGGAGAAGTGCTGGGTGCTGATTCACAGTGGGGTAAAGTGTTTTCAAGGTTTTCACTCCTCCCTCCATAAGGAGATCTCAGCAGAGGCATCCGAAGACCTCTGCCCAAGGCCTTCAATACAGAGACCTAAGAATGAAGACCCTGGAGCTAAGAATGTGAACATGTAAAGGGCATGACTGGCCAGGGGCCAGAGACCTAGATAGCAACTTCCTCCAGAGCCTGCGATGCACAAGCAGTGTGCCAGGTCTGCTATGGGCAGGGCAGCTTTCCCCATGGGGCCTGCCAGGTAAACCCTTTGTAATCTAGAGTCAGGCCTGGGAAAAAATCACACATAGGTTTCTAATCAGGAGCTGGGCTCCTCCAATGCATACACACAAAATGGGGGAAACACACCAAAATGTTAACAGTGGTTTCTCCAGACCAGAGCTGTCAAACAGAAGTGTAACATGAGTCACATATATAATTTTCCAGCTTTTAGTAGCTACATGATAAAAGAAACAGGTGAAATTAATTCTAATAATATGTGTCACTTAATCCAATGTGTCCAAAATATTATAATGTCAGGCATACAAGTATTTTTAAAGTTAAGAATGATATATTTTATCCTTTTGTGTATTTTACGCCTTCAGCACATCTCAATTCAGATTTTCATGTTTCAGGTGCTCACTGGCGACATATGGCTGGTGCTACTGTCTGAGACAGCACACCACTAGGTGATGAGGTTGCGGATTCCTAAAAAGTATCTTTTAAGTTTTCTACCACAAACATGTGTTTCAAATTTTATAAGTCTATAAACATGATCATATCTAGGTTTTATTTATTTTCTATCTTATTTTAGTAAAAATTTCCTCTAAAAATTCTAGCCTTGTCTTTGGTGGCCTTAGAAAAAAAATGGGGCTGTTTCCATTTTGAGTGATTGAGCCCAGAAAACATCGCCTGGGCAAAGGCTGCACTTGGTCTAGCTTTAGAACCTCAGAAAGGGGAGGTGTGGCTGTGGGGACAGAGGGCTGCCCTGCGGCGGGCACCTGAGCTCACGGAGGGGCTTATCTCTGCCTGGTGCTGCTCCTTGTGTGGTCTGAGCACCACCCAGACCAAGAACTGGGCTATGACGCACACAAAAACGTGTGAATTCTAGATGTAAGGAATAAGTGGAACATTAAGTTTCAGTTCCAGAGATCCAAGGAAGACTCAAAGGTGCAGGCCAGTTCTTCTCTGTTCTAAAAGATGAGTGTTTGCTGTTTTACTTTGGGACAGTAAAAACAAAATTATTTGCAGCAGAGAGTGTACAGTCTTAGGCTTGTAGGAAGGAATTACAGGTTGGTTAGTAGGTTGGTTGGTTTGGAAACAGTTGCCGTGAGAAGGTAGCAGAGATTTGACCCCATAGTTAGAGGCAGTGTGGAAATAAAAATAATCCTGAGTGGGCATCCGAACTTCTTCCCCCTGACTTCTCTCTGTCACCTTGGGCAAGGCACTGCCCTACCTCAGACATGTTTGTTTCCCCAAGGAATTAAATTAGGGTCACAAGATGATCTCTAAGACCTGTTCTAATGAAAGTGTTTTTGTGATTTTGCCTCTGGAGGGAGCATTTAAAAGTCAGGAAGTCCAAAGATAAATTTGAAAATATCTTCCAAGTCTGATTCATGGAACAGCCGGGGCCAGAAGAGGAGAGAGCCTGCATTTATCATTCGGACCAACATCGGGTGGAAAAGAGCTGTCCCAGAGCCAAGGACCTGAAGAGGCAGGATTTGGTGAGAACTGCCTGGGCAGACAGTGTTAGCAGACACAATACTGCTGAATTTTTTTTTCCACTGGAAAGTCCTTTTTGTCTGAGGCAATGTTTTCCACAGCTCCAGGGGGCAGTGGTCATTTCCTAACAAGATTTTTCCTATTTTGTGCAGCTGTGGTCTGGCATTTGTGACACTGAGTGTTTTTAAGCTGAGCCTCACTCGAGTCCTCCAGAGCTGAGGGCTGGGGATAAATGCAGGCCCAGCACATTCTGTGCTCTTAAACCACAGTACTGCCCTTAAACCACAGTACTGCCTCTTCTTCAGTACCTTGGAGTCAAAAGGTAAAAATAATAATAATAATTAAATAAAATGAAAAAAAGTTGTGATACACACACAAACAGAGGGGTGGGCAAAAGAAGATTAATAATAATAAATAATACAATAATTAATAAGTAAATAATTAGATAAGAACAAACTGTTTCGTGTACTCACAACTGTAAACCTACGTTTGTCAACCCCTCTGAGAGTTTGTATAAAGTACCTTGGGATTATGGTGTTATATGCATAAAATTACAAAATGACGGAGGTGTGTGAGGACCTTGAGAGGTCATCTAGTGTAATCTTCTCATTCCATAGGAGGGGAAACTGAGGCCCAGAAAAGGAGAGGGACTTGTCCGAGGCTGCAGAGTCAGTTAGACAGAAGACAGCTCACCTGATTCTTGATCCAGGTCCCCTGGATGCTCAGCCAAGACCTGTCCACTGCACTTCTTCTGCTGCAGATATGGGGAGTGAGGTGACATGGAGAGAGAGAGAATTTAATTTGCTGTGAATGGTCTGATAATACGTTTCAACCCTATATATCTGCTTTACTGAATATCCTATTTTCTGTTCCCTGCACTTTGGTTTTCAATGTTTATTGAAGACAGTAGATGAAAGACATGGACACACAGGTTCATTTAATAGACATTTACCAAGAGGCTTTCATTGCTGAGGAGGCAGGATGACTGAGACACTGGTCCATTGTAGCCTGGGAGATTTACTTTCTTAGCCAACCTCAGCCCAAGGCAATAAGCTCAGAAACATCCATGGAAGGCTCTGCTTAAGGAACACAGAGGAAGGGTAGTTTGCCCTGTCTGGAGCAGATCTGGGATTGCAGAAAGAAGTAGCTTGGTAGACTGAGATCTACCTCTATATAATAGATACTGATTTTTTTGCTTATTTGGTAAAGGAGTTGAACTCAGCTTCCAGTGTAGGTAGGTGTTTATATTTAATTCACCATGAGAAATAGGTCCTCCCCAGGATTCAGTCTCACAAAGTTCTACTTCAGTCTGTGAATATCCAGCCCCTTTCTCACCTTATCTTTTTTGGTGTTCAGTTTACACTGCCAATTTGATGCTGTTGGCTTATATCTTAGCCTAAAAACCTCTGCCAAAGTCTTTCTCATTCCACTGAAGAGAGCAGGCTAAGCCATGGGCATGACTGAGCATCATTCAGGAACCACAATGGGTCTGGGGATTCCCTTTCCATTAAGAGCTAGGCGAGAGCTTGATGGGAGTAAAAGTTAATCTCCTGGGTCTCCTTGAATAGAAGCCACTTTGAAAATGTCAAGCACCTGGTTAAGTCCTTTCTGCAGATTGTCATTTATTTGTAAAAGAAGCACTATTCAAGCCTTAAATGTCAGTTTCTTGCCTGTGCAAATGTGGGATCAGGTAACCCCCTGAGTATTACTTCAGCCTGTACTCTTAGACTGGGGCCTAAGCTCCCCGACATTAGTGGGGGGCAGCCAGACACCCTGTTCTAGAATCAGCCCCAGGAAGTGGCCCTAGCTACTGAAAGTTTTGGGGACTTGGTCCTCTGTGAGTGTGATGCCTCTCCTTCCCGGGGGCAGTTCCTAACTCTTTATTTTGTATATTCAAAAGATGACAATGCTTTAAAAATGCAATTAGACCTGAGCTTTAATTCCCAAGCTTGGGTTTCTTCCTGGCAGCTCTTCCTGTATCTAATCCAACGTCTCTCAACCACCTTCTCTTCTGTGAGCTAATCCCTCTGCTGGCTCCTGCCCGTTCATGGCCCTCCCCAGCCCCCTGAGGCACCATATGCTTAATGATATCCTATAAGGAGAACGAATCTCCCTGAGCTGTCCTCTAACTTTTGGAATATGCTGTCCGCTCCATAGTGTCAAAAAACACAAATTAAGCTCTAAGGCAGGAGGAGAGCTAATGGGCTTGCCTTTCCCAGTGAAGGGAACACAAAGGTTACAATCATTCGCAGTTTCTGAAAATCCCGCTGAGAGGTGATCAGTCCCAGCCCACCCACAGCTCAAATTTGCTCAGATTCACCTGTTCACTGATTGTCCTTTGTTCAGGTCTCCTCTGCTAC
Organism: Miniopterus natalensis; assembly: GCF_054644295.1. Classification (NCBI taxonomy): domain Eukaryota; kingdom Metazoa; phylum Chordata; class Mammalia; order Chiroptera; family Miniopteridae; genus Miniopterus; species Miniopterus natalensis. Next base: position 48,140,036 of record NC_142086.1, on the reverse strand, counting down.
CTTATTGTCGTCCCCACTCCATCTTCAGGCACACTGGACCAGAAGTTCATCTCAGGGGCAAGAGACGGTGATTTGAACCTCTAGTCGTCTAAATCACTAGAGTGATGTATTGAAATTCAAGGCCTTATAATTCTGTGCCATTTGGCTTTTAGGAGCTGATATTAACAGAAACATTTCCAGTGCAGATTATTTTAAATGTGAGAGTTCTTTTTTATTGTGTCCTATCCATTCAGATTATAGAGTGATTATTATTGAATATTAATATATTCTAATTATATTCACAAAGCATCAGGTTCTCACCCAATATTTCCAATTGCCCTAGAAGAAATATACATACAGCAATGAGTTAGTTTTAGGAGACGTGGCTTACTCTCCAAATCTTACATAACTGCACTGTAAACTTGGCTTTGTTCCTATCCAGATACTGGACTGCACACTGACAAAACTAGCCAGCCAATTCAAGCTAAGGTCTCGTTTGATTGCTTTTACCCTACTAAATTAGCACATTTCTCAGGCATCATTCAGAACAATGGCTCTCAATCCTGGATGCAATTAGAATCATCTGGGGAGCTTTAAAGAAAAAATCAATGCCCAGGCCCCACTCCAAATCAATTAAAATGGATTTTCTGGGGTTGGGCCTCAGGCATGGGGATTTTTATAAAGCTTCCCTGGTTATAGCAATGTGCAGCCATGGAAGCAAATCACTGCTTTGAACACTACCAAAATAAATAGGTTTTGCATAATAACTTAATTTAATATTTGTGTAAAACTTAACTTAGTCACACTTTAAGTCAAATAAAACCAACAGGAAGCTATATCTGTGTTGCGAAAAGCAGAGATACGTGTCCTAATGCTACCTAGATTAGCCAGATCTTTGGAGGTAGTAAAACAATGACATAGACAAACAAATTTGGCGAAATAAGTTTTAGTAACCAGTTTTCATGTTTCTAGTACAGCCAGGGTTGTATGAATGTGGGAGGGAGTCATGATTCACTCTTCATTCTCTCCATTGGGGGAGCCTGGATGAAAGCCAATGGTCCAACTGTGGTACCAAGGGGTGGGGACAACTGAGATTAGAACCATGACACAACCCCCTCACATAGACATTGGGACCACAGAAGACTGGGGTGTCTTCTTTTTGAGAATTCCATAGCAACCTGAAGCATCCATCTCAAGGATGTTTTCCTATTACACCACATCTTCCTCCCACCCCCAAACACACGCCCTGGGCCCATCCTGAAGGCGACTCTGTTTACTGGGCACAACCACACTCCAGAAAAGACATCCTGACTGCTGCAGGTCTGCAGCTTCCCTGCTGAGGCCAAGCCTGCTTTCCTGAATTTGTTTGCCAAATTCATGTGTCCTCAAATGGTCCTTTTCACAGAGAGGTCTGATCAGCAAGCCTCACAACATCTTCATTGCTTTAAGAGAAAGAAAGAAATGTCTGCTTCTAATTACCACATTTACAGTTCCTCTTTCTCTCCTGTAGAAACAGACTCAACTCCTTTTAGAAAATTTGCAAATATTTCACATTTATTTGGAGAGCAGATTTCTTTCCAGGTTTTTGGAAAGCTGAAGTCACCGACACATGGCTGCAGGGCAATATTGTTGCTGAGTGCAAACATCACTTGTTCCTAGCATAGCCAAACCTGCCATTTAGGCCATGCTTGGGACAGAGAGGGGTAAGTCTGATGTGAAACAGTCCCAGGGGCTGCTGGGAATAGTACTTTCCTGTTTGCAGAGACCTCAAAGAGAACTGAATGAGGTAACCCTCCCCCCATCCCTGACCCCGGGGTCCCAGCCCTGTCCCCATTGATTCTAATTCAGACTTCTACTTAGCATGGGACTACAGAAACACCTGGTGCCCCTTTTGGGAATACAAATGGAACAGCATAGATCCTGGGATATCTATCAGGACTCTGGTCTGATTCTGTGCCATTCTGAGTTTGGTCCTGGTTCCCATTGGGTTCCCATTAATCTCTTAGATCCTTTTCTGTAAAGAGCACAGATAGAGCAAGATCTGGTCTGAGGCCAGGCTCTTCGGAATCCTGCTGGTTATTCTGATCACTTTGGTCCCCAGGTCAAGTCCTCCTCTGTGCATATTTGTGATCATCAAGAGTCACAGGGATTGCAAGACTATTTATTATGAACACTAGAGTGTTAGCGCTAGTAGGAACCTCTTACGTTATGGAGGGGACTGTAAGGCTCAAAGTCACACACTGGGAAACGCCAGAGGTAGGATGATATCCCAGAAATCCCAGCTCCTAAACAATGCTCTTTGTACTAGCCTTTGCTTTCAAATTTTAACAAGAATGGGAATATGTGTATAAGTTGAACATATTGTTTTCCCAGAAGAGGGGACTACTTGGGGCAATAACATTATGATTAAAATGTTATCTGGGGAGCACAGAGGGCCAGTCCAGGGTTTGTGTTGGAGAGAATTGGGTAAAGCCAAGCATCAGAGAGGCAAGAAGTCAGGCTGAGAAATCCATGCAAGAGACAACTCGCTCCCCACAGTGAGTACAGGGAAGACCAACACAGCTAGGAAACTTACTGTAGCTCTCCGGTCAGTCAATACAGAGCCAGGAAAGAAGCAGGGCTCCCAGAGAAACCTAAATCCCTGAATTAGAAAATGGAATTATTCAGAGGAAGAAGAGAGAAATCAAGAGGGAAAAGTTAATCCCTTCTTAACTACTCTTTGTTCCTGTGCACAAGCTGAAGCAAGTAGGAGGAATTTCCAGCCCAGAACTCCCAGTGAGAAGTCTGGTCAGTTGATTCATTTAACCTTCAGCCAGTCCAGGAGAGGAAACCTGCGGGGACTTAAAGGGACACTGCCATTATATGGGGGGGGGAAACCCACTGCTGGAATGAAGCTGTATTTGTGTTCCTTCCCAGCTCAGTCCAATGGCACAGATGGGTGGGAAAAGATTCCCTTGATGCCAGGCATGGGGGACAAAGCTCTAGGGGCTGCTGGCTGGATATGCCTGCTCCCTCCCCCACTCTCTGGAAAAATACAAGCAAGGAAATTTCAGCTTGGCTCTTGAATAGGCTCATTTTGTATATCAGTGTAACCTGAGCACCTAGCAACCCCCAGGGCTTGGTCTCTGGTGACTTGCCCCTTCAGTGACTCTGGAGACTGCCAAAAAGGGCTGGCAGCTCAGAGACCAAGCCTGATTGTCCTCAAATTCCAGTCAAAGAGAAAAACGGAGATGACAAGAATGTGTCTGGTGGGCTGGGGGTCAGTCCCAGGGCATGCCCTTAGAGCCACCAGGGAACCAGATTCATGTATGATGGGATTCCCTAACGGCATCCTGGTAACAAAGAGAATGAGCTAAGAAAAGAAGGATGTTTTTAAGAAAATAGTGAGGTTTATGTCAAATCAAGAGTAAGGCGATGTCATTAAAGTGGAGCCCCAGGTGCTGCTCAGGGACAAAACAGTGGATTCACACAGGCCCACATTCTGGGCAGACATTTACCCCCATAAGGTGCAGGATGAAGGCCTGGGGACGCCCTCCGCTGAGGTCCCTTCCTCTTCCCCACCAGAAGGCATCCCAGAGGCAGAGAATGGAAAACCTAGTCTCTACTTGTGTCCTCAGTTCTGGCCACTGTGCTGTGGAAACTCTTCCCCAACACTCTGATCATTCCCACATCTGAAAAAACAGAGCTGCAGAGCAAGCGTTTATCATGAAAGGGAACAGTTACCCACTCAGGGACTTTGTCTCATTAGCAGGACCGGCACAGTGATAAAGGCCTCCAAAAAGAGAGGACTAGAGAGTGAAAGGAAAGTTCTACCTGTCCTCATGGTTACCACAGCCCCTTGATTACTTAGGAAGCAGCAGGAGTTATCAGCTCTGTTCCAAACAAGCCCTGGGTGGAAAAGCACTGATTAGTGGCCTCAAAGCTATGAAGTTCCACCCCAAGGAACTCCCAGGTCCCCTTGGTGACCGACACAGCCCTGCACTCATGGAATTGACATTCTAGTCAGGAAAATAGACAGCAAGCCAAGAGCTAGAGGTGTAAGAAGGGCTGTAGCCAGGAGGGCCAGGGAAGGGCTCCCCAAAGAAGTGACATAAATCTGAAATCTGGGGACAAAACGAGTTAGACAAACAAAGGGGTTTGGCAGGGACTGTCTCTCAATATCCATCTCCTGTTCTTCCGTATCACAGAATTTTCAGTTGAGTATATGCAGAAAACGACACTTCCCAGCCTTTCCTAGAGCCAGATGTGACCCTGTGGCCACATTCTGGCCAATGGGAAAAGAGAGAAAGTGATGTATAAACTTCTGGAAGTTGAGGAAGGGGCTTGGCTTCCTTTGCCCCTTTGCCCCTTCTACTAGCTGTAAGGCAGCAGTGATGCGGAGCCTTCTTGGAGCAAAGGAAGGAGACACCCTCAACAATGAGAAAGAAGGAGCCTGGGCTCCTGATGACTTCTCAGGCCAGAGCTGCCAGGCCAGCTTGGAGTTGTACATGAGAGAGAAATAAACGTGTATGTTGTTTAAGTCATGGTTATTTACATCTCTTTATTTTACATGAGAGAGAAATAAACGTCTATGTTATTTAAGTCACTGTTATTTCATCTCTGTTCCAGCATCCTCACAACAGTCTGAGGGAACAGCACAGTGCCTCTGCAGACCTTAACTCCATTTGATCTTCCCTGGCAAGTAGAGGATTATTATCAGCATTTTAGGGTTACAGAAACTGGACCTGAGAGAGAAAATTGTCTTGTCCAAGGTCACACAGTGCTGCAGCCAGGGTCTCAGAGCTCAGGTCTTAATCCCTCCAAGTGCAGGGAACATGCAATGTGCCCCCGCTGCCCACCTCTCTCTAGAACGGCTTTTGGTGTTTCCTCCATTCGTGAGGTGGGTTTTCACCAAACCATCCACACTGCAGCTTCATCCCCCTCAGCCAGGCCAGTCCAGCCATCTACTCACCATCTTGATCACACATGCCCTGGCGAGCCCCAGCAATAGGCCTGAGTGCCCACAGGAGGTGGTGACTTCAAGTCAGGGATGTAAGACTATTATCTTTTTCTTGCAGAAGCTCTTAAATTGTATTCTAAAAGGAAGTACTTGGAATAATTCCCCCTCCCCAGCTTAACTTGCTGTCCCTTGTGCGAAGGACCCAGGGCCTCTCGAAATCAGCCCTGGAGAGCCCAGGGGACCCTCTGCTTATTCATTAGGGCAAGTTGCTTCTCTTATTACGACAGTCTCAACTTCTTGGCGGGAGCCGCCCAGCTCCTCCCGGCTCTCCTCAGGGCACCTTGTAAGAACAATTCTATTATTTTATCTTTTGTCAGCCCTTTGACTGATTGCATGGGAAAGTGGGGCTAAGCCATGTTCACACAACTCCTCAGTCACTGTTCTCCTACTGAGGCGCTCTTCAGGTTATGAATCACCTCTAGGGTATAGCATCTGTAAAAATACTGATTTTTATTCCTCACAGTCAGGAGACAGCTTTAAATAAGCATTTGGCTTGATCAGGCCACGTGTGCCTCAGATGCCTGTAACTTGCAAAGGTTGAATGGCGCCTTCAGTCTGCAGGAGACCGGAGCAGCCAGAGAGGCAAGGATGCAGGCTTGCTGGACTCTCCTGGGAAGCTTGCAGCTTAATGTCAGACCAGCGGGTCGAGTGGGGACAGGTCATGCCTGAGGCATGTCTCAGATAAGCAAAACCCACCCAGCTCAGGAGACTATATCTGGATGCCTTCCTCTTTTTTCCCCTGAAGCTCATTTCCTGTCCCTTTCTTGCTACCTACAAAGGGACACCTGAAAATCAGGCTCCTCCCTCAGTACTGCTGTTCTTCTCTAATGGCTTATCTCATGAATTGCCATATTTGCTTTGGCACCCAGGGGATTTTAAAAAATGTTTTGGAAATCTTCACGAAAGTGGTTGAGGCTCCCAGATGGCCCTTTCTTCTCCCCACCCCACCCCCTCTCCCCGATGATTCGCACGCTAACACAGTTCCACCTTCTGCCTATGTCCCTTGGGGGTTCCTAGGCCTGTATCAAGGCGAGTTCCCTCCCTTGAGCTTCTGACCCACATGCGCGTCTTCCTCCTGGATCAGCCTGGCTGTCCCACAGGTTTGTCAAACTCCCGGTGCCCAGGGGAACCCATGGCCGTCATTCCCAAACCTGTTCCTTATGCCTTCTCTCCCTCGAATGATGGGATCTCCACCCACTCGGTCGCCCCTGCCTGAAACCCCAGGCAGTGTAAGCATCTGGTCACTGCATTCTGGCGGGTACTCTTCACTGTCTTTTATGTCTATTCTTTCCTCCATCGCCTTCCGAATGTGTTCCAAACAGTCTCCTAGCAGATCTCTCACAGCATTCTTGTTTCTCCAATCCATTTGTACACTGCTATCGCTGTAAGAGTAATTTTCTACAATGCAACCCTGATCATTATGGGATTTTAGAATTCTTTCAGTGGCTCCCCCGTGCCCTCAAGGTAAAATCTAAATTCCTTAGCAGGGCCAAAGGAGGCCCTTCCTGAAATGGCCCTGACTATTTCTCTATCTCCCCCCAGCCCCCATTCGCAGACAAAATACTCCCAAACTGCTGTGTTCTCACGCCTCTGGGCTTCTGCCCACATTGCCCCTCTGCCTGGAAGGGCCTTCCTCCATCTCCTTACCTGGACAGTTTCCTCAGCACTCAGCCTTGGCATGTCCTCTTTCAGGAACCCTTCCTGACCCCCAGCCCCTCCCAGCAGCCTCTGCGCACTGCAGAGCGTCCATCGCCAACTGCTCTGGGAGCTACTTAAAGGCAGGAACTGTATCTTGGTTTGTCTTGTCCTAGAGTCTGTCAGTGTACTCAGCACAGAGTAGGTGCTCATTGAATGTTTGCTGCAACAATGAGGCTATGGGGAGCCCTAGGTTGATGTGGTCACTTTCTCCCAGGATTTCTGTCACTTCTACTTCTCCAATTTTTTGTAGTGGTAAAATTTAAGGCAACACTAATTTAGGCCAATAAAAGACATCCCCTTCATTTTTTCTGTGGGATATTAATATACTATTAATTTAGCCATCCATTATCACTTAGCCATACATTAATCAGTCACTTCATTTAACAAATACGAAATATCTCCTCTATGCCAGACCATGTACCAAGCATTAGGGATATGAAGCTAAGTGACACACAATTCTGTCCTCAAAAAGTTTACAGTGCAGTGGGGGGGAAGATCCGCAGGCAGACACATCAGACATAGTGATGTGATCGACATTACAGTGGGTGAGGGAGGTGGGAGCCAAGAATGCCGGGTTAGACCTTCTCCTCTGAGGTTCTCCTACCAACATTCTGTCCTTGCCTGGATTATAATTGCCTATAGTCTGTTCTCCCTCCCAGTAGACTAAGAGTTCCTTGAGGGTGCAAACTGTTATTCATCTTGTATTTATTCATTTGGCAGATATTTATTAAATGGCTACTATATGCAAGGCCTTTTTAGGTGCTGTGGAGATAGCACATAATAATACAGGCTAACCTCCCTGCCCTCATGGACTTTACCCTACGCCTAACACAGTGCTTGGAACGTACACAGTAGTCTCTGGAGGAATGTTTGTTAAAGGAATGGAGAGTAGGCTCAGGTGATATGAGCATTGTTGTCAGACTCTGGAGAGCAGCCATGGAAAGAGAAACACACTTGTTCAAGGATATTTCAAAGGGCAAGACAAGGACCAATGCAGGCACATTGCCTGGGAGCTGGTTTGGGAAAATTAGAAAAAAATTTTTGTTAGTAAAAGCTGTTCTATGGCATGAGATAATGATGGTAAGTAAATAATAACACAGAAGTTTGTAGAAGGGATTCCTATAGTGGGTTCAAGAAGGTAAACTAAATGGCCTTGAGGTACTTTCCAAATCTGAAATTTCATAATTACAAAACACTGAAATTTGTCCAAAATATTCAGCCATCAACATATATGACAAATTGGCCATTGACAAGTGGGCATTTCTTCAGAAGGTAAACAGGCAAACATGTCACCTATGGCAATTTCACAGTGACTTCACCCTGAATATTTGGGTACATGGGGACTTTTTGGTCTCAGTTGGCACCTGAGTCAACTCTCACCCTTGGGAGGGAATAAAGGAACAAGAGGCTAAGCTGGAGTTCACAAAAGGAGAGGCATTCACAATCCTCCTGGACTGAGTTATAAGTCCATTTGATGAAATATTATTTAGCTGTTATAAAGAATAAAGTAGATTAATATATACAATATATTAAGTTAAAAGAGAGCAAATTAGATAATACCATATAAGATATGATTACTTCTGCGTACTTTTTAGAAAAAACATATGTAAGTATATGTGCATAATTTTTCTGGATAGAATTGTAAGAAACTGTTAATAATTTACTTTGGGGGAGTAGTTATGGACAATGGGAATAAGAGAAGGTAACTTTCAGTTTTCATTTTCTAAGTTTCTATATGGCCTCTATTTTCTAATACTTTTTAATGCCAACAAAATTTACCTGGATTATGAAATTAGGCTAACTTGTTTGCTTCTTTATAGTTTTCTGGTTAAAAAATTAAAATCAATAATATTTTTTATTTCCTAGAGGCTAGAGAAAAGGAGGCAGGGACCAACCTGGCCGCCACCAAGACAGGTTTTATTAGCTCTACTTCTAAACATGAGAAACTAGAGTCAGGAAAGCAGAGGGCTGGGGGGGAAGGAGAGCTTCTTGCTTGACATCATCCTGTAAAAAGACGTCTGAGTCGTGAACAGAGGCCAGATGTCCTGGGTGCCAGCTTGACTCCTGAACTACACCAACAAGGGAAAAGGAAAGGGGTGTGGGGAGGGCATTCACACTTGCAGAAGGCCTACTCTGCTCAGGCATTTTATACACTTGCCAGCCAACTTCTGCCCTTAGAAAACCTTTAAACGGCAAGATTGATCTTACCTTGAGCTTTCCAGAATTAAAAGCCTTAAAGCAGGCACAGACGTTTCTGGACCTAGAAGGAAACATGATAAAAATGATACCGCACAAACTCCCTTACCATATAGGGATCCTATTTATTACAGAGATTTGTTTGTGGAACACAATGCTGCTGTCTAGAAGAGACCTCTTATATAGTGATAACTGAGAAAGGCAGGGTCTGAGCAAGTAAGGATTAACCTGGGAATCAGGGTCTGGTACCAGCCAGGAAGTTCAAGAGCAGTATTTAGGCCACTTTGACCTTCTTGTTCCACCTTACAAGCCTAGGAGGCAGGGTTTCTCTCAGTCTTCCCAGCTCTGCCTCCCTGGATCATAATCTCTGTGTTCCTCAGTTTGGACTGGTAACCTGACCTGAGTTCTCAATTGCTTGTGGGAAAGAGGGACTTCAGGAACAGCAGTCAACATTTGGCATAGCCACCATGGGGAACAGGACACAAGACCAACTGATAAGCTTCATTGTCCTTCTGGCTCTCTCAGGATCTCCACTATTTCTGGAACTGATGGTCATGCAGGGTGTATTTCACAAGAGGAGCTCACACCTCACCCATTCCCCATTAGCAGGAACGGCTTGCCATATCAGTGGGCCAAAGCATGCCCATTTCCCAGTGGGATGGCATCTCACCATTTGGGCCCTCTCCCAGGTGGGCAAGATCTAAGACATTGCTCCTAGTTGGTCGTGTTTCCTCTATCTTTCATACCAGTCCTGATCAAAGGGGGGCATTGGTGGTTGTGTCTATCACATTTCAGTTAAGGTGATGACCTTGATTGGAATCAAAGGTGGGAAAGTTCATGTGATAGAAAATGAAAAGGCATTCTGGAAGCAAAGTCATTCTGCCTGAGAGAGGCATGAATCTTTATCCAGGCGCCAACCTTTTCATCCCACTGAAGATCAGAGGTGGACATCACTTCATTCACAAATAAAAGCAGGGAGTATGTGTAGTAGGGCCCTGTGATTTTCCAGTGACGACGCCTGTGACCTCTGAGGAGAGATCTCAGAGATGAAGAAGGTGAAGAACATGGGCTCACTTTCCAGGGCCCAAGTGGTGGTTGTCACTGACTGCTGCTTGTTTTAGAGCTCATGTGTTGGGAGTTGGGTTAAGCAGACCCCTTGGTTCATGGATATTAGCATTATTGGTCCCTGTGAGACTCCTATCTTGGATTTATTTACTTCCTTACTCACTTTCTCTTCATCCCACAATTCCATTCTCTTCTCTTACCCACAATGATTTTTATGTGTTTAGTGTGTATCCCTTCTGTTTGCATATTTTTATACAAACAGTATTTGTTTGCAGTATTTTTAATTTATGTAAATGTTCTATCCCATTAGGATTTTTACCTTTTGTCACTGTTTTCCCCTCTGTTCTTTTCATCGTTCTCAAGATTCATCCATGTTGCTATGTGCACATCTGATCATGTGCTTCAGTCTTGGTGCATAGTATGCCCTGGTGTGCACTCACCACATTTTATTTCTCAGCCTCAGTGATGGAAACTCAGGTAGTCCCCAACTCCCACCACAAATAACTGTGCAGGAAACAATCATATACATGTCTCCTTATGGAGTCGTGTAAGGATTTCTTGGGATGTATCCCTAGTGGAGGAATTGCTAGTGTGCTGCACTAAATTTGACTCATGATGCTAGAATGTCCCAAGAATATTTGCCAGTGCACTTCTCTGATGTCCATCTTGTCACCAACAATATAAGAGTGGTCATGTCCCACATGCCTGCCAATAGTTGGCATTACCTTCTTTCTATATTTTGCTAATATAAAGGACATACATTGATATATCTCTTTGTTGTTTTAATTTGCATTTTTCATATTACTAATGTTTTTGAGTCTCCCTTCATATCTGCCAGGGTGGATGCATGGTGTAGGGCTCAGATCTCTGTTCCAAGACTGAGGTCCTCATTATCCCAGCTGCCAGAAGTGCTGGCTGCGACCCTCCTTAGCTGTTGTCCTCAGCCAAAAGGAAACTGCTTCACCCAAGGTTATAAGCCCTCCTTGGGGGCAGCAGCCATCCACTGACTAGTGAATGCAGGGGCATAGAGCTCAGTCTTCTTGCCTAAATTCAGGACACCTCTGAAGGGACACCCCAGCCTCCACATTTCCCCAGGGGATCAACTGCATTACAGTTCAGATTCTTGCTCCACTCAATCCCGCTTCCCTCAGTCCCTCACAGCACTGTTGCCAAAACCACTCTCAAATAATCCTCCTGCTCACCGCTCTCCATCTCAGAGTCTGCTTCCCAGGAAAATTGACCAACATCAACTTGATAGCTTTTTGGAGTTTCATCTTCTGTATAATGTCTTGTTTATAGCCTTTCCCAAGGTTTTTCTTTTGCAGTCATAAATGTTCAGGATCTTTGCATATTCTTCATATCAACCCCTCATTGGTTTTATTTATTTATTTATTTAAATTTATTTGCCAATTACAGTTGTCATACAATAGTATGTTAGTTTCAGGTGTACAGCATAGTGATTAGACATTTATATAGATTATGAAATGATCACCCTGGTAAGTCTAGTATCCATCTGATGCCATACCTAGTTATTACAATATTATTGGCTATATTCTGTATGCTCTACTTTACATCCCTGTGACTGTTTTTATAACTGCCAATTTGCACTTCTTAATCCCTTCACCTTTTTCATCCATCCTCCAAACCCTCCTTCCATCTGGCGATGATCAACTTGTTCTCTGTATCTATGGGTTTGTTCCTGTTTTGTTTGTTTGTTTGTTATTTTGTTTTTTAGATTACACATATAAGTGAAATTATATAGTATTTTCTTTCTCTGTCTGACTTATTTCACTTAGCATAGAACCCTCTAGGTCCATCCGTGCTGTCAAAAATGGCAAGATTTTATTCTTTTTTATGGCTGAGTAATATTCCATTGTTATATGTGTAATCGTTCATTGGTTTTAGATGTTACAGATAGCGTCTCCTATTTCATAAACAATCTATTAATTTTGCTCATGGGGTCTTTTGTTGATTAGAAATCCTTAATTTTGATGTAATCAAATTCATAAAATTTTGCCTTATGGTTTATGCTTTTGAAATCTTGTTTTAAAAGAGCTTCTATAAATCACAAAGATATTTTCCTGCACTTACTTCTACTAATTTTATTTATACTATTTTTCTTTAACCTTTTACACTTAGGTCTTTAAACCACCCAGAGCCCTCTTTTGTATATGGTATTAAATAGGGATCCAGTTTTGTATTTCTCCGTATAGTAAGCCAGTTTCCCAAAAGCCAGTTATTAAACAATCTATCCTTCCCCCACCAACTTAATCTATATTCAGTTCTGGCATGTGCATGAGTCTGTCTGAGCTCTTTGGTGTTCTGTTGGTCTATTTGTATGTTTGTTAAATTACTGTTTTTATCGCTATGGCTATAATATATAATATATAATATATGGGTATAATATATATTTTTTATTTATTGACTTTAAAGAGAAAGGAAGGGAGAGAGAGAGACAAACATCAATTTGTTGTTCCACTTATTTATGCATTCAGTGATTGATTCCTATGTGTGCCCTGACTGGGGAATCGAACCTAAAACCTTGGCATATCAGGACGATGCTCTAACCAGCTGAGCTACCAGACCAAGAAATAGCTGTATAATATGTCTTAATATCAGAAAGGGTAAGAGTCCCTCTTTCCTCTCCTTTTTAAAAGTTGGTTTGGCTGTGGTTCTCTGTGTCTAACCCGAGTGTGTTTCCCTGTCTTGTATCTCCATAATTTTTAAAGTAAGTTTAGTCCAAGTGTTTTGGACTTTATATGTTGGCTTTATCAGAAGCCCTTGGTTCAGCTGGCAGCAGTGAGTCTGCAAGTCAGCATGTCTGAATGATGACTTGCGTCATCAACTGTGCACACGCAGAAGCACAAGAGAAGAAACTTTAGGAAGCAGTCAAGCCAAGAGATGGTATCTGGCCTGCATTGGACACTAGAAAGCCCTGACAATTCTCTGCAAAGTGGAATCCAATCTGATCCAAGAGAAACACTCAAAGGCACACGGATCTTAATGAGCCTGGGAACCTAATCAGAAGCAGTAATGAATGATATTAACAATACAGTCCTGCCAAGGAGAAAACCCTATCTGGATACTTGGTTGCTTGGCCTGTGCTCCTGAGGAGTGCAAGGGCCTGTCAACAGGTTTGCTTATTGCCACCTTGTCTCTCTGCTGCTTCATGTCTCTTCAAACCCACTGTTCCCAAACCTCAGCTTTCTGGTATGAAGCATTTTTATTTAGTGATAATTAAGAGACTGTGAGCAGGCCATGGTTAGTCATCTGTGATGTGAAAATGATGGGTGCTCCAGCTCTGGAGGTGCTTACAGGTTCAGACACGTCAGGGCTACGGTTAAAGACAGAAGCTGGTGAGAGGGAATTAGGTGACTCATCACCAAAATCTTGAAAACTGAGTTCAATGAGAAGGCCAAGGATTTCCAAACGTCGAGTCTGCTCTTTGATGGTACTGAGGCTCCACCTGTTAACTTCCATTTTCTCATGACCAAGGATTGTAAAGCCAAGAGAATCAACTCTATTTGGTTCACCCAGTGTTGACCAGTTCTGCTAAGCCCCTTCTTGGTGTCTGTGTCTCACCCGTCTCTCTCATGCCATTTGTATCCTCTGCTGCTGCATGATGCCCATGCCCCTTCTTTTTTGCAGAGTTCTTACTTTTAAGTTCATAGACTTTGAGAACAGACATTTTCAATTGATTTGTGTGAATGGTGTTTCTTCCCACAAGTGGCTCCACAAAATGCCGGTGTTGGCTTCACACATTTACCTCAAGAGTGGTCAACAAGTCTGATTGCTTGGCCTTTTGGCTCTCTCTGCCTAACTTGAGTGTGTGTTCCTTTCCTGTACCCATGCTGAACCCCACACTGTGGTAGGAGATGGCTTGTATCATCTGCTTCCTTTGGAGAAGTGTCACATTCTGATTGGGGCCCAAGAGAGACTGCGCAGTGCCCTTATTTAACCTGTGTGGATCTGCTGAATCCCTGAAGGCTGGAGTTCAATGGCCTTATTTCTTGGCCTCTTCACACCTGGGGAACAGGGTCACATAGGATCACTGTAAGGGAGAAGGTCTTAATCTCTCCTCTTATTCTCAAATTAGATCATCCATTCTGTACCTCTACCCTCTTTCCACCATCAATTCCAGACTTTCAGGAGGAGAGGAAGATTACAGTCCAGCCCATTGAACAGGATGTTGGGCTGACTGAGAGAGTTCCTCACACAGTCTGCCGGTCAGATCCAGATCAACCAGGATGACAATGACCTTGTTTAAGGCTGTCAAGGATCTTGGAATGTTCTATATCTTAAAGCCTCTGCTTGCCCCCATGTCTATTTAAGACTAGAGAATCCATAGTCCAGTCCTAGAGGGCTGAGAGTCCATCACTTAGGCAGAGATGCTTCTTACAAAAATAGCAGTTGCACCCTACAAATTGGCTTCCCTATATTTGGTTTCTCCCAGGGAGAGTAAATATAACTTTCCACATGTTGCAAGTTTCAGCACAGACTATGTGGCCAACAGAATTCTTGATGTGAGCTCTAAGCGTGGCCTAACAGTCCCTGAGGAATCTCTGAAAGTTGGGCTGTACTAAACTGCTCTGAAAAAAGTTATATATGAGTGAGAAAAGGTGGGAAAATGCAGAGATGGGCCCAAGTAGATGGATATCAGGGTTCTCTCTCTGGTCCACCATGTCTGTTCCCTGAGCTACCACTTTCTCCCTGGAGCTTCCAAGAAGCTCAGTTCAGCTCTTGTCAACTTGGCCAAACCAAAGACAATCAGGAAGAGCTGTTCTTCTTGTAATGACACTTGGAAGCCACTCTGCTATGCCTTCTTTTGAGCCATGGGGGTCCAGGGGTGAGGAGAGGCCAGGAGGAAAAGGTACTTATGCTCTTTTCAGGAACTCTGATTTTTGCTTGTAAAAGCTGGCAAAAGAGACCTCAGGATAAGGTATAATGCACAGAAATATTGCAGAAAGATGCCTAACTTGGCAAAAAAAAAAGGAAAGGAAAGAAAAGCTAGAAACAGGTCTGGTTCCCGATATACATTTGGTAAATTAATGTCCACCCTGACTGGGAATTTTCAACCCAGGCCAGCCCACCACCTACCCAGGAATTAGTGGTCATAAAAAGTGAACCTAATTTGCCCTGGCTGGCTGGCTCAGTTGGTTGGAGCATTGTCCCGTACACCAAAATTTGCGGGTTCAATCCCCAGTTGGGGTGCGCATAGTAGGCAACTGATCGATGTGTCTCTCTCACATTGATGTTTTTCTCTCTCTCTTCCCCTTTCTCTCTCTCTAAAATCAATGAAAACATATCCTTGGGTGAGGATTTAAATAAAAATAAAAATAATAAGTAAACCTAATTCATTTGGAGCATTTGTCTTACCTTCTGCCCAGTTCTGCTCCTTGGCTTCATCTCATAGATTCTCTTCCTTGATTCATAGTCTATATTCCCCATCTGACATGGCAAAAATTAATATAAATGAAAACACTCAATGACAGCACAGTTCTGTGCTGAGGGAATATATGGAGTTGGAGGCTTTACAAATTGGTTGCATCTTTCTAGAAAGTCATCTGGCAGTAGCAAGAACTGAGTCATAGCTCTGATCCATTCATTTCACCTAGGAAAGTAGGCCCCAAACAAATAAACCATATTGATGTCATTAATATTAATGAGCTAAAAATGATACAAATATTCAACCTAAGGCAAATTAGAAAGCAAATTATGATTCACCCACTTAATGGACACAGTATTACAATTAAAATAAACAAACAGAAAGACTCTGTTGACATAAAATATCTGAATATGAAATAATATCAGAGAAAAAGACATTGAGAAGTGTGTACTCACACTGACTGCACAACATGCAAACTTGACAAGCATCAGAAGGGAATTAACAGACACGTAGACATTTCATATGCAATGGGTTTTCCCTCTGGAGAAGTAAGTTAATAGGAAAAGTGTCTCCTAAATAAAATAGAAAGGTGGGAGGACAAGGCATTCTCCTTTTGGTAGGGGTTCCTATGCTGCCGTGGGTAAGGGGCCTGGCTCCTTTTCCTATAAGTTTTGTTTCTGCTGTGAATGTTCTCAGCTCAAGGAGAAGACAGGAAGAGCCTTTCTAAGATCTCTTACCTTGGTGGCACTGTCCTCCACACTGTTTCTGCCAGTCAACCATTCATTCTACAGAAAATCCTTGGTTTCTTTTCACTTCTCCTAACTCGTTTTTCAAAAATCAGCCAAAGCCAATAGCTTGTTGGAAAACACCTGAAGAATGTGTGGCAGCAGCAATGCTTAGTTGACTTGTCACCAAACTAAAGTCAGAAGGTCACGGCTTTAGTCCTGGGCAACCTTGGGCAAGTGTGGGCAAGTTTCCTCATCTGTAAAATGACAATGTTGAACCAGGTGACTTCGAAAGTCTTTGAAGTTCTGACATTTCTCTGATTCTATCTTTATTGACCCAGGACTAGGGAGAGAGTCTTGTATTGAATTCTCACCACCCTGAAGCTGAGAATCAGCTCTGCCATCCAAAGCCTAGAAACCACGGAGACCAAGGTAGAACACTCTCACTGCAGATGCAAGCGCTCGTCAAGGATTAGATGGAAAAAACCCATTCTGCTTGTTTTGGGCCTTTATCATTAGACAGTTAATAACAATTCATTATTTCTTGAAAAGGTTAAGAGCCAGAAAGTTCCAGCAGAAAGCAGGGCTTCTTTGGAAGAAGACTGGGAGAGTCCTGTTTGACCTTGAGTTCCCAGAATGAGACATTCTGAACAGCTCTGAAACAGATATAGGGTGGCGATGATCAGAGTCTGGCGTAAAACCATTCCCCAGAGAACCAAACAAGCTGGACAGCAGTGAGTCACAAGAGCTTCAGCCAACTGGAGAAAGAGCACTGGAAGCAAGTCAGAATTCTTTCAGATATTTGTGATCAAGAAGAAAATGACTGGAGAGAAAAAACAGAAACTGTAATAGAAAGTGGCTGCCTACAGTATGCAGAAGATCCTTACAGCCACTTCAGTCTCTAAATTTAATGAGCACATCTCTCCTTGTGCAATGAAAAGTGATAATGAGGGGATGACACAGGGGTAGGAAGAGGGGAGAGCTTTTGTCTGCTTTTGGCTAAGAGAGTGATGGCCTCCCTGAATGAATGGCCTCTTGGCTGCTTCAGTGGCCATGCTGCAATAAAGGAGTAAGTAAAGCTCTTCTCACTAAGAATAGGGGAATTGGAGCACAGAGGTGTTCTGTCTACAACAAATATCTTATAGGAACAATAAGCACAGCATATTTTACATGGCTTAAAACAACTGTTTGCTTAGACCCTGGTTCTGCGGGCTGGCTGGGCAGTTCTGGTCTGGGCCAGCTTGGCTGAACTCTGCTGGGCTCTCATGCATCTGTGGTCAGCTGGAGAATTGGCTGGCAGCTGATGATTGAGGATGGCCTCACTTACATGTCTGGTGGCTAGCAGGCTGTTAGCAAGACTTATGAGGCAACTGGGCCGCATGCCTCTCATCAACCAGCCGGCCAACACGTGTTTGTTTATGTGGCAGCAGATTTCCAAGAGCAGCAAGACGGGAAGCTGCAAAGCCCCTTGAGGCCTAGGTTGGAACCTGTACATTGTCACTTCCAAAGCATTCTATTGATCAAAGCAAGACCCAAGGCCAGCTGGAGTGACCAACTGTCCCAGTATACCCTGGACTGAGGGTTTCCCAGGACAGGAACCTGGAAAGGTCTGGACAAACTGGGACAGTTGGTCACTCTAATGGCCAGCCCAGATTCAAAGAAGATATACAAGTGGCCAATAAACACACAAAAACATGTGCAACATCACTAATCATTAGGCAAATACAAATCAAAACCACAATGAGATACCACTTCACACCCATGAGGATGACTATTAGCCAAAAATAGAGAATAACAGGTGTTGGTGAGGGTGTGCAGAAATCGGAAACTTTGTGCTTTCCTGATGGAAATGGTGCAGACACTGTGGAAAATGGTATAGCGATTCTTCAAAATAATTAAACATAAAATTACCATATGATCCAGCAATTCCATTTCTGGGTAAATACCCCCAAAAATGGAAAGCAGAGACTCAATAGATATTTGTACATCCATGTTCATAGCAGCATTACTCACAACAGACAAAAGGTGAGAGCAACTCCAGTGCTTGATGGGTAAGCAGAGTATGAACGGATGAATAAAATGTGCATGCGTACGATGGAATGGATTCATCCTTCGGAAGCGTGGGGACTGGGAGTTCATGTTCAGCGGGTGCAGAGCTTCAGCTGGGGAAGATGGAAAAGCCCTGGAGATGGATAGTGGTGACGGCTGCACAACAATGTGAGTGTAGTTAACGCCCCAGAATTGTACATTTTTAAATGGTAGGTTTTATGTTATGTATAGCTTATCATAATAAAAAGAGGAATAGGGGAAATAACTTCTCTTTTACTGAGAGAAGCTACAACTATTGTGGGCAGCCCGGGCCAGGTAGCTCAGCTGACTGGAGCATCGTCCTGTGGACCAAAGGGTTGCGGGTTCAATTCCCAGTCAGGGCACATACCTAGGTTGTGGGTTCAAAACCCAGACAGGGCACCTACAGGAGGGAACTGGTGGATGTTCCTCTCTCACATCGATGTTTCTCTCTCTCTTTCTCTCCCTTCTCTTCTCTCTAAAATCAATTTTAAAAAATACACACATCTTCTGAGGTAAGGATTAAAAACAACAACAAAACTGCTGTGGCCATTCTTGCCATCTGCCACACAGGCTTACAGAAATGTAATTAAATCAGGCTGCGTTGTTGCGGTAGAGCAGCGTTTCTGAGGGAGTATGCTAAGAGCCAGCAAGCAGGGCCCAAATGTTGACTGTCTCGGTGCTCCCTCCTTCGGGAGCCAGTTGTGGCTTATGTGTGTTCACTTGAGCAGGAGAGAGAGACCAAAAGAAGGTGCTGAGTAAAGAAGGTAGAGAGACCAAAAGAAGGTGTTGATGAGTAAAGGCGGTGAGGATGTGTGGTAAGACCTTGGAACTGGCCCGAAAAGAAAAATAAAACAAAAATAAGAGCCCTCAAGAAATCACTAGCAGGCATGAGGGGCCCGAGGGGCCATGGCCTGTCCCCTCTATGCCCCTGGCGGCACACAGAGCAGGCAGTCACCAAGGAAACCCCAGGGCCTGGCTCTGCACTGCGCCCCTCCTAGGCCCTCTCTGCTTGTGTGCAGGGAGTCTGCGTTCGTGGGAAACTTTGGTTGTCCCTAAGTCTCTGGTCCAGGGTCAGGAGGAGCAGATGGCTGGGAGGAGGGAGGAAAGGCAGCAGCGCCCTTGGGTGGCCGGGTGGCAGGTGGAGGCGAGAGCAGGCAGGGAGCGGAGGAAGGAAGCGGAGAGGAGGATGACCACGAGAAACCACCAGGCTCCAAGAAGGCTGTGCTGGAAAGGGCTTGGAGAGCACCTGGCCCACGCGTCCGCTCAGAGGGTGAGGGACATGAGGAAAATGGGTCCAGAACGCTCCAGGGACTTGCTCAGGGCCACCCGCCTGTGGAACGGGAAATGGCAGAGCTGGTACTTGGGATACAGTTTTCTCATTTCTAAGCAAGAGCTCTGTTTTCTGCATCCAGTGGCTTCCAGTTTGCCCCTGGACCTTCCCCACACTAGTCACTGTAAGAGAGAATGGTGAAGCCCCGCCACAACGTGCTCCTTGCCTCCAGATTGGATCCACCAGGCCCTGCAGTCCACAGGTCCAACGCTTCCAGCTCCCTCGGCCCTGGAAAGTCTGCTTTAGAGGGTACACCTGTCCTCTTATCGCTACTTAATTCAGGTGTTCTATGTTTCCCAGTCATTTTCCCCACTCAGGGGCAGGGGGAGAAGTTACGTTCAGGTGTTACAAGAAGTGCAGTGCAGACCAACTCTTTCTTCTCAGCTCAGTGACTAAGACTTAGCTTGTCTGGGTTTGTTGCTTAACAGTTAAAGGTCAGTGATGGGTGGACATAGCTTGTCCCAGGGGGCTGCAGTGCTAGGGTACTGAGTAGGGCTGAATGTTATAACCCTTTTCCTTCTTTTTCTTCTTCTTTTTTTCTGTGAAGAGGAAAAGTTCTTGGAAGAACCCCAATTGAGAAGTATCTAGTATGTTGATTTATTGATCCACTTACCTTTTCCAGCTGGGAAGGCTTCAATAACTGGAAAAAGCTCATAATTTTCCCACAGTGTTCTGCACTGTCCGGGACTCATTGTGGTGCTCTAGGAACTCTAAGGTTTGAATCTATACACATTGATTAAGGGCCTACTATGGATAAGTTACTGGGAGACCTTTTAAGAGGAGGTAGGTACAATACCTGCCTTCAGGGACCTCAGTGATCTCAACTCAAAGACAAGTGGACAAGAGAAGGGCTCAGGAGGCACTAAGTGCTTGGTGTCTGACATCCAAGTAGCAGAGGTTGGAACCAGAGAGCAAACAGAATCTGGAAATGCAGCTTGGCCACCACCACCCTTTCACCGGTGCTTGCCCATCAGGGCGGTGCCAGAGAAAGAATCCAAGGCTGCCTTGAGAGATAGGATCAGGCGAGGTGGGAGAGACAAGCTAAGAAGCTGGGAGTTGAAGCAGTGGACTGAAAGTTAGAGGCAGGGAGAGGGCAGAAGCAGAACAGGGACCAAGAATTAAGTGTAGTGAGACACTATATTAGCTAGGATGCAAGTTTAGCTACATGAGACAGAGACCCAGAGTAACTCTGGCTTAAAAAAGATAGAAGTGTTTTTCTCAAGTAAACTCTGAGCTGGTAAAATGGTTCTGTTCAGTGAGTCACCGGAGGCACAGGCGTCTGTTCTCTTCTTGCTCCCTCATCTCTAGGTTGTTGGCCTCGTTTGCGTAGTTCAGCACGGCTCACCACCACATTCACGTTCCAACCGGTGGAAAGTGGGAAAGGAGCCACGGGAGGGAAGCCTCCTTCTCTTTAAAGGCGAAGAGTTTGCTCTTGTGATTTCCACTCATGTGCTGTTTGCCAGAGCTTGGTCGATGGCAATGCCCAGCTACAAAGGAGCATGGGGATTGTCATGTGTATTCTGGGTGACCATGTGTTCTGCTAAAATTTTTACTGCCATGGAAAAGGGAAAAATAGGTATTGGGGACACCAAGCCAACTCTTTTACAGGCATAGACCAGATGGAAGCAAAGCAAAATAGGGTCCATGTCAGGCAAGTTCAGATACCAAGCACAACAGCTCCTCTGTGAAGCCTGCCAGGACTGTGTCCCCCAGGACACTGAGAAGAGAGAAGCACAGAGAAGAGCAAGATTAGTCTCATTGGAAGGACTGAGGAAGGCTTCATGGAAGCGTGCATTTGAGCCAAGTCCCGAAGGAATGGGCTGGACTTTGACAATAGATGGGGAGAAAGGGCACACCAAAAAGACATGCCAGTCACATGAAAAGAGCAGCAGGAATGGAATCCATATAACAGGAGCCAATGAAGGTGTTTGAACAGGGGAAAAATTGGGATATGCTTCCCCAGGCCTCTCATGGGCCAATGCAACGATGCTTTGATGCCAAAACAGGCAAAGGAAGGGAACACAGGATAAGATGAAGCTTTGGGCCAATGAGCTCTAGACTGACTTTATTCCTCCCCAAGAAGAGATGGACTTCACTGATTTTACAGTAGCAAGTGTTCTGTGCCACTGTGTTGTAAATAGCCTATAAGCCTTGCCTCCTCTTACTTCGTTTGGGGTTAGAGACTCTGCCCTCTAATGTTCCACAGAGCCATCCTCCCTGCCTCCCTGAGCCCTGGGCACAGATGCTTGGCACTGAGCCTTAAGCTGATGCTCTGGTTCCCAGTTGTGTCTCTATGGGAATGAGGAAGAAGGCTGGCAGCCAGGCTGGCATTATTCCGCATATGTAATAGAGCTGGAAGAGTTGTGAAACCCAGGAGGCTCTGCTATGCTGTTCCACAGTAAATGCTTGTTATAAAAATAAATCTATCTTGCTATTCAACAGCAACGAGCAGCACCCTAGGGCTGCCAGCTCTGGAAATACTCATGTCTCTGAGCACACTGCTACAGGATGCCAGCCAACATATGGCAGCATGCACGAGGACACACTCTCTTACCCTGTCTTCCACATCTCACCACAGATTCAAACCTCCTTCAGATTTCCAGCTGATGAAAGAGTAGAACTTCAGCTTTGTCTGAAGAACTGCAAAGTCCTACCTTGGAGTAAAAAATAAAACAAAACAATAATTGCCAATGTAGGGGATGGGGAACTTGACTGCAGCTGGTGTAACAAAAAGACTGAAGGGTTTTTGTGGACCCTACATTTAATATGAGCCAATGATGGAGTTAGCATAAAAATGCTAATGTGGTCTTTAACTACATTGGGGCCAGTGGAATGTCCAGAACAAAGGAGGTTGTTTCTCATTCTGTTTCAGGTCAGAGTAGCATATGACGTATATTCAGAGAAAAGGCTCCAGAATGGTATGAGAACTCAGAACTATGGAGATAAGAGAACTGAACCCCTGCAGCCTGGAGGAGACTCAGATGGACATAATAACTATCTTCCTATACCTAAAGGGTCGCCATGGGGGTAAGGGAACAACTTGTTCTGTGTGGGCTCCAGGTGGAAGTTATAGCCTGGCAATTTTGTTTCAGGATAGAATTAGAATTGTCTGAAAATGAAATGCTCTCTCTTATGAGATAGTGAATTCTCCATTGCTGGAGTTTGAAAAAGGCTGGGTAAATCTTCATGCGGGATGCTGTTGAAGAAATTCACACATTGGGGAAAGACAGGGCTAGGGGACCTCTTGAGTTTCTTCCAGCTTCAAGTTCTTATGATTCGGTGTGTTTTGTTTTTTAATTAAACTTTTTACATGGAGATAAATGTAGATGCATATGCAGTTATAAGATATAATACAGAGAGACCCTGTGTTCACTTTACCCAGTTTCCCTCAATGGTAAGACTTGCAAAACTATAGTATAATCTTACAAACAGGATATTGACCACTCCAACAACGTCAGTCCTTCCTGTGCCTCAGTAATCCCTGCCCTTGAGAAGCTACCAGTCTCAAGGAGAATAAGACACAGAATTGAAAAAAGTGTGAGCTTGGGTATAAAATAACCAATTGAATGGGACCAAACAAATGCCATGGATGACCAGAAGACAAAGAAATCACATCTACCTAGGGCTATCAGGAGGACTTCCCAGAAGAGGTGGCATGGAATTGGGCCTTGAAGAAAGGATAGGAATTCAACAGACAGCGGTGGGTGTTTTTAGTTAAAGACCTGTGGCCATCCAGGCTCTTAAACACTGGAAGATAAGGTTCCTCATGAATGACTTTGTGTTATTACAGATCTAGTACATAAACCAAAAAGTACCAAAGAAATGAACATAGAAGCTCAAAGAACCTTTGGCAGTCTCTGGGCTGTGCTGCATTCGGTTCCTATTTCCTCTGTAGGGCCCCATGTATTATAGGGGTTTAGCATCTGCTGAATGAATGCCTTAGTGAAGAAATGAACAAATGGATCTCTGCCCCTGCTGCCCCAGTCCTGCTTTCCTTTCCCAACAGGAGAAGAGCATGCAATAGCATGGAAGGCAATGGCATTGGTTTAACTTGGTTGACTGCCTAAAAACCCATGTGGTTTTCTAGTGTTAAAAGAGAGCATGTGATGTTGATTAAGGCTGAGGTCACAGGTGCCCCACAAAACCCCCAGAGGCCAGTTAAATATTTCTCCTTTGTGGCTACAGGTTTTATACCACATCCATGGTATGCCATTGTTCAAAGGAATCTCATAATCCACAGTTGGTCATCATTTTCTTAAATATTTTGCTAATCAAGCCTGCAGAGCAAGGCTCTGTACTTAGTTACCTTTGCTCCTGCCCAACCTGCCTCACCTCTGGGTGTGGGAAAAGAATGTGTTTCCTAGAAGCAAAGAACGGCAGAGCTCGGGGGGTTGGGGAGGGAGGACCTTGAAATTTAAAAATCATCTGTCCCTACTCCCTTATTTTAAATGGAGTTCAGGAGGGGGCATGTCCTGCCCAGTGTCATTTTATGAGCCACTGGGGAGCAGGGACCAGATCCCCAGCCTCTTGGCTTCCCTTCTGATGGTCACTCCAAGGCATCCAGTTGTTTCTTTCAACAAAGCCAGCTCCTCTCAAGCCTCCTACCTGTGACCATGTGCCAAGAGTTTCTAATGCTTATGAGAACATGGTATAAGAATTAGGTGTACTTGGTTTCCTTTATGTACAGAAGCATACAAAAGATCAAAGCATTTACAGTTTGATGATGTTCCCAAATACAAGCTCAAATTGCTGACTTAAACAACCAGCCTTTTTTTTTAGAGGGCTTTCCGGAGTAATTACTCAAGATGGAATTAAACCATATTTGCCTTTGGCTTCTTCTCATCCCCTCCACTGCCTGGAAAGGGGAGGAGGGGGAAACCAACAAAGAAAATCATAAGAGACTATTGCTAATTACAGATTTTTACCTGCCTGATGTTCTTTTGCTTTGCACATTAATTAAATCAAGACCAGGTGTCTTATAGTCGGCTTAGCTGCTGGCTATGGGAAGTGATTAATAGGTCCCAGCAAATGGGTAAAGGAAACAGCTCTCAAATTTTATGGGTCATTGATGCTGCTTTTCTCAGCATAAATCAAGACTGAGAGAGAAAGAACTTGAGCTGAAGTGGCCTAGTTCATTAGAGAGCCAAAACAGCTGCTCACATGTTAACCCTCTCCAGAGCCCCCAAGAGCAGGCAGGTCCCCTCTGCCAGCAAATCTGGCCAAGCCAGCAGATCTGAAGGAAGTCATACTTCAAATTCTTTTTCTAAGGGAAACTGGTTCAGGATTTGGAGGCTTGTGACTTGGGACCAGAGGCTGCGACAGGGCCTTGAGCATCAGCTGGGAGTTAGCACTGTGATCAGGAGCTAAGTCTCCTGCCCACCTCCTCTTCCTCTACTGACTCTGATAACTCTCCCCATTGCTGTCAACACTGAGATGATGACAGCAGAGGACAGAAACAGAACCAGGCTTTGAAAGGTGCTCTGACGCAGTTCAGAACACAGCTCCGCTCCTGAAGACCAGGGCCCTTCTTCCTACCCTTGTAAGAAGGACTTTGGATTTAAACACAGAATGACACCCCCATCCCAGCTGTATCGTGGCTTCAGCTGCCCAATTCCTTGGACAGGGCCAGGTTAGGTTTCTTTCTAGAGGACCCAGGATCCCTGATGAGGCCAGGGTGAAGCAGGGAGGGGGAGGGGCCTGGCAGAGGAAAACAAAGGTCACTTATTATTTACAAAGAAGGCGTTTGTCCTAGCGTGTAAAGCCCTGAGCTTTTGCACAGTACTGAGCCATTCACTGGAGCCCTGAGCTCACACTAACAATATAATCAGTTCCAAATGCTTCTCAAAAGTCTGCCTTCCTTGGTGCTGATGTCTGATTCACTGAGACCGATTTCTGTGGGAGACAAATGGAGGGCACCCTAGAGTTGTGCAGGGTGCCCTGAGTCTCGCCCACGCACTAATAGGAGGCAGGCACACACTCCTTGTCTTTGTGACTCTCACAAACATGGACACCCACTGGTTTGTGTAATTTGAATCCCTTTCTGGAGAACCCTGGACCTAGTCCACCCTCCCCCACAGTGAATTAAACCAAAATGTCCTGGCTTCAGAGAGCTGGTAGAAATGACTAAACTGCATTTTGCAGCCAATAGTCATGTCATGTCATTCTCATCCCGGAAACCAGCAAAACACTTAAGGTAATAGTTTGGTCTGTTTCATTCTCTGGCTTTCTGCCTCCTCTGTTTCCAAGTCCATTCCCCAGTAGGTCTACTGGCCCCATGACACTTTTATCTGCAACCTTCTGGTGCCTTCCAGAGAAAAGGGACTCATAGCCTGAGTTACCTCTTCAAATTGGGTCAGGTAAGGAGCCTATCTGGAGAGGAGGTGGCGCAGGGCTAGGATGAGGCAAGGCTAGCCCCTGGGACATACGTGCAAGGAGACACTCTCAGGCACCCACCCTGTCCTTGCACGACCTTGACAGTGAGCGCCCCCCCTCCATTTTGCATCCTAGGTGCTTCACTTAACTCACTATAGTCCTGGCCTTGGTGTGGAGGCTAATCCTAACCCTGAAAGAAGCAATTAACTTCCCTGGTCCACAAGCCTTGGATGCTTTTAAAAAGATACCAATCCCACAGCTTTACCCCAATGAAATCAGAACCTTTCGGTGTGGAGCCTGGGCTCACTTATCCCAGTGAGTCTATTGTGCGGCCATGGTTGAGAGTTGCTAGTCCGAGGGCTCACACTGGGCCACAGGAAGGGATGGATGTTTGCTGATGTTTGCTGCAACTTGGTCAGGGCTCAGTTGTCTCTGTGCTGACTTGGCCCCTCGAGGATTTTCTCTGGGTTCCCCAAGGCCTGAGGTCTGGCTGGACTTCCAGGCTGACTTACCCAGGAGGTCTGATGTCGGCTGCAATGCCAGGCACACCCCCATTGCCAGCTCCCCAGCCAGACTTTTAGCTAAATTCCATATCAGCCTCTAGGAGCCCCAGAGATCCTCATGCTAGCCGCATTTTCTTTGATGTGGCCACAGATGCCCCCAAGTTGGCACAGGGAATGTGTGAGGTGGTCCTTGCAGACTCTGAAAGAGGTCGAAGTGTTCTCTTAAACTTATCAAAAACATCTCCCCCCAGAGAGGAACCTGGGGTGGGAAGATGCAGACACACGCCTGTCTGAGTACTCAAGCACCCTGCCTGTCTCTCTTTTCCCACGATCTGTTGGAAACACAGGGATGGGTTTCTCCCCTTCCCCTTCCTGCCTTGTAGTGACCTCCCACTGATAGAATTCTGTGATGGAATCCTCCCTCCCTTAGAAAATCCTCTCTCTTTAGCACTTGACTTTCAAGCCTATTGTCATTTTGGGGACACACAAAAATCTAATTTGACAGTGAAACCTCAGCAGTGGCAGGGATGCGCCCTTTCCCTGAAACACTGACACTCCCAGGGCAGAAAGATTTATAAGGGATAGAAGCACTTCTGAAAATATTTCAAAACAACATTAGCTCTGCGCTAGCACAGTTTGTGCCAAGATTCAGCATTTTACACAGAGCCTTGGGATGCACAAGCCTCTTCCTGGATCTTCACTCATCATTCTCTCTGCATTTGAAGATGCAGGTAGAAGGGGGCATTTTTATTCCCATCTCATGTTTGTACAATAAGGTAGAGGAGAGAAGTAAGTGAATATTGGGGCTCTCAGAGGGCAAGAGGCGCAGTAGAGGAGCCAGAAGGAGAGAAACAAGAGCTATGAAGTGGGTCTTGAGTTTCTGTTAATGTACTTAACTTACTAGCCTTCTTAAATCTGAGCAGATCTGGTATATTTGAAAAAATTGAAGTTTTCACTCAGCTATGGAAAATGAAAAATGTATAATCCATCTCTCCTTAAACCTGGGTGGGCAGTCTGAACTGACTTCATGGGTGTAGGTTTCCCTGACTCCCCCCCACTCTCCCCCCCCCCCATTCTGTCTCTCTGTGAGTCCCTTCTGCAAACAGTCATGACTCAGGTTGGTGCAGGCTCACCTCTTCCTCTCCAAGGGCTCATCCTGCCTCTCAGGGCTGCCTCCCACTCTGTCCTGCTTGCCTGCCCTCCTGTCCGTAGCCTGGCAGGGCCTCATGCCAGCCCACAGGCCCTGTTTCTGAAGCTGCACAAATACCACTAAGCCCTCTAGGCTTCCAGGAGCTGGGCCTGTTCTCCACAGGAGATTAAGAGCCCACAGTGAGTCAGCAGCCCAGCTGGGCCCAATGCCCAAGAGGCTTGGCAGGGCCTCTATCAGCTGGAGCATTCCCCGTCCCCCCCTCCTCTCTCTCTCTCCTGTGGACCCCTTCTCCTCATTCCTCAGCTCATAGGTAGGCATCTGCCCCCACACTGTGCTATCAGAGTCCCAGTGTGTTTCCCTCCCTACCTTGTCCTAGCTCTAGAGCTGTCCTGTCGAATGCTCTTGGCCTTGAGGGTTAACCATGTCTGTAAAGCAGAGAGAAGCCTGCAGCTCAGTGGTGACAATGGCATTCCAGAAGACTGAGGCTGTGGGGCGTGTGTACCATCTTTCCTTGGCTATGACCTTCGGGGTTCTAGGGGGGAGAATGGAACAGCTGCCAAGACTCACCCACAAGCCTTCGGGGCCTACACACTCTGTGAATCACAGCTACTGTAGGGTGTGCCGA
This sequence comes from Miniopterus natalensis, assembly GCF_054644295.1. Classification (NCBI taxonomy): domain Eukaryota; kingdom Metazoa; phylum Chordata; class Mammalia; order Chiroptera; family Miniopteridae; genus Miniopterus; species Miniopterus natalensis. The sequence continues at coordinate 48,111,938 of NC_142086.1, read as the reverse complement.
GTCACCACCAGGAATATAGGGAGACAGTATAGGCTTATTTTTGAAAGATTTGCTCATGTACCCAGGCTCTTACAAAGTGCTTGACAATTACTGCCAAAAATAGGTATTGGTTCAGGATCTCCAGCACTATAGCAGGCAGCTCCTCTGATGAAGGGCCTGGAGACTGCGCGTATAGTCCAAACCTCACCACAGGGTGAGCCTGGATTTCAGTGAATGGGGCACCCCAACCACCATAGGGGGAGTATCATGAGCCCCACCTTTGCTTCTTGAGGGGAGGAAAGGGAGCTGCAGGAGAAGCCCTTAGTGCCAACTTTGAAGAACAGCGATTGAATCTTTGTGCCAACTATTCTCTGAGTCACTTAATGTCATTCCCATTCATGGGAAGAGAGAAATCTGGTGCATAAGGTTTGAATTTCCAACTTCTTGGCAACCTAAGAATGTTTAGGCTTCTGTAAAAAACAAGTCTCCAAAGCACCATCTCTTCTGACAAGAGACACCCTTTGCATAACCTCTAGTCATTCAATGAGCCTTTAGTGGGCTATTGACCACAGACCTCAGAGCTACCATGTTCCTTAGCGATCATCTTGTCCAACCCCTCACTTACTGATGACCAAACTGAGACTCAGGGCTGATGGAACTTGTTCAGACTGCAGAGCTAAATACCAGGTACCCAGCCTGGGATAAGCCCTGTGGAGAGGAAGATGGATAGAACACAGCCTCTGGCCTCAAGAAGTCCCAGATTAGCAGGGGAAGCAATGATACAAAGTAGATGTCATTAGATCCATTCAAAGTTGAACCGAAACATCATGGGAGAGCAAAGATGCAAGATCTTTCTTGCACAAGCAATCAGGAGACATATCATGGGGAAGCGTATAAGAGCTGACTTTCCAAAGATGGGTTGGGTTTAGTCCCTCAGGGATAGGAGAAAGGGGAAAAGGGTATGCAGATGGGGAAACAGCCTGAAATAAGTCATGGAGATGGGATGCCCAAGTAATGTTGGGCAATTTGGCTGTTGTATAGAATACTGGGGAGTGGGAAGGAGGGTAGGTTGAAGAATCAGATGACAGAAGGTCTGGAAAGCCAGAGGGAGGAATTTGAACTTTATCATGATTGTTATCATCTAGAAGCACCAGGTGGCAATGTGCCAGGCGTTTTACTGAGCAATATTAATCACGTAATGCGGAGTCTGCACTTTCAAGGAGCTTGGAAATAAAGACAGAGAATGAAATCATGGGCAGATATTAAAGGCATGTATTAAACATACACATAAATCAAAAACAATTTAACACGTAAGTCTTTAAGTGCAAGTAAAAGAGTAAGTGCATTTAACGGACTAGTGAGGGAAGAAGGCTTTGGGGGATTTGTCTCCCTCTGTCCTCAGCCTCCCCTGTGCTCTGTGGCTCTGGGAAAGGCCCAGAAGAGGCAAGACATCAGTCTTAGTATTAGACACTGGCTTAGTGTGGCTTTGTCTTCCAGATGGCTGATTTCTGACAAATGAAACTATTCCTCCAGCATCCCACTTATTCTCATTAATTGATCCAGTTTTCTTCCTTGCCCAGTCCTGAGCTCACAGCACACAGGACACACAGCTTAGACGGCAGGGGACAGGGGTCAGGGCCACTGAGTACAGTGGGTGTGTTGTCCACTACACAGGAGGGAGCAAGTGGAGCTAAAATCCAGAACTCCTCCTCTTCTCATCAGATCAAAAGATTGTGGGGGCTGTGTCCACCCAGAGCTAAGGGTGCCTTTTTCTAATCTACAAAAATGTATTTTATGGGCTTGTAGTTCTGACAAGGATATGGCCAAACAACTTATCTAGATAATGCTTTCCAGCTTTACCATGCCCCCACCTCCCACCATGGGACATGGGGAAACACTGCTAGCCTGATGCTCTGGACCAGGTGCCAGCGTGGAGATGACTTTCAAGCACCCTGCTTTGCACACTGGACCCCTATTCGAACTCCTTGTATGCTTCATTAAGCTGATATCTGAGAAAAGGCAGAAGAAAATATTTGCTCAAATATATGAAAGACCAGGAAGAATCCAAACATGTACTCTAAGTACCTACCGGGTCAGACGCTGTCCTCAAACTATTAAACAGACCTCTGACTCTCCTGGTGCACTCTGGCAAACTCAGCCCTGGATCAGCACCAGGGCCTCCATGAACAGTTGCACAGGTTGTGAATCACTCTGCTGCACATCAGCCTCTAGACCCTATCTTTATTCCCTCGAGTCCCTGCTGTGGCAGTTAGTGTCCCTGCCGAGTTCCCTGAGTCCCTTTTGAGGGGACAAGATATAGGCAGAAGAAAAGGAAACATACTTCTCTGGAGTCCCTTGGTTCCTCCAACTATCTACCTACTTTTCCCAGTGGATTGTGAGCTCTCAGAGGGCAGAGTACTCTTCTTATTTATCTCTGAGTCTTAAACGGCAAAGTCCAACTCAGGGCCTTAGGCAGGGTGGAGGCTCAGGGAAGTGTTACTTGAATGAATGAATGAGTAATGGAAGAGTAGGATTTGATTGCTAGGGTGAAAGGGGAGCCACCGAGCCGCAGGAAGAGATGAGAGGGTCACTGATGAGTTTGTGCATTGCCTCACTGTTCTGTGTTTTAGAGACCCTTAGGGACTTCATTTTTCCCCTGGCAACTGCTCAGATGACTTGTCATCAGAAATGAAAGTCTTCTGTGTCTGGCTTCTTTGCAGATTCCCCATTTCTGCCCATACATGACCAGTCTGCCTTCCTTTCCAAGCCCTATTTCTGCTTTTCCACCCAATCTTTAATAAATCGAGACACCCCTTAGACCACTCACACAGCAGTGATGATGGGGCCCAGAACAGGGTGTTGGCAGTAGAGATGGAGAAGAGGAAACAGGAACAAAAACTAGTTTGAAGGGTGAATCAAGAGAACTTGACCTGGGGTGAGTGACCAGCAGAGACCCAAGACAGCAAGGCATGAAAGGAATCAAAGAGAAGTCTTCCAAGAGAGGGTGGAGGTGCCATTGATGAAACACCATCAAATGCAACTCATGACAATAGCAAACATCATACTTCACTGTAAAACATTAGACATAATCTCATTGAAATCAGAAACAAAAACCTCTGCAATTATCACTTTTCTTTAATACTGGGGAAATCTGATTAGTGAGTGCAATAAAATAGAAATAAGAAGTAGTACTATTGGGAAGGAGAGAAAATTATGATTAGGAAATGTCAGAGAATCAACTGAAAACACCAGTATTAATAAATAATAAGCAAAAGGCTAGATCTAAGATACATACGTCAGAGCAGTAGCTTTCCTGTAGCTCAGCAATGACCAGTGACAAGACACAACAAATTCCCCTTGTCCTCTGGACCTTTTGTGCCACCCTGGAGCTGGTGACCAGTGCTCATTCTGTGGTCAAGCATTTGTGTCTTTTTCTGGCCCCTGTGCAGGGCCGGGCATCCTGAATGTATCCAAGGGAAAGCCTGGGAGGTCTGACTGCTGCAAAGGAGACCTGCAGGCTGGCAGTGTTCTGCATGGTTCCAGAGCTGCCTAAGTCCCTGTGGAATGACAGGCAAGACTTCTCCTGCCACTTTGGTTTTTCCTTTTCAGAGGAAAATAAAGGATGCTGGCGAGGGCTGAAGTGTCTCACCATAAAAGCAGCCGAAAGGAGTGGGAGGTGCCCCTGGTTTTTAAATCCAGAGGTTGTGGTGGCTCTGGCACACACACCTCTCCAGTCCCCACTTTCTTTACTTCGTAAGAATTGTGGGGGAAATTCAGTATGAGAATGACTAAGAATGTGCTTTGGGCCCGGCCGGGCGTGGCTCAGCGGTTGAGTGTCGAACTAGGATCCAGGCGATCAGGGTTCGATTCCCGGTCAGGGCACATGCCCGGGTTGCGGGCTCCATCAATGACTCTCTCATCATTGATGTTTCTGTCTCTCTCTCTCCCTCTCTTTTCCTCTCTTGGAAATCAATAAAGATATATTTAAAAAGAAAGAAAGAAAAAAAAAAAAAAGAATGTGCTTGGGAAGTAAGAACAATGGAAAGAGAGTATGATTGCTGGCACGGCTGAGGGCTCGGAGCTGGCCTGCTGAGAGAGCCACATGCTGTGCCCGCAGCCTGATGGTCCCCAGGGCGCATCTGACCCAGCTGTAAAGCTACCCTGAGGTCCTGCTCGGGCCTCACGCTTTGTTGAACTGACCGTATTGTGTTGCTTCAAGCCCCTGTTCACTCATGTGGGCAGCTGAGGACAGGCACAGGAATGCACTTATCTCACAAGCTACCTGGGCCCAGTTTCCTAATCCATTGTTGGGCTTTGTTTATATTGCCACTTCTACTCTGAGGTCCTAGGGTCAAAGGGACAGCGTTTTTTAGGTATCACCTTCCTTTCCAACAAGGAGATGATAGCGCTTCTCTTGGAGCCTCAGGACAATGCCTCATGCCCTGTCAGGGAGTGGGTCTGGCCTGGGTCTGGCCAGGACGAGAGCCCGCCAGGCACAGTAGGTCCCAGGGGCAGAGACGGCTCTGGAAGAGTCTGGGGCATTAGGAGCAGGCAAACGCTGGGCAGAAAGGAGAGCAAAGGCGGAGGAGGCAGAGCCCCGCAGTCCTTGGAGTATGAAGGGGAACAGGCAGCAGTCAGGGAGGAAGGGTAGGGCAGGAGCAAGGGAGAGGCCCTGGGAACAGGGCCCCCAATGATCTCTCATCATAGGTGCTGGAGGGCACCTTGCTGCAATTAGCTAGGATTTCCTAGGTGAAGCAATTTTCACCTGACTTTGTCCCACTGTGTTGAAAAATATGGAAATGCCGCAATGGCTCACTTCAAATATCAAGTTCTTTTTGCTTAAAAGGAGCCATTCTGCCCAGCCGGCGGGCTGAAGAGGTTGAGCATCGACCTATGATCCCAGAGATGACGTCATGGCTTGATTCCTGGTCAGGGCACACACCCAGGCCCCAGCAGGGCGCCTGAAGGAGGCAGCTGATCAGTGACTCTCTCATCATTGATGTTTCTGTCTCTCTCTCCCTCTCCCTTCCGCTCTCTAAAATCAATAAAGCACACGCACACAGTAAAAGGAGCCATTCCCGCAGCAGACTGGAAAGCATATAGGTCTATGTGGGCATATGCATGCGGAGGCGGAGGGCTTTGCTGATTGGGAGGGATTTGCTTAGGAAGAGGGATGGCAGCTCCCCACATGCCCTAGACAGGGTGCAGGCCCTAGTTCCCCTTTAGGCTCTTGACTAAGGGATGCTTAAGTGTGCATGAAGCTGCTCCTTGCCCTGACTGCCTGGGCCATAGGCTCCTTGTTATGGTCCTGTGTAAACTATGGGGAAAGCCTGCCCTGAGCTCCCAGGCTTTGAGTGCAGCCCCAGCCCATGGATTAAAGGGCTGGCTGCTGTAAACCACAGCCAAAGCCCAGCTGTCCCTGTAAGTCTGCCCAGTCTACTTTCTGAAGCATATCGTCTGAACATGACACTCAGCTGGCTGCTGAGAGCTAAGGAAACACTTTAGTATGAAGACTCCTGGGTGCTAGCTGTGCAGGTCCCCAGCTGAGCCACCCTCATCCTGCCTGCCCCTAAGTCTGGCTTCTCTTTTCAGCCTCACCTCCCTATAAACCAGGGATGGGGACCACCCAGCCTGTGCAGACATATGGCCTGCAAAATCATTTGGTCTGGCCCTACTAAGGCAACCACAGGCAAGGCTCAAAATTCAATAAATCTAGGAGCTTTTTGCATAGCTAATTTTTCAGTTGATAATTTTGTATGGCCCACGAATGATGTTATAAATATCCAAATGGCCCTTGGCAGAAAAAAGGTTCTCCACCCCTGAGAGTCTAAATCATATTTCTCTCTCCCTCTGAGTGTCTCTTGTCTCTCTGTCCATAGCTCTCACTCACTATAGTTTTGTCTCTTTCCATCTCTCTGCATTCCTATCTCTGTGTCTTTCTCCATATTTCTATCTCCCACTCTCTTATCTCTCCCTCTGTGCATGTCTCTGTTTCTCTCTGTCTTAAAGTATGTTTCTCTGGCTGTCTCTGTCTCTACCTCTCAGTCTCTGCCTCTCAGTCTCTTGTCTCTTACTGTCTCTCTAGATCTGCTCTTTCTCTCCCTCTCATATCTCTGTCTGTGTCTCTGTCTCTCTCCGTGTTGTTCTTTCAGTTTTTGTCTTTTTTTTTTTGAAGATTTTTTTATTGATTTTTTTTTTTTTAGAGAGAGAGGACAGGAGAGGGAGAGAGAGAAACACTGATGTGAGAGTAAAACATCAATCGGCTGCCTCTTGCACACACACACACACACACACACACACCAACACCACCACCACCACCACCACCACCAGGGACTGAGCCTGCAACTTGGGCATGTGCCCTGACTGGGAATTGAACCAGCCACTGTTTGGTGCACAGGACAATGCCCATCCAACTGAGCCACACAGGCCAAGGCCTCAGTCTTTGTCTTTTGATTCTCAGTCTCTCTCAGCCTCTCAGTGGCTTCACAGAACAGAGCAAGGTGAACTGCTGGGCTAGACCCATCTGTCAGGTTGGAACAACAGTTTTGTTGGAAATCTTCCCCTCTGGCCACATGAACCTGATGTCAGAGAGAGAAAGCATGGAGCAGTGGGAGTTCCGGGCATGCAAAGCAAGGCTCCATCCACGCTCACTTCACAAGCAACAGTAAGGCCATCTCCTCTCGCCCTAAGGAACAGCATAAAGGCAATGACATGCTGTGTCAGCGGATCCGTGAAGTCCTGTGTCTCCCTCTGAGGAGTCAGCATTCTTGTTCCTTGTGCTCTTTGGTTCTTCTAAGTAGCAGGAAAGACCTGCAGAGACCAGTATCTGAACAAAATGCCAGCAGAGAAACCACAGGTTTCTGCTTTCTCTAAGTAAGTGGGAGGGAGTGGAGCTGGGGCTGAGGGACGGATTAAGAATTAATGAGGATAGACTAGTCAACACAAGGCCACACAATCTGAAAGCTTTTGAAAGGACAGCTGGATCCAGAGTTTCTGACATACACACCTGAGGCCAAGTTACACCCTGCCCTCAAAATAGCCACCCAGCAACCAATATATGAATCAGAGTAATAATAAGGGCCATTTCTCTTGGGTCCTATCAGCCACTCTTTGTATATTATATCAGTCAGTCCTACCAAAAATCCTAAGTAAGTAGTGATCTCTCCATTTTACAGATGGGAAAACCGAGGCTCAGAAAGGTTAAGTAACTTGCCCAAAGTTATACAACTAGTGAGTAGAAGAGCTAAGAGTATAACATAGGACTGTCAGACTTTAAGCCATGTGCTTGTCCCGTTGTCACACCAGAGAAAAATTTTTAGTCAACTGTAGGTGGTTCTTTTTATACTTGCGTGTCCTTTTTATGAGTGGATAGGAACATAGAAACATTTGGACACAATTAAGTATCAGGTCAAGCTGACCTCCCTTTCCTGTCTTCCAAGCAGCAAGTGGGTCCTGAGCATATACAGGGCCTGTGCTGTTTCAGTTATGTCTGCAGAGTTTTGGGAAATAGTCCACTGCTTTCTCTTCATCTTACCAGTGATCAAAACGAAAACAAAACACATACACACACAGACATTGAGAGCTTAAGAAAAGTGTGTGGAAGAAAAATTTATAATTGATAAAACTCTAATTTTTTCTTTTTTTGGAACTGGGATAAAGCTGACATTATTCTCATTATTGTGTCAAAAGAGCTTTTTCCACTAGATTAGATCTTGGGGTCTAAGAAGGGAAGGAATGCCTCTCTGGAGACTTCCTTCCAAATGTAGCCCCCCTTCTGGGCAGCAGCGATTAGGAGGCCTGCTTGTGCCTTAGAGTTCTTGGGTCAGAGAGAACTTCAGAAACAAGGATGTAGAAAGAGACATTCGGTCCTTCTTTCTGCAGACTCGCATTACTTCCTCCAGTGGAGAGAAGAGTCCCATTCACAGCCACGGCTTCTACAGATTCAAGGGAAGGAAGGGTTGCTTGGAAGCACGCCCGGCAGGCTCTGTGCTGTGCCGCACACGCTCAAGGATATTTAAACCTGCCCAGGCTAGTTTCACCCTGCAGTGACCTCATGGGGACAAGATGTGTGCGTTTGGTACCAGGATGAGACTGTGGCTTCACATAAAAAATTATGAGGTTTAAAGAAGTCATTACTCTGATTATACAACAGCGACCCAGAGAGAACACACCCAACATGGATTTGGGCCCAATTGCCAGTCTGGCAGTCTTTATTGATAACAAACTCAATTTCATTCCATTCCCCGCATGTTTCCTGAGTTCCTACTGTGTGCCAAGGCTGAGTAAACACTGAGGGCACAGATGTAAATCAGCTATCCCTCTGACCTAAAATAGCTTACAACTCTAGGAAGGGAGATCAACTAGTTACTCAAAAAGGAAAGATCATTCAACAGCCAGCACATGTTTTTTGGAGGGCCTACTAGGTCCCAGGCATTCAGAATGAGGGATTCCTAAAAAGGCTTTTTGTAGGAAAGGAAACTTGACTCTGGGTGGTGAACGCAATACAATACACGGGTGATATATTATAGAATTGTATACCTGAAACCTATATAATTTTATTAACCGATCTCACCCCAGTAAATTCAATAAAACATTTTTAAAAGGGCTTTTTGGAGGAAGTCTGATGGCAAATTTCACTCTCTTTTTTGATCAAATAAACCAGATTCAATTCCATTTCAATTTCATGGATAAGTCCCTATCATTTAGAGATGATTAAAATTTATTTTAAATGCTTTTTAATTTTAATTTTAAATGTCTTTCCTGTTGGACTCTAAGCTTCCTGGGGTCTGGACTGCAGATATGCCTTGTGCACAGTGTCTCCAATAATGAGATTGTGTCTGGTTTAGTGAGTAGTCAAGAAAACCATGAACCTGGGGAAGCTCCTATGCAATGGAGGTGGGCCATGAAATGGAGAAAGAATGAGGAATAGAAGGTCTGCTCACAAATTATCCTGCAAGATAGAGCTACATAGGTTTTCTAAGAGAAGTAGCAAATTCCCCCTTCCCCCTACCACACACACAGAGTCAATTAAAGGCATAGGATGAATTGTGGGCTTCAAACTCCCATGATCACTGAACTTTCCATAGTTTTTAAGCTTTGAACCATCAAATGACAGATCCCTTGGTTGGCTCTCTCCATACCCACTTCAACCTGCTTTCTCTTGTTATCTCTACCAGAGTCTAGAAAACTAAAAACTTAACTTCCCAGCCTCCTCATGTCATGTGGCCATCCCTAGCTGGATGAGATGGGGCCAGTGAGATGTTGGTGAGAGAGGAGGACTTCTCTTCAAGAATATAAAAGCAGCCCTAGCCGGTGTGCTCAGTGGTTAGAGCGTCAGTCTGCGGACTGAAGGGTCCCGGGTTCGATTCCGGCCGAGGGCACCTACCTCAGTTTCAGGCCCGATCCCTGGCTCTGGTCAGGGGCATGCAGGAGGCAACCAATTGATATGTTTCTCTCTCACATCGATGTTTCTCTCCCTCTCTCTCTGTCTCTCTGTCTGTCTCCATTCTGCTCTCTCTCAAAAGCAATGGAAAGAATATCCTCCAGTAAGGATTTAAAAAAAAAAAAAAAAGAAAGGAATATAAAAGCAAATATCACTAGGAGAAAGTTTGCTGTTTTGTCCTTCAGGCTGCCCCTCCTTCCTGCCTGGAATGAGGACTAGAGGTACAGCATCTTGCAACCATGGGGGTGAAAGCCACCCACCAAGCAAGCCAGGCAGAGAGGTAGCAAGAGCCTGGGTCCTGGGAGGTCCTTGCAGAGATTCCACAGCAGATCGGGACTGCTAACCTCTGGGCATCTTGTCACAGGAGGAAAAGATCCCCTCATAGCTCAAGCTGCTCTAGTTGGGTTTCTGTTACTTGTATTGGAGCACAAGCCTAATACATAGAAAATTAGCACTACTGAGCATTTTCCACCTGCCAGAGGCTTTACGTTTGTCAGTCACCATATCGAGAAGCACAAATAACTAACATTTATGGAGCATTTACTTTGCCAGACACTATTCTGAGTTATTTACTCAGAATGGGTAAATGTAAAATGGGTATTATCAATCCCATTTTACAGACCAAGAAACAGGTTTGGAGAAGCTATGGAGCTTGTCCACTTCTGGTAAAGGGTATTGCTGCTGGCTGCACTCTTCACCCCCTCCCCCATGATATCTCCTCCCAATGTCTTTAATGAAATCATTCTCAAGGGGTGGCCCCCAGACCTGCAGCATCAGCGCCTCCTGGGAACTCATTAGAAATGCAATTCTCAATTCTCACCTCAGACCCACAGAATCAGAAGCTCTAGGGTGGGGCCAGCACTGTTTTAACAAGCCCTAAAGGGGATGCTAAGGGGCTATTTATGATGTTCATGGGTTTAGGAAGAGAAAACTGGGGACCATAGGTAAAGGGATCTTTAAGGGTGAGGAATAATGATTGCGTTCATTTTTTCCAAGGCCACTGGGAAGACAAACTCAAGCACTTCCAGAATGGCTACTGCCATGTTCCCTTAGCACAAGTCCCATTTCGCAAGGTAACAAGGACAAAGGGACACCACTCTGCCAACGTGAGTCCCAGCCTCTGCTCTGGAGGGTGGCTCAACAGAGGCCAAGGTAATTTGCATTAATTGTGCCATATCCAGGTGCTCAGTGGAATTTTAAAGTGAAATGAACATCAGAACCCTTGATTCTGGGTAGGTTATCCAGCGAAGCCTCCTGGCATTCACGGGCAGCCAATTTCTTCCTAAGGAATTTCCACTAATCTCTTCTCCAGGAATAGACTTTGGCTCCCAAGGCAGTGTCAGCAAGTTCAAGGCATAGCTTGACACCAGCGCTAGCATCGCCAAAGCAAAATGCCCCAGCCGTAGCAGTGGACTGAAATTTGCAGCACCTTCTCTGAGGCCCCAAACCAGGATGGTTGCAGTGGTCTGTGAGCTTTGGAGTCCTCCCCACTTCAGGTACCAGGGGATGAGAGGTTTGGGGGAGAAGAGGTGACAGTAAGGGAGAGCAGAAGCTCATGCACATGTGATAAGCCTTAGCTGCTCTCTGACCTATTTCTCCTCCTTCGTCCACGCTGTCTGTGGCAATTTCCCCCTTCACCTGCCCTTCATCTTTATGCCAAAGATATTTAGCTATTTGGGGTGAAATAGTATTGGTTTCCAGGCTCTGGTTCTCCCTGAGAATGATCTTCAACTAAACAGAAAATATAATTTGTAAAATACCCCATTTGGATTTACTTCAAAATAATATAGAAGGGAAAATTGGTGGAGCTATAGATGACACAGGACCTCCTCCGAGTTGATAATTATTAAAGCTGGATGATGGCATTTTCACAATAGCCAAAAGGTGGAAACAATCCAATGTCCATCAACAGATGAATGAACAAACAAAACTTGGTATATTTTTTAGCCTTAAAAAGGAGGAAAATCTTGACATGCTACAACCTGGATGAACCTTGAGGACACTATGCTAAGTGAAATAATACAGTCACAGAAAGACAGATGCTATATGACTACACTTACAAGAGCCACCTAGAGTAACCAAATTCACCAAGACAGAATGTAGAATGGTGGTAGCCAGGGGCTAGGGAGAGGGGGGAATGGGGAGTTGCTGTTTAATGAGTAAAGAGTTTCAGTTTTGCAAGAAGAAAAGAGTTCTCGAGATTGGTTGTAGAACAACATGAATTACTCAACACTGCTAAACTGTACACTTAAAATGGTTAATATGGTAAATTTTATGTTATGTATATTTTACTACCATTAAAAATTTTAATTAAAAAATTTTAAAGCTGAGTGATGGTCACGTGAGTGTTCATTATACTATTCTGTTTACTTCTGAATGCATTTGAAATTTTCTATAACAAGAAGCTAAACATGTTCCATACACAAAACTACAAAATCATCTATTAATAAACTTAAAAAGAAATATACAAAGTCTAGATTAAAAATACCATAAAAGAGGTCTTGAATAAATGGTTATCTTGCTCCTGGATGGGAAGGTGTAATCCTGGAGTGATGCCCACCTTCTCCATATGTTATAAATTTAGTTCAGTCCTTTCCAAGAAATCAACAAGGAGCTATTCTAAGGAACAATGGCTGATTCCACTATTTATCAGGAAAAGGAAATGCATACGAAGAGCCAAGACAAATTTGGAAAAGAGAAACAAACAGAGAAGATATGCCTAACTAGGGAGCAAATTTTACTTTAATGCTATGGTAATTAAAATCCTGAGGCAGTGGCACAGGAATCCACAAAGAGATCAGAAAAACTGAACATAGAGTGACGAAATGGAGCCTGGGATGACAGCAAGGGATTGTGTCCACTTGCCCTCCAGATACAACACCAGCTCCTACCCACCCACCAGTTCAGAGCCAGGCAGCCGCTGAGACCGGCAGGCAGGCAGGCAAGGGCCTGGAGGAAGTAGGCTGGGTAAAGTGGGGCTTTCTCCCCTTCGAGAACCCAGATGAGATTCTGAAGGAAGCACAACTCTGGCCACATGCACACACTCAAGTCTCTCGGCCCCTGAAAAGCTAAGGAGCCTGAACAGGTGAGCAGAGGGTGCTGTGCCTTTGGGGCCCTGAGACCCAGGGACAGAGTTCTTCCTGCCGCTCAACAGGAGACGGCCCGCCTGCCTGCCTGCTCTGACCCATCTCTTCCACAGCCAGTGTTTCCTAGCCACCGGGATCGGGCAAAGAAAGGAAACAACACGCTCAGGAGGCTGGTAGCTACACGGGGAGGGAGGCACCAAACGCCCAGGACAGGCTTCTAAAGGGCCACAGGAGAGACAGGGGCCCACAGTCACAACAACAAAAGCCCAGTGAAAATGTCCTGAAACGAAAGCGCATGTTTTTTTAACCAAAAAATGAAATGGATGATTTAAGGGAAAAGATAGAGATGAGACTCAAATTAGTATCTTGGAGGATAAAGTATGAGAAGTAACACAAACCACAGAGAAAAATACAAAGGGGTTGAAATCACGAGAGAATATATGAGATTTTGAAGGCAGATCTGGGAGAACTAACATGGGACTAATTGAGTTCCAGAGGCCAAAAAGGCCAGAAAAAGACAGTGGAATAACATCTACAGACTCCTGGGATCAAGAATTACAGCCCGGTAGTCCTACAACTAGCCAGGTCGTCATTCATCCACAGGAGTTTTAAAAATATTATTATTTAACATATATGCAAGGATTCAAATTTTATAATCCTTACAAATATGCAAGGATTAAAAAATTATAGCATCCTCTGAAGAAAATAGTTTTTAAAACACTCCAACCAAAATCAAATGAATTATGAACAGAGAAGAGAGGAAGCGGGGTGAGTAATAAGTATATTTAACTAACACTATATACATATACACATATATCTATACACGCTTACAAATGTATATATGCATATGTGTGCATCTATATATGCTATATAGTTCAATATAAATAGATAATGATAGACTGTCTGGAAATATGTAATGCTGAATAAGGATTCTTAAAATAGAAGTGAAATACTGCAAAGGAAATTCTAATAAGATCTAGAAATAAAAGTACTATGCAGCTTCAGCAAAACCTAGGAGTTGGGGGCAGGGCATGCAGGGTAAAAGATTCCCAAAGGCTCTTGAGGCAAGGAGAAGAAAACGGAGAAAGTAAAAGTATTCTAAATAGCTCGTCGGCAGAGGGAAGCAGCACCTAAATGGCAGAAATAGTAAGGGGACAGAGTAAGTGGGAGAAATAATAACTCATTTTCCTGTGATAGTAAAATATATAGTTTGATTATAAGCACCATAAAAAAAGGGAGAGATCACTATTAATGGGATGGGAAAAGTATAGGGAAACACCCGCATAAAGGTGGGAGGGAATAGTAATTTGAGCAAGCCGGCAAAATTAAGGAAAAAGAAAAAAGTTCATGACAAACATAAGGCAAGCCAGAGGGAGTTGAGTCAAGTACAATAGTTGTTACTCTCTAAGTGTGAATGAACTAAATTCTTTCTTTAAAAGACAGAAGCTATAGATTGGCTACAAAGCCCCAAAATCTGTCTTTATGCTGTATAAAGAAATATACCTTAAGCAAAGTGATAAAGAAAAGTTAAAAGTTCAGGGAAAAATCCATGTAGGTAGGAAATTTTATTACCTAGTAAAAGCAATATTTCACATCATCAGGGAATAGATGAATATTTTATAAAGAGTATTGAGAAAATTAGATTATATTTGGAAAAGTAGAAATTTGGATCAAAAAAGAAAAGATCTGTAGCAAACCAGGCACCCTCAAGAAAATCAAAAGGCAAGCAACATAGCAACATATTATGTTTACAACATATGTTATTCATAATAGACAAGGAATTAATATCCAAAATTTGTAAAGATATCCTACAAATCAGTAACAAAAAGGCAAACTATCTAATGTAGCAATGGGCAAAGGATACATACGTTTCATAGAAGAGGAAAGCCAAATGGTCAATAAACCCATAAAACAAAAACTCTCAATCTTACTTAGAGTAAATGGGGAAACGCACATTAATATAACACAATGCCATTTTTCTGTCATCAGATTGACCAAAGTGTTAAAAATTTATAACATTGAGCAACGGCAAGGGTTTGGGAGAGTGTGAATACAGTCTCTTTGGAAGTCAATTTGACAATATCTAATACATTTTTTTATAACTTGAATCTACTAGAATTTTAAAAGTGCATTTCTTTTGACTCAAAAATTCTACTTCTTCATCTTTATTCTAGAAGAAGTCACATGTATGCAAAGAGGCACATTCATAGCAAAACACTGGGAGTAATGTAAATGTCCATCGATAAGGGAACGGTTAAATAAGCTGTGCGACACCCAAACTATGGAAGCTTGCAGTTGTTAGAAAGAATGAGGTACCATAAGTCTAATGTACAGAAAAATAAAAAGATATCTTTGACACATTGTAAAGTGAAAAAAGCAAGCTGCAAAATAATTTATATATCACTTTTGTAAAAAAAAAAAAAAAAATCCCACAAAACTATGTTTTACTTTCATTGAATAGGTATGTAAATGGGAAAAGGACTGGAATTAGGGATAAGAAAAAGAAATTTTAGTTTCATCTATATTGAGTTTTTTACAATAATAATGTAATCACACATTGTCATGTTGAATTAAAATATATGTTTAACCCATAACAAGAAGAAGACCTTCATGCTTTGAAGGCCAAATGTGTCCATTAATCCATTCATAGATGCTTACTATAGGCCAGCTGCTGGTGGAGAGAAGAAAATGAATCATAAACAGCTGAGTCCTGGAGGCATTCTCTGTCAGGTAGGGGCTATAAGACTTGTAAACCAGTAAGCGAAATGTGTCTGGAAATATGATCTAAGCCACAGGAGGCATACAAACAAATGCTGAGAGTGTTCTGAGAGGAGATTAAGTCCTGGGGAGAGGAGAGGAGAGGAGAAGAGAGGAGAGGAGAGGAGGGGAGGGGAGGGGAGGGGAGGGGAGGGGAGGGGAGGGGAGGGGAGGGGAGGGGAGGGGAGGGGAGGGGAGGGGAGGGGAGGGGAGGGGAGGGGAGGGGAGGGGAGGGGAGGGGAGGGGAGACAGAAGTAAGAAAGGCTTCATGGAGAAAACAGCTAGTGAGAGAGAGAGAGAGAGAGAGGGAGAGAGAGTGCCAGAATACATGGATGTTGACAGATGTTGGGAAGAAGTGGCCAGAGGGCTAGTGGGGAACCTATGTATAAAGTTCAGATGAGAGGAGAAATTGGGCAGGAGGGAGAACTTGACTTTAAGTAATTTAAGAGTGGGAGGGTGGGTAGGGGACAATAATCTAGAAAAGGAAACCAAGGCAAAAGTGTTCATTTATTGAGCTAACACTTCTTGAGTGCCAACAAATTTCACTGTCTAATGGAGGGGCGGGGGTTGTCTGGGACCAATAATGCTAAACAACACAGTTATCTATTTTTAAAATAACTGCAATATCACATGCATGCTTGGTTACAGAATAAAGAAGGCCAGGCTGAGAGATTTAGCCACAGAAGGTTTTTGAGGAGAAAAGTGGTACAATCAGTTTTGGGAATCTCACCATGACTCCGTGTGTAGGCGGATTATGACAGGTCCTTGCGATGGCCTGGAGCAGAGGTAATCGGAGCCTACATAGGGAGTGTCAGGGACAAAGAAGAGGAAAGAAAGATCTGAGCTCTATTACGAAGGCAGAATTGTCAGGATTTAGTGAGTCTGGTTTTCAGTATATTGCCTCTGAAGAATCTGGGGACCCTCAAACAGAGGTGCGTGAGATAAAGAGGAAGTTGGGTCAAAGGAACTCAGGAGGCCAGCTGGCCGGAGACAGCAGATTTAAGAATCTTTGTTTCTGGGTGAGGACAAGGCAGGGGAGAGATGCATCAAGGAGAGCTATTTTACTTTATTTTTTAAAATATATTTTTATTGATTTCAGAGAGAGGAAGGGAGAGGGAGGGAGATAGAAACATCAATGATGAGAGAATCATTGATCAAGCCCGCAACCCGGGCATGTGCCCTGACCTGGAATCAAACCCCGATCACCTGGATCCTAGGTCAATGCTCAACCGCTGAGCCACACCGGTTGGGCAAGGAGAGCTATTTTAAAGAGCTTACAAATACCACAGATATCACAAGATGCAGAAAAATAATATTATTTTTCTTAATTAATTGCCTGGAAAATCTCTATAATACTTTTTCTCCTATATTTTTTAGCTGCATATTCTTTGCCTCCTCATGAGACTAGTTTGTAATGTAATTTTTTAGAGAAAGAATGGAAATAGAATCCAGTCTTTCCTCTGGTAGTTTTGATTGAGATTTTATCGTTGGTAATGTAGAACCATTTCAGCTTCACAACTCATTGTAATATGTAAAATTTTGAGATTGTTGTCCAATTTGAGAAGGCCTGTATCATTTTCTTCCATAGTAGCTAAGATTTAGGGAATTTCAAATTTTCTTCTGCAAAAACTAATCTTAATTACTTTTTGAATTGCTGACACATAAACCAGCTTGTCTTTGATGTCCCCACGTAGTGGTGGATCATGAGTTTTATGTTATCTTCATAGAGGGTGCTGTGGGGCTCTGCCTAGATCCCCTCTTGGAGCCAGTGCGGCCGCCCCTCAGCTGCTGGGAATTTCAGGTGCTGAGGCCACATGCTGGTCTGCTTCTCCCACTCCTGTCAGCCTCATTTCCTTAAAAGTGTGTCTCCTGAGAGCTCTCTACAGTAAGTCTTCTGCATGCAACTTTCCATTTCATAGGCAGTTTCCAGGGAACCTGATCTAAGACAGCTTCATAGATATTAGGAATTTGTATCAAAGTAGCAAGAAATGTAAATCTTTTCCCCAGTGAGCTCAGATACTTTACTTCTCTTCATCAATAAGATTATCAAATAATCTAAGATGCTTTACTTCTACTTGCATTTTCATTCTTTCTTTTAATAAATTACTAATTTTGGTATGATCTTGACATTTTTTATGCTGCTACAAACACAGGAATCTAAAAACCAACTTGTGAAATTCTATTTAAAAAGAGAATAGTATGAGGTGTTTATAGTTGCATGTGTTGCATTTTATTTCTGACAATGAAAACTGAATTTTCTGTTTAAAATTTTGTAAGTCTGATGATGGGTCACAGACCAGCTTCTGGTTTCACACATTACAAACCTCTGTTCTCTTCACTACCCACGTGTCCATGCTGGGCACCAAAGGCCACATTCATATTACATTACAACCTTTCTGTACCTTCAAGCCATGACATCAGTGAGTCGGAGGTAAAAGTATTCCTGTAAAGCCATTCCTATAACAGGATAGCTAGCAATAAATGAAATATATACAGAAGTGACTGTGAGCCTTAAATACATCCCACCAAACCCAAACTCATCTTCTCCTTTAGCAAATCCTAAAAATGCCCATGATGACTCCAAAGCCACCTAACATATGATATGTGTGTAGAAGGAAACTGGGATAAAAAATATCTTACTTTTGCCTGGCCAGCGTGGCTCATCAGTTGAGCATCACCTAGGATCCAGGAGATCACGGTTGGATTCCCCGTCAGGGCACATGCCCGGGTTGCAGGCTCGATCCCCAGGAAGGGGCGTGCAGAAGGCAACTGACCAATGACTCTCATCATTGATGTTTCCCTCTCTCTCTTCCTCTTCTTTCCTTTCTGAAATCAATAAAGACATATTTTTTTAAAATTTTATTTTTACAAAATTAACCAAAAAATCTACAAAACCATGTGACATATGAGCACATTGCTACTGCTCCTCCCCAAGCCTGGGAAGGAGTCTCTCCAAGTGTAGGGCCCTACAGCCTAAACCTCACCAGCTTCAGTGTAAATCCACCTCTGCCTGGATCTCTCTCTGGCAAAGCAGCTTGACTTATAGCAGCCTCTGTTCCCTCTAAGGCAGCTGCTCTATCTGACTCTCTGCTCTGGTCATTGTCTCTGTGCTTAGAGTGATACACCTTGGCTCTCAGCGAGCCAATTTACTGCACTATTCTTTGTGGTCCCCCTATGCCCACTCCTCTGCAAATAAACTCTCCTCAAATTATTCCAGTTTGGCTGTGCCCTGTTTCCCGTTGGGACCCTAACTAGTCATCACACCCATCTCCCCAACAAGCATTTCTGTTCCCCTCCAGCTGCCCCCGACTCCCTCTCTCCTCCTCACCCCACCCCCAGGTCATTCATTCTCCAGGCCTTGGCTTACACTCTCTCCTTGCCTGACTGTCTTAAACAAATCCTAACCGTTCTTCCAGGCCCAGCCCAGCCCACCCTCCTCCCCAGGCAGCATGGTGCTCAGGAAGCACTCTGAAGTGAGTGGATGCTGGAATAGGATTTGAGCAGTGTCTGCTTTGCAGAAGCTCTAGGGAGGAGGGAGGGGCTCCTGAAGATATTGATTTCATAATTAACCCTCAGAGGAGGAGGCTCTTTACAACATCTTTCCTGGAGACTAGACTCACTGTTTACCCACTGCTTAGGGAGACCCTGGCGAAATGAGAGTGGTTCCTTCCATCCCCTGGCGAGTGGGGCGGGATTCCCTGTGTCTGTGAGTATGTGAATGATTAAAAGGGAAGCTGGCTGAGTTCCCTGCACAAATCATTTCCAGTCACAGTGCCCGAGGGACTCTGCAGAAATGCAGGGCAAGAACACAAATGGACCCTCGCTGGGCCTGTCTTGCAGGAGAAAGCCATGTCAGACCTAGAGAAAGGGACTTCTGGGAAACAGAGGGGAGAACTGCATGAATCCCAGGGGAAGCAGAGACCAGGTTTTCTTCTCCCAGTCTCTGTGAAATATCCCATGCAGGCAGTGATGGGAAATAGCCACTGCTGGGTGAATGGGAGAAAGTCATGGCCCTCTCTTAGAAAAAGAAGGCTGGGGAAGAGAGGGACTCTAGGCCTTTTGTTCCAGAGGGCAAAGCAGCCTGGGGGGCTAGCTGGCTGCCCAGGCAGAGAGGGATGCATGTGGGGCCATGCATATTTCTGGGGTGAAAAAAAATGGGGCAGGATTTTGGCCCAAGAGGAGGTTCTAGTTACTGAGAGTGTAGGAAATCTGCTTAGCATTTGAGGATCTTCATGAAAAAATACGATGGAGCATGGGAGCCAACTCTCTGCTTTGACTCTCTGAGAATTACACTGAAAAAATGTAGGGGCTTTCAAACCAGAAAAGTACCAGATTCTTGGGTATTGCTTTCACTGGTTGATTTGAAATTCAGATACATTTTTATCTCCTTCATAACATTGGAAAGGTATGCCTGTCTAGATATCAGGCAGTGATTGATTACCTCAGGACTCTCCACATGTGAGTGTGCAGGGAGGGGCTGTGGCAGTGGGGGTGGTTAATAGTCAGTGGACCATAATAGTAAACATTAGTGGAAGGAGACTGACCACAGGCAGTGAATCTGTGACCCAGACCAGGCTCCCCCACTAAAATAGTTGTGACCTTAAGCAATTCAATTACTTATTCTGAACTGCAGTGCTCTCATCTATAAATGAGTTAATTGGAACAGATAATCTTCACTGTCTCCTTCAGTTGTAAAAATTCTATGATTCTCATAAAACCATTCACAGGCCATTTAGAGCAAAACTGCTTTTCAGTCCCTCCAATTAGAGCTTATTCTCCTTTGAGCAGTGCAGTAAGAAAACCAGGATCACGGTGTTTGGGCTCTTATCTTGACTTTGCTTCTTCCCATCTGTGTCAGCATATCTCTCTGAACCACAGTCACTTCCCCATGGCTCACAAGGTCAGATCTGGTCTCATTCCCCAGAGATAAGCTTTGTGGTACAAAACCAAAAATGTCTTGAATCTCATGTGTCAGTTCCAGCTGAGGAGACAGGCATGGCTGAGTCTTCTCTTTTGACAAATAAACATTAGTTTATCATACATCCTGACTTAAAAATCCACTGCAGAGAAAGACAAACATCACATGATCTCTCTTATACGTGGAATCTAAAGAACTTAATAAACTGATGAACGGAATAGATTCAATGACATGGAAGCATAGATGAGACTGATGAATGTCAGAGGGATGGAGGAGGGCGTGTGGGTGGAGGGGGAGAGAGTAACCAAAGAATTTATATGCATATATACACAACCCAAGGACACGGACAATGGTGGGGAGAGGGACCGGAGAGAGGGATGGGACGGGGTGGAACGGGACATTGGGGAGAAAAAGGGGCATCTGTAATATTTTAAACAAAAATAAAAATTAAAAAAAAAATCCACCGCAAAATATAAATCCCTGGGACTTAAAACAGAGCATAAATGTAGAGCAGATGAATATATCTTAGGGCTTCCTACATTTAGGTCCCCATTACTCTCTTAAGCAGGGTCTCAATCCCTGATACCCTTCTCTCTGGCTCAAGATTGCCAGAACATTCGTGGGCCATTTGGAGGAGGAGGAGACCCATCTCCTCTGGCAGTTTTCCATGACCCTGCATCTTGGAACCAAAACACCTCCCCAATGGGTCTCAAGTCTTCAGACTGCTTCTAGCCTACCTTTCCTGCTAATTTATTGGTGACAGAACTTCCTTAAACACAGGAGCTGGAAAGAAGTGGTGCTTTCACAAGGAAACAGGTAGAACAGGTAAGGCCTGAAGACTTTATCTCATAGCACTAGTTTTGGGTCAGGCAAACCCAGATTTGATTCTCAGTGGATTAATTTCTAGTTGTGTGACCTTGGGTAATTTACTTAACCTCTCTGAAAACTCAGTTTCCTCCTCTGTGAATACTTCCCCTATAACCTGGCCATAAGGTTTAGAGATACTATATGTAAAGCAATGGTATGTTATTGGTGGGGAGCTCTCCGGGTTCCCACCCGTTGCTGGTGGGAGTGGATTTCTTGTGATATCACAAGACAAGGAATTTTCTGAGACTCACATGGTAGAATGAGTGGCATTTATTTGCATGGAGTTAAGTCCCTGAGTTTCCGAGGTTGCATTTCTCTTTGTCCTGCCAAGGAAGAAGTCCCATTTTGCTTTCAGCAAAGCTAAGATTAAAGCCCTTGCCCAGACTTTCCATTCCATGTTTGGGGCATAGTCCAGTCCAACATCAGGCTAGCTCAGTTTGTGTCCCACTCTTAGTCCATCAGTCCATTGTGTGTGGGGTCCACATGGCTGTGGGCCATGAGGCTTCTAGGAACACGGGTGAACACAAGAGAACCACAAGAGTCAAGAGCACCAAGAGCGCCAAGAGAGCCAAGAGAGAGAACTCCTTTGTCTGGGGTGTTATGTATTCTCAAATTATAGTTTACATTGGCTCCACCCCTTCTAGCCAATGATTTCTGTTCCCAGGTTTGACTGACAAGCACCTTCCCTACATTACCCTGACTTTACTGAGCATGAGCCCATCTCCCCTTTGTTCAGTCCCTTCCCCCAGTAACCTGCAGGGAATGGACTGGTGGTTCCCTAAAGAGTGTAAAGTTGCAGCTTTCTGGTGAAGCTGCCCAAATGACCATGCTTATAATGTACGGCCTCCCTTTTGCTCCTTTCCTATTATTAATAATTAGCTAATTACAACAGTAACTGGAAACATGTATCTGGAAACATTTTAGTTTCTTCTCTTTCCTTTCACAAAATATTATGAGAAAGTGAAAAGCTGACAACTGTAAGCTTGGTAGCATGACGGGCCCATTATATCAGCCTATCATTACTCCTCAATCTTTCATTTTCTCTGATCTGGTCACACAGACTCACCTATCCTCAAGGCACACCCTGCATTGTGCCTTTGCTTTCACAATTCTCTGCAATTTCCTCATGCCTAAGTATTTCTCATTTTTCAAGGTCCAGTTCAAATGCCATGTTATGCAAGAAGCATTCCTTGACTTCTAACTGGGAATCAACACTGCCTCTTCTGAGCCACCACAGTGCTTGGCTGCCTCGCTCATCGTTTTTCCCTTTCATCATAAAGAAGTAAGAATATTGCCCCCCCCAGGAGACTGTGAATGAGGCATACTGTACAGGTATCATCTTGGAAACCCTCAGGAGAGTGGTCTGTATAGAGCAGAAACTCAGAAAACATTATTGATTGAATAAATGAGTAGAGATGTATTTATTGGAGATATAAGATAGGATAAACTGTAGCTCTTCAAAAAAAGTGAACAGAAGGGAAAGGAAAATTAACACCATTTGCATACATATTGTGTGCAATGGATATTGAAATCCCCAATTTACAGAGGTGGAAAATGAAGCTCATGGAAACTAAGTAATAATGTTGTGTAATCATTAACGGGCACAGCTATGTTCTGGGCACTGTTCCCAGTGCTTCTCATGCATCATTTCATTTAATACAACAACCCTTATGAAGTAGTATTATCCCCATTTTGTAGATGAGGAAACTGAGACTCAAAGAAGTTACATAGATAACCCAAATTTACAAAGGTCATCCGGGAGGTGGGGATTGTAAATTTATACACTGTACCTCAAATGTGCGTAATTGGTGGGTCCTTTAGTTTCAATAACCGATTGTCTTGTCCTCTGGGGCCCCCAAAACAAAACAACTTGTTAAGTCAAAGATCTCAGAGGGGTATTCTGCTGGGCGGGGGGCGGAGGGATGGAAGTAAAAGTTGTCTTTGTTTTTTTCCCAATTATCTCAGTTTCTTTTCAACAAGTATGTGAATAATTCATGGCCCAAACTCCCTACCAGGTTTTCCCCCCTCTTATGTTTTGCCTGTCACCGATGCTGACAGTAATGCTGGTCCTCGGTCTCCTCTCTTGGTCCTCACTGCTCTAAGCCGAGGGGTTCCTAACGTGCCTGCTCACAGAGTCTTATTTGCACCTGAGCCTAAAATAAAGCCCATGCCATAGAAGCTTGTGGTCTCTTTAGTCTCTTCTCAGCTTGGTTGGGCTCTGCTGGGGCTCAGCTAGGGCCTGGCGCCCCCTCCCTCTCTCTTTCCTGCTGCTGGCCCAGTGACACCCCAGCTCTCACTAGTGCAGCAGACCTGGGTCTCAGCCTGTCCCTTGTGGCACAGTCAGTGTTCTTCAGTCTCTGCTTTGGGGCACCTCCCCCTTGCCAGGGATGCCCATAGCAGGCCTGCGGGCCTCAGCCCTCAGTGACCTTCGGCATTCCCCACTGAGGGCCCTCAGGGGCTTTGGCTCGGGGGGGGGGGGGGGGGGGGCCAAGCTGAGAGGCAGTCTCATCTCTGGCCCCCTCTTTGCTCCATGAGCCCACCCAGGTCAGTGCGAGCCCTCTAAGGGCTGTCCTCCCAGAGTCTCTTAAGTAAGAAGAGGGGTACAGACGACTGCTCTGGAATCCCCTCAACTGAACCATCTGCTTCTAACCCTCCTCTGGCCGCTTGCCCTTCTCCCTTCCCTTTCTCTTTGCCTCCCACCCCTGGACCCCACATTGAAAGGCTTCCTTTCCCGCCCACTGTTTGACAGGGACATTCCCTCCTTCCTGGGGTGCTGCTCATCTTTTTTCCTTTCTTAGAGCCAAAATGGCAGAATGGCTGCAAGAAGAACATATAAGGAAAGTATTTTGAGAAATCATATCCTCATTCCACTTGCAGTGCTAGGAATTAAATCCAAATGTCCAACTCTAAAACTTTTCACCACCATGTTGTAGAGCCCCTCACTACAAAGCTAGACTAGGGGAGATCTGGGACCTGAACCCAGGTCTAATCTAAGCTTTTTCATTAAACCATTTTTCTCTTTCTCCTTTTACCAGAAGAAAGCATCCTCAGACTTTGCCCCTTCCAGACACATCTGGGGCCTTTGCTCCATCACACAGCAGGTGCAGGAGCCCCTGGGCCCTCACTTTAGCACAGCTTTGCTTCCTCCCTCCTGGCCTGGCAAAGTCCACAGAGTCTGCAGTGTTGACTCAGGAGTGCATTAGGAGCAGAAAGGCCACAGACCCACCTTTGAAAGCACCTGTGCGTTTGCTTGCCTGCCTGCTTTGAATCACATAAGGCAGGCTCGAGCGGCCTTTTAATAGGTTTGTTTTGCGGTTGGTTTACTCCTCCAACAGAGTGAGTGGATTTCACTTAGCTGTGTAAAGGAGGAAAGACAGTCTGTGAGCCAAGTGGGGCAGCAAACATCAGATCAGGCTGAAGGATGCTGAAGTTTCCCACAGGCCTCAGAAACCCTATTGAGCAACTTGCTCTGCTGGTTTGGTACAAGCTTTGTTTTATTTTGTTTTCCCCTCAGCCAGATATTCAGAATCTGTTTCACTCACTTGGAAAGTTGCATAGCCTTGACAAGCACAAGGCAGTTAAGAGGTTCCTAGCTACTGTTGCTGCTACTGTGCATGAGCAAGGGGGGAAGAAGGGATGCTTGACCTCTCAGATGTGCCTTCATTGGTAATTAGAAATGGAGAGCTAAGGCAATATTTCAGCTCATTCTGATAAATATAAACTGTTTTAGCCCAAAAGATGTAGGGTCCTAATTTTCAGATAGAGGCAAAGGTAATGCATCTTCTTGATTACCTCAGGTTTTTCCTACAGTCTTGGAGAAACCCAGTTGACTAATTTAATTTAACAACCATTTACTGAGTTCCTGATGAACAAGAGAAAGGGTCTGGGTAGGTCAGCACTTTGATTACAAAGACAAATAAGACCTGATCTTGAACCTCACATGGTTTCTGGCTGAGTGTGGCAGATGGGGCAGACGATACAGCATAGAGTGCCTGTTCCCATTAAGAAAATGCTCCTTGTCTTAACCCTGCTCCCTATCCTATTGCTTAGCATTTACTCTACTGATCTCTAGCAAGATGGGTTCACATGCACTGTCTCCCGGTTCCCTTCTGTGTTTGCACCCTGTGGTCCTCTGAGCCTGCTTTGACTCACACGTGCACCCACATGCGCACTTTGGTCTTTATCTTACTAGGGTTGCCATATTTAGCAAACAAAAATAAGGAACATATAGTAAAAATTTTTCTTTCTATCTGAAATTAAAATTACTGGGTATTCTGTATATTATCTGAGGAGGTATCTTAAGTGACTTGTCTGCCAGCTTTAACCTAGTGACTGTTCCTTTGTTCTTAAAATGATCTAGTCCTTTAGCAGAGGCTACATGGCCTGGCATCCTCTCTCCTGGTCTTCCTTCTTCCCCTTGGACCACCTCTCAGTCTCTTAAACTTTGAGCTCCCCAGAGCTCCAGCTTCTGTCCTCTCTCCCTCCCCCTTTCCTGGACCCCTTCAGCCAGTCATGACCTCAGCCATGGTGGTGTTCCCATGATGGGTCTCCTTCTAGCCTGTAGAGGGCATGGGCTGTGCTCACTCCAAATCTCTATACCTTGTGATATCTTGGGCAACTCCAAGCTGTATCACAACTTCCCTAAACTCAGCATGTTGCAAATTTACTCACCTGTCCCTCTGCATTCCTGCTTCTCCCAGTCTCAGTGAATTTATAACACCATCCAACCCACTGCTCAAGTCAGAAACCTAGCAGTCACTCTTGACTCTGCCCTCTTCCTCCCCCACGTCCAATTTTTCCCCATGCAGGACTGATTCTATCTTTTAAAGTCCTCCCATCTGTCCCTTCCTCCCTCTCTGCCGTTGCCCTGTTACAGGCCATCATCGTCTTTCACCTAGATCATTGAAGTAGTCACCTAGCTGGCCTCCCTGCCTCCCTTCTGCCTCCCTCCCATCTATCTTCCACACTGTCCACTGAAGGATGTTGCCAACAGAAAAGTTGCACTAAGCCCTTCACTTGCTTCATTGGTTCCTCATCAACCATTGGGGAGCTTGTCATATGAGACTCTTCATCTGGTAAATGCTCACCTCTCCAAGCTCATCTGCTGACACAGAGCAACCCCAGCCATACTGAAAATATACTCTCTTCTCTAAGCACACAGAATGGTCTCAGAGTCTGATTTCACACATGTCATGGCTTTTTCTGAAGTGCACTCTTACACCTGAAACCATGGAAAGCTACTCATCCTCCCAGCCTTAAGTCAAGCTTTGCCTCCTTGCTGAAGCCTTCCTACATTCTCTAAGAAGGCACCGGGGGGGGGGGGGACCCCTCTGTTCTGTGTTCTCTCGCTGCTAGATTCTAGCACCTTGTGCTAACCTCTCTAGCGCAATATGCTTGCAAGTCTCGAATGTACCATCGTTGTTTGCACATTATACCAGGCCTGGAGCTCCTTGAACACAAAGGACCACATCTTTTGTTTTGTTTTGTTAATATTTAGAACTTTAAAAATATCTGTAGGAATATAAACTAAAACAATCAGCACTTGTGCTCAAATTGTGTAAAGTTGATCACTATTAATATTTTGCTTATTAATTCCCAATCTTTTCCCTTTGATCCTATTCTCATGCCTCAGAGGCAAAACTGGAAGCAAAAGAACAGATGAAGAGATCGCAGAGCAGGTGTTTAAGACGTGCTGGGGTGGGGTGAGGGTGAGCTGGGTGGAGCAGGAAATGGGTGAAATGTAATCATTTAAGGCATTCTTATAATGGGCTTGGAAAAGCAGGAATCCACATTTTTGTTAAAAAAAAAAAAAAAAGACCATTTTCCCAAGACTGATGACCCATCTGAGCTATATACTGGTGGCAAACTGAAAACATTAAGTGAAAACATCTTACTTTATGTGATTTTGGCTTTAAAAATGTTTTGAAGACTGTGGCAACACTAGAGAACCTCACTTTGAGTTTTTTCCATGTTGTTAAAAGAACTCTCTCAACCAGCTGAGAAGACTATGCACCAAAATACTCATTGTGATTATATTTGGATGGGAGGATTGGAGGCAATATTTTATTCGCCAATCTGCATTTAAAAAAAAACAAAACAAACAATAAAGAAGAGGGAAGATGCTTTAAAAACTACATTCTAAATAATATTCAAAGAAAATTAAACAGAAAATTTTTTTTATGAGACACAGAGGATTTGAAGAGCAGAAGATTATATAATGATAGCCTAGAATTTGAAGCTTGAATTTTCCTGAGATTTTTCCCTGTCAGGGTTATGACTTGACTGTACCACCCAGGGAACAAATAGCTGACCTCAACTCACATGCCAATATACTCACAATTAGATACTCACACAAGAAGCTATAAAGCACACAAAATGCGTAGTGGCTAAAAATAATAAACAAATGCAGCTTCTGTGTTTTCTTGCCTGAGAACAAGGGGCCTGTTCTTTTAGTCTTTGTAGTGAAATAGTGAGACTCTGTGGAAAACAACAGCAGTTGGTAAATGTTCTAAGTGAAGCATTGCTACCATGTCATAGCATCTGAGTGTTTCTGACTTCACCTGTAATTAGCTAAGAATAAAGGACTGACTAGGGGTAGGTGTCCATTATTGAGATTATCAACTCAATACAGAAAATGGTCATTCTAAAATCTCATTTTTTCCTTTTGGAAATTCAAAACAAGAAAAGTATTTCATAATGAGAATGATCTATTTAGAGCTTTCCTGCATACACAAGGTTGTGCTTTTCCCCCTAAGGGTAACATCTCTGTTCCAGCACAGATTATAATTGATTGAACAATTTAGAAAGCCTTGCAAAATTTTGAAGCATTTTGAAAGCAGAACACTTTCTCCCCATTTATTTAGTCCTGTGCATTTGGCATAGAGAGAGCAACAAAGCATACTGCACAGACTGGTTTCTTTTAACTAGATACTCACTTAGGTTCAGTTGCTTTTTGGTTCCCCTTGCTTCCTGGGGAGGACTTGTGCTAATGATTGCTATTTGCACATCCAAATGGTGGCAGTAGTTTGGGGCAACTGTTGCACTGACAAGTCCTGAAATACCTTTTTAGCGTGGGGTCAGACATCCACATTTTCCTGAGGACACTTTCCTGGACAGCTTGCCAGGACGCCACAAGGTGCAACCAAATCCTATAGTGTGAAATGGAAGAATCATTGGTGGCACTGGTGTTTGGTGGGCAGTGAACCAAGGATGGCAGGTCAGCCTGCCAGACTCCATTCCAATGAATGCCCTTTACAGAGTTGACCTGTTTGCTGGGCTTCTCTCTACTGGATACCACATGGAATTCTGGTCATAAGAGGAAATATTTAAAGGTGTTTGTTCATTCAGTTAGTCAACAAATCTTTATTGGGCATCTACAATGTGTTAGGCACTACTAGATGCAAATCATTTTACAAGAATAGAAACTTAGACCTGTGAAAATATCTCATAATTTACACTGAGCTGTTTTAAAAAAGATAGAAGAGATATAGTCTGTGCACTCAAAAAGTTTACAATCTAGTGGGAGAGATGAAGCTTGTAGATAAATCACTGCATTACAGAATAGAATATGGTGCATGTCACAAAGAAAAGAGCAAATCCCTGCCCAGGGAATGAACTGCTGTCTTGGAGTCACATGCCAGTGCTTTCACAGTTTGGCAAATTCAGAGGGGGGAGAGGCCACATCAAGCTTTGGGTCAGGGCTGTGTCTGGGCAGGAACGTAGATGCTAAAATTTGGAAATGTGAACATGGAGGCGATAGTGTCTGTACTTTTGTTGCCTTCAAGATTTTTAATTAAAGATGTGCTTTCTTGATTTTGAGGCTCAACATCATCTTCAGGAGGAGGTACATACCCACCATTTTGTTGTACTTTGAAATTTAAGAACTTTTTTTTTATTCCTCACCCGAGGATATTTTTCCCATTGCTTTTCAGAGAGAGTGGAAGAGAGAGAGAAAAACATCGATGTGAGAGAGACACAGCTATTGGTTGCCTCCCACACGCGTCCTGACCAGGGCAGAGATCAAGCCTGCAACCAAGATACATGCCCTTGGCTGGAATTGAACCCAGGGCCCTTTAGTCTGCAGGCCAACACTCTAACCACTGAGCCAACCCTACTAGGACAGGAATATTTTGGGAATCTAAAAGGTGGTCAACTCCTGGCCCATTATTCATATAGAATTAAACCTACTGTTAGCAGGCCTGAGTCGCATACTTGGGCCATTTTCTAAAGCCACACAATTTAAAGGCTAATTTTTTCTCAAATTGCTGGGGCGGGGGGTGGGAATAATTTGCAGAGCTCCATGGCTTAAATCATTAGCTTAGTCCTAAAATTTATAACTCTTTAATACAATATCATAAAGATTCCTCACACTGCCTAGAAAATGAGACCTCTCATGACAAAAAGATAGTTAGTAAACACTTTTTGTTTCAACTTTATTTTTTAAAATTTATCTTTATTGTTGAAAGTATTACAGATGTCCTCTTTTTTTCCTCCCATTGATCCCCTCCTCCCCATTTCTGCCCCCTCTCCAGGCCTTCACCGCACTATTGTCTGTGTCCATGGGTTATGCATATATACATATAAGTTCTTTGGTTAATCTCTTTATTTTGATAATTGTTCTAATATGGCATAAAAAGATTTCTTGCTTTGGTATATAAATGTTATTTTTTTCCTTTGGTGATTCAATATCTTGTGGTGTCTCAATTCTCATTCTGGATGCCAGCTGCCATTGAACAAGACTGTAGATAAGAAAGAAGTAGGCGAATGTGTACTGACACCAGAAGATTCCTTTTTAAAAAAGATTACTTACCAGACTGATGGTTGCCAGAGGGGAGGGGGTTGGAAGTAGTGAGAAAAAAAAAGGTATTGAGAAGTACAGGTTGATAGTTACAGAACAGTCACGGGGATGTAAAGTGCAGCCTAGGGAATATAGCCAATTATATTGTAATAACCATGTATGGTGCCAGGTGGGCACTGGAAATATCAAGGGAACACTTTGTAAAGTATATGATTGTCTGACTACCATGCTGTACACCTGTAACTAATATAAAATAACATCGAATGTAAAAAAAGAAGTTCAACATTAAAAAAAGAGAAGCTAAAAAAAAGTTGCCTCACTAGCTCTTATCTAATCTGTGTGTGAGGATTTATTGATCTTTCATATAAAAAGAAAATAAAAACAAGAGAATTTAAAAAATAATAGCTCATTAGGGATTCTGATCACTCTGATCGGATGTTGCATTTCTGACTTTGCTTATAATCTACAGCATTCATTTTGTTTTTATGACTCTAAAGTCCTGATGCCTGTGTCTAGAAAGCCAAAGATTTGCCTTAGAAAGTCTTCCATGTTTCTACACCGAGAAAAATTAGGGGATTTGCTCAGTTCTAAGCTTGACACAGCCTTCTTTCCCTAACTGATTGAAGCAAACAAAAATATACTTCTTAAGAACACATACAATATTCTGAAGTCTTAGTTTGATTAAATAAAAAATAGGAATTGGTCACATTTGTTTTTACATAATTTTCTTAAGCTCTCACAGTGCCAAAATCAACCATTACCATCTGAAGTCAAAAGCAATACACAATGGATTTTTTTTCAAGTCGCCAAAAACATTTCTGTTAAGCTCTAATGCTCCTGTGTGATGGGGCAGAAATGAAGATGAGAAGCAAACTTAAGTCTACTGACAAATATAGAAAATGGTTCACGTACCCAGTGAGTGTGTCCGTGTTTTTCTGTTTCCATCTGGATCCTTTTCAGTGTGATTACTTATTTTTAGTTTGGCATTTTAGAGGGAAGACGAAGTGGCTTCAGGAAACGATGTGAAAGGTTAAGAAGATGGACGAGGCGTATAAGTCATGGAGGGAAACGTGGCCTCACAATCTTATGTTCAATGTGTTTCTTAGAAACACTAGATAACCATATTTCTGCTAAATCTGTATGTGTGAACCCTATAAACTTGAGCAGTTATGCCATAGTGTAAAGGGTCTATCCAAAAAAAAGTGGAACTTGAAGTCACATAGCATAGTGGGAGGTAATATGACCAAATAATGAAGTGGAATGAGGCCCCCAGACCAGCTGACACTATTTAAAGCACAAAGCCTTGGAGTCCTGGGCAAGAAGAAGGTTTGAACTAGAGCAAGGGGGCAACTTGGTCATGTTACTGAGTTTGAATCCAGCCAACTTACCAAAGCTGAGTTATGCGCTCTTCAAAATAGTGTTGAAGAAAGAAGCCCTATACATCTGAATCAATATCAGCTATTTTCCAAACATTTTCTGGAGGCCAAGATATTCTAGAAAGTTTCATGTTCTTGTACCTCCTTTTTGAAATAAGTCACAGTGATGCAGTCAGCTTCGACTGTGCCTGTAAGCCTGCCATGGGGTGGGCACCAAGACAAATGAGCAAGGAGCACCACCCGCACTATTCAGATGTTCTGTGCTTTTCTTTGATCATGCCAGTCCTGTCCCCTTCTGACTCCTGATTCTAGGTTCCCCTTGGGTTCCACTCCAGATTTCGGAACCGTGTTCAGTATTTGTTCATCTTGGATTGACTCAGGGCTCTCTGTCAAGGCCTCAGCTCATATTCATCCCTTAAAATCTCCCACTGCAGGCTGCTTTGGTGACTCTCAGGCCCTCCCATTCCCAGTGGGGCTCTAGCCTACATAGATGCAGCCTCAGCCACGCATCCTTTCCTTTGGAGAAAGGGACGTCCAGGGGCTATGATTTTCATTTTCTAAGGACACAGAGGCTTACATAGTGGACCTTTTCCCTCCTTGCCCTAATTCCTCCTTCTCATGGAATTGATCCTATACACTAATCCGTCAGTAACTAAACACGACCTTTCTCCGCTGACTTAAAAGAGAAGACTGTCCGAGGCCTCTGCCCTTTCTGTACCCTTTCCCCCTCCTCCCTCCCTATCTTCTTTCCTACCAAAAGCCCTTGCTGGGCTCCTCCTATGAGCCAAGCTCTGTGCTTGGTGCTGGAATTATGAAGACGCAGTCTCTGCTCCATAAACTCACGTTCCAGTGCCCTCCGCCTTGAAGAAATAAAACCAATCAGGACTACATGTTCAAAGATTTGTTCAGCATTTTGGGGTTTTTGCCTTGTTTAATATGGGGAGGAATATAAGTTCATTTGTTCTTTATCCCATGCTGGCACCTAAATTAAAGGCATTTAAAAAGTGCTCATGGGAAAAGTGTGTCTTAGTTTCAACTTCACCTGCCCAACCTGATGTTTCCAGAAGTTGTTGGGGTTTTTTACCACCATTATGCATGTTTGTAAACTTTTTATTTTAAAATTGTTAGAGCATAAGATGTTGCAAAAATAGCTCATTGAGTCCCTTGAATCAAGCTTCTCCCAATGGTGACATTTTATATGACTGTAGTACAATATCAAAACAAGGAAATTGACTTTAGTACAATACTGTTGGGTGGACTACAGATCCCATCCCATTTTCACCATTTTTTACATGCACCCATTTGTGTGTTTGTGTGTGTGTATAGCTTTATGTAATTTAATTCCTCATAGATTGTGTAACCACCACAACAATCAGGATACGAAACTGTTCCATCACACAAAGGAACTCCCTCGTGCTATCTCTTAGGGTCACACCTCCCTGACCCCTGGCAACCACTAATCTGCTCTGCATTGCTAAAGTTTTATCATTCAAGGATGGTTATGAATGGAATCAGACAGTATATAACCTTTTCAGATGGCCTTTGATCACTAAGCATAACACCCTTAAGATCTTCCAAGTTGTTGCACATATCAATAATATGTTTCTTTTTATTGCTGAGTAGTATGCCATTGTATGAATATAGCAGAGTTTGTTCAGCCATTCATCCACTGAAGGACATTAGTGTTGTTTCCAGTTTTTTGGCTGATATGAATAAAACTGCTGTGAACATTGGTGTAGAGGTTTCAGTGTAAACATGAGTCTTCATTTTTCTGGGATAAATGTCCAAGAGTACAAATGCGGAGTATGGTGAGGGCTTGTTTAGTTGTAAAAGAGACTGCCTGTTTATTATATATTTTTTTAAAAGTGTTATTGAGGTATAATTGACATATAATAAACTGCATGTATTGAATGCATGCAATTTAATGTTTTGACGGAAGTATAGGCCCTGAAACCATCAGCACAATAGAGATAATGAACACATCCTCTACTCCCAACCTTTCCTCATCACCTTGGTAATCCCTTCCTCCTGCCCGGAACTGCCCTCCAACCCATCCCAAGGAAACCACTGATCTGCTTTCTGTCATAATAGATTAGTTTTCATTTTCTAAAAAATTTATGAGAATGTACTCTTCTTTTTTTTTTTTTTTTTTTGTGGGGAAGTGTCTGGCTTCTTCTACGCAGCATGATTATTTCAATATTCATTCATGTTGTGTCTATCAATAATTAATTCCTTTTTATTGCCAAGTAGTATTCCATTTACGGATATGCCTCGGTTTGTTTATCCATTCTTCTGTTGGTGAACATATGGGTGGTTTACAGTTTTTGGTTATTACAACTAAAACTGGTGTGAACAGTGATGTGCAAAGTCTGCACATGGACGTCTGCTTTCATTTCTCTAGGATAAATGCCTAGGAGTGGAATGGTTGAGTTACGTGGCAGAAGTGTATTTAACTTTTTGAGAAACTGCTAAGCTGTTTTGCAAAGTCAAGGTATTATTTTTACTTTTGACCAGAAGTGTACAAGAGTTCCACTTGTTCTACATCATTGCCAGCACTTGCTTAGTCGGTCTTTCTAATTGTAGATATTCTAGGTGTGGTGTTTCATTGTGGTTTGAATTTCCATTTCCCTAGTGATTATTGATGTTGAGCATCTTATCAGGTGTTTATTTGCCATCTATATATCTTCCCTGGTGAATTGTCTATGCAAATATTTGCCCTTTTAAATTGGTTTTTTTTTAATTATTATTAAGCTTGTTGTTGTTGCTGTTTTAATCCTCCAAGGATATTTTTTCCAATTGCTTTTCAGAAAGAGTGGAAGGGAGAGAGAGAAAAACATCTCTATAAGAGAGACACATTGATTGGTTGCCTCCCACACGCGCCCAGACCAGGGCCGGGGATCGAGCCTACAACCGAAGTAAGTGCCCTTTACCGGATTCAAACCTAAGACCCTTCAGTCCACAGGCTGACGCTCTAACCACTGAGCAACCGGCCAGGGCTATTATTAGGTTTTAAGAGTTTCCCAAGTATCCCTCCATAAAAGTTCTCCCTCACCCCATTTTTATTTTATATCTTTATTAGTAGATTACACTTGTTACTTTAAAGCAAAATAGCCCTAACTAATTCAGACCCACTTTGTGAAGTTAAGAGAAATAGAATTGTGGCAACCCAGGAGTGAGGTGGCACAGATCTTGGCAAAAGGTAAGCTCAACAGGAGGTCATCCTTGAAGAGGACACACCTGAGGGGAGGTACTTTTCCTGCTGACCCCGCCTGCTTTCTTGATCCCCATTTTTTGTCCTAGTCTCAGAATCCTTGTTGTGTTCAGCCTCAGCTCCACTGGCTTCTTTCGCCTCATTCTCTACAACATTTGCCTAGCACCTGCCAGGTGCCACAAGCTGTGCTAAGGACTGTGGGGAAACTGATGAAAAGGGCACCATCCAAGCCTTCAAGGTGTTCTTATTTCAATACTGGGAACAGGTATGTACACAAAAACATTGTATAGCGACTGATAAATCCAGTGACGGAGGAATCAATGGCATGTATGACAACAGAGAAGAAAGCACCGTTCCTCTGGGTTGAGAAGGGACGTGGTGAGGGGTGCAGAGATATTGAAGGCTTCCCAGAGGAGGTGGCAGGTGAGCGGGACTTGGAAAAGTGGACAGGATTTTAACAAGTGGGAGAAGGGAAGGAGGGCATTCTGGCAAAGGAAACAATGAGGGAAGGTTTGGAATAAGAAAGGCCCATCTGCTAGGGAAGCATCAGTCTGTGTGCCCGGGATTTGGAGTTTATAGGAGGAATGGGGTGGGGGTGGAGGTTGCTACGGCTGGGAGGTTAAGTGAGGGCGGATGGTGGAGATGGTGGAGTATCTAGAATGCCCCGGGGCGTCTCTAAACAGGGGCTTAACACTTCAGTCATCTTTCCTGTTTATCCCTTTCAAGCTCGCCCAAACTAAAATAAAACATGTAAAGTTTAAAATAGCATTTCGTCTGCTGTTTTACTTCAACATTAGAGGTAATATCATTTCGTGCAGTTTATACTGATGGTCTTTTATTTTTCTTAAGGTTTTCTCTGAAAGCTAAAGTAATACATGTAATGTGTAGAAACTTGAAAAATATTTTTTAAAAAACATGATGACAGTCAAAAACTGACCATAATCCTTCCTCTCAAAGATAACTCCCACACATTGAAATATGTCTTGTAAGTTTCACCAGGGCAAAGTTAAACAACTCCATTCATGGTTTTTGTTATTACCGTCAGATTTTCTGAACTTTAGCTAAGTGCCCTCAAGACAAGAGAATGCTTCCACAGCCCTTCATCTCAGCCCCTCCTATGCATTTAGCCTTCCTGCCTTGTATTAGAGTCCTTTGTGGACTTACTCCTCCTAGACTGTGAGCTCCTTGATGTGTGGACCTGTGGCTCATCTTTATATTCTCCCAACTATCACTTACCATTGTCCAAGATCCAAGATCCCCACAGTATCTCACACATAGTGGGGACTCAGTAAATGTTGTGTGGACAGAAGGAAGGATGAATGGACAAATAAACTGCTGTTTTAATTTTATTATACAGTGTTTTTCCAAATTCTTTAGAGCTCTGGGTTCAACAGAAGGGCCTCGAGTTTACCATGTGGAATATAAGGGGCTTTCCAAGTGGGGGGAACTCTGGCAGTTCCAACTCTTCCCATCCCCACCCCTCTTCAATCAGATCAGCTCCACTTTTATTTGTGTTACATAGTTGGGCTCCACATAAAAATTTATTTTTTAAAATGTATTTTTCTGCTACAAATACAAAAATTTTAAACTACTGATGTAGATACAGATTTGCAGATGTAATTCCTTGAAAAAAGAAAAAAAAAGAATGAATCTTAGTTCAATTTATACTACAGTGGATATAAATCACTCAACCATTTTTAGACTAGAGTCCCCAAAGTTGAAAAGAGGGCTACAATATAGCAGTGATGCAGGAATAATTAACGACTAAAGGTGAGGCAGATGTCCCAGGATCATCATAAGACATTAGTGGACGTCCTGCTAATAAATGCCAAGATGTTTATGAGATAAGCACTATTGAATTCTCCCAATACACTACACAATGTCTTTTATATTCTGAGAGAAACTAACAAGTTGGTAATGGTAGCAAAGATCCTTTAGTCTTCCATAAATACTTTAAGAAAGGGATGGAGTCAGGTTAAGAACTATGAAAGTCTATCAGGTCTGTGTGTACATTAAAATTTCTTGAGCAGAGAATCTAAGCTTTTTTTCCTAACCATCTGGATGAAAAAGGTTATAGGTCGGTAGACATGTTAGCAATGGCCCTTAGGCTTCTGAGTGTATAAGACTCTGGCCGAGCCACTTAAGTATATCTGAGCATCAGTTTTCTCACCCATAAAGCGGTGATGGTAACACCCGTCCCAATTGCCAGGAAAGGATGTCACGTAAGGTATGGAGGGTGATGAAGGTGAAAGTGCTTTGTCAACCTCAAAATGCCATACAAATGAAAGGTGCCATTGCTGTCACTTCCACTCTGGCAGAAGCTTCTTGCTCTGGACCTTCTCGGACAGTGTCACTTCTTACTTGCTGTTCTTCTCTGCTTTTTGTCTCAGATGCCAGGGAGTCAGTCACTCCCGAGCAGATCCGTCTGACATGCGAAGAAACAGGAGGATACGACCAATAACAAGGAGAAAGAAAACAGCGAGTGGAGACGGGCACATAAACAACGATGGAATTAGCAGACAAGGGCTTTAAAAGAGCTACTATGAATATGCTCAAAGAGTTCATGAAAAATGAGTATCATGGGGGAGAAATGGAAGATATAGTAAAGAACCAAACGGAACTCTGTGGAGTTTAAAAATTACAGTGTCTGAAATGAAATGATTGTGATTTCATGTGATTATTAGCAGATTAGACATTGCAAAATAAAGGGTCAGTGAACTTAAAAACATAGCAATACAGCCCTGGCCAGTGTGTGGTTAGAGCATTGGCCTGCGCACCGGAGGGCCTTGGGTTCGGTTCCCGGTCGCACGTACCTGGGTTGCAGGTCCGATCCCCACCCCTGGTCCGGGTTGTGGGAGACAACCATCGATGTGTCTCTGTCACATTGATGTTCCTCTCTCTCTCTCTCTCTCCCCCCTTCTCACTCCCTTCTACTCTCTCTAGGAATCAATGGAAAAAATATCCTCACTCCCCAGGGTGAGGGTTAAAAAACAAAACAGAAAACAAACAAAAACATAGCAATACAAACTTTTAAAACTGAAACACAGAGGAAAAAAAGACTGGGGGAAAAATTAAAACAAGCCTTAGTGAGCTGTCAGATGATATCAAGCTGTTTAACATTCTTCTAATTAGAGTTCCAGAAGGGAAGACAGAAAATCAGTGAAGAAATAACAGCCAAATATATTTCAAATTTGATGAAAACTATAAACCCACAGATTCAAGACGCTCAACAAACCACAAGACAGAATAAACACAAAGTAAACTACACTAGAATATAACTTTGTCAATTTTCTGAAAACCAGTAATAGTCTACTAGAGAAGCCTTTTACTTTTCTTTTTAAATAAGAGTAAAAATAGAAGACTTCTATTTTCTGACCAGCCCCTTCCATGCAACCTTCCTCCCCAGGATAAAACAGAGGAACAGTATTATCCAGATCCTCAACAGTAGCAATAAGAGTTCTTGTGTATCAGGCTGTTGCAGGTGCCAGGCTGACTGCCTGATAATCTACTCTTCACAATAATCCAGTGAGGCAGGAGCTATTATTACTCATTTTATAAGTGAAGAAACAGAAGTAGATAGGTTAACTTGTTCAAATCACATAACTTGTGCTGTGAAGCCCAGGTTCAAATCCAACTAGGGTGACCCCTGAGCCCACCGTGCTTGACACCACACTGGACCAACACCATGAAGGGCATCACACAATTCTTGGGGGAAAGTGAAAAAAAACCGCTGTTTGTATTTCTATAGTACGTATTGTCCACAAAATGGCTTCTTATTAAATCACAGCTTTTAGCTACTATTACCTCCTTCTAGCTTGGAAAAAAAAAAGTCTGTACTATGCTTACTCATTATGCTTAGATCTCAAGGCTGGTGAATCATCTGTAATTTGAAAAGCAATGAACTTGAAGCCAGAAGACATTATAAACTCTGTGACCTCAGGCAAGTCACTTCTTTGAATCTCAATTTTTCAAGTGTAAACCAGAAAAAAATAATAACTAATTATAAAGAATATATAAGAAAACATAAGCAGAAGTAGTTTGTAAACTGAAACTTAATATGCAAATTTGCCTGGCCAGGCGTGGCTCAGCGGTTGAGCAGCGACCTGGGATCCAGGCAATTAGGGTTCGATTCCCGGTCAGGGCACATGCCTGGGTTTCGGGCTTGATCAATGACTCTCTCATCATTGATGTTTCTATCTCTCTCTCTCCCTCTCCTTTCCTCTCTCTGAAATCAATGAAGATATATATATATATATATATATATATATATATATATAAACATTATAAAAATATATATATATGCAAACTTAAGGGGACTTTGCATATTTATTTAGGGAGGACCCTTTTAAAATGGAGTTCATATCACTTACATTAATTGAAAATTTAAACAGCAAAATCTGATCATTTTATTTATTATGACTGATGACTTACATAATACCTTTCACTTCTGAACAATAATTTTGATATAAAGATTTACTTTCTTTGGGGGTAAAGTTTAAAAAGACCACAGGAACCTCAAACTGCTGGCCCTTGCCCTATTGCTACAGGATAGTGGCAAGAGAGGCTCATATACCTTAAAAAGAAGCCTTCAGAAGCTTGTACATGCACTGTAGGACTATACATCAAAACCTTAAAAATGTATACACCTTTCCCAACAATTCTACCTCCAAGAATTCATCTTATGAATATTTATTTATCTGGCATTGTTTTTAATAATGAAAAATTGGAAGCAACCAATTAAACAGGTACATTCATTTGATAAAACATTATAGATAATAAAAGCTATTCTGTAAAAAAGTGGCTTATTATTAATCTGGGAAATTGAAATTTAAAAAAGTAAAGTTTAAAAGGAGGCTATAAAAATAGAATTATCATATAATCCAGCAATTCCACATCTGCATATATACCCCCAAAATTGAAAGCGGGATGTTGAAGAGGTATTTGTATGTCCATGTTCATAGCAGCATTATTAACAATAGCCAAAAGGTAGAAGCCACCCAAACATCTATGAGCAGATGAATAGTTAAATAAATGTGTTATAAACATATAACGGAGTACTAATCAGCCTTCAAAAGGAAAGAAATCCTAACACATGCTACAATATGAGTGAGCCTTGAGAACATTATTTTAAATGAAATGAGGCAGTCGCAAAAAGACAAGTATTATATAATTCAACTTACAAGAAGCACCTAGAGTAGTTAAATTCGCAGAGACAGAAAGTAGGGTGAAGGTTGCCAGAGGCTGGGGGCGGTTGTTGTCCACTGGGTACAGAGTTTCAATTTTGCAAGATGAAGAGTTCTGGGGATTAGTTGCACAACAATATGAATGTACTTAACACTACAGAACTGTATACTTAAAAATGGTTAAGATGGTAAATTTTGTGTTATGTATTTTACCACAATTAAATATTTTTAAAAGGGCAAAGATGAGTTAACGAGGCATATGGGAAGCAGTGTTTTTGTGGGGGGGGGGGGACATATTTATACAGCATGCAAGGACAGGAGAACATGGTACACTCTGGGAACTGCATGTGATTTTATATGGCTGGA
This sequence comes from Miniopterus natalensis, assembly GCF_054644295.1. Lineage (NCBI taxonomy): Eukaryota > Metazoa > Chordata > Mammalia > Chiroptera > Miniopteridae > Miniopterus > Miniopterus natalensis. The sequence goes on along the minus strand of NC_142086.1, from coordinate 48,071,956 downwards.
TGGACCTGACACTATAGGACCTCACACAGCATGTTTAAGAATTTGGACTTTATCTAGAAAAGGAATTTGAGCTGATTTGCTTAAGATTGCTTATCGAGTTGAGGGCAGGATGTTCACAGGGTCACTCAGATCTCCTGCTTCCCAGGTTAGAAAACGTATGTTTGTGTAGACATACGATGTATGTTTAATAATCATCTGAAAGGGGTAAACATCTACATGAAACACCAATATTGCAATGGTTAATGTTTAGACCATTAATTGAATTGTAGCACACATTTCCAAGGAATAAATATCAGTCAGACAGATCCTTAATTTTCTGTCATTATCACTTGTTAAACTCTTTGAAGCTGAAAAATAAATGTAAATTCCCTTTTTAAAAAAGGATGCTACAAAAAAACAAGTGTGACACTATTTTTGTAGGAAAAAGGAATATACATGAAAAATACTAGAAATATCTACAGCAAATGTTGGATGCTATGTCTGGGTTGTGCAAATTTGTTATTTTCCTAGTACTTCTATGTTTTCTAATGTTTCTTCACTGAGCACATAAACTAGACTAAAATGTAAGTGAAGAAAAAGTAACCCCAGGGTTCACTCCATCAGATGGCAGATTTCCCAAGAATACTAGGGTAACTGCACCAATATAATTCTTTGAGCCCAGGAACGAATTACCCCCCTGCAAGCTGGCTTGGACCTTTAGGAGCCGGGAATGTCAGAGAGCAGCTGCTAACCCAGGAAGATCCGAGCCTTTAGAGCCCATTCTGTTCTCCCTCCCTTCTTTCCGCCCGATGCCTTATATCCCTTTCAGTCTCCTGCTCAATTAAGCTGTCTTTCTGGAACAAACACCTGCTTGATGGGATCACTCCCCAAATAGCCTGATATCAGGGTACTCAAGTTCCCTGGGAGTAAAGCATGCTGGGAAGTCCAAGGTCCCTCACAAATGGGGTCATGTTAGGGACCTAAATTCAGCTCAGAATTAGCCTGTTTTATGAATGAGGTCATTTTGGAGAAGCTCAGAGGGGAAGCAAAGAAGAGGGAGGAAAATAAGATTGACAGAGAAATGTCAAAAGACTGGAGGGACCTACGGGGGAGGAAGAAAGGACAGAAGCATGAGGGCTCGATCCCCAGCCCCCTGTGCAGGACATGGTACGGACTTCAGCAGGGGCTTCAATGAGATGCTGAACACAGTTTCTGATTGTGAAGGTCACCATGCTATCACGTGCAGCTGGGGAGACTCAGATTCCTCTTCTTAGAAGATAAAGAAATCTAGAATCCGAAATCTGTAATAATAGGAAGAACCCTCGCTGTGCCTAGCTTGCCTCTGAATTTCCCAGACCTCATCGCTCCCTTTCATTCTCCTCTTCCCAGCCTGGAAATTTGTCCCACTTTTCTTCCTTTGGCAAATTAATCCTTCAGGGCTCAGCCCAGGGTTTGCTTTCTTATCACATATCACATTGTACTTACATTATCTGTACCTACTTCCTTCATTTAAACATAAGCTTTTTGAGGGCAAGAACTGGGCCACATTCATCTTGTAGTCACAGTGCCGGGAACATGGTATTAAATGTTGCTTGAACTGAATTGAACTGATTGAAGAATTAAGTCCCCCTTATTGCTAATGCTCTCACATTTCCTACTTGAACATGAGTAAGCTTTTCCATGACAACTGATCTTGGTAAGTTGACCAACCTCTAGGGCCTCCTCCTCTCCATCCGCACCATCCACACCATCCGCAAGAGAATCCTTGGGTAGGAGGGCTTTCCTTCGGGCAAGTGCAGTTCTCCTTCTGCCAGAACTAGTTCTGGATTGGCTCAAATCTTTGTTTTCCTGGAATATAAGCCCCTAACCTAATCATTTCTCTATATCTTTTACATTAAGAAGACCATAGTTAAGGATTTTAAAGCAATCTCCTCCTTGAGTTCGGAGGATTCTGGGGACAGAACCTTCTCTGAATAGGAGCCTACCTTGCTCACTCCTACACAGCCTTCTCTTCATGTCCAAACTTCTAAGGCACTGAATGAGATTTTGTGCTCAGAGTCCAGATCCCAACACAGGACAATTTTGCTGACAAGCCAACTGGTTTGGCTTTGGAGAATAGCTCTACTGATCCCCAGTAGCCTTTGCTCCTCAAGTGATTCCAGTGTGAAAAAGGACGTGAATAGACTGACCTCAGAGTCAGCCTGGCTTGAGCTTGACTTTGACCTGACTTGAACTTCCTGGCACTTTGGACCAGAATAGCACTGTCATACCCACGTTTCTAGTGTAAGGCCACAATGCAAAGAAGAGAACCAAAGCACTGGTCCAAAGAGATCTCCCTAAATGCTATATTATGTTTCAGTTTTTATTCTCTCCTGATTTGTTCATGATTAACTTTTGAAGCTAAGTGTGGACAGCTTCAAGAACAGAGATAATGAAGCTTAGGGACCCATTATAACAATTGCACTCTTGCAGCATTTCCTTCTGGCTCAGTGTGGAGTCAACAAACTGTAGAACAAGAATGATTCACCAAACAAACTTTTGCCTTTCTTTTTCTGGTGCTTCATTTAACTGGTTTGTCCCTCAGAGTAAAGCTATTATAATGACATTATCCTCCTAATGAGCAACAGTACAATACTTTCCTGATGGCAATACCCAGAATTATGCGGTGTTTAAAAGCCACCATGACTGTAGGGAATACTCAGTAATTTTTCTATTGCAAATACCCTAGTCATATTAAAAATGAATGAGTATAATTCTTTTGTGTTTTTTTTCAAACTTTTAATTTTTTAAATAAATCATGGTTCCCAAAAGGAATAAGCACAGTTCATTAGCAGTGCTAATGAAAATGTCATATTCAGTAAAACTTACCAGAATATCATTCCCTGAAGCAAAATGTTTTCAGATGCTTTGTTTGCCAACTTTATTAATGCAAAACTTTGTGGTCTGGAGTAGTAAATTGAACATAATTGAGGGAGGTGTGGACAATAATCCTTACAAAAGTAATTCTTTATATAATTTTTTTAAAAAATTACTCTAACAATAGTGTTACAAACCTTCAAGGGTACTAAGAGATTTTTAAAAATAAGACTAGCAGGGCCCTAACCAGTCTGGCTCAGTGGCTAGAGTGTCAGCCTGCGGACTGAAGGGTCCAGGGTTTGATTTTGGCCAAGGGCATGTACCTCGGTGGCAGGCTCGATCCCCAACCCTGGTTGGGGCATGAGCAGGAGGCAACCAATCGATGTGTCTCTTTCACATCAATGTTTCTCCCTGCCCCCTCCCTTCCACTCTCTCCAAAAAAAGCAATGGAAAAAAATATTCTCAGGTGAGGATTAAAAAAAAAAATAAGACTAGCAGGGAAACATTATTAGTAGTAATTCTTTTTCTGCCCTTACATTAATTGCTGAGGCCTTCTCCATTCATGTTTAATCAAGGAACTTTGAGAGGTTTAAAGTAAATAGATTGTTTGCTACAGGCCATAAACAATGACTGAAGATTTGAATTTCCATCTCCTAAAGATTCAGCTATGTAGTTTCCTTCTTAGATAAGTTTTGTCCTAGAGAAATAAAATTTATTTTTGTGCCTGGCTCATACTAGCATAATATATATTAGCTGAACCTAATGAATGAAGCTTTTATTAAGTAGCAGACTAAACAGTTATTCTGATATTATTTTTGTTCTTATTAAGAACTTTTTCTTGTCATTGTGGAAATAAATGATGACCACTTGAATAACAGTGCCTATTTACTCAGAGTTTGCTATAGTTTAGGAATCAGCTACCATCACTTGTGTTTTGTAGGGACTCAAAGGAAGGCGGGGGAATGGAAAAGCTTTACTGTTGACATGGGAAAGCTGGAGGCTGGATAACTAGAAGTAGGGCATTTTGTATGATCAATTTGGGAAGCATATTTGGTTTTCTCTGTTTAGTCCTGAGTTAGAAGGAAGAGAAAAAAAATAATAGGTAAGCTGGCAGTCATTGACCAAGTCCTGATTATTCTAGACCAAGTGCTGCAGAGATTGTGGTTTGGTTCCCTGGACTGGAGATCTGTTATCACAGATAGCCTAGTCCATATATTCAGTCTCTCAACATATATAGCAGTCAATTTCTTGAATTGCTTTCTCCATCCCCCTTGAAATCTCAAAATATAATGGCATACAAAGAGACTTATCAAGCTATTAAAATTCACTCTTAAAGAGTGTGAGTCATGCAGGGATGGAAATGGACAACAAATTTTATTTCTAAATATCTATGTTTGTAAACTCTTTGCAGTTTTATTCTTTAACCATAAATAGGTAATTGCTACATAATTTTAAAAATTGTATATTTGTTTTAAAATATATTCTTAAAGAAAGCATCAGAATATAAACTAAGGCATACTAATATTTTAATACTGAATGCTAATAGAGTAATTTTATTTGAGGTTATGATGAGGAAAGAAACTTAAAATTTTCACTCTCACAAGATATTCTAGTTGTTTCTAGGAATTTTAGGGACTCACACACATATTAAGTTGGAAAGGTTCTAAGAAGTAATTTTAAAAGTGTCTAGAGCGAACATCAGAGACCCCTAGAAAAGGGGATTCTGCACTCTTGTCATTCTGGACCTGTGACGACCACTTCTCCAGCTGTTTTATTCTTTAGGAGGGATGGCGGCAGCAGCAGCAATTGGCGTTATCAGATTCTTTACATCTACATTTAGCAATGGAGTTCTGCTTAAGGATTAAATGTGGTCTGAAAGTCAATGAGTATCACCTACCTTCTCTTTATATAAATTTTAAAATAATCTTTATCTTTAATCAAATTGTTACATGCAAATAGTTTTTAAAGGTCAAAGAGTGCCAAAAATCTTACAGTAAAACTAAAAAAGTAGTTCCTTTCCCTCTTGTCCTCTCCCCACTGCTCCCATTCTGGAGAGAAACCTACAAGTATTTTAGCTGTTTTTTTCTGGAATTTACTTCTATAGCACTCAATGATATTAAAGACTGATGCTTCTGTTCAGCAATTGATGTCATCAATTGATTTTCTATTATGATCGGTGGAACTTTTAGTTTACTGATTCTCATTCTCCTATTACAATGATGTCCTTTTTGGTTATATCAGTTTTCATTACTATATTATGCTTTCATTTACTGGGGACTATAAAAATATTGTACTTTTGAGCCAAATAGTGTATAGTGATTATATTTTCTTTCTTATACGATTCATTTTTCTAGAGTTAATAATTAGATTTTTTTATTTGTTTAGCTTTCTTTCAACATCTTCTTAAGTTTTTACAGACACACTAACAGCTCTGAAAAACTCTTTTTGATACATTTTTCCTTATGATCAAAACTATCAACAAGTTTACCAATTTCATGTCTATCTTGAATACATCGATCCTGAAGACCTCCAACCTTCCAATTCGTTCTGCTCCCTCTCAAAGTACCACTACAGGGCTATAATCCTGAAATGGTCTTAAACCAGTATTCTGGGAATTCCCTTTACCTAGTTCATGTTGGATTCTGTTTCTTGGATCCACATCTCCTTTTTTTATTTATAGCCTTGTTTTGCTAAAGCACATCCACCTAGAAGCATCCTGAAAAAGCATGCATAAGAAATAAATATTTTTAGACACTGAAAAATAATTTTTAATTGTACCCACATTGATAATCTGGTTAAGCATATAATCCTGAGGAAAACTAATTTTTCCTTAGAATTTTAAATGCATTGTTTTACTGTATTTTACCTTCCAATTGTATTGAAAATTCTGATGCCTTTCTAATTTCCAATTCTTTGTATGCGAACTGTTGGTTTTCTCTCTGGAAGCATTTAGAAGCTACATTGCATTTTTAGTGTTTACAAGATTACAGTGATGGGTTTGGGTGTAGATCTTTTTACATTCATTATTGCTGATCTGTGTCAGCTTTTTTGTTTTCAAGACTCTTTCGGTTTTGATAAATTTCTTGTATTATTTACTTGTTAACTTCCTCTCCTTCTTCTGTTAATTTCTTATATTATTTACTTGTTTATTTCCTCCCCTAATCTCTCTTCCATAACACCTATTATTTGGTGTCCCTTATTTACCAAACCTCTCATTTTCTTTTATTTTCTTTCTCATTGTCTTTTTTGCTTTCTTCTTTCCTTCTTTCCTCCGTTCCTTCCTCTTTTCCTTCCTTCACTTTGTTTATAGTCTTCACTTTATTGATTTAATGTCTTCTCTGAGGATATTGAGTATAATTTCTAGATTTTTTTCCCCTACATTCCTTGCATTGACTCTGAACTCTTTTTTCCCTATTTTGTCCATTTTTGGTTTCCACCTTTCATGATGGAGGCATTTCCCAAATGTCTGGTGATCCTTGGCTGCCTCTTCCTGTTGAAAGCTGAGCTGATTATTGGAAGTATTCTTAAAGGGCAATATGGAGGCTAACCTGACTTTCTGAAAATAGCTTTACTGCGATATCATTCACATATCATACAATTCACCCTTTTAAAGCATATAATTCAATGACTTTTAGTATAGTCACAGAGTTGTGCATCCATTGCCACAATCAATTTTAGAACATTTTTATTAACCTCAAAAACAAAACAAAAGACCCCTCACCTTTTAGTCTTCCACCACCAGCCCCTCATCTCTCCATACCCCTCAACTCTAGGCAACCACTAATCTACTTCCTGTCTATAGATTTTCCTATTTGGGGCATTTCATATAAATGGAAACATATGGTATGTGGTCCTTTGTAACAGGCTTCTTTCACTTAAAATAATGTTTTCAAAGACCATCCATATTGTAGAATATAACAATATCTCATTTCTTGTTATTCCTGAATAATAATTCATTATATAGATATTTTACATTTTATTAATCCATTTATCAGTTCATGGACTTCTCGGTTGTTTCCACTTTTGACTATTACAGATAGTGCTGCTATGAACATTTGTATACAAGTTTTTGTGTAGACCTATGTTTTCAATTCTTTTTGTTGTATACCTAGGAATGGAACTGTTGTGTTATATGATAACCATATGTTTAGCCATTTGAGAAACTTCCAGACTGTTTTTAAATTGGTTGCACCATTTTACATTCCCATTAGCAACGTATGAGGGTTCTGAATGCTCCACATTCTAGGTAGCCTTTGTTATAATAACAGGTATGTCTTCATAGACATGTCTTTTTTATTACAGCCATCCTAGTGGGTGTGAAGCTGTATCTCATTGTGGTTTTGATTTGCACTTCCTTGATGCCTTAGCCTAACTTTTGTTATGGATCTTTTATTCCCAGTCAATTCAATTTTTCTGACCAGCTATGGCTTCTGGATGTAGGAGGAGGAAGGGGGCTGGTGAGGGAGGATCTCTGTGTTCAATGCGCAGATTTTCCCTCATTCTCCTGTTTTGGGTACTGTAACACCATCTTTCCCTGTGTCTCATGTCCTAAACTCTAAAGGCTCTCTTCTTCTCTAGGAAACAAAACTGTTGTCTTTTGGAGGAGTGGGAAAAGGTGGTCACCTACCTGAGTGTGTGGGAACCTAGCATGTAACGTCTCCTTATACCTGTATGGATATTTAACCACTCTTGTTTTCAGCTCCCACTCACCACCTGCAGCTATGCCTCATCTGCAGTGGTGTCTGAAACTTCTATTTCTTTAGCTCTCTGAGTCCTTCAAGATAATTGGACTCGCTTTTACTTTTAGGTTTAAGATTTTAATTAAGGGATATTTCAAATATTCACCAAAGCACAGAGGCTAAATAGAACAGATAATCTTGTGTTCACCATGCAGAATTAACATGCTAAAGTCTCTCTCTCTCTTTCCCCTACTTGGTTTGCGTGTGTTTTATTAATTTATTAGGGTGATATTGGTTGATAAAAGTATACAGGTTTCAAGTGTACAACTCCATATCATCTGTATGTTGTATTGTGTGTTCACCCTCCAAAGTCAAGACTCCTTCAGTCACCATTTACCCTCTTCTATTCTCCCACCCCCCTTTCCTTCCGGCAATCACCATCCTGTTTTCTGTGTCTGGTTTGTTGTTGTTGTTGTTATGCTTAATCCCTTCACCTTTTTCACCTAGTCCCCCACCAGCCCTCCCCTCTGACAGCTGTCAGTCTGTTCTCTGTATCTATGAGTCTGTTTCTATTTTGTTAGTTAATTTGTTAGAATCCACATATAAGTGAAATCATATCCAAAGCAGAATCAGGAAGAATCGGAAAATGTGAACAGACCAAGTACAACTAATGAAATTGAAGCAGTGATAAAAAAAAACTCCCAACGGCCCTGGCCACTGTGGCTCAGTAGATAAAGTGTCAGCCTGCATACCAAAGGGTCACAGGCTCAATTCCTGATCAACGGCATGTGCCTGGGCTGGGGAGAGTGTGGTAGGCAACCAATTGATGTGTCCCTCTCACATCAATGATTCTCTCTCTCCCTCTCCCTCCCCTGTGCCTTCCTCCCCCCTTTTCACTCTCTCTAAAAATCAGGGAAAAAATATCCTTGGGTAAGGATTAACAACAACAAAAAACTCCCAACAAACGAAAGTCCTGGACCAGATGGCTTCATAGGCGAATTTTACCAAATATTCAAAGTAAAACTAACACCCTTCCTCCTTGAACTAGTTCAACAAATGAAAGAGGAGGGAAGACTCCCAAGCTCATTTTATGAGGCCAGCATTATCCTAATTCCAAAACCAGATAAAGACACTACAAAGAAAGAAAATTATAGGCCAATATCCCTGATGAACATAGATGTAAAAGTTGTCAACAAAATATTAGCAAACCTGTTCCAGTAATAAAGATCATACACCATGATCAAGTGGGATTTATTCTGGGGATGCAAGGTTGGTACAATAATCACAAATCAATAAATGTGATACATCACATAAGCAAAATAAAGGATAAAAATCACATGAACATAGCAATAGAGGCAGAAAATGCATTCGATAAAATCCAGCACCCATTTATGATAAAACCTCTCAGCAAAGGGGAATAGAGGAAACATACCTTGACATAATAAAAGCCATATATGACAAACCCACAGCCAACATCATGCTCAATGGGCAAAAACTAAAAGCATTTCCCTTAACATCAGGAACAAAAAAGGGATATCTGCTTTCACCACTCTTACTCAACGTAGAACTGGAAATCCTAGCCATGGCAATCAGACAAGAAGAAATAAAAGGCATCCAATTTGGAAAGGAAGAAATAAAACTGTCATTATTTGCAGATGACATATTATATATAAAAAACCCTAAAGATTCCACCAAAAAACTTTTAGAACTGATAACTGAATTCAGTAAAGTAGCAGGATACAAAATTAATATTGAGAAATCAGTGGCATTTTTATACACCAATAATGAACTATCAGAAAGGGATACTAAGGAAACAATCTCATTTACAATTACAAAAACAACAAAAATAAGGTACCTAGGAATAAATTTAACCAAGGAGCTAAAGGACCTGTACTTGGAAAATTGTAAGATATGAAAAAAGAAATTGAAGAAGATACAAATGAGTAGAAGCATAAACTGTGTTCATGGATAGAAAGAACTAACATCATTAAAATGTCCATACTACCCAAAGCAATCTATAGATTCAACACAACTCCTATTAGAATACCAATGGCATATCTCATAGAATTAAAATTTATACGGAACCACAAAAGACTCTAAATAGCCTCAGCAATCTTGAGAAAGAAGAACAAAGTTGGAGGTATCACCCTACTTGGTTATTTTGTTTTTGTTTGTTTGGGTACCTTTGTTTGGGATGGGATATTCTCCACTCCCCCAGTCTCTAGCCCAGGCACTTGAATTTGACCAGTTCTACAACTACTTTGTCTCGTTGGGGTTACTAAGCAATTGTATTTTCTTTGAAGATGAAGGAACAAGTTTCTTCTTGTTCTAATATTGTGGGAGTGATTTTCTGAAAGAGAAGATAGAGACATAGCTTTATTCTGCTCCCTTGAATTCAAGATTCTCTAAATTATTATGGTAGCATTTGCTCCTCTCTTATTCTTAAATTACTTTATTCATTTTCCTTAGCAACTGATACCGCCTCCCCTTTTAATTTTTGTTTTTGTACTTATTATTTTGTTATCCTCTACCTGCTTTGGGCTTGGATTTATTTATTCATGTGGTAATTTGCAATTTGAAATGATACTCGACTTGGGGAATTTTTTCAGTGTTTTTAAAAAGCATATTTGCAAGTTTCTTCAACTGTAGCCCACTTTAGTTATAAAAGGTAGAGGATGTTTTGACTACAAACAGTCCATCTCAGTTGATAAAATTATATTTTGGAAGAAATTAATGTAATTTAAAGGAAATTTATATAGAAAGTGAAATTTAAATAATCATTTGCCTTTATCATTCTTCTTGTGAGCTTAAAATAAAAGGAAATAATAAAGGGATTCAGGGTTGTGCAACATGAGGAACAGGAAAATTACAGCTCTAGCAAGTGTCATTTCCCCAAAATGAAAGACTGGCACAGAAAGCTTTTGGAAGACTGTGGCAGTTTTTTTTTGTGTTAAAGGAGTTTGGTCATAGGACTTAATCCACATCCAATTATAAAGAGTATTTTGGGTTCTTTTGCTTATCAGAATTCATTAGCTAAGCCACATCTCAGAAATGGAATACAAATGACTTCCTAAAATTTTAATAGCCTTTCTTCAAATTCTAATTAAGGTTCCAAGTTATGTTCTTCACCTATGAAAGGATAATCTGACCAGGGGTCCCTACCCAGAGCCTTCTTTGAATAGATGCTGGTAATCTTCTTGGCAGGGCGTAGGGTGAGGAGGCTGTCTCGTGTAAGGAGATTTGAGTATAATCCTAAGGATTTCAATATAGGATCCTACATTTCTGTCAATACCCCGGGTTCTTCAAAAGCAGACAGGCAAGTTTGGTTAAACTTAGAAATTTAGCTTTAGAAAAGATTACTAATTCCCACTCCCTCTCCCTACCAACAGGAAGTTGGGTTGTTCCTGAAATGCCAGTAGCATTTTGCTATCAGAAAAAAAGTCCTTTGATAATCGTGTGCTGATACTGTCTGGGAGCTGTTCTGGAGCCTACTTCACATGTCTGTCAAATGAAATGATTGTACTAGATGGTATCTGAGGGCCAGGTGGGATGTCCCATACACCCGTGAAAGCACTCATTCATACTCTACGGTACTTATCAGGGTAAATAAAGAAAGGAGAGAAGGAAGCTAGAGAGTGTTTTAAGTACACATCTTTGCATTAAAAAAAGTGATTTAGTTATAACATACAACTAGGGTGTGGATATTTACTTCTTTGTGGTCAGAGGCGACATTCCTATTTCCATCAAAATTGTCTCCATTGTTAAAGGCATTCAAATATGTGATAAATAGGTTACAGACTAGCCTATTACATGCATTTTATTTTATTTTATCAGAATCTCACTTCTTTTTTTTCTCTTAGTATCTGTCTTTCTGACCATCTCCATTTCTGTATCTTATATGCGTGAGTGTGCGCACGTGCGCGCGCGCACACACACACACACACACACAGAGGTTTTTTTTGTTTATTTGTTTTAACTTAGAAACGATTCAAGTAGAGAAAGGCAATGTAGTCTAATGAAAAAAACAATGAACTAATAATGCTCAATCCCAGCTCCATTGCCTAGACTGGGTTATTTATTTTGTTTTTCGTTAGTGTCCTCCCCTGCAAAGTGGGAGAATATAACCAATAAATTTATTTCATATGTCCTTGAATACTATATGAAGGGTTATATCAATATAAGAGCATATCAACTTAAACGGGAGGCAGTTACTAGTTCTGCACCTACTCAAGAACCCATTACACAATATAAAAATTTGAGAATGGATCACCCATTAAAAAGGATGAGTTCAATGCCAATTGTCATGGAAACGGGCAACTGTCCACATTTTTAAAAGACTTGGTTTCAACTTGTACCTTTTGTTCTAGTAAGAGTTATCTATGCACAAGATTAGTCCCCATACCACTTAAACTGGGTAGGATAGGTTCTTGATTGTAGTTAAAATGGTACTAGTACCAAAGAAGGGACTAAAGCTTCAAGTGCTTAGAACTTTGGTCTCAGAGGTCACTTAGTCCAATCTTTTGTCCTAGTTATTGACTTCCTCTGACAAGGAAGCCTAACTGAACTCTTTCAGTCTCTGCTTGATGGGAAACTCCCACCACCTTGGGGCAGCTCTTTGGAATTTTGGAAAGTTCTGACAAATCATGTTAAAGAAGAACTTGCTGTGTCCCTGTAACTTTCATCCATTAGTTTTAGTCCTGGATACACAGAATAAGCCTGTTTGAAGATTGAAGTCAAGCTTCCTAGAGCTTTGTCTTTTTTTTTTTTCAGAGAAATGACTCTAGATTATACAACTGTTTCCCTTGAGGCAAAGTTTCATATTCCCTATTGTTCTGGTTACTTTCTTCTTTCCGGTTGCTGGTTTGTCTAGATCCCTCTGAAAGTGTGCTACCAGGAAATGCCCCCTGAGCATTTTGTGATCTTACCAGCATGATCGCTTCCATCATTCTCAACACTATTCCTCTTCTTGCAACCTAAGCAGGCATAAGCATTTTTGACACCATCAAATCCTTTCTCTTTAGCGACTGCCTTGGCACACGCAGCACACTGCCACTCTGCGAGAGTGAGAGCAAAAGATGCAGTAGAGTCTGGACACCTTTACAGAGAGAGGATAGGCTGGGGACCTGGACAGAGAAATGGAACTACAGGGTGGCTTGATTGGGATAGCTGGGAAAGGAAGGTTTAGAACTGAGAGATTAAGTTAATTTGGGGCTAAAAAAATTATATTTTAGTGAGGAGGTTGGAAAAGTAATCAGATCCTATATTGGGTCCTATTCAGTGGCAGTTGCTACTCACATAAAGTAGGGAAGACTTCAAAAAAATAAAAGTTGTTAGGAAAAATCCAGATGTCATTGCTTTGTATGTTACTATGATATGCTGGCCAGCCTCCAAGATGGTCCCTAATGATTCTCACCTCCTGGTATTCATACTCTTCAGACTAACCTAAGTAACCAATAGGATGTTGTGGAAATGATGGAGTGGTACTTCTGATCAGGTCATGAAAGATGTGGCTGCTGCCTTGCTCTCTCCGATCACTTGCTCTGGAGAATATCAGCCACTATGTCATGAAGATACTCAAGCAGCCCTATAGAAAGATCTTCATGGTGAGAAACTTGGGCTTCTTGCCAACAGCGAGCAACTTGCTAGCCTTGTGAGTGAGCCACGTTAAACCCAGTTAAACCCAGTTAAACCTTCAGATGACTGCAGCCCTGATAGATATCTTCACTGCAACCTTTTGAGACCCAAAGCCAGAACTATCCAGCTAAGATCCTCCTGAATTCCTGAGCCACAGAAACTGTGAGATAATGTTTATTGCTGTTTAAGTTACTAAGCTACTAAGTTTTAAGTCATTAAACTTTGAGGAATTTGTTATGCAGCTATAGATAACTAATTCAGATGGACAGAAAGGAGGAATGAAAAGTAAGGGTCACTCATACTAAGCCTGGACTTGTCCTGGCCCCTAAGGGTGGAACAAGGACTAGCTTCATTTCTACTTTTGGACACTGCTGACAGCTACACAGGGCTAGAGGAAGACAAGTAGGCTCTCTTGTCTCCTCTTTCTGCTGCTCCTCCTCTTTATTTTGGGGAGGACTACGATGACATTGAGGACTCACGATAATTTTGTTTTTGGCTTTTCAGTGGCTCCTGGGAAAAGCTGCACTGTCCTGCTACTAGGCTGTGGGTCCTTGAGAGCATGGCTTGGATCTTACTTGTTTCCATCCCCATTCCCTAGCAAGTGAACATTTATGAACAATGAATGATATTAAGGGGGAGGGCAAAATCCCTTCCTCCTTCAGGATTCTGTAGGGTCCATTCTTAGAAGGGAATCACAGTTCATCAAAAGTTTCAATAGTAATAGCACACAGGGCATCAGACATTTTCACTATTTAAAAAAATACCCCTATTTCACTATTTTAAAAATCCCTCTATTGAAGCTCACTGCTTTTAAGAGCTTCCTTTCACTTTTCCGTCTGTTTCTTCTATGAAATGTTGCTTTAACTGTTGCTCAAGCTCCCAAGATGCTTGATCCAGGGGAGCATAGAGATCTGCTGCCAATATACCAACATATCACTGTCAAGTTGCCCAAAAATCACAGTGGAAAGAGCCCTGGAATGGAATTAGGAGACCTAATTCTGGGCTGTTGTCACTGATTCGCCCATATGTCCTTGGGCAAGTTGCTCCCTCTCTGAGCCTGTTTCTTTATCTTAAACTGAGCAAGTGGATCTAGCGGGGTTCTCACAAGTCTGGATTCCAAGGTGCAATCCCAAAGTGAAAGCAGTGGTCAGCATACCTGAGTAACTGTCATGGTTACAGTACAAGGTTCCCCGGACTTCCCCGTTTATCCCAAGGATATGGCCTCGGTGAGAGGCTGTCAAGTTTACTGACTGGGAACAGTCTTCCGGGTTTGAAAGATACGATCTTCGAGTTTCCAGTTTTGTTACCAATCCTGGGTGACCTCGGATTCTTCTCCCTGGGCCTGAGTGCGGGGACGTCTTTGTTATCCAGAAGAGGCTCGAAGACCTGGGCCGTGACTCCGGGGTCCCGTCCCGCCCGCCGTTCCGCTCCGAGGTGCGGGCGAAACTTCACCCAGGCGCGCGAGCTGAGGGCGGCCTGGCGTCGGGGACGGCGGCCACAGGTGAGTTCTTAAAGGGGCCGCCGCGGCTGGGCGCTACCTGCGCGCGACGACTGGGCGGGGGACGCAGGCGCGGGGGAATGAAGGAGAGTCAAAGAGGGAACGAATTTTCTCTTCCCGCCCTGAAATGCATTCTTGCTTGGAATGAATCACGTAGACTTTAAAATCCTCTAGTAAAACTCTTAACACTTTTATCAGATTAACCAATCTCCCCATTTCACGTGCCCTTCTTTAATTCGACCCCCCCAAAACTTTTACAGAGCGGCGAATAGTAACTTTTTAAAAAATCGGTACAAAGTGGAAGACAGTGTAGAGATGGACCCCCGGCTCCTCTTCCCTTGTCCCAGGCTCCGCCCTCTCCTGCCCCTAACGTGGGTGGTGCAGTCGTCCGCTCCGCAAGACCGCTTTTCTTGGTTAGGGATCCACCCCCGGGGGCGACAGGAACTTTCTCTTGACTTGGAGTTGAAAACAGCACGTGTTTAGTGAGGTTCAAGCGTGTCCCGGAATGTGTCTTGGATCTGGTGTAGGTGAAGTCACATCTCTCTTGACGCCCCGACCTTTCAAAACCTGGGGCGCTCCTCGCTCAAAGCCGCGGGACACACGGGTGGGCCGGGTGAGGTAAAGGCGAGCTCTTCCAGGGCCACCCGGCCCACCTGTAGAGTCCGTGTATCAACTCCTTTGTCCTCAGAGCCTCTTCGGCGCTCGCCCCTTTCAGCGGGGAGGGCCACTTGGGATGCTCGCGGGGTCGGCTTTCGCAGTCCCCAGCCCCCTCCCAGCCCTCCTCCCGCTTCCAACCCAAAGGTAGCGCAGGGAGCCGGGAGCTCGCCGCGAGCCGCCTCCTCACTTCCCATTGGCTGGGAGCACCGGGAAAGCGGTCACGTGGGGGCGCGGCAGTCGGCTTCGGGGCCGCCATCTTGGCGGAAAGTTTAGGGGGAGAGAGGTTGGGGGCGCGGAAAAAGGCGAGGTTCCGGGGGTGGGACGGCTAGGAGGGGCGAGGGCAAGCGGGCTAGCGGGCCGCGGCGAGTGAGGAGGCGGCGGCCGAGGAGGAGGAAAGGCAGCGGGGGTGCGGCCGCCGAGGGGAGCTCCTCCCCCGTTCCCTCACTCCCCCCTTAGCGGAGCTCCTTGAGCCCCGGGCGGGGCGGGGGGACGTGGAGCGGGGCCGGGCGGGGGAGCCGCCCGGAGTCGGTCCCGGGCGCACCCCAGGTTCGAGTGCACGCCGCTCTCAGGAACTTTGTGTCGGCGCCGCAGGTGTGGGGGCCCGCGGAGGTGTGCATGTGGGGCGCGAGGGCGTCGCGGAGAGCTGCCGCTTCCCTGTCCGGCCCCCGGTGGAGTAGCCCGGAGGAAGCGAGCGAGGAGAAAGGCAAGCGAAAGGAGGGGGCCCGGGCATGGCGGGGTGATCAGCCCAGCTGGTCCCTTTCTCGCGGCGCTTTACAGCCGCTGCTGGCTTAGGGGCTGAGGATCGGAGCGCCTCGTCACCGCCTCTAGTAGCTGGTGGGGAGTGTGCATACTTGTGCCGGGGGAGGGGTGGCCTCACGTCTAGGCATTTAGTGCCTTTTGGAGAGGGGGCAGCTTTCGAGGAGAATTTGGAAGCCGACTTGTCTGCTCTTAATTTGCAGAGGTATCAGCTCCTAGGTAAAAGCTTTCTAGATTGACTGACACTGTTGGGTTTTGAGGTTCTGCCTTTCACTTGGGAAAACTTTGCCAGGTGGATTTTTCAAATAAAGCTGGGAGTTTTTCGATTTGAGATTAAGGGGAAAATGCTAGTTTAACCTTGATTGTGTTCTCTTCTTTAGTTCTGTGTCCTTTCTGATTTATGTTTTTAAAGGTGTGTGCTCTCCTCCTGATTCTGGAGAAAATGCCGGTCCGGAAACAAGGTGAGAATTTGTTTCGGAACTCTTCTCGGGGATGTCACTTGCTTTTCTAGAAGTATGTCTGTTTTCTGATTGCTGTGTTTTTAAAATGTTTAACTCAAAGGAGACGGCACAGTCCTATCGTTTACTACTTAGGGAATCTAAGCCTCACATCATTCAGAAAATGAAAACATCTATATGTTTGTCAAACTTTCTTCCTTGACATCTCAAGTCATTAGAGAGGCAATTAATTTTTTCCCTCAGAAATATTTTTTTAAAAACTCTGAATTGGTGTTTTAATATTTTACATTATTATTGTTACTAAACACTATTTTGTGAGCAGTGTGGGATACTGGTTAAGAACTAGTATTTTGAAACAGTTAATATTTGGATTATCTGCTTTTGCATATAAGATCAGCTGAAACTATGTTACTAATACTTTGATCAAAATGGTCTTTTATTGTAGTAGACTACCAGTGCACATTTATTAAAACTACCCACCTTCCTCCTTTTTCTACTGTGACATGTTTAAAGTTTTTTTAGATCATTCTAGGGAATAGAGGTGTGCATGAACATACTAGCATCAGTTTACCAGGAGGATTTGGGAACTGTATAGATGTCTCGAAGAATCATTTGCTGCATAGGTAGTGTGTAATACTTTATTGTAAATATGTAATTTTAATTAGACTCTTTTTCTTTTCAGATACCCAGAGAGCATTGCAACTTCTGGAAGAATATCGTTCGAAACTAAGCCAAACTGAAGACAGACAGCTCAGAAGTTCCATAGAACGGGTTATTAACATATTTCAGAGCAACCTCTTTCAGGCTTTAATAGGTGGGAATTAAAACTTTATTTGTGACCATTATGTGTCAGCTAGGCTTAATGCTCCTTTTAATTATTTATTTTAATTTAAGAGAGTGATGTATTTGGTTCTCTTTGAGGCATTCAGTAGCTTGAACATCCATTGAGTTATGTATTTCGATAGGCCAATACTCTTTCCAAAAATACCTAGGACCTTTAACTATGATTATTTCAGTGATCTTCAAAAACAATGTTTCATATCCTAGCATTAACTGTTAAAAGGGGGTGTAGTTACAGAAATATTTCAGGACCCTAAAGGTAACAACTGAGTGACTGTCAGTGCTCTGTATTTGACTTGTATTTCTCTGGAGTCCTTGAAAATATTTGAAGAGTTCTGTTATGTTTAAGAACATTCATTTACCATAACACAGACCTCTGTTTAAACTTGGCATTCATGGAGTCAGAATCTTAGACCTGGAAAATGGTCTTGGAGATGATTTCGTCCAATCTTATTTTACAGGCAAGAAAATTGAAACAGAATTTTATTCTTAACTGTAACCTAAATTTGAAGTGATACGTCATTTTAAAGAACTGGACAAATAAACGAGTCCTGAATTCTATTCCTGACACTGCCATTAATTGAATGATACTATATAAGTTATATAACCTTTTCTAGGCACTATATTAGCTGTAGAATATGGGTGCAATGGAATAGTGGTTTTTAAGCCTTTTAAAAACATAGCTAGATCCTTTTTTAAAACAAAATCTTATATTTTGTAAACAATCCCCAGTATATTAAACGAGAGGTTTTTGTCTCTGGCCCTCTCCTCCAGTTACCTTGAAAATTGTGCAAACCACTGAACTAGAAAATTTGTGCCTTCCAATTCTGAGAATGAAAGGTTTTTTTTATTAGTCATTGACTGCATAACATATTAAAATAAGATGTGTACTTCATTGCATTATAGCTATTTCCTCAGTAACTTCCAAGTAGATATGCCCTTACATCTATCTGTTGATAAGAGTAACTTTCAATGTGATTTGAAGTCCACCTTCAAGTTAGTATACTCTGTAATAACTTATTGGTAAATCTATATTTTCTACTAAATTTGTTTTAGAATTAAAGAAGACTTTAAAGACCACTCAGTACACCTGAATAAGTTTTTAAAATTTTATATTATTATAAACTTAAAAAAAAAATTCGAGATTAGAGCTAATAGTATAATGAACTGCTATATACCTGTCACCCATTTTCAAAAATTATCAGCATTTTGCTTTTTTTTTCTTTAAACTGATGGGCATATTTTACATTTGAATTTCTAAGCTCTGATGTTTAAGGTCCAAATGGATGATCAAATTGGATTCTTCTGTAAAAACAGCAAAAAAGGAGGGGAAAAATAATTTTTGTTATTTGGTTTTCTAAACCAATGTTAAACCTAGAAATGTTTTATTTAGTATGGTCACTGTTTAGAAAAAAATAGTATGACTATTAAGTCCTCATTTACATATAGATATAGACTTAGATAGATGCAGTCCTCCTCTGTGTGACGTCTGCAACTTAAGAAAATTAATGGTTAGTGAAGTAACCAAACCATCTGTGCTTAGATTTCTCTGTAGATTTGCTATGTTTGGAGGAAATTTTTGTTTTTTTTTTACAATATCTGCCTTGCCTGTTTTGAGTGTGTTTATCTATTCTTATACATAATTGAATTCTGATAGAGATAATTTTCTAATAAGTTTATATTTGTGAATCTTTGTTCTGCATAATTTCATTGGTTGTGAATTTACTTTGATATTTAGATTTACTTATAGTTTAATGTTTTATGGGATGTGGTATCAGATTTTGTTGTAAGGAAAGTAATAGATTTTAGGAATTTTGAAACAGGTAAATTTAGTAGAGGTTTTTGTGTGTTTACATCCTGTAATTGAATTGTTGACATTGCCAAATATATGCATTCTTTTCTGTTTGCTGAATTTAGGTTAATTTATTAGCCTTTATTTTTTCAGTCTTTGAAAATACTTAAGATTTTCTTTTTCCTCTGCACCTGCACCATTGTTTTTAAAACAGTGTGATAATGTACTTTACATCTGTAAACCACCCTAAGCTAAACCAGAATCCATTGTTTTCATAGTATGTACTGAAAAATCCTGGATTTACTGTTTTTTTTCTTTAGTAGGTGGCACTCTGTCCTCTGAGCTGGTACCCATGGACTATTGGATTAAAGGAGACGTGGGTCTTGACTACCTGAGTTGTTTGAAAATCATTTGATGCTTACATTCTTGACTTCCTGAATTTGGAAATCACTTATTTAGGCTATAGTGAATTATCTAGTTACTTCTTTGGACTTGTAGTCTGCATCGATTATTTATTGATTGATTCTATGAATTGGTGGTTTGAATTGACTGTTTTTATGCATTTGAAAAAGTTGGTGTGGGACTTGAGTTTTGGTGTTATAGAAATTTTGATCTCCCCCCCCCCCCATAGCTGATATATAGATTAGGTTTCTGGTACCTTGGAGTTATTCAGAGGAACAAGCATGTACATACTGTATTACATCAGTTCTAAGATACCAATTTTTAAATATTTCAATATCTCAGAATTTGGGGTTTATTTTATAACTGATGTATGTTGGCAGTGATTTTGCATTCTTAGTGGCACATGAAATAATAGTGCACCTTCTAATTTATATCTTTAATAACAGTATCCTCAATTCAGTGAAATACTGCTATCACTGTTCTAACTCTTAGCTTGGAGATTTAAAAATTATTGAAAACAGATGAATTTTTTTATTGACTTTTGAGTTAGAGCAAAGTTGTTTCTTTAGAGTGGAATATTTAAAGTTATACATAAAAATAAAATCATGAGGTATACATTTGTTTAAAGTTTATTTCCGAAACATCTGGTGATTATTTGTGTATAAATGTGAGATAAAGTCAGTTTAATTTTAATCTCTGATTTTGGTGAGCGTAATTTGAAAACTTAATATATTTGATTTTGTATTCTCATTTTTATACTTTATTTGAAAATTTTGTGAGTAAAGTAGATTGGATGTGGTTTGATTATAGTCAGAGTAGTCTAGGTGTTCAGGTCCATAGTGGTTTAAAGTCATTTCTGATGTTTAAGTTTGTCTGGGATTCGAGATGAGCTTCATAGTCCTCAGATTTCATACCAATCTAGACCCCTGGGATTACTTATGGGGTAAGAGAACTCATCTGTTTTCCTTGTGCACAAGAGAAAAACCTGGACTCAATATCAGGCTGGCTTTAGAGACTTGAGTAGGTTGAGCCATATGATTTGTATATCTTATCTGTAGTGTATAGCTAGCTTATTTTAATGCAATGTTTTTTATTTTAGTTTTGCAGATATTTGAAAATGAAGATGGATTATGTAATAAGTGTCCATTTCTGAGATCTTTTAGCTCCTAGGTCCTTTGCTGCTATTCCATTAATGAATAGTTTTCCTGGGCCCTGTAAACATGGTAAAGGAACATTAAGTTTGTTCTACTGAGCTTCAAAGTATGCTTCTTTTTTCTAATTAGAAAAAACCAAAATTTACCAGCTTAACCACTTTTAAATGTATAGCTCAGTAGAATTAAGTATATTCACATTGTTGTGATGAAACATTTAAGAACTTTTTCATCTTGCAAAACAGAAACTCTATACCTAGTAGACAACTATTCTCCTCTTCCTTCTCCAAACCCCTGCTAAAACCACCATTCCTTCTGTCTGATTTGACTACTGTACATATGTCATATATGGGGAATCATACAGTATTTGTCTTTTTGTCACTGGTTTATTTTACTTAGCATAATGTCCTCAGGGTTAATCCACATTGTAGTATATGACAGGAAAATTACCTTCCTTTTTAAGGCTGAATAATTCTTTTGTGTGTATATACTATATTTTTCTTTATCCATTCGCCCATTGATGGACATTTGGGTTGTTTCCACTTCTTGGCTACTGTAAATATTGCTGCTATGGACGTGAGTATGCAAATATCTGTTTGAGGCCTGCTTTCAATTCTTTGAATATATATGCATAAGTGGGATTGCAGGATCATATGGTAGTTACATTTTTAATTTTTTGCAGAACTATACTATTTTCCATAAAAGCCATCTTAATGCATGTCAGAATATGACTCTTTTAAGTGTGTGTAAAAAGTAATAATGACTAACATTTATTGAGCACTTTTTATGTGCTAATACAGTATCTGTTTAGTTATCATAATCCTATGAGGTGTATGTTCACCTGTGAGATGATTATACCATTTTATAGATTAGAAAACTGATGCACTGAGAAATGACGTCCTTTGCCCAAGGATGCTAAATTGTGGAGCCAGAAGTTGAACTCCGCTAATCTGAATCCAGGGCCTCTCCTCACTGTCAACTTTTAGGATATTCTTTATCATAAGTTGAATATTTTAATGTGATAAAAAACACTAATAACATGTTTAACATAGATGTTGATCTGTGGGATCAGTGGTATTTTTTTAAAATAGTTTTTGCTTTGAAGGTGAATGTTTATAATGATGGAATCTGTGTATTTTGAAAAGCATATTTAACTTAGTAATCAAGGGTGAGCTTTTAGCTGTAATGATAAAATGTCAGAATTTCTTATGTTTTTTGACTTGTTGGTTCTAGTAGTGTTATGTTTTAGTCTGTTGTTGTGTGTGTAACTTTGCAGTCTAGATTTGAGAAAGGAAAACATAACAGGATATGGATTGACTGTTAGCTAAACTTTTATGAAATTGGAGGGAAGTTTTATTTTTCAGTTGGTGGTTTTGATTGAATTAGATTATTTGTTAATAGTTTTATTTACTACTGCTCTGAAGCAGTGCTTCGATTATGTCTAATCTGGTTGAATTCTCTTTAGAACCTTTTAATCACAGAGCTGTAAAAGCATCTATAAATATTTCTTTTGGTTTAGGCTATTTCATCTATATTGGATCAAATTTTCCCTATTAAATTTTAGTGTATTTTCCCTATATTTTTTCAGTACACTATTCAGTCTAGGAGCAGGTATTGCATTTAGTTGTCATGTCTTTTTAGTCTCCTTTAATTTGGGCACATTCCCACAGTCTTCCTTTATTTTTTATGACGTTACATTTTTGAAGAACACAGTTCTCCATTGCTCTTACTTTTTTATATGTTGTTTCTCATTTTGGGTTTGTCTTATTTTCTCATGATTAAATTCAGGTTATGTATTCTATGGAGTTCTGTACATCCCTTCATTGATGATGTTAATTTTGATCACCCAATTAAGGTGTTATCTCATTACTCTATAGTTACTGTTTTTTCCCTTGCATCTTATAAGCCAAATGTGGGGGAGAAACTTTAACACCATGCACATACCCTGCTTTTCAGCAGAATTTCTCCTACAATTTAGCATGCATTGACGATGCTTTCCTGAACCAGTTTTCACTGTATTAAAAATAACAGCACTCGTCCACATTTTCCAGTTAACACTTGGCATCTTACTGTAAGTAAGAGCCCTCCTCCCCCTTCTATTTATCTGTCCATCTATCAATGTATCTATTTTCTTTCAGTGGTTGATAATTTATTACAATCAATATTTTTGGTGCTCAGATTGTTTCCGATTTATCTAGTCGGAGCCTTTACAAACTTACTCTTTTGTCCTTATGGAATGCCCCTATCATATTTTAATGCATTTTCTTTCTTTTGGAATAACATGATGTTCTAGGTTCACTTGTGCATATCCTGCCCCAGCCTTGGAATCAGCCTTTTTGAGAAGCTCTGGTTCCTTTTAATACACACCTTATTTTGAAGAATATGCATGTGAATACCCTATGACTATTAGTCAAATAGTATTTAAAGTGTGTGAAGCACAAATTATAATACATACTTTTAAGTTTTATATGATATTCTTTTCTTTGGGGATAAAAATGGCTATTTAAATGTACATTGGTGCCCTAGCCAATTCTGCTCAGTGATTAGAGCTTCGGCCCTCCTACTGAAGGGTCCTGGGTTCGATATTGGCCAAGGGCACATACCTCAGTTTCAGGCTTGATCCTGGCCCTTGTCCAGGTGCATGCGGGAGGCAGCCAATTGATGTATCTCTCTCTCCCTTCCACTCTCTCTGAAAAAGCAGTGGGAAAAATATCCTCGGATGAGGATTAAAAAAATAAATGTACATTGACTTAGAAGAAAACAGTG
Organism: Miniopterus natalensis; assembly: GCF_054644295.1. NCBI lineage: Eukaryota > Metazoa > Chordata > Mammalia > Chiroptera > Miniopteridae > Miniopterus > Miniopterus natalensis. Next base: position 48,048,488 of record NC_142086.1, on the reverse strand, counting down.
AATCTGTGCTTGAGTAGATTTGACAGTTGTCTATTTTAGTTAATAAAAACACTGTACTTGTTTTTAGTCAATTAACCGATACATTTTTTTTCCTCTGAAATGGCAGGGTTATGTTTCAGTGTTTATTCGCCTTCTCTTCTCCTTATTCCTTAGGGTGAATATCCTTTTAGAATGTTATTCTTTATGTATATATATGCGTTTTAATTTTGCAAAGCAGACTCCCTGTACAAATAAAATAGAATTGTTTCCTTCATGGGAATTGATATTTAAAATCAGTGTGTAAGGTGAAAAATCCCATCAGATTAAAATTATCCTTGAAATTCCTTCAAGAATTTAACACTATCTCATTAACTACAATACAATTGGTTTTTCCTCTAGTGGAAAGAAAGCATTGTTTCTTCAGTTGAGCAGCAGATGAAGTAGTTGGCTTGTGATTAAGTAACCTCTTGTACTAAAAGCTCATAATTCTGGAATCACACTCAGCACAGTAAGATAGAGAGAGGTGCTCACATTATGAGAGGCACATGAAAACAGACACTATCTGAGGGAACAGTCTTCTCCCTTCTAATTTTTTATTTGTGACATTCACTTACTGGGTGGTCCGACAGGTAGACTTGTCCCTTTTTTTGGCAGAGATAGTTGCTGTAGTTGAATTTGCCTAAATGCATATAGTGTGACTTCTGTACTATCGGTATTAACTATTTTTATCCCACAAAATTTATTATTTGATATCTTTCCATTTCAGTAAATCTGTACAATTTTAAATGACTGTGTTTATATTGTATAGATATACTGTAGTTTTATTAATGATATCCTAGGAGCATTTAGGCATATACGTTTTTTGCATTATAAACAACATTGCATTTGTATATGCCTCTTTCTTCTACATCCTTTATTATATCCTTTGGATAAATTCCTAGAAATTAATTGCTTGGTAAAGAGATATGCATTTTTAAAAGGCTTTTGATGTAATTTGTTAAATTACCCTTAGAAATGTTACATAAATTTAATTTTTCAGGCAGCATGTGGAAGAATGACTAATGCACTATACCTTAAACAATATGGAATATAATCCATCTTTTTAATATTTTCTACTCTGATATGTAGAATATATATTTAGTCATTTTGATGTTTTATTGTGTGTTTCTCTGATTAAAGAAATGATCAGTGATGTAAGAATTTTCTTAAATTGTTTATTTTACTTCCTTTTGTGAATTATTTGTTCATGTCATTTGCCCCTTCCATTGCCTTTTTTTTCTTAGAGGTATAAAATTTGTTAGAGATATTAACTCTGCCTGCCATGTAAGTTGCAACTAGCTTCCCTTGTTTGTCATTTGTTTGAAACTTTTATTTAAAAAACACAAGTATGTTCATATATGGTTAGATTTACCAATTTTGTGTTTGCGTGTGCACGCGTGTATTTTCTATTCTTGATACCATGCTTAGAAAGGCTTTCCTATCTCCAAGATTATTAAAAACATTTACCTATATTTAAATTCTTTCATGGCTTTTGTTTTTAACATTTAAATCTTTAATAGATTGGGAATTATTTATTTATTTAATCCTCACCTGAATGTGTGTGTATATATTTTATATATATATTTTAATTGATTTTAGAGAGAGAGGAAGGGAGAGAGATAGAGAAAGAGAGAAAACATTGATCCGTTGCCTTCTGTATTTCCTTTTGTACACGCCCCGACCGGGGATCAAACCTGCAACCTCGGTATATGCCCTGACCAGGAATCTAACCCACAACCTTGCCATGCATGGGGTCAGCACTCCAACCAACTGAGCCACACTGGCCAGGGCTGATTGTACTTTCTTTAGTCTTTGTTTAGACTTCCTACTCTGATCCTGAGTTAGTACTGCCTTATTTCTTTAATTTGAGAAATGTTTCATGGTTTGTGAGTTTCCCTGTTTAGGGTGATGTCAGTTGTCACTAAATGCTAGAAAACTTTTTCCTTAAATTTGGAGACTTCTCAAATATGTGATTGGAAAGATTTAAAAAAAAATTTTTTTTTTTGGTAATAGGAATGTTTCTGCTCTGTTCCATAGGACTAATTACTTGTGTTCAAGTTTAATTTTTGAGCTTTTTTTTTTTTCTTTTGTAGCTTCTTGACCCTATAATTTAGATCTATGTTAAGGAACTGCACTTGTGGGAAAAATGAAGACTAGAGTATGGTAAAACTGATTCAGTAAGCTCAACAAATTAATGTTTTCAACTGTGAGTTAACTAAGGGTAGTTTTTCTCTAATACATGTTTTAGCATTCCTGCATTTTCTTGTTTTCATTCTTGCTTTACTACATCATTTTCAAAGGAAATAACTTTTTCAGGGTAGTAGATAAAATGTAATCAGTCATTTTAATAATATGTCTAGTATATATCTGGGTAAGCTGTATGGATTTTCAGATGAGCATGAAATTAGTCTTGTCTATTAAATGGCAATCATTTTGACCATTCCTGTATCCTACCATTTTCTTTACATTTTCATATTTAAGATACAAGTTTACAGTTAAATGTTTGCATAGGTTATTGAAGGACTCTGTCATTTTACACTAGTTAGTAAATTTGGCAATTCCTGATAAAATAGTATTGAGAGATGTGACTATTAAAACGTTATTTTGCTGTGGTTACATTTTCTTTTCATCGCATATATATCTTGATATAATTATGAGTTCTTACTGACATTGGATATTGAAACATATATATAATGACTTATATAAGCCAGAATTAAGAAATTTTCATTGTCGGTCGAAGAGGTGGTTAATTTAATTTTCATATTTTTGAAATGAAATTTAAAATAAATGTATGTTTAAGTGTTTTAAATTGGAAAACTTGAGGTGTTATATAATTTTTTCCTCAATTTTCTTCATCTCCCAAAGACATTGTTATATCTTATCATTTAAGTCTTTTATTCCTCTTTTAAAACATATTCACTCCATTAGCATTCACTGAATGTCTTAAGTGTTCAAAGTGAAGTTATTCTTTTGTTTTCATGAAGTTAGTCTTTTGAGAATATAGATTTTCAAACTTTGGCATGCTAAATAGATTTTCAGGAAGTAGATTGGGATTATACCAGAATTTACTGTGTTTGTTTTTGTCTTCTCTCTGATTTCTATTTGTGTAGTAACTTCTGTTTTACTTTAGGCTAGCTATCTTATGAATTTCCATGTTACACTCCCCATTTTAGAAAAATCTAAAGTAGAAAGTAAATATCTTGAATCCTAGAATGTTATGTTATAAAAATAGTTATCTTGTCATAATGATAATCTTTGTTTTCTAAATCTTTATAGTTGTGATCAGTGATATAATTCTTTTCTGACATAAAATGTAGGTTAACTATAAACAATAAGGACTGCTGATAGCACGGGAGATATAAAATATAAATACTTTGGACTCATAAGCAAAGTTCAGTCTGTAAGTGCAGTCTTTCCAGAAGGTGCCCTTTTTCATTAGGTGCACCTTGAAAAATCTTTACTGATACACTGAAGGAATTGTAATGGAGAAATTGTTTCTGAAGAAGTGTTATGTTGCTCATCTCATTAGTCTTGGGATACCCTAAATGTGGAGAAGTGTGCTGGACAAATGAAATAAAATGTATAAACTATGGAATGTTAGTAAAGATGGGATATTGGTCAAGATTAAAGAGAGAGTGTGTGTGTGTGTGTGTGTGTGTATTTCTTTTTAAAGGAAAGTGGTAATAACTGACAAACTGTTATATCAAAAATATCACCATACTATATATGTGTTAACAAGCATATTTTGGTGCTTCTGCAAATGGTTATAGTTAGCCCAGTATGGTAACCAATCTCTTTTTAAGTTGCATATTTGGCAATATCAGTTGCCCTCATCCCAGTAAGAAACAAAGATATCTAAGTAGCTAAAATAAATATTATAAAACCCACAGGTTAAATCCCATGCTCTTTGCTCATTTAAGGTCCCCTACACTCTTATTCAACTTATTTTTTTTTGTGATAAAATATACATAACAAAATTTACATTTTTAAGTGTACAGTTTAGTGACATTAAGTACATTCACATTGTTGTGTAACCACTATCCATCTCTTGAACTTTTTCATCATCCCAAACTGAAACTCTGCTCACTAAACAATAACTCCCCATTTCTTCCTACCCCAGTCCCTGATAACAACTGTTCTTTCTGTCTCCATGAATTTGACAATTTTAGGTACCTCACGTAAGTGGAATCATACAGCATCTGTCTTTTTGTGACAAATTCACTTAGCATAATGTCTTAAAATTCATACATCCATGTTGAATATATCAGAATTTCATTTTTTAAAAAGTCTGAATAATAATGTATTTATTGTTTGTATACACCATGTTTTGTTGATTAACCATTAATCTATTGATGAACATTTGGGTTTTCACCTTTTGATATTGTGAATAATGCTGCTATGAGCATTGGTGTGCAAATACAAGGTGGAGCAAAAGTAGGATTACAGTTTGTATGGAAAATAATACAATAATTAATAAATATAAGCATAAACTCTGTGTTTCACATACAGCTATATACCTACTTCATTATCAAGGCAAGAAGACCCTCTACCAGCAAAAGGTTAACTCGGTGAAGACTAGGATGATAGCATTTTTTAGTAATAAAGTATCTATTGTACACTTAATAGACTACAGTGTAGTGTAAACATAACATTTATATGCACTGAGAAACATTGTGTGACTGGTTTCATTGCAATATTCACTCTCTTGGGATAATTGCTTTTGTATGGTAGTTGGGAACCAAATCCTCAGTATTTCTGAAGTATGCCTGATTTGTTTTGCATCTACTTTCAGTTCTTTTGGGTATATACTGGGAAGTGGAATTGCTGGATCAAATGGTCATTCTATTTTTAATGTTTTGAGAACCACTATACTGTTTTCCACAGCAGCTGCATAATTTTATGTTCCTAACAATGCATAAGAGTTTAGTTTCTCTACATCCTTATCAATACTCTTTATTTTCTGTTTTGTTAATGATACTAGCTATCCTAATGGGTGTTCTACTCAGCTTATTTTGTCTTAAGCCTGATATCGTTTAAATAACATGAATATTTGGTTCTCTAGATCATAGGCGCTCAGATATAGCAAACTAGAAAGGCCTGTTTGATAGATGAATATAAGACCTAGATTTAAGGCATTTCAATTGTTAGTAGCTAGGTGCAAGTGAACTTTTGAAAAATTTATGTAGGGAACACTTTGTTCCTTGACCATACTAGATAGTAAAATGTTACTCTGAGTTATATTAGTCCAGGTCTCTGTTGTCCTGTATGGTAGCCACTAGCCACATATGGCTGTTTAATTAAACCTAGATGAAAAGATAAATTCATTTCCTCAATCACACTAGTCACATTTTAAGTGCTTAATAGTCATATGCAGCTAGTGGCTACCATACTGGACAGTCATATGCAGCTAGTGGCTACCATACTGGACAGTGCAACTATAGAACATTTTTATCATTGCAGAAAGTTCTGGATAGCATTGGTCCACAATTTCAATAGAGATGTTATTGAAGGGTAAATACAGCAGTGTCTCTGTTAGTTAATTATAGAATAAAAGGACATGGAAATTTAAGATTTGAAATTTGACTTACAATAATGAAAAATAATTTTATGTAATGATGTGGGCTACTTATCTTGAGATTGGTAATTAACCAGTTAATACTCATTTAGTGCTCTTGGGGGCAAAATATTATACTAGGAGTTCTGGATTTTCTTGTTTATTATTATTATTATTTTTGTTAATCCTTACCCGGGGATATTTTTTTCCATTGCTTTTTCAGAGAGAGCAAGTGGAAGGGGCTGGGGGGCAGGGAGGGAAGAGGGAGAGAGGAGAGAGGAGAGAGGAGAGAGAAACATTGATGTGAGAGAGTCACGTTGATTGGCTGCCTCCAGCTAGTGCCCTGACCAGAGGCAGGGCATGAACCTGCAACCCAGGTATGTGCCCTAGACGGGGAATCTACCCTGCGACCCTTTGGTGTGAGAGCTAATGCTCTGACCACTGGGAAACACCAGCCAGGGCTGTTTTTGTTTTTTTAGTAGGAGATACCTATGTCTGTTTGTCTCTGTCTCTCTTCCCCTCTCGATAGTTATAAATATATATCTCCTACATATATAAAATATATATCTTACATGTATGGAAATATATGCCCTACTACATAAATAAACACATACTCTCACATACATATATATCCTCTACAAAAAATATATTCCATAATATTTTCTAGAAAATAGTCCATATTTAAATTTCCCAATTGTCACAGTGTATTTTATAACCCCCCCTCCTCCCCCCAGGACACACCCCAGTCAAAGCTCAGACATTGCAGTTGGTTTCTGTGTCTTTTCATTTCTTTTATACAGAAAATTTCTTGCTTTCAAACAAGTTTTTCCTGTGTCATGACATTGACTTTTTACAGAAACCAGGCCAGTTTTCCTATAAAATGTCCTCTTCCCAGTTTGTTTTGTTGCTGGCTTTTCTGGTGTCATATAACTTGTTCCTCTATCCCCTTTATTTCCTGTGAACTAGAAGTTGATTTTAAAGACTTAATTTAGGTTCAGGCTAAACAATTTTTGTTAAGAACACTTTGTAGCTGATGCTCTGATTTTTTTTTCATGATGGTTAATGTGGTTAGTTTTATATAGTGATTTATGGTTTATAAATGTTTTCACATACATTTTTTTCTAGTAATATTGTTGATACCCTTTGAAGTAGGTTGCTATTATCCTCATTTTGTAGTTTTTATTGGTCCTTTACTTAGAAAGTTCTGCAATTCCACTGGTTATTAAAACTGAAAAGGGAGTTACTTTGTTTCTACTGTCTTAGCATGTTTTTAAAGGAGATACTAATCTTTTCATCATTCTGAGAAATAAGTAAAAGTTCTATCTATGTTATTTATAGTTATTGTGTATGATTCTTCTATACAGGATAATGCCCACCTTTGCCGATTATAATTTCCCTTCTTTAAAAAAATCAACTCAAAATTAAACCAATAGGTGAATAAAGAACTGTGGTAAACTAATAATAAAACTCCCACTCAGAGCTTCTGAACAGCATAAATAACCAGAGTTAATGTACTAAGTTTATATAATTTCAGCTGATAGCAAAGCAACTTGATACTCTAAATTATCCTGTGCTACTATAAGTACGTTTATGATTTCTTTCTTTTAAAAACATATTTTATTGATTGATTTCTAAGAGGAAGGGAGAGGGAGAGAGAGATAGAAACATCAATGATGAGAGAGAGCCACTGATTGGCTGCCTCCTGCACATCCCCCGCTAGGGACTGAGCCCGAAACCCTGGCATGTGCCCTTACTGGGAATCGAACTGAGATCTCCTGAATCATAGGTCGATATGCTCGACTGCTGAGCCACACCGACCGGGCTGTTTATGATATATTTTAGAGTTTTATCATACCTTTCACTGATTGTTTCTAATAAAATAATATAAACTACTTAAGTATTTCTAAATATTCAGACTAGAGATATCTAAAAATACTTCTAGTTCTTTGATTTTAACCTTTTTTGTTGTTATACTTTGGTTAGAAGAGCAGTTATAACCCCTTGAGAGGTTTACATTCCCAGCCTGGATGTTGGTGGTACAAAGATAAATATCGGTAATGAATCATGTATGCAGAATTTACAGTAATATTAGCTGCTGTCTTATTAGGAGCTTATTATATGCCATTGTGCTCTTTACAGGTATTATTCGGTCCTTGTAACAATTCATAATGATAAGAGGCAAGTTATCAGAGGTTAAGTAACTTGCCTAAACATGTAGCTAATTGGTAAAGGAGGAAGGATTTGAATGCAGCACTGACTTTGAAGTGTAAAAAGCCTATGACTTTTACACTGTTCCTTGCAGGTTCCGATATGCTTGTGATGTAATAAAGTGAGAAGATATTTACTGTTTAAGTATGCTATAAGATTGGACTAACTTTACTAACCTAAAGTAAAATTTTTACCTTTGGGTTATGTTGTTTTATCAATGCATAGTTTAATTAGAAAATATACTTTTTTATTTTTATTTCCTGACCTCCAGATATTCAAGAATTTTATGAAGTGACCTTACTGGATAATCCAAAATGTATAGATCGTTCAAAGCAGTCTGAACCAATACAGCCTGTGAATACTTGGGAAATTTCCAGCCTTCCAAGCACTACTGTGACTTCAGAAACACTGCCAAGCAGCCTTAGCCCTAGTGTAGAGGTAAGATAAAAAATTTTCCCCTTAAGCTGTTTTTCAGTGATCACTTTATTAGGGCTACTAAGTTTTTTCATTTTATTAAAGTGGATACTCTGTGGAACCACCATTTATAATGGAATAAAGAGGATGGGATTAAAAATACTTTTGAAAATAAAAGCTCAGAATCTCTGGTGCCCCGGTCTTAAAACGGTGTGAATGGTGGCTTTCAACTATTAAAAAATACTTGCATGATAGACCTCAACGATGCTCTGTCTGTTGGTAATTAGATAGAAACTATACGTACTTTGAAAAGATGGTTTTGCTCTGGTATTTTTTCTTAGAAATTGAATATGGTTTTGTAGTCCTGGGCAGTTTAGTTGCTACATTTATTCCAAGGATTCTGTTTATTGTCCTGAGGGATTGTGTTATTAAAACTTACTAGAGACTGATCAATAAATCTGAAGGTCAGCATTGGTTTCTATATTTTTCTATAATTAAAACTGCATTTGTTGAGTTTTCATAACCATTTTCATAATGCTGTTTTTTTATTATATATTGTTGCTGGTAGAGTTAGATATGACTTAACAGAGATATGAAGCATTTTGTAATGAAGATTCTGTCTGAGAAACATTAGTCATTTGAAGGTGATTGTCTGACTGAATGTGATTCTAGTCCCTTCTAGTTAGTACTAGAGAAGTGCCTGGAACATTGAATCAGCTTCTGTTTGGAGAGTAATTCATCAGGAACAAGTAGTTGTGGGCGGCAACCAGACAGCCCTTTGGTAATGAAGGAGACAGTTTCTTAGTTTCTTGTTTGTGTTAAGTAACAGAATGGAATTTTAGAGCAAGAAAAATCAGAAAACATTTTATTCCTCTCCTTCATTTTAAAGATGAAGAAATTGAGATCCAGAAGAAAGTAAATGACCTGACCCGGCTTATTCAGCTAGTTTGGGAAAGTTTGCCTTTGGATTTCAGACCTCTTAAAACCCAGTTCACAGTTCTCTTTACTAATCTTGATATGTTCTTTCGTTTTTCTTTGATTAGTATTTTCTACGTGTCCTTATTTTCCTCTTATATTTTTCATCATTATGTGGATAATTTTAGTTTCCATTCTCTTTAGTTGATATGTCATTTGTGCTTATGACAGTCCATTTCAAATAGATTTTCAAAATGTTAATCAGTAATACAGTTTCTATTTCACATGTATTGTGGTTGTAGGTTAAAAAATTGCTTATATTAGAAACATGTTAAATTTTAAAAGAATTGACTTTCTTATTCAGTTCTTTACTAATTTTTTTCTATTACTTGATTTATGTAGTTGAGCCGTGATTATACAGCATAGAGTTCTTAGAGTCAGTTTGCCTAGTTTTAGGTAATGGCTGTATCACTCTAACCAGTAAAAGTAAATTTTTATTAAGGTTAAATATGAGGACAGTTCTGAAAGCAATTAATGGACATTTGATCCTGTCCAAAATGTCCACAGAGACCTTTGGTCCACATGTACCTTTGTTTGTTCTATTTCTTCCAATGTAGTAAAATGAAAATTAATGCCATTTATTTTTAAAGTTATATGATTATATCCCATTTTCATATAACTTTTTTTGGTTTTGGTATGTGTGTCCTTTACTTTGAACATATGTCGTAGAGAGATGTTTGGAATAATATTTGCTTAATATTAATGGTGGTTTCTGGGTGATAATATTTTCTTATTTATACTTTATTACTTTTAAAAAATAATGAGAATGTGTCATCTTTATAAAAACAAACGTAATTCTAAAATAAGCGTGTTACTTTTAGAGATTGTAAGGAAGAACATTTGAAAGGAAGCAAGGTGCAAGTAGGAGTAAGAGAAATTGCCTAATTTAATGAGAAATTCCAACAGAAAAGGGTGCACTGTCCTGTTGTAGTCTTTTTAGGCTGCTGTAACAGAATACCATAGACTGGGTAGCTTATAAACAACACAAACTTAATTTTTCACAGTTTTGGAGGCTGGGAAGTCCAAGATCAACTTACCAGCACATTCAGTGTCTAGTGAGAGCCCACTTCCTGGTTCATAGATAGCCAACCATCATCTCGCTCTGTCCTCACATTGAGGACAGAGTGAGGGAGCATTCTGGGGTCTCTTTTATAAGGGCACTAATTCCATTAATGAAGGCTCCACCCTTATGACCTAATTACCTCCCAAAGGCCCCTACTTCCAAATACCATCGCATTAGGGCTTAAAATTTTAACATGAATTTTAGGGGGACACTTATATTCAGTCTATGGTAATCCTATTCCTGACAATATAGTACATTTAAAGTGGATCAGACATTCAAAGGTAAAAAAATGAAATTATAAAAATAAACTTTTTAATGATTTTTGGGTAGGGAAAGCTTTCCTAAGCATGACAACAAAGAAAACCCAGAAAAATTAAAAGGTTAAGAATGCTGACTTTGTAGAATTTCTTTGTGGGCTTCACAAAGTTTGATTGTTTGAACTTTGACTATAGAACTTCTATATCTTGAAAGATACAATAAACAAATGAGAAATGATAAACTAGGGGGCAGGTTGTCACATTTATGAAGAGGGGCTAATTTCCAACCCTCTCAGGAGACCTCTTACAGATCAGTAAGAAAAAAGCCAACAAACTAGAGAAGATGACATAAAGTACAAGAAAGCAAGTAAATTACTATCTAATTAAAACATTTAATTCTAATATTAGCAGAATTCTCTAGAAAATAAGTTAACTTCTTAGTGCTCTTTTTGTCTTCTTTTTTCAAAAAACTTTCCTCAACTCTGGTATGTGTCTGTTGAATAATATTTCTGATTTTAAGAGTTTAATTTAAAAACAAAATGTTATCTGTTTTCAAATAGTAAAAAAAGAAAAAAGCCAACATTCAGTAGGAAGGTGACCAAAGAATTGGAACAGGCTGTTTAGCGAAAAATAAACACAAATAGGCCAATAAGCCCATGAAGAGATGCTCAACCTCATTTTTTAAGAATGCAAATTGACCGTGGGAATATTTTAAACTAATTTGATTATCAAAGATTAATTAAATGTGAGGGAACAGAAACTCTTATACTGTTGGTAGGAGAATACAATGGTGCAATCTTTTGGAAAGAAAGCTGGACAGTATGTATTTATGTCTTTTGATCTAGCATATGTTACAAATGTACTCAGATTATTGATATCTTATATATATATATATATATACACACACACACACACACATATATATATGCATGTTCATGGCAATATTTGATATTAATAAAAACCAACAAGGAACAAGTCTAAATAATTATCAGTAAGAAACTAGACAAATACATTATGGTGCAGTCACTTAATGCAGTATAAAATAGCAGGCGTAAAAATGTCGTCTGTATATCCACTATGTGTTATTAAATGATTGAAAGCAGGTTGCATATCAGTAGCTATAGTATAACTGTAAAAAAAGCGAGATGTTAGTTATGTCTGGAACAATACACACTTAGTCAACTTTCAGTAATGTACTCTTGTTTTCAGTTTTCCCTGCAATCTCAGGCTTCCTGTTTCAGCCCTTCTGAGTTCATCTTCAGGGGCGAGAAATTATCTGAGTAGTGTAGATCTCCTTTCCCTTTTTGACCTTGTGATTTAATACTTTAAAACAATCCACCTGCTTTAATTTATGTAGAGTTTTAGGAGATAGCAGAGTTAAAAGCATATATTGTCTGCTAGGTTTAATCTGAAGTCCTCTAAACACTGACTTAAAAATTATTGAAGTACTTTGTAATATTCATACATATAGGTGCACAAATCATAAATATATAGCTTGCATCCCTGAGAAGCCATATATCCAAGGAAAGAAAGAGAAAGAATTTACTGACATCAGTTCTGCACTTTAGGGATGTGAATTTGTGGGTGCAGGGGATACAGTTTTTAGTTTTGTGGTTAACAGGAAAGTCTCTAGTGAGCAAGTGAGAGGATGGGAGGTGGACAAGAGTCCAGCGGCACACGGTGTTGCTAAAGCTGCTCAGGGTGAAAGGCAAATGTGACAATTTGGAGGGGAACATTGGAGTGAGTGGGGAGGGCACATACTAAATCTGGTACAGGGTCTCTAATCTCTTTTAATGTAGTGGAACAGCCCTCCCACCTTTTTTTTTTGCTTTAAATAACATTAACTTTTTGAAGAGACCATGCTAGTTATTTTGTAGAATACCACACATTCTGTGTTTGTTTAGTTTGTTGCCTCATGTTGTTTAAGTCATTTCACTAAGTCCTGTATTTCTTTATATATATATGTATATATCTTTATTGATTTCAGAGAGAGGAAAGGAAAGGGATAGAGAGATAGAAACATCAATGATGAGAGAGTCATTGATCGGCTGCCTCCTGCACATCCCCGACTGGGGATCGAGCCTGCAACCTGGGCATGTGCCCTGACCGGGAATCGAACCCCGATTGTCCTGGTTCCTGGGTCAACGCTCAACCGGTGAGCCATGCCCGGCCGGGCTAAGTCCTGTATTTCTGGTAACAAGAAGTTAGATGTAAAGGTTGATTAGACTCAGTTTGGTAAATGGACTTCATGGTGATATATTGTACTTCATATTGTATCCTTCAGGAAGCACACAATATCAGGTTGTTGCACTTGTGTTGATGTTTGATTCTTTAAAGGTGGTGACCTCCAGATCCTCCACTGTATAGGTATATTTTTCTCTTTGTAGTTATTAAGTATCTATGGGGTAGTACTTCAGCACCTTGCATTGAGTGAATTTTTACCTTATTCATTAATGATCCTTTCCTGAATCACTCACTTCATTAGAAGTTTCAAAATGATTTCCTCTCCTAATTTTTATCATTCCATCTTTATTAATAAGTTGATATTCTCCTGAAAAAAGTACTTTTCCCCATTAACTAGGGATGAACCTTTGTTCCTCCTACAAAACAAGGTAAAGCTTATATTTTCTTTTAAAGACTAGCTTTTAGAGTAGAGCTTGTGCAATAATCCTTTGCAAAGGTGGCTAATAAGTTTCCCCACTTTTTCTTGCTCTCTCTTTTTAAAAAACTATCACTGTGGACTGAGATATTTTTATTTATTTAATAAGTACTTTGTACCTTTCTTCTAGGACTTATATTTTACTGTCATTTGGGTCCTTTTTCAATCTCTCTTTTAAAAAATTATTATTTGAAACAAATTACATCTACAGAAAATTTAAAAGAATAGTAAACTGCCATTTTTGTCACATTTTCTTGTTCTCTACACACACACACATATAAACTTAAAAAAAATTCTGCTGACTCATTTGAGAGCAATTGCTTTACTCTTAAATACTTCAGCATGTATCTCCTTTGAACAAGGACATTTTCCTAAAAAATTTTTTTAAATTTATTTTATGAGCATTTCTAAAAACCATCTAGTTTGTAATTATCAGACTGAGGAAATTTAAAATTGATACAGTGTTATTATCTGTACAGTGCTATTGTCAGTCCATGTACTAAATTTAGTACATTTCTTATCTTTGGTACCATCTATTCTATAATTCTATATTCCTGAAGCAGAACTCCGCCTCAGTTCTTTTTCTTTCTTTTTTAAATCCTCACCCAAGGATCTGTTTATTGATTTTAGAGAGAGGAATTCTGAGAGGCAGAGAGACGGAGGGAGGGAGAGAAAGAAGCATCATTTGGAGAAACATTGATGGGCTGCCTCCAGCATGTGCCCCAACCGGGAATTGAACCCACAACCTGGGTATGTGTCCTGACTTGAAATCAAACCCATCACCCTTTGGTGTATGGGATGACACTAACCAGCTGAGCCACATCAGCCAGGGCTCCACCTTAGTTCTTACTATCTGACAGTTTTACAGTACAACTTCATGAATTGTTAAAATTTTGAATTCCTGCCTTCAAAATTATTGACACTCCCACATTTTGGTGGTCAGCATCTTTTCCTGTTTCCTTTATCAGTGCCCTCAGGGTTCTTATCCTTCTTTTTGATGTTTTATTTCTCTAGCAGAATGTCTCGGTTTCTCAAAGACAATACATCACAGAGAAACTAGTCTGAACTTCCTCTCCCACCATCAAATTTACAGGGTTGTCTCAATTCCAGTTTTTAAGCAGTGTGTTATTAAAACTAAATATACAAAATCTGAAATAAGGCACAACCCCTGTGCAAAGCCCCTGTAATTTAAAAATTTCATCAAGACCAAAACTGATGGGTATTAAGTGAATGGTACATGAGATGTCTGCAAGTGGATTTTGATGACCACTGTGCTGTTATTTTACATTATCTATTAAAATAGTTTTTTCAGCTCGATCCCCAGTCGGGAGTGTGCAAGAGGCAGCCAGTCAATGACGACTCTCTCATCATTGATGTTTCTTTCTCCCCCTCCCCCTCTCCCTTTCTCTCTGAAATCAATAGATATTTTTTTTTAAAAAAAAGTCACTTCTTTCTAAAAAAAAAAAATAAAATAGTTTTTTCATATTTTAATGTTTATATGTTATGACATTCATATCCCAGTGTTTAAATGATAGGTGGTAGAGTTAGAACTGAAGGACATACCTCGAAATCAATAACTTCAAAATGGAAATGAAATAGAGTGAAATATGAGAAGTGAGACAGCTGCCATATTATGCCAAGCTGTTAATCTAGGAGAAAACTTGGCAAAATATTATACAGTTATTAAGAAAATAAGTCTGTGTTAAAGCTTATGTATGCCACAATGGTGGTAGATTTGTGTAATGCACGAAGGCATCCTCGATTAGTCTTGAATTATGAGTTTTGATTATATGACGTTTTCAGTAATTCATTTAAATAATTTTGCTTGTTCTGTACCTTTAACTTCATCTATTACTATCTTCATTATTAGAGCAATGATGTCTTCTCATGTGTCCTTTAAAAAAGACCCTCTCTTGCCATGGCCAGTGTGCTCAGTGGTTAGAGCACCAGCCCAAGCACCAAAAGGTTGCAGGTTCTATTCCAAGTTAAGGGCGCATAACTGGGTTGCAGGTTCGATCCCAGGCCCCAGTTGGGGCTCATGTCGGAGGCAACCAATCCATGTGCCTCTTTCACATTGATGTCTCTCTCTCTCTCTCTAAAAATCATTGGAAAAGATATCCTTGGATGAGGATTAACAAAAAAACAAACAAAATCTACCCTCTCTTTTTTTGGATTGCCAAAGTGATACATACTTATTGCAAAAATTCCAAACTTTATAGAAATATATTTTCAATTATGTAGACATTACTTTCTCAAATAATTAAGGGGAATGATCATTGAAGCTGGATCTTGAAAGTGAAGTCAAAGTTTGACAAATCAGCAGGTCTTAGTAAGGACATTTCAGGCTGCTGGATGATCAGAATGTGCAATTTTGTTGCACAAACATGTTCTGAGCAGCTTCAGTATTCAGGCATACCTGTTTTATTATGCTTTGCTTTATTGTACTTCACACATTGTGCTCTTTACAAATTGAGTGTTTGCTGCAACTGTGTCAAGTAAGTCTGTCAGTGCCATTTTTCCAAAAGCACTTGCTTTACTTCGTGTCTCCGTCACATTTTAGTAAACCTCACAGTATTTCAAAACTTTTTCAGTATTATTTTATTTGTTATTGTAGTGTGTGATAAGTGATCTTTTTTAAAATTTTTCAATTACAGTTGACATTCTATATGATTTTATTTTAGTTTTAGGTGTACAGCATAGTGGTTAGATATTTATATAATTTATGAAGTGATCCTCCCGGTAAGTCTGTTACCCACGTGGCATCATACTAGTTGTTACAATACTGTTGACTGTATTCTCTATGCTGTACATCCCTGTTACTATTTTGTAACTACTAATTTGTACTTCTTAACCCCTTCACCTTTTCACACAGACCCCTGTAGTCTCCCTCTCATTTGGCAACCATCAGTTTGTTCTCTATGAGTCTGTTTCTGTTCTGTTTGTTTATTTTGTTATTTAGACTCCACATATAGGAGAGAGCATATGGTATTTGTCTTTCTCTGTCTGACTTATTTCACTTAGCATAATATCCTCTAAGTCCATCCATGTTATCTCACTCCATCATTTTTAAAATATTTTTTCTGTAACCTCTCCTTTTCTCTAGGGCCTCTAATTACATGATATTGGGTTGATTAAATTTGTCCCATAGCTCATTGATTCATTTTGTTCAGTCTTTTTTCTCTGTAGGTTATATTTTGGACATTTTCTATTGCTATATTTTTAGGTTTATTAATCTTCTGAAGTGTCTACTCTGTTAATTTCATTCAATTTTTCTTTTCAGACAGTTTAATTTTTATCTCTAGAAGTTTGGTTCCTTCTTTATTTTCTATGTCTCATTAAGATGCTTGTGCTTTCCTCTATCTTCATGAACATATGGGATAGATTTATAATAATTTTCTTAATGTTCTTTTGTACTAATTTTATCATGTCATTTCTGGTCTGTTTTTATTGATTGATTTTTGTCCATGCTGAGTTATATTTTCCTGTTTATTATATACCTGGTAATTTTCTATTGTCATTATGAATTTAACCTTTTTGGGGACCTAGATATTTTTGTATTCCTTTAAATATTCTTGAGCTTTGTTTTGGGATGTGGTTAAATTACTTGGCAGTAACCTGATCCTTTTGAAGCTTGCTTTTAAACTTTTTTAATGAGACCTAGCAACCTTAGTATAGGGTTAATTTTGTCCCAGTACTGTGGCAATACTTTTCTGAGTACTCTACACAGGGTCCTGTATATTCTGAGTTTTTCTTTTTTTTTTTTTTTTTTTAAATACTTTTATTGTTTTGGCTTTTTTTAGAGAGAAAGGAAGGGAGAGGGAGGGAGAGAGAGAGAAACATTGATTGTGAGAATGAAACATTGATCACCCCCTACTGGGGATCAAGCCCAAAACCTGGGCATGCGCCCTGACTTGGAATCGAAACAGCAACCTTTTGGAGCATGGGATGATGCCTAGCCACCTGAGGCACACCAGCCAGGGCTATTATGAGTTTTTCAATTATTCTTGGCCCTTTGTGAGCTCTGGGGATTGTTCCACCTGCTTCTTTTCAGGATTCTTTCCCCTGCTTCAGGTTTCCTTCAGAATTAAACTGAAGACTTGAGGGGAACTCTTGCATATCTGTGGAGCTCTTTTTATGTAGCATTCTCCTCTGTGATGCTCTTACCGGTGAATTTTAGACACCGTGGCCTTCCTGAATTTCTCAACTCTGTTCTTACTACCTTAGATTGCTGGGCTTTGTTTAGTTCCTCCCTCCCTCTTCTGCAGCCTGGAAACTTTTTCCACGCAGTTACATGGGGCATTTATGGGCCTCATCTCGTTTGTTTTTCTTCTCACAGGATCACTGTTTTGCATTGATTGCCTTTGTTCAGTATCTAAAAATCATTGTTTATTATTGGTCCACTTTTTTAGTTGTTTTAAGGCAGGAGAGTCGATTTGTTCCATTACTCTGTTACGGTTGGAAACAATTGTCTATATATAGAAAGCCATTGGTATTTAAAAATACTGTTAATTATGTGCCTGCATTAGGTGAGGTGCTGCCATCCCAAAAGGCTTATATTTGATACCCTCTAAAGTTGCTCATATTACAGGGTAATTTCTAAATTATTTTGCACAGCAAATGACTGAGAAGAACACATTGCCTTGAAATGTCCTTAGTGTCCATTTGGATGTTTATAGAAGATGCAATGAGTGTAGAATTTAATTCAGATTAAATAATCATTCCTGAGTATGACCAAAGAAACTGCGAGTATTGGAAGCTTTTTTGAAAGATTGAAAAGTATACTGAATAGTAATATAGTAAATGATTATATTGTAGAGATTATAGTATATACCTATAGAACAGAAGGGAAAAATTGTCTTTCTGTTATCTGAATAGTTACTAGTGGTGATTGGGATAAAATGTCAGGTGATATTTTAATACATGGATTCAAAAAGTGCATCACTTAAACATCTTAGATGGACGTGAAATTTTGTTTGAGGGTCAAAATGATTAGATGAATCAAAAAGTGGGTGTAGTTATAATGAAACTTTAACATTATATTGACTGTGAAGAGTTTTACTAAAATTGTTTTCTGTGAGTAGAATAAAATAATATTTTAGACAGTATTTCAATTATATATGTTACATATTTATATATTGAATCCATTTAAAGTAGATCTTTTATTATTTCACCTATATTATAGGCTTATATTTGAGGTGGCAAAACCATTTTTAAATAGTTTAGAAAGGCTATTTGTTAATTCAGCAAATATTTATTGAGCTCCTGTTACAATCTGGTCACATGCCCCGCCAAACACCCCCAGTTGCTGGGGATAAAAGTGGTAAACACATGAGACGTTCTTCAGTCTTGCCCTGTTGGAGCTTTGAATCTAATGAATTCAGAAATTGAAACGTAAGCATGTTATAAGTTGAAGGACTCTTAGACGCCATTGCATTTGTTTTATTTTATAAAAGTGGAAGTTGAGACCCCTCAAAAAAAAATGACTGCTTAAAGTTGCACAGTCTATTAATGGGGTGCAACACTATTTCCGACTCTTGGAAGAGTGATTTTTTTCAAACTTCACTGTTGTAAGGTTTGCCAAAGTTAGGAGTCCCTTTTCTTAGTGGGCTAGACTATTGTAGGTATAATAGAAATTTCACATAAAGACATTTCAGAATACTGAGTGAGAAAACCAGCTGGAGTTTCACATACCTCTTTATTTTCCCTCACAGAATGCAGTGCCTTGTCAGTACTTAGATATTACCTACATTGTTTTCAGTAATCTTCCTAAAAGTGATAAACTTTAATTATTTAAGGAGTCATGAATCTTGAATGGGCTTTACTCTTTCATGTTGGGAGCAAATGATTTTTGGGATGGCTGGGAAGAAGGGGATACTCTGTCTCCAACTGAGCATGTAATTTCCAGGCTACCTGTCTTACATGGGGGAAAGGATGTATTAGTGCATGATGAAATTAATTTCTGCCCCCCCAAGCCTTATAGCTACAGGTAGATAGGTAGGTATGTAGGTAGGTAGATAGCTGTAACTACCATTTATTGATCATGTAACAGGGTTGGCATTATTTTAAGTGCTGTGTACATATTAGTTCATTTAATCCTTACAACCGTCCCACTTCATCTGTCCCAGGACTCTGTCCGTCCCACTTCACCTGTCCCAGGACTCTGTTCATGGTAAAGTCCCACTTCATCTCTCCTGTTAGGCTTGAAACAAAAGGCTATCACCTGATAGCCATCAATAATAGTAATAAAAATAATGATGACGCTTACTTATTATATGATAGGTACCATCTAAGTGATATATTAACTCTTTCTCATAACCCTTATAGTGAAGCTCTGTTTAGTATGAAAGTTGTTGATGCAGCCATGATATTTTAATCATTAGGAGTAGGAGTAGGGTCAAAGAAGCAAGTGGGCACAGTTCAGTTGCTTGAATTTGAGGTCATTCATAATATCTGTAGACTCTGAGAAAACTTTGTGGACTATGAGAAATTGCAAGTAATACTCTTCCTTATTATACATTTTAACAGGGAAGTGTTGCTAGAAACTTATGAGACTGAAAGCTAGTTGTATCCTTATGCTTCATCCCCTATCTGCCTATCTAGCTATATTTCCAATGATCTTGAGGACAGAACAATGAATTCACAAAGTTGGGCTACTTCTGGGTTAAAAATGAAGTCCTCTTGAGTTTGAAATGGTACATAGTTATAATTATCTTTTTGTGGTGTTGGGTTTTTTTGGGGGGGGGGTAATGGCTTAGGCAAAATGGATTTAGTAAGGTACTCAAGTTAAAATCTGGTTTCACTGGTAAAATGTTATTATTATTATTTTTTAGTAAAAATAGAATAGGTAAGTTTTAGAAATAATATTTTAAATTATTGCAGTTTGTTCTTCCATCACCCCTTCTCAAAAATACCACATGGAACATTCCATTCATTACTGCCTGAGAAAGTCATTACTTTGCAAGCTGCAGTTGCTGAAATGGTATAGTGGAAGAAATGTTTTGCTTGCATTTTTTTTTTTTTAGTGATTTTTTTTTTTTTTTTTGTAATTGTCTTTTGAATATCTAAACTGTAGCAAACAAGGAGAAGCAGATTTAAATTTATATCGGGGAAACCTCTTTGTGGAGCATTTCATCAGATGATTCACTTCAACCTCATATCTTGAAAAGGGATTAATGAAATAGCATCTGAAGCAGCAGTGAACTCTTGTGGAATAAACCCTGACATCTTCCACAGTGTTTTGTGGAATAATTTCAATTTCTTCAGATATAGATTACATAAAGAAGATTGTAGGGCACGTGACACATTCTGGTTTCTTGTATTTCAGATAGTAGAAAAATTGCTACCTCTAAGAATGGATCCTGGAGAGATCTTGTCACAGTTGTAACTTTATTCTACGGTTTTCATCTCACAACTTCATTTTAATTTTTACTTCTAATTTTTTATTCACATAGGTAACTTAAAATAATTTGCAATAAACTGCTTTATATATAAAATATTGTAATGGTAGAGTAATGGATTGCCTGTGCATTGTAACCACAAAGGTAAGATACAGTATGCTTTCTACATTTCATTGTTAGTGACAGAATGTGAGTGACCTTTTTGTTCATCATGTATTTTAAAAATAAAGTGTAACTATTGTTCTGTATTTGAAACCATATTTGAATCCATGTGATGCTTAGTTTATATCCTTTAGGAAAGGTAGTATTTTGAAATGTGTTTCAGATAGCTAAAAATAATGTAATGAACGGATATTTTTTCCCTTGAGATTTATAGGAAGCTTTTCTCCCAACAGCAAAGGTTTATAAGGCCTTGCTTATATTTAAATCTTCTAAATATATTCTCAGAATTCTCTCCCTCTACTTTATTTTCTGTCCCAACATGTCATGCTGGTTGAAAATATAACTCATTTTGAGAACATTATCTTCCATCTATTGCAAGTGTGATTTTTTTTTAAGAAGTAGAAGAAAATAAGTTCTGATTGTGTTGCCTTTGAAAAGATGTTGATTTAGACTTAAAATTATTAAACTTGTGCAGGTACTTCTTAAAGTACTTGTCTTAAAGTCTCAAAGTGCAGCATACTTCACTTAATCTCTAAGTTTGGTTTCTTTTATTTTTGAGCACCAGTTGTTGACATTGTGATTGTGTAAGATTCAGGATGCTTACATTTTATTTTTATTTTTTTAAAAATATATCTTCATTGATTTTAGAGAGAGGAAAGGAGAGGGATAGAGAGATAGAAACATCAATGATGAGAGAGTCATTGATCGGCTGCCTCCTGCACACCCCGACTGAGGATCGAGCCTGCAACCTGGGCATGTGTCCTGACTGGGAATTGAACCCTGATCGCCTGGATCCTAGGTTGACGCTCAACCGCTGAGCCACGCCTGGCTGGGCAGGATGCTTACATTTTAAATTTATACATTGTTTTTCAAAATATGGAATAATTTATTTTTTAATTTTTATTTCTATTTCTATACACTTAACACACGTAGTGATTATTAATTGAAATTGTTGACAATTTTAAGTTACGTTCAGTAATAAAAGAATAAATTAATTTGTAAATTGTGAAAGTAGGCTATTCCTATATAGTAAATTGTTTCTCAGAAGAGGAAAAGTGAGAAAATTGATGTAAATTAGTTCAGACAGTAGGAGCTTTGATCCCATACAAATGTGTTCATTATCTGGTCCCATCCTATTTGTAAGGGGATGCCTTCTGTGTACCTCTAGGTAAACTGTCAAATTGAAATATTCTTTAAAGGATGTTTAAAGGGTAATAAGCCTGGAAACTGGGGTGGTGGTGTTTCTTTCTCTTTGAGTTCTTTTCATAGTTGTCTGTGGTTCCCCCTGTGATTTATCTTTTATCATTTCATTCATTTGAATTTTTATTTCTGATATCATATCAAGGTATCTGTCTTTTCTCTCTACCCTATATCCTTCTTGATAAATTTTTAAAAATGTGTATTTGACACTTTTTAAGCAAGAGAGCTATTATTGTTAAAAAATTATATGAAAGCAATATCCTAAAGTTTTTATAAATTTTTATTAAGTAACTGTTAAAAATAGAAAAGATGTAGGTTGGAAATTAGGAAGCCCAAAACATTATTTATAGTTACTTTTAAAAGAGCTGAATTAAAATTATTTCTCTTGTTAGATATAAAACCCTTTGAATATATTTAACCACTAACTACAGCAGGAAGAAAAAATTCTTAATTTTCTTTTCAACTAAAGTGCTACAATGTTTTCTGCCTTTGTGTCTCTTCTCTCTTTTCTGATCTTTGGAGAGCTTTATGGTTTTTATGTGTGTTTTAAAAGTCTAACAATATAGTTAATGTAATTCTACCATGTTAATACTAAAACACTTTTCCAAGTGAAAATTTTTCATCTTCCGCCTCCCCTCTCTCCCACTTGTGTAGGCACCGTGAGCTAGGTAGGCATGTTGCATCACTGCTACCATGGATACCCTTAAGAACAGGCATGTGGGCTGAGCGAAAGCAGTGATGATTAGTTTTCAGGGTTTTTATTCCCGTAACTATATGTTCTTCACAATGAAGACTCTTATTTTAAAATGTTTGCAAATGACTAGGTTGGAGATGTGATGACTAAATCATCACTGCTACTGAAATGCCAAGTCTTGCCCTTCATTTACAGTAGTATTAATGCCATTTACTAATTTAAAATGATCGTAAATAGCTCTACATTCCTTTTCTGATTAATTCATTTTAAACACAAATGTAATGTTTGTTTTGCCTCTTAGTGAAAATGAAAAATGTATTTCCTCTTTGTATCCAGTCGGCTTGGATACAATATTTAGTTTGTGGTTTTTCACATAATGTCTTTCTAAAAGGTATTTATTTTTGTTTGTAAATCCTTGTGTTCTTAACTCCTTTGTTAATATATGTCTGTTGGGGTGAGTTAATATTGTGAGGGGGCCAGGCAGAGAAGTGTGGTTTTGTCAGGCTCATTATCACTATAGGAAAATTAACTTAAGAGCATACAAGGTCCAACAAGAGTGATTTGGGAGTATTGTTATATGTGATGTTTTATTTTATTAGTAGTAAAGCACTATGTATAAACTGCAGCTAAGGGCATTCATATTCTTTAGTGTAGAACAGTGATTTTTCTGCCTTTTTCATCTCATGGCACGCACAAACTAATTACTAAAATTCTGCAGCACATAAAAAATACATTTTTTACCAGTGTGACAAAAAGTATAATTTTGATTCATTCACACCGGACGGCTATTGCTGTGTTTGCTCTTGTCTTTTTTTTTATTTGATAAACCAAGGGAAAAGAGGTCAGTGCCCCTGACTAAACAGTCAGATATTATATGTTTTAAAATTTTTGTGGCACACAAGCATGCCTGCCATGGAACACCGGTTGAAAATTGCTGGCATAGAGGTTTCCCAGCTATCCATTAACTTCTGAAAGAGGAAGTTGCATAATCTTAGTACCAGAATTTCTTTCAGAAGAATCATGTCTTTCTCCATCTTTTGTTGTACTGCTGCTGATCAAGTAGAAAAGGGATGTTGTCTGTCTCTCTTCGTTTTAGGGCCATTTAGCAGAAGTTTAGGTAGCAGGACAAAGACCTAGTAAGAAAAAAATTTTATCTTCTGTGTTCTTGTTATAGCTTAGGAGAAAAGGAGCTTTCATATCTCAGGAGATCCTCTTACACCTGATACCAATTATTACTATTTTTATTATTTCACTCATAGTCCGTGTTAAGCGCTATTAGGGCAGTATTTGAAGGATATGCAGTCTTGGGGTTCTCTTCCAATTAAGGAACTGCTAGTACATATGTTTTAGGAGTTGCAAACAAGGTTTTCATTATTTCTGTTAACAGTCTTTTTTAAAAAAATTCTTGTGTAGTGTTTCCTTGTTTTTTGAGATCTTCATACATAATAATTTCTTCTGTTTGCAAGTCCTTACCTCCAAATCTTACTAACCCTTCAGGTTCCAGGTTATATATTACTTCTTCAGGGAAGCCTTCCATGATGCCCAAGATTAAATAAGGTTCCTCTATTTCTATAAGCATACCTTACTTTTCCTTGATAGCATACAGTATATCATGTGTCTTGATTAATGTATCTTTCTCTCATTGGACTGTAAATTTTACAAAAAGTAAGGCTGTTTTGTTCTCCATGGTATCCCAGATGCCTGACCAAGTGTCTGTGTATCTACATATAGTGGATACGTAGTAAATAATTGTTGAATTAATGAAGCTTTTGCACAGATGTTCTAAATTTGTAGATTAAAAAATGAAAATTTTACTTTGTAATGCATATTGTCTCATTTTGAATATGATTATATGTTGACATCCTAGAAAACTGTTGCTAGAATTTATCTTTTTATATTTATAATGAATTCAAAAGGATCCAGAAACTTGTTTATCTTCCCAGTGTTTTCTACCTATTTCTTAGTTTATGTTGTGGATTGGATACATCATCATGTCTTGACACTTAATTGGTTACTAGCCACTTAAATATTTGACTGATTTGTTGACTGTAATATAAAGTGTGTATTTTTTTTCTGGCTTATACTTGATTTAGGGGAGAGAGAGCCTTTTTCATTTTAAAGGTCTTACTTTCATCTCCAGGCTGTAAATGTTAACTAAACAACTTTAGCACTGTCCAGTAGAACTTTATGCAGTAATGGAACTGTTGTATATTTGTACTGTCCTGTCCACTCGCACATGAAATGTGGTCAGTTTGACAGAGGAACTGAATTTTAATAATTTAAACGGACTTCAGAGTGTTGATCTATAATAACCATTTCCATACAACAGCAAACCCTCCACTTACTCCTGAATTTTTTAAAACATTTTTGAGTGGGTAGTAAATTCACATATTACTCAAAATAAATTCAAGAATCAAAACTGTCATTAAAAAGTTTATATCGCGCCCGGCCGGCATGGCTCAGTGGTTGAGCATCCACTTATAAACCAGGAGGTCAGGGTTCAATTCCTGATCAGGACACATGCTCCGGTTGCGGGTTTGATCCCCAGTAGGCATGTAGGAGGCAGCTGATCAGTGATTCTCATCATTGATGTTTCTATCTCTTTCCCACTCTCTTCCTCTCTGAAATCAATAAAAACATACTTTTTTAAAAAAAGTTTATATCGCTATGTCTCACTTCTATCTCTTTTTCCCCTGTCTTATAGAAAACTATATTTATTTGTTTTTATTTATCTTTCCAGTGTTTATACATTTATTAGAATTAAAAATGTTTTTATTTATCCATTTCTTTGTAC
Source organism: Miniopterus natalensis (assembly GCF_054644295.1). Taxonomy (NCBI): domain Eukaryota; kingdom Metazoa; phylum Chordata; class Mammalia; order Chiroptera; family Miniopteridae; genus Miniopterus; species Miniopterus natalensis. Next base: position 48,023,093 of record NC_142086.1, on the reverse strand, counting down.
AACAGATAGTGTGTTTTATATTTGTATTGCTGGTTTTACTTGTAGTATCCTGAAGTTCTCTTCATTTTACTACACAGAGTTTTTCCTCATTCATTTTTATAGAAATACAACATTTCATTGTGTGTATATATCATAGTTTCTTTAACCAAACATGGCCTTTTTAATAAATGACCTGTAACAACTGGTTCCAGTTGGAGAAAGATGAAAGTTGGATCCACACCTAATACTGTGTATCTTGAAATATTCCAGATTTTTAAAAGATATAAATGTATTTTTGCTATGCCCTAACCTCTTTTGCTGCTTGGATTTTGGATTTTAGAGTTATGCTAATCCCTGGTCTTTGGAGACAGCTCCCTGAATCTGTGGTTACAAAAAGTTCATGACTATAATAACTATGATACTTTTGGCGATTAGTGTGTAAGCGTCTTACATGAATAAAGAAAAAGGATTGTCAGTATGTGGGAATAAATAATTATTTGTGATTCCAATGAGTACTTAACAACTATTTGTTTTAACTAAATAAATGATATAGTGGTAGATGGTAAATCACCAGAGAAATGTTGAATTGTTTTGGCTTATCAGTTTGGGAATTAAGAATAGAAACTTTGTCGTGGCAGTGTGGCTCAGCGGTTGAGCATCGACCTATGATCCAGGAGATCTCGGTTTGATTCCCGGTCAGGGCACATGCCCGGGTTGTGGGCTCGATGCCTAGTAGGGGGCATGCAGGAGGCAGCCAGTCAATGATTCTCATCATTTATGTTTCTTTCTCTCTTCCTTCTCTCTGAAATCAATAAAATATATTATAAAAAGAATAGAAATTTTGGCTCCTTTGGGTGAAACAGCTGTCTTATTTAAATGTTCATTTTTATGTGTCAGGGCACTTTTACTTATACTAGGTTGTATTATATTTATTAATATATGTTAGCCAAAGCTTTGAAACCTTTGAAAAGGGTGTTAAACCTTTTAAAAGAAAGTCCCAGTACAGAGATTTCAGGTTTTTTAGATTTTTGAAAGTTAAGTTTTAGTAGTGAATAGAATTGCTGCCCTCTACTGTTTGCTAATTGTTTTTCTGCAGTGAAAAAATGTTCAATAACCTGTACTAGGATAATTTTAAGTATATATACTATTGGATTGGAGTATAACTTTATAAAACATTATCCTGGTAACTTAGTTGTTAAAGTTATTACCTAATGCTGACTCCCATTAATTATGCTCATTATCAGTCATTTTGGCTTTTTGCTCATTTGGCTTTTAGGAAAATTTGGATCCTGGAACAAACTTTAGTTTAGTCTTAGTTTCTCAATTTACATGGTGAGCTTTAAGTGGATGTTAGATTAATTCCTTCTGGTTATGTGATTCAGAGCTTGTATTGATAGCTTATAAGCAAACTAAAAGTAAATTCTACAGGTAAAGATAATTTTATGGAAATAATCATTGTTTTAATATATCTTCTGTTGTTTAATGTAGTTGAAATTTTAATCAGTATTAAATATGGATATAAGATCTTTGTGTGTTTACTAAAATGGCACTACCTAAACAGTGGTAATACTGAGCAAATATTAACCTCTGGATTTCATGTTGTTGTTTTTGTTAATATTGTTATTGATTTTTAAGAGACAGAGATTGGGGGGGGGAGACAGAAACATCGATGTGAGAGTGAAACTTTGATCGGTTGCCTCCTGCACACCCCGTATCAGGATGGAGCCCAAAACCCAGGCATGTGCCCTGACCAGGAATTGAACTGGCAGCCTTTTTGGTGCATTGGACGGTGCCCAGCCAACTGAGCCACACCGGCCAGGACTGGATTTTGTGTTTTTCACTTAAAAATTAGGGGGTTAGAAGAGATGATTTTTAAAGATTTCCTCTTAGCTTTATTTTGCTGAGTACTTACTGTATATGAAGTGCTGTATGATATGAAAGATAGATATAGTAAAACAAAGATTATTAATACAGTTTTTGCTCTAGATCAAGGGTCAGCCAGTGGGCCAAATCAGGCTGTGCTCATTCATTTACTTATTGTTATGGCTACTTTTATGCTACAGTGGCAGAGTTGAGTAGTAGTTGCAACAGAGACCATGTGAACTGCAAAGTTCAAAATATTTACTATCTGCCCATTAAAAAAAATGTTTGCCGACCCTTCCCCAGATGAACTTCTGGAAGATAAATATCTAAAAGTATAATTTTAAATGGATATTTAAAGAGGACACAGAGACAAAATGCCAGGAGTAGTGTAAATAAACCCGGTATACAATAAAGTATACTTTCATAGTTCAGTAGTGAACTAACATCTTCTAATAATTCCTGGAGATTCTTGTTTATCAGCCATTAGCAGTTATCCTGCTTCACAGCCTCATCATCATCATCATCATCAGGACTTTTTTGGGTAAAACGCTCAAATCTAAGTATGCAGCTCAATGCCTTTGTATAACTTTGACCACTACCCACAAATATATAAAACATTTCCAGTAACCCAGAATACCTCCTATTGCCCTTTCCAAACAGTATGTCCTCCCCCAGAGATAATCATTTTTCTGACTTATATCACTGTAAGTCAGTATCACAGATTAGTTTTGAACTTCTTATAAATTTAATCAGTATTTATGGATTCCTTAAGTCTTTGTTTACTCAACATCTATGCCACCATGTGTAGTTTGTTTCTTTTTATTGCTATGTAGTATTCCATTGTATGAATATACTACAACTTGTTTATTCTGCTATTGTGGGAATTTGGGTTGTTTCCAGTTTGAGGCTATTAAGAATAAAGCTGCTTTGAACATTATGTTTTAAATTTTAGTGAGAGGAAGAGGGGGAGAAAGGGGAGAGATAAACATTGATGTGACAGAGAAACATCAATTGGTTGTCTCCTGCACGTGCTCCTACCAGGGATTGAACCTGCAACTTGGTTATGTGCCCTGACTGGGAATAGAATCTGCAGCCTCTTGGTGTATGGGACAATGCTTCAACCAGCTGAGCCACACCGGCCAAGTTTTTTATGGGCAGATGCACTTACTTCTCTTGGGTATATGTACCTGGGAGGTAGAGTTTGAAATTCATCTTGAGTCTTTACCAGAAAGTTTTTGTTTAATAGGACAAGGTAGGAAGGAGGAACTACTTTATAAGTTTTACTAGTCCCCTATTTCATTACAAAGTGGTAACTTTACATTTCTTCATAAACCCCTGTGACTAAGGCATCCTTCCTTTTGAGTAAATCAAATAGGTTTTATTTCTGATAGCACCTTTGGTTAATGTTGGGTGTTTAGAAGTCTTTGCTGAGAATTCTGATAACAGGTTAAAGGAAAGAGTGCTGTCATCAATTAGTAGTCTTTGCCATGGCTAATTGATTAGAGAAGGGTAGAGGATTTGGCAGAACAGTGGGGTCATTTGTATTTAATATATTTTGAAAATCCTCACACATCATCAGTACAGTTCTATAGCATTTAAAATTATTTCAGCCCGGCTGGGCATGGCTCAGCGGTTGAGCATCGACCTAGGATCCAGGCGATCGGGGTTCAATTCCCGGTCAGGGCATGTGCCCAGGTTGCGGGCTCGATCCCCAGTCGGAGGCGTGCAGGATGCAGCCAATCAGTGACTCTCTCATCATTGATGTTTCTCTCTCTCTCTCTCCCTCTCCTTTCCTCTCTCTGAAATCAATAAAGATATATTTTTTTAAAAAATTATTTCATTATTTATATGTGTCATAAGACTTCTTAATTTCATTTTCACTTTTAGAATGTCTACTTGCTCTTTTTTAGATTCCATTTTTCTTTTTAAATTCATCATTGCATTCACTTTATATATCATTCTTCTGTGTTGTTTTACATATTTAAAATTGCCATTTTAAAGTATTTCTACTAGTCCTAACATCTTTGTGTTCTGTGGTTCTTCTGTCAGTCTACTTTTAATTGTTCTTTTATTATTCATGTTTTCCTGATTCTTCTCTTTATGTTGAAATTTTTTGTCATGTGCTTTACATAATGTGTAAAAGAACCATTGAGACTGAACCAATGTTCTTTCCCTTTCAAGAGGCTAGAATGAAACTCCCCCCACCCCGTTCCCAATTTGCAGGGGATGTGTTCCAGGACCCCCCAGTGGATGCCTGAAACTGAAAATAGTACCAAACCCTATATATAGTAGGTTTACAGTTGTGAGTAAACACAGAGTTTATTCTTGTATTATTTATTATTGTATTTTCCATACAAACAACTGTGAACCTACTTTTGTCCACCCCTGTGTGTATGTATAATATACTGTGTTTTTTTCCTAAACATTCATACCTATTACAAAGTTTAATTTATGTTAGTCCAGTAAGAGATTAACACAGCTAATAATAGAATTATAACAATATACCATAATAAAAATTATGTGAATGTGGTTTCTTTCTCTTTCAAATATCTTATTGTACTGTGCACACCCTTCTTGTGATGTTGTAAGATTGTAAAATGACAAACCTATTACTGAATCTATATAGTCATCCCTTACTTGCAATAAATGGCTTGGTGTCACTCATTTCAGGGGATCCCATGCTGAAGTCACTGTATAGGCTCAATGCTTTCTGATGCAATGTGTTGCCATCAGTCAGAACATATTATCTGTCCATGTCTTCCACCATAAATGTAATGCCTTTTCTATCTTAAGTAAGCACTTATACACTGTGGCTAGCATGGCTTTCTTTTTTCTCCATAATTTCATGGATAGAAGATTCGTTCTTACCATAATCTTAGCAACCTCAGCATACAATTTTTTCTCTTTCCTTATTAAGTCGAGAACTTTCACCTTTTCACTTAAAGGAAGAACTTTGCAGTTTTTCTTTGGTATATCCGAATTGCCAGCATTGCTACTCTTGCACTTTGGGGCCATTATTAAGTGATATAAGGGTTGCTTGAACACAGGCACTACAATACCAGTCGATCTGATAACTGAGACTGCTACTAAGTGACTAATGGGCATGGAGCATATGCTGGGTGGTGGATACACTGGACAAATGGGGGCGATTCGTTTCCCAGGTGTCACAGAACATGGACAGCGCGACATTTCATCACACTACTCAGAATGGTGTGCAATTTAAAACACATAAATTATTTATTTTTGGAATTTTCCATTTAATATTTTTAGACAGTGGTTGACCACTAGTAACTGAAACTTAGAAAGCAACACCACAGATGGGTGGGGGGTCTATTTAATCATTTAGGAGTAGAGTTTCTTCAGGGCTAGATTGCTGCATTAGTTCCTTTCAGCTCACTTCTGTTTTCAGTATCTTAAGGTCGAGATCAGTTCTATGTCTTTCATAGGTCTGTCCTTTCCACTAGCAGGACTTTAGGATCTAAGAACTATGAGACTACAGAGATGTTTCACTGCTTTTCCTCCAAATTCCCAGCCTCCTACACTGCAGTACCCTCAGTAAATGTCTTATGAGGGTGATCCAATGTGTGAGGACACCAGACTTCATTTTAGGCTCCTCCAGTTTCCAACTTGTCATGCTACATGTCATTGAAAACATCACTTCTTTTCCCTATATCAGGCCCAATTCTTTGCCCATCTAAGTGTAAACTTGCCAAATACCCTATTTAGGTAAGTGTCTGCATTCTTAAGAAAAGGTTCATCTCTTCGGAATTTGGGGTTAGACTAATTTGTATTCAGAAATTTCCGTATTTTTTAAAAAAAATTAAACTTTTTGCCTGTGATGATTGTAGATTCAGGTACATTTCTAAAAAATAATACAGAAATCTCACGTGCAGTTTACCCAATTTCTTCCAATGGTAACTGTAGTACAATATCATTAACCAGGATATTAACATTAATAAACACAGTCAAGATACAGAACATTCCCATCACCACAAAGGTTCCATCATGTTGCCTTTTTCCAGCCATACTTCCCATTCACCCTAGCCTTTTAAAATTCACAGCAATGACTAAACTGTACTCCATTTTTATAATTTTGTCATTTTAAGAATTTTATATAAGTGGAATCATTAGTATGTAATCTTTTGGGATTTTTTTTTTTTTTTTTTTTTACTCAGCATAATTTTCTGGGGATTCATTCAGAAATGGTTGTTGTGTATTTTAGTAGTTTCTTTTTGTTGATGAGTACTATTCTATGGTATTGATTGACCACTATTTAACCATTTACCTGTTGAAGAACATTGAGTTTTTCCTGTTTTGGGCTATTACAAATAAAGCTGCTATTAAACGTTTGTGTACAGTCTTTTGTGTGAACATAAGTATTCACTTCTCTGGGATAAATGTGCAGAGTGCAAATTATTGGGCCATATAGTAGTTGCATATTTATTTTTTAAAGAAACTTCAAATTTTACATTTCCATCAGCAATGTATGAATGACTCAGATTCTCTATGTCCTCTCCAGCATTTGGTGTTGTCACTATTTTTTTGGGCCATTTTCATAGGTATGTAATGATATTTCATTGTGGTTTTATTTACATTTCCCCTAATGGCCAATGATTTGAGCATATTTTCATGTGCATATTTGTTGTGTATATATCCTTTTTGATGAAATATCTCTTCATGTCTTTCGCCCATATTCTAATCAGATTTTTTTCTTTTTTACAGCTGAGTTTTGAGAGATCTTTATATAATCTAGCATAGTAGTCCTTTGTCAGATATATCATTTATAAATATTTTCTCCCAGTCTATAACTTGTCTTTTTATTGTTACTAGGGTCTTTCACAGAGCAAACATTTTTAATTTTGATGATGTCCACTTTATTTATCCTTTCATGGGTCATGCTTTTGGTGGAAAACTAAGATATCTTTGCCTAGTCCTAGGTTCTGGAGATGTTTCTCCTATTCTTTCTCTTTTTAAAAATTAAGCCCATGATCCATTTTGAGTTAGTTTTTATATAAGATGTGAGACTTGGTTGAGGGCTTTTTTGGGGAGGGTGGGATTGTTTTGGTTTTTGCTATAGATGTCCAGTTGCTCAGCACCATTTGTTTTAAAGGCTGTCTTCCCTCCATCAGATTGCTTTTATTGCTTTGGTTGGGCATATATGTGTGGGTCTGTTATGTCCCATTGATCTATTTGTTTATCCCTCCAGAAATACCACACAGTCTTGATTACTATAGCTATATTCTAAGTTTTGAAATTGGGTAAACTGATTCCTCCCACTTTATTCTTTTTCAAAATTTTTTTTTCACTTTTCTAGTTCCCTTGCCTTTTCAAATAAACTTTATAATAATCTTGTCTGTATCTACAAAGCATCTTGCTGGGATTTTGATAGGATCTTAATTGTGTTAAATATATATATATATACACACTAGTTTGAGAAAAGTTGACATCATTACTAGGTTGAGTCTTCCAATCTATGAAAATGGTATGGCCCTCCATTTATTTAACCTATCTTTAATTTCTTCCTGCAGCATTGTGTAGTTTTTAGCATATAACTATGGTAATGCTAGCGTTATAAAATTAATTGGGAGGTTCTTTTTTCTTTGCATTCTTACTAGATATTTGTCAATCTTACTGATTATTTCAAGGAACCTAGTTCTTTGTTTCATTAATTTTTTTCCCTATTTTTCTGGTTTAAGTTTCATTGATTTCTGCTTTTATTTATTTTTCTTCTGCTTTTTAATTTATTTTTTCCTTTTTTTCTATGTTCTTGGAGTAGGAGCTTAGATTAATTTGAGACTTTTCTTTGTCTCAGGTATGAATTTAATGCTATGAATTTCTCTGTCAGCACTGTGTTAACAGTTTCTAACAATTTTGATAATGTTGTATTTTCATTTAGTTCAGTATTTTTTTCAAAATTGCCCTGCCCCTTTTACCCGTGGATTATTAAGAAGTGTAGTTAGTTTCCAAGTGTTCAGCGATTTTTTTCTATTGCCTTTCTGTTGTTAATTTCTAGCTTGATTCCATTGGAGTTGGAGAATACACACTGTGTACTTTCAGGTTTTTAAAATTTTTTAATTGAGTTTATTGGGGTGACATTGGTTAATAAAATTATATAGGTTTCAAGTGTACAGTTCTATAATACATCATCTGTGTATTGTATTGTGTGTTCACCATCCAAAGTTAAGTCTCTTCTAGTCACCATTTATCCCCTCCTTTACCCTCTTCTACCTTCCCCTACCCCCCTTTCTTTCTTGCAATCACCACTGTTGTCTGTGTCTATGAGGTGGGTTTTTTTTGTTTTTGCTTAATCCTCAAACCTTTTTCACCCAGATTCCAAACCCCCCTCCCCTCTGACAGTTGTCCATCTGTTTTCTGTATCTATGAATAGGTTTCTATTTTGCTTGTGATTTCAGTTCTTTTAAACTTGGTGAGGTTTGTCTTATGATCAAGATATAAGTCTGTCTTGTCATATGTTCTTTGGGCACTTGGAAAGAATGTTTATTCTGCAGTTGTTGGGTGGAGTGTTCTTTAAGTGTCTATTATATCCTGATTGTTGATGATGTTGAGTTTTTCTATGTCCTTGCTGATTTTCTGTGTAGTCCTGTCAATTGTTGAGAAAGGAGTGTTGAAGTCTCTAACTAAAATTGTGGATTTGTCAGTTTCTCCTAACAGTTCTTGTCAGTTTTTGCTTTACAAATTTTGCACTTCTGTTGTTGGGTACATGCACATTTACGTTGGCTATGTCTCCTTGGTGGGTTGACCCTTTTATTATCATGTAATGTTCCTTTCTATCTCTAGTAATTTTCTGAAGTCTATTCATTTGGTTATTACTGTTGTTGCTTCTGCTTTTCTTTGATTAATGTTTGTATTTTTTCTTCTTTTAGTTTAGTTTTTCATCTTTTAGTTTCATCCTGCCTATATTATTATCTTTGAAGTGAGTTTCTTGACAGCATATAGTTGGGTTATGATTTTTAATCTACTCTGTTAGTCTCTATTTTAATTTGTGTAATAGGACATTTACATTTAATGTAATTATTTTAGGGCTTAGGCCTGCCATTTTATTTTTGTTTTCTGTTTTTCATTTATGTTTTATTTTTACTGTCTTCCTATAGGTTACTTGAACATTTTTTAGGAATTCTATTTTACCTTAAGTGTTTTTTTTTAATTTTCACCCAAAGATATGTTTTTATTGATTTTAGAATGAAGGGAAGGGAGAGAGAGAGGGAAACATTGATGTGGGAGAGAAACATCGATTGGTTACCTCCCGTACCCACTGCAACTGGGGATTGAACCCACAACCTAGGTATGTGCCCTGACCGGGAATCGAACCTGCCACCTTTTGATGTATGGGACAACACTCCAGCCAACTGAGCCACCCAGCCAGGGCTACAGTGGTTTAAGTGTATCTCTTGGTATATAGCCTTTGCAATAGTTACCTTAGGTATTATATATACATAACTAGTGTTGTCATTTTACCAGTTGAGGTAAAATATAGAAACCTTACGTCTAGTTACATCCCTTAATCCATCCCATATGTGATATAATTGTTTTAACTATTTTTTCTATATACTTGTAGAACCGCATCAGACAGTGTTGTAATTTTTGCTTCAACTGGCAAACATGATTCAGAATGCTCAAGAGAAAGTCAGTTGTATTTACCAATATTTTGTGTACCTTATTCTTTCTTCATTTCTGATATTTCAAGGTTCCTTCTTTTCTTATATCTTGTCTGTTTAGAGAACTTCTGTTAATCATTTTTTAGGGTAGATATTCTGGCAACAAATTCTCTCTGTTTCAGGTTTCTTAGGATATATTCCCAGAAGTGGAATCGCTGAATCAAAAGGTAGTTCCATTTTTTTATTTTTTGAGGAAACATCATACTGTTTTCCACAGTGGCTACACCAGTCTGCATTTTCACCAGCAGTGCACAAGGATTCCCTTTTTTCCACATCCTTGCCAGCACTTGTGTATTGATTTATTTATTTTTAGTCGGTTTTATTTTTTTTCTCCTCAACCTTCAGTTTAGATCTGTTCTGGTGCTATGATTTCAAGTTCATTTATTTTCTCTGGTACCTGATCTGCTGTTACTCTCATGGAGTAGATTTTTCATTTTAGCAATTGCATTTTTTATCACTAGAGGCTCCATTTGGTAGTATTGTTGCTTCCATTTGTGTCATTATGTTCAAATCCTTGAACATACATGTAATTTTATGAAAGTGTTTCAGATCTCTTAATTTTACCATCTGACATTACTAGATATGTTCCTATGGACTGATTTTCCTCCTGTAATGGGTCACAGTTTTCTGCTGCCTTACATTTTTTACTGGATGACAGACATTGTGAATGTTGCTGAGTATTGTTTTCTCTAAAGAGTGCCTTGTTTTTTTGTCAGGCAGTTAAATCTTTTGCAGATAAGGTTGACTTTTTAAAAGTTGAGTCTCTAGTAGCCTTTTCTTTAAGGCTATTTTAGGCTTACTACAAAAGCATGACTATCTTATACTGATGGCTTCAAGTATTCATTGAGGTCTCTACTCTGGCTGCATGCGTCTGAACACCTCCCAGCTTATTGTGAGCTCTGGAACTTGTTCATCTTTTAAGTCCCTGACAGTTGTTCTTTGCTTGCCCTTGTGGAGTTTCATGTGACTCATGTAGATTAATATTCAGACAGAAGTCTCAAGAGTACTCCCTATACTGATTTCTGGACTTCTTTCTCTTCTTCCTCCTTTCCAGTATTCTGTCTTGCAAATTCCAACTTCTTCACACTCTGAAAACCAGTCTTGATCTTTTCAATTCAGTGAGATGGCTATGCTTGCTTGGGTTTGTACATAGTGTGCCAAATTCTCAAATTTGCTTCCAGGCAAAAAGCCAGAAAGATAGTAGAGCTCACCTTATTCATTTTCTTTTTCTCACATATTACAGTCATGCACATCATGTACAAGGTACATTAAGTCATGTACTGCTTGTTTTCCCAGTATCTGGAACATGTATTTTTTCCCTAGTTTTCTAGTTGTTTAAGGCAGGAGGCAAATTCTGTACCAGTTACTCCTATTTAATTTATTTAGATCCTATTTCATTTAACAATAGATTTAAGATGGCCTATTTTGAGCTGTGAACTACTATTTCAGTAGTTTCCTTTAAAAATTAATAGTCTTGTCCAGCCCAGTGGTTCAGTTGGTTGGAGCATCGTCTCATGCACCAAAAAGGTTTGGGGTCAATTCCCAGTCAGGGTACATACCTAGTTTGTGGGTTCGATCCCTGTTTGGGATGTGTACAGGAGGCAACTGATCTATGTTTATCTCACATCAATGTTTCTCTCCCTCTCTCTCCCTTCCTCTCTAAAATCAGTAAACATATCCTGGGGTGAAATATTGAACAATGTATATAAGCCTCAGACTTTGTATCTTACTACTGTTAACAATTTGGTACGTTCTAGTCATTTTTCTATGTGCATATATAACCTCACACTCATAAAATTATAATCCTCTTTGTTCATTCAATTTCCAATTTTTGTTTTCCTTTTAGAAAATAAAGGTTAGAGTAACTTCTCATGTTACCACATTTTCTTTAAAAGTATATTTGTCTGTTTGTGTGTTGTAATAGCAGTTTAGGATTTCATCACAGGATTTACAATCATTTATTCAAACAATGTGGGGTTGATTTTAAACATTTATTGTTTCTAAAGTAAGATTTTTGCTCAGTAAAGACTGTACTCCTAAATTCATCTTTTGTACTTTTCTTGGATATTTTGTCCTTGTTTACTCTCATTTCCTCTTCCTTGTGTCGAAATTTTGAACTCAATTCGGTTTAGCTGTGCTTTCCTTAATTGAATCATCTAGGCTTGGAAATCTGTTTATTAGAATCTCATAGGGAGCTTGTTAAAAATAAAAACTGTTAGACTTGAATAAGACTGAGTGCCTGTGAATCTTACTCAGATAGCTCACTGTTTGAGAACCTCTATTCAAAACCTAATCCCTGGTACTCATTCCCTAAAGACCTGAATGTTGATTGGTTCAGGAGAACATACAAGGAACTCATTGGCCCTCAGCCAGAGCCTCTGCTTTTATGTGTGTTGTTTTTAGGGACATCTACCAGAGATACAGTTTCAAAGAAGTTTTATGCTAAAATCAAATGTGTTTACCACAGATATAGCTTATCAGAGCTCTGCTTCTAATGTGTGATGGGTTTATCTCTTTAAATACAGAGAAGCCTCAGCAAACTGCATGAGATAAGCGTTATAGCTTGTTAAAACTTACATAAAAATTTTATGGTTGTGTGAATATGATAGTTCTTAAATAATGTACCCTAAGTTATAATTTTTACCATATGTTTATTTGGTTATTTTGAGTATACTGGACAATTTTTCTTTCTTTTTTTTGGTAGATCAAATAATCATTTTATTATTGGTTTAGCTGAAATGAGAATAAGGCTGAGAATATTACTGACTAAACTGAAATGGAACATAAAGCTGGGAAATGGAGCTACTAATAATTTGCCCCTGAATTAAACTTATACATCTAGGCATGAAGGTACAGAAAGGAATTTTAGCCAAAGAGGAGGAAAAATTTCCTTCCCTTTGCCTCATCCAGTATAAGTAGATTCTTTTCATGAGGCAGTAAGGGAAACTTCAGAATTCAGAACACTGAGAGATAGCCATCAAGTAGTGGGCTTTACAACAAATTTTCATTTGCTACTCAAGATATCATTGAATAATAATCATCTGTTACCCAAATTCATTTTTCAGTTTCTGCTTGTACAGTACTTTTCTTCTTTGACTGTTTCAAAAGTCCCTGCAGAATTAGAGACCTTTCTCTGTTTCCCCCTCCTTCTCATTCTCCTTTCCCAACTATCCTGGGAAAGAACACAGTTTATTTATACTTAAATTTCTTGTCCACAACCTAATATGTTCTTTTCTACTCACCCAGTGTTGAGTACCTTCTTTATTTTTATTTTTTAATTAAATTTATTGGGGTGACATTGGTTAATAAGATCATATAGGTTTCAAGTGTACATTTCTATGATACATGATCTGTATATTGCGTGTGTGCCCACCACCCATGGACAAGTTTTTAATGTTATTTGAATCCAATTTTTAAAAATCTTTGAATAGAAGTGAAAAAATGATAGTTTGCTACCTTTACATGATAGTTCTTCCAATCCATGAGTATGGAATATCTCTTACTTATTTAAATCTTCTTTACATTAATAAAGTTTTATAATTTTCAGTGTATGAGTCATTTCCCTCCCCCCCCCCCAAAATATCTTAGAGCTTTTGTATGTTAATGTGAATGGAATTTTATTTTTAATTTCATTTTCAGATTGTTTGTTGTTTGTAGAATTACAATTACTTTTTGTATATTTCTCTTGTGTCCTCCATCCTTACTGAACTTGTTAATTCTAATAGTTTTTTTGTTGATTCCTTAGGGTTTTCTATATATAGGATCATGTCATTTGCAAATAAAGTCAGTTTTACTTCTGCCTTTCCAATCTGAGTGCCATATATTTTTCTTTCCTGATTGCACTGGCTAGAAATTCCGGTACAGTTTTTGAATAAGAGTGACTACATTGTACATTCTTTCCTTGTTTTTTTATCTTAAGGAGAAAGCATGCAATCTTTCATCAGTAAGTATGGTATTAGATGTTAAGTTTTTTTGTAGTTGTCATTAATCAGGTTGAGCAATTTTCTTTATTTTCCAGATTGTTGAGAATTTATATCATGAATGGGTGTTGTATTTTCTCACAAGCTCTTTCTTTGCCTATTGAGATACTTGGCAGTTCTTACTGAGATTCAAGGCAGTTCTTAAATAGATGTTTCATTTGGCACAAAGAAAGTTTTTATATTTTGTTTTGTTCTTTTAAACATAGGTGGTGATTTTAGGGTCAACTGTGTGTTGCATATTATATAGCCTTAAATGAAAACTATACAAGATGATTTATTGTCATTAATTCAACAAATATTTGTGAAGTGCCTGCAGTATGTTTCTAACCAGTATACTAGATTCCGATGAACACCAAAGATTTAGAATTACTAGGTTAGAGTTTCAAACTCATGGTAACAAAGTTTTGTTTCTTCCATGAATTTAATTTTTTAAAACACTTAAAATATATTAGTATATAGCTATAAAACCTAAGTAATAATGAGCCCAGTTTCACCTTCACCTAAAACAGTAGCTTTTCTTTTTGTTACCTTGAGCAGTATTATTAGCAGGGCTCTTTTTACACATTTTTTTTTTCTTGTGTTCAGATTGGGGTTGTTGAGATGGTGTTAGATTTCTTTGTAGAGTTGCTTTAAAAGTAATAGCCAAATACACAAAGCAAATTGTTTGCACTAATTTGTTGGTGCTCCTATAATTTCATTATCACAGTCTTCATTTGGCCATGTACATTGAAGTTGCATGGTACTGTTTGCAGCATGCAGATTTGCCCCATTATTTGAAATTGTATGTAATGTAGTCAGAGTTTTTCTTATATTTGGCTGTCTTCAACTGTGAAAGCAGCTGAAATTTGTGATTAGTTGAAATCAGTCAAGGTAGTGCAGTTTGGTCAAGAGTGAATATAGTATTTGATTTTACATTAGTTTTAATTTTCATTTTTCAATATTTTATTTGACAGAGTAGCATTTTAGTATTCTTAATTACAGCAAAATGTTATTTATCTAGTTTTATTGCTAAATCAACTTTTTAACCCTACTTATAACAGAAATTGTCCACATTACCTTTGCCAGAAAAATCGGTAGCAAATTCATAGGTATATGATACTCCTGTTAGAAAGCAAAGAAGCAAAACCCCAGCATTCTTCCTTCATGCTATATAAGGAAAATAGTGTTTCTCTAACCCCATAAACCATTTGAAGAGCGCCACATGGCCCTCTTACAGCATTGTGATCTAACTACATTTTTTTGACTGTAAGAATTAGTATGAACTTCTGTGGGAAATAGTTTCTGATGATGAAATTTTGAATGATTATTCATAAATTCTTCATGTGTGAACCATTACCATGGAAACTCAGATGATACAGCAATATAATCTATAATTCATTTACTTAGCATTGAGATGATTAAATAAATTGCTATATATATAAAGCAGTTGGAAGAGTCCTGGCTAATAGTGTCGTATCTTAGCAGATATTACTGTTGTTTTATTGTTGTATTTTGGCAGATGTGACAATTAAATTCAGATATTCTGTAAGATTTAAGTTCTGGTCTTTAGATGTAAGATCTCTTTGTAGGAATTATAATTGTTTATATATTTTAAAAAGAGGCCAGTATTGTCCTTAGTATATAACTAAACTAATTATTGATAGGTTGATCCATCTTAATATTTTCAAGGTGAGTGGGATGAGGGACAGGAGCATGACAAAAACATCTAAGGGTCTGAAAAAAATGCACAGCCATGCTTATTTAAGGGCTGCTGGTCTATAAGTTTAGCTGCTTCTGTGGACTTAATAAGAAAAATTTGTTAGCTCACCCTAGTTGTATGATACTAACTTAATAACTCAGCATTTTTTAGTAACTGGAGTTTATATTTCCATATTGAAAGTTTTCATGACTAAATCTAATTTTTTCCACAATATTGAACTCTGGTCTCTTGTTAATATAGTAGATACAAGAGCTTAGTTGAATATTCCTCTATGTTCACCCCTTTTTATAATATTTTAAGTGAAAGCGAAGTCTTTCATGGAACTGTAATAGGTAATATGGATAGTATTTTATTACCATATATTTACTTATACGTTCAGATTTATAACATTTGCTTATTATAAATGTAAACAGTAAGGCAGTTTTGAATAATGCAAACATTTCAATATTATTAGATTTAGCATTCATTTTTTTCTAATTTTGTTGTATAGTACTGAGAAAACCCCAGCTTAAATAAGAAATTGATAAACTTAAAGCTTGCCTTATAGTCTTAAATTGTCATTCTAGCAGCTAGAGAGAGTAGTAAGAACTTTGAATTTCAAAGTTGACTTATTAAATAACCATTACTTGCAGTCACGAATTGTTGAAATGGACTTTGGAGTTAGACATGATTCTCTTTGCGCCTAGCTATGATACCTTGTATAAATTATTTAACTTGTTCAAGCCTTGGGTTCCTCATTTACCATGTGGACATTATAATACTTTTTACTTCACGAGTATTTGGATTAAATAAGCTAAGTACCTGTGTTAAAAAGGATGATTTTCAACAAAGGAAAGTCATCACTCTTAGGCAAGTATAAAATGAACATGTCACAAATTTTATTCCAAATGCTTATTAATGTGGGAATAAGTTAGATGTTAAACCAGCCCGGAGTGCATTTCTGTATCTAGGTTTTTATAGGCAATGTTAAGATAGGATTGCTGAGTTAGATAAGAAACTCGTTAATGTCTAACATGACCAAGAACTTAATCTGTGTGGTTACCTTTTCAATATACAAGTTAACATATAACTTCACTAAACCTGAGATTTTTAATCAAAAGCAAATAGTGAGTTAAGTACATTTCCCTAAATCAGGATTTCTTAACCTTGGCACTATTGATATTTGGGACTAGATAATTCTTTGTTCTATGTGAGGTGCTGTCCTGTGCGTTGTAGGACTTTTGGTAGCATTCTGAGCTTCTACCCATTCAATGCCAGTAGACTCTCCCTCCCCTAGTTGTGGCAACAATAAAGTCTCCAGACATTGTCAGATGTTCCCTGCCAGGCAAAATTATTCCTGGTTGAGAACCATCGTCCTAGACAATCTTATGTGGCCTTTGTCCCCATATAACAATGATTTTCAACCACTGTGCCACAAGAATTTTTAAAACATGCAATACCTAACTATTTAATCAGGGAACTGACCTCTTTTCCCTTAGATTGTCAAATAAAAAAATGATAACAGCCAACACAACAATAGCCATCTGATGTTAATTAATCAAAATTATACCTATTTTTTGGGTCAGATCAGCAAAAAATATAATTTATTTTTTGGTGTGCTGCAGAATCTTAGCAATTAGTTTGTGTGCCTTATGAAATGAAAATGGTTGAAAATCGCTGCCATATAACATTGAAAGAATATGTCACCTCTTTTCCTTCTCTTTTCTAGGTTTCTGATGATATTTTTTACACATGTAAAGCACTTTGCACAATGCCTGACAAATAGTAGAAAATTATTGAACAATAAATGCTCTTAATAACTGATGGTATTATTTGTTACTACTAATTTCATGTTTCCTAATTTGAAAGTCATTATTTGATAGGATGTACTTCTAATATTGATTTCTTTAAAAATGTCCTTAAAAAGCAAACAAACAAAAATTCCAAGAGACTTCAGTGATTATCTATCAGATTTACTCAGTTTCAAAACAGTCAAAATTAGGTTTTGCATGTTAGGACTCAAATTCACATTTCTCACATTCTCTCTTCAATTTTAAGAATGGTAAATTTTGACACAAAGTATATAGATTGAATTCATTTATTTTATTTAAAAAAATCAGACAAGAACCACTTATAAGCTTTAATCATTTTAAAAAATCATAACATACTATTATTATAATTGAATATATTACATGTTCACATTTATTATGCAACCAACTCTTTAAGCCAAACCATATTAAGAGCATAGGCTGAGTAGATGTGTTGAACTTTGCTTGGCATTTTATTTAGTGATTCACATGCTAAAATAATGTGCTTATATAATTTTAGGTTAACAGATGTGCACAGGACTGAAATTTTGTGAAGGCCCAGTTCAGAACTACAAATATATGACCAATGAGACAAATTCCACATGTGTACAAAAATTGGAGAAGTTGTGTTTTTAGATCTACCAGGTTTAAATTTAGTTGATAGTATAAATAAGTAAATTGTATAAGTACCAGTATTAAAACTTGTTTTACATTGTGCTTGTGGATTTTTTAAATTAAAATTTCTAAAATCAGTGAAAATGGAAGGTTTAGAATGAGAAAACATTGGGGCCTCTGAAGCATTGCAGTGAAATATCATGAGAACTATAGCTTGACAAATATAGTTATGATTTAGTAAATGTGTCTTTTAAATAAATAGTCTTCTAAGGAGACCATTTTACTTTATTTGCCCTAGTTACATTTGATACTTGACCTTTCATTTAAGTTTCACAGAGTTTATGTGATTTGTAACTGTTTACCTGTCAGGGTAATTAGACTAGAGAGCCAGCCATTTTCTGTACTGTTTTAGAAATTTAACCTAGTTTTATCTCCTTTCCTCCCCTTCCTTTATAAAATTGCTTAAGTAGGAATGGGACAGAATAGAGATAGTTTGGGAAGTTAGAATTAAAAGTATCCTTGGGTAGATTTGGAATTACAGTAGTGATTGGTGATAGGAAGTTCTTATCTTTTGGCTCACTGTCTCTGGGGTATTACAAAGTGTACCTTTTCATAAAAAGCTTTATTTACTAAGTTAGAGAAGTAAGGTCTTTGAGTACAAGTATATAATTTGATAATTTTAGTTTTGTGAAATTTAACGGTCTTTATTAGCAGTTATCCTGGTAATTTCCTAACAGCAGTACATATCTAGTAGTTAGAAAGCCCCAAATATAGTGGAAGAAAGAAAAGATAAGGAATAAGTTTTTCTTTCACTGTTACCCAGGCTTTTGCTGTTATTGGTTAATACAGCTTTCAAGTTTAAATAAATATTACCCATTTTAATTATAGCAAAGGTATGACATAAAATGTAACATTTATGTGCAAAATTTTAAATATAAAATACTCTAAGAATGACATTTTCACAGTATTTTACTTGTTGCTTTGGATGTACTTAGGTAATGATACTTTTCTACTAATAGGTTGATTTAAAAAGCCAAGCATAGAAAATAATCTTTGGAAGAACAGATAAATAAATATCAGTGAATTAAATTGCTTGACTTAACTGACTTTAAACTTTCTACGTATTATGGATATACGTCAAAATTGGTTCAGTAACATTCCCCAAATTTTAAGTTCTTTTGATGTATTAAAAAATATTTTACTTCACTGAACTTTTTTACTGTGCTAGTGTAATTCTGTTATTATTCTTTTTATTTTGTCAGATAATTGTTTTTTTTCTTTGTTCCTTGAATGGTTCAAAGAGAGGAATCAGACCACAAAATATAAGTGATTAAGGCACTCTTTTTTACCTTTAAACTGCATTGTAAATTAGCCTAGAATGCTTACTGTTGTTATAAGAAGGCAGCATGTATGATAAGCTTGGGCTCATCTCTAATCGCACTAGGTAATAAGTCCCTTACTGCAACATTTGCCCCTCTCTGAAGGCAGCCAGCAAATATTTGAGCATAATGACTCTTCTCTTGTTGCATCTCAGGGAGGAGATAGCAATGCTTACACTGTAGCAGGTGGAGCTCCTATGATGAATCCAATATTGGATTAAATTTTAAGGATATTAGCAAGGTTTGGGGCTCTCACAAAGTAGTGCTGAATGAGAACTTTCATTCTGGGAATTAGATTATAATTTTATTGAAACAGTTTTATTGTATAGGAAAAAGAAACAGCATCTTAATTTCATTCATAATACGCTGACCTGATCTCTGCTGTGGGGTTGGAAACAGCCGAAGCATGCAGCATTTTAATATAAATCTTTTTAAAAGAGTGCTTTGGATCTACATTAATGTTCAAGACAGTCAGCAAGCAGCATTTACCAAGGCATTTTTCCAGAATTCTGGTCTTGGATTGATTGAAGTGTTCAGTGACAAAAAAAAAGTCTCCTAGCATCAAACATTTGGATTGCTTTTCTCCCATGTTATGCCACTGTAAAGTAGCACACACCAACAGCACAATGTCCTTAGTGTTTGGATGTAAGATGGGTTAGAATAATACTAAAAAAGCTTAGCTTTAAGATCAAATAGTATTTCAGCAAAGAATAATTATGATTCAAATTAGATTGTTTGATTGACTTTAATTCATGGCATATAATTCCTTGTCCTTTGTATGTATGACACAAGTAAAATATTTGTGTCCAGTGAAATTGTAATGAAAAAGGATCTGATTTTTATGAAAGCTACATGTAGAATGCCATTCTCCATTAATGAAGATTAATTATTAACTTAGTTTTTATGTTTTGCTACTGTGGAAAATTAAGTATACAGGAAACAACATTGATATGCAGGACTGGATATGCCACTGATATGGAAAAATTATTTCATGGGGTTTGTGATTTTCGTACTAAATCAAGAGTTGGTATTTAGATTGTGTAGTGTGCGTGTGGAAGGGTGGGGGACTTTTAAAAACAACAACAAAAGAAACATGACCCTACCCATTCCCTATAAGTGAAACAATGACGGTGTTAAGGTAGTGTTGTGATCTCTAAAATAAATGTAAAGTTTGCCTAAAAGATAAATGGTTTTTCAATATAAAATATTAAGTGACATGAAAAAGTGATGTGTTTTTATCTGATTTCTGCAATCAGAAGCAACATATGGTTTAAAACCAAGTTGAAAACAGAAGAGCTTCCTAATAAATAGAGTATTTGGGAGAATAATTACTTATTCTGAAGTATTGTTTTGAATGAAAGCTTTTTTTTAGTTTTTGTAGGACTGAAACTTCCTAATTGATGATGTAGAGAGGTCCCCAAATTCCAGGTTGACTAAAAAAAATTATACTGAAACAGTTTTTTGGTTTTTTAACCCTTCATTAAAGAATATATTGCTTTTCTGGTCACCTAAGTTTCTCATCACCCCCACTTTAAACTCCTTGCAGTTCCAGAGAATTCTTATTTTCCTAGTGATATTTATGAAATATTCTGCAATATAACATGGAAATGGTTGTGCAAGAAAAAAAATTGCTACTTGTAGAAACAGCTTTTTTTATGAGTTTGTTTTAGCATTTGTATTGGTCATTAAAACTGAGCTGGTATAAAATTCATATGCATGGTTTTTAATAGCTCAAGTTACAGTTTTGTTTTCCAAGTGTTAAGCCTGCTTTTTTCATGTAGTGTGCACAACAGTATATTTTAGAAAAAGCATTTAAAATTTTTAAAATAATATTTTTATAAAGTTAACCATACTAAAATTTTCCTTTTATACTTAGGCAAATTAAACACCTTATGAAGTATTATAAGAATGCTGTTCTGTTCTTAAGAAAGTAGCATGCCATAGCTCACAATTAGTCTAACAATCTGTGAGTTTTTAATCTCTGTCTCCCCCAATCCCTTAAACCACTTAAACCACTTTAGGTCCTGTGGTATTCATCACAAACTACCACTTGAGGTTCTTGGTTGCCCCCTGGTGGGAAAATTGAGAAAATGTTTTATTGAAAATGTCTTGCTGTAGTCATACTTTGTAATTAAAGATAGTTAAAAGGGCATCTAGGTTATTATACTTATCTACTTAGGAAATCATTAGGTAATTTAATTTGGGTAGTAAAAGAATTTTTTTCTTTACTTAAACTTATGTGGATAGAATTTTTAAATGCCTTTTCCCAAACTTTGAATTTTACTGCAGGTAGCATTGACAAAAGACTATACAGAAATAGAGCTTCTAAGACTACATGTGTCCTAGTTGCATTTTCCATTAATGTATTTTTATATATTCAAAATTTATCATTTAAAGCTTTGTTTTTAGTACAACTAAATTTTAAATAAAAAATTTTAAATCAAAGCAGGGCACTTTTGGGAGGGCAGGGAAAATATTAACAAAAGGGAAATTACCCCACAACTTTTGGTTAACACATATTAGAAATAGCTTTAAACAATATGGGTAAACATCTTTCTAGTGCATAAACATAATATCAGTAAATATAATACATGTGCAGGAGATTTGTTTTCTAATACCACTAGTACTTTTCATATCAATTATTGCTTGCCTCCTTAGTTTATAGATAATAGCAATTTTTAAACTCCAAATCATAGTTAAAAATAAATTTAGTATTTTTATTTATGGCTGGGAACTTTTGAAAAGTGATAAAAGGTACCACCATGTTTGTTGGAAATGAAATATCTTATGAGACATCCACCCAGGACAGTTACATTAATACATATATTATCATGAGGAAGCAATCATTTGTTTACTCTGTAATCTTAAGGCCTTTGTGTGTGTGTGCTCTCATGTGGGCATGTGCCTGTGGGTGTGTGGGTGCCTGTGGGTGTGTGTGGGTAGGTAGGTAGGTGGAACAATACCACCAAAACGTGAGTTAATTTCTAGTATCAGCCTCCAAAAAGAGGCTTGCTTAGAACTCAGAGAAAAGATTCTTAAAAATGTGGAGACAATGCAGAGAGTACTCAGATTCTTAATCTAGAGATTTGCAAGCTGTCTGTGATGCAGTTCCTTGGGGATAGATGTTAAAATGGACAAACTTATAGTGCCTCTAAGAGAGTAACAACTCTTTGGGTTAGAATTAGCCATTTCAAAATAGATGCAGTAAGACCAGAGCCAAAGATTACCTAGAAGGAAATTAGCTGTGTTAAGGTCAGAAACTTGTATTTCATAAAGGAAGCTACATTTTTGTTGTTGTTCTTCCATAATGTACTTTTAAGAGTAAAAGCTCTCACAAGCTCTTGCTTTTGGTAATGATTCCTAAGGGAAACAGTCATAAAGCTTTTTGTAATAGAGCATTAAAGTGTATTTGGTTTCAGCAGTTATTAAAGTTAGATAATCCCAGACAGATGACAACACACCCAGTAAAAGGTCAGGAAGGTTTTTATGAGTGTATTCTCCCCACAGGGAGACAATCTAAGGTCCTAAAACCTTGATGCAGTTCCCTTTCCAGCTCTGACTTTTGGCCTTGGATACAAGTAGCTTCAGGAACAAATGTAGTGTGTTTTGGGGTACCAAAAAGGCATTCTATAACATCAATTTTTCTTGAATATACTTTTAAATAAGAAAAGGCAACCTTAAAACCTTGTTTTCATATTGAATCTTGTGATACATCATTTGAGTAGATTAATGGATAATTTGTATAAGTGTAATTGTATGTGTGAAATTTGTATAAGATTTTCAAGAAATACTGTATGTGTAGTTATGACTCCTTGTTATGTCTCCTCATATCCTTAATGATTTTTTGCCTATTACAAGACATTTAGTGGAAAAGTTTGAGAAAACATTGCCTTACAGTTACATAATTGCCCTCCCCTTCTTACCAGCACACCGCCCCTGTCCCAGGGTGGGGGAAGTCTTAACAGGTTAGATTTAAACAGTATGGCCCATTTACTTTACTTAGTTCATTGATGCTTAAGATCGTGTTTGCAAATAATTAAATACTAAACTAATAATGGCTTTAAACAAGTGGGCTTTTATTTTTCTAATCAGTGGGGTTTATGCGGCTGCTGATGTCGCTGCTTTTCTCTTTCCCTATGCCTCATTTTGGAAGATGACTGTTGGAGCTCCAGTCCTCAAAACAGGAAGAGGAGGTGGGAAGGGGAACAGGTGTGGTTTATGCAGCTAGAAAGCATCTGCTTGTATTTCATTCATTAGAACTGTGTCACATGGACTCTCATAGCAGTAAGGGAGAGTAGGAAAGGTAGTATTTAGCTTTTATAGCCTCTATATTAGAGAAAAGGAAGCTAAACAGATTGTAGCATTGGGTGGAGCAATACGTACAGTGTCTAACTTAGTGCATAAGTGCAGTATTTTTTTTCTTTTCTGACATTTAGTTAATTTCAGAGATGGTAATAGAGAATGCTAATCAAATGGTGTATCTGTTTAGCTGAAATAAAGCAGTAAAGTCCACTTTAGGCTCTTTGCACTTCTTGGACTTCTTTACTCCAACCTTCAGAAGCAAAAGTAAACATTGCAAAAAGTTACCTTTGGATTAGTTCTGTACACATGAAGTATAAGGAGCATGTCCCTGTAGCCTTAGGTTAAGGTGTATAGTATCTAAGGCTTTCTTTAAACCAGTTTACTAAGCATTAGTAGGTGAATTAAAATATTTTTATTTAAGAATACAGTTTCCAAAGAGATTTCAAATTGAAAAATACACTGTAATGAATAATGATCAGCAGCAGATTGCATTCTAATTGGATTAGAGTAATTTTTAACAATAATTAAAGTTAATGTCTCCTTATGTAAGACAAGCACAAGCATTCTCTAATATCGTCGTCCTTGTAAAATTAAATGTACTTTCTCTCGGTTGTGTTGCCAGACTTTGACATTGAACCGATATCTTTAGTGTACTGTTCTATTTTGGAATCCTTTTTTATTGACTGCATGGTTCCTCCAAAGGAGAAAAGTATTCTTCAGTGACTGGGACTGCAGCTAACTCCCCAGCCTTTCAGCATGCTCTATTACACTCCTTCCTGAAAGTGAATTGAATTAAAGTAAATAACACTTTCATGTATTGGCAAATAGTTTCTAATAGCACTTTGCTGATAGCAGTGGGCCCCTAATAAGTCTGCAGCGAGAAATAGTTGCTTGTTTATTGTTCTCTCATATCCATTTAGAACTGTATACTGTGATATATTAATAATTAGCCTTTTAATTTATTTGATAATCTATTGTTTTGGAATGTAGTTTTTTTAATGTCCTTTAAGAATGTATTTATGAAGTTTTCTTTTTCACAAATGAGTTACAAATGGAAAATTTGACAGTAAGTTTTGAAAGAATATTTCACTTTAAAACAAATACTTGTTTGAATATATAACACTGATACAGTGGCATTATTTCAGAAGTTACAACAGTATATATGTCTTTCTAATTTATACAAAGAAAATCATAGCTATTCACTGATTGACTCATTCATCTATCCATGAATTCACTTACCATTCATTCAGTAATTATTTATTGAGCATCTGTGCATTGGGGATATATCAGTGAACAAAGGAAATCCTGCTCTCATGGAGTTTATATTCTGATCATATTTCCTATTGTAACTTTTCTCCTTTATAGCTATAAATTTAGAAATTCTGTCAGTGAGAATATTGGAATAAAAACTTGGAGTAGAATTTATTAGCAATTGCTTTTTAAGCTCTGTATTAATTTGCTAGGGCCGCCATAACAAAGTACCACAGACCGACTTAAACAATGAAATTTTATTTTCTCACTAGTCTAGAAGCTGTAAGCCCAAGATGAAGGTGCTGGCAGAGTTGATTTTCTCTCAGGTCTTTCTCCTTCATTTTCAAATGGCCATCCTCTTGCTCCCTCTTTTCATGCTATTTCATACTCCTTCCACTAGCACCCCTTGATGTGTATCTTCGTGTATCTTCTTCATGTAAGCATAATCATCAGATTGGATTATCATACTGTAATGGCCTCATTTTAACTTAATCACATCTTTAACGGTTCTGTCTTTAAACACAGTACTGTTACATACTAGAGGTGTGCTGGGACTTAGGGCTTTAACATACGGATTTTGGGAAACACAGTTCAGCTGCAAACAAGGTCCCTATTAATTAAGGAAGAATTAGGACTGCAAAATTCTATGAACACATGAGGGAAGTTTTGAATGTAAAACTTTTGTGATATATCACATTCTTGGAAAACATTTTATTATGAAGTTTACCGAGTATTCATAAACTTGGTTTGAACATATTCTATCAGTGTAGATTACTAAATGAAAAAGTAAGGGTGCTCTGATTTAAGAACATTCATTTTAAAGGTTACTTAAAATTTCAGATTAAGAAAGGTACCCTCTGCTTCACTATTTGACCACCCCTTGTCTATTTGCTACTACCAAAGAAGAAGATATATCTTGAACATGTATTTGGGAATGGAAGTTAAGGAAGAAGACAGAGAATGTTTTGGTAATCTGAATTTTAATTTTGAACAGTATTATGTATACATATGCTTGTGTGTATATGTGTGTGTTTGATGGCTGCCTATGTTTGAACTAATACAGGCCTCAGGTACATTGTGTTCAGTGGACTTTTTAATGGGTTGGCTTTTGAAACCCAGTCATAATTTATATTGTTATTTCACGTTGTTTCAAAAAAATATCAAAAATATTGATTTTTGGACAAAATACAACCTGTTCATCAATTATCAGTTGGGAACTATCTCTATAAAAGCACATTATGCAGCAGCAGAAATTGTAGTTCCTGATTAATTTTTAGTTCTACAGAAGTAGAAAATAGTGATAACTTATATTTGACAGTATGTTTTGAAGAGTGAAGCAAATTGGCTACAGTTTTTCTGGACTTAAGGCCCAGGAGTGGGCTTGTTTCAACAGTACAGCTGTGTTTTTTAAAAATAACTAATGTATTTTAAGCTACCTTTGGCATTTTCTGGAGTTAAAATACATGTAAAAGAAATCTTACCTAGAATTTCATAGCCGTTAAGAGGTATGAAACACAGACTGCTGTGGCAGAATTTTTTAAAAAGGATCCTCAGTTTGGTTTTAGAGGAGAAAAAGCAATGCAAGTTGGACAAATTTTACAAATTTGAAACATAAAGTTAAGTTCCTTTATGGGGTTTTTCTTCATTATTTTTGTAAAGGTTATATACCTTCTATATTGACTGCTTTCTTCATTTCTCTTAGCTAACAATCACTTAACCCTTAGTGTACCTGGAAAATTATTCATCACCCTTTGTCACTCTTCTATATTTTATTGCCATTCTTTTTTATTTTTGAATATTGTAAGTCCTTTTATAAATAATTTGCAAAGGAATGAAGGAATAATGAAAATTTTTCATTAGAAATTTTAATTAGAATCTAAAATAGCAAACTCACCCATTTTTAAAAATCAGTTTTATTGAGATTATAAGTGACATACAATAAACTATACCTATTAAAAGGTTACAATTTTGCAAGTTTTGACATATGTACGTATACACCTGTGAAACCATCACCACAGTGAAGATAGTGAACATACCCATTATTCCCATAAGTTTCCTCAAGGTTTTTTTCAATCCCTCCCATCTTTCCCTCCCTCCTCTTCTCCCAGACTACTGATTTGATTGTATCATATAGATTAGTTTGAATTTTTCAGAGTTTTATATAAATAAAATAATAAAGTATGTTCTATTTTTTAGCCTGACTTCTCTCAGATTAATTATTTTGAGATTTATTCACATCATTGCCTGTATTAGGAGTTCATTTCTTTCAGTTGCTGAATAGTATTCCATTATATGTATATAACACATTTGGGTTTTTTTGGGTATTTATACCCAAAATATGCAGTGTCCTTTGATTGTAACTAACCATTCATCAGCTAACATACATGAACATGCAATATATATCCATTTGGTACATACTGATTCCAGATGTCAAATAGGTTTTGGTCTTCACTTGACATCAAAGCACAGTACTTTTATGAATGTAAAAGTACTTATGATTTTTTTAGTAGAGAGGATGACATTCATTTATCTTTGATCTTTAATTGCAAAGCATTTCATTTTTAGATTTATTAACACCAGTTAAAATGATCAACCTAGTGAGTTTTTTTATTTTTGCATTATCTGTTTCCTTCCATTCACCCTCTGTATATACCTGCCTTCAACAATTATCTGCTTACGAACTGCACAAAACAAATCATGGTGTATAAATATAAAAAATAAGAGGATACTGTCACACTTACTTTCAGGATACAAGGATGGTCCAAGTTCTTGTCACAAAATCTTTTATGATAAAATTCTGGACTGAGTGGATGGAAATTTGATATTTCCTTTTTGTCCTTAGTTTTTCACTCATCTTATTTTTGTTGTTGTTAATCCTCACTCGAGGATATTTTTTCCATTGATTTTTTTTTTTTTAAGAGATTGTGGAAGGGAGGGAAGGATGGGGGGCCAGGGGAGAGAAAGAGAGAAACATTGATGTGAGAGATACACTTCAACTTTTTGCCTCCCACACGTTCCCCAACCGGGGCCAGAGATGGAACCTGCAACCCAGGTACATTCCCCTGACTGGGATTTGAACCTGTGACCCTTTGGTGCACGGGCCAACACTCTAACCACTGAGCAACACTGGCCAGGGCATCACTCACCTTATTCTTGAATTTCAGAAAATTCATTTAGAATATTTTCATTTGAAGACTTATGGACTCAGATTTCACTTACACAATCAAATTAACCATCATTATTAATCTACAGTGCTGCTCTCTTTATTTTCATTCATTTTTGGCAGTTTTTTTGTCTTTCCCGTTATTGGTTGTATACAGAAAAGAGTTAACGTAACCTGAATTGCTACCTACCCTTGAAAAGGCCTGCTTGCAGGTTTGATCCTTGGCTGGTGTCTGGGGACTTAGGTTTCAAGATGATCCCCACCACTAATTGCTAAGAGTGGTTCGCTGTGCCTAAACTGTTTGTGCAAACAATATGGTTTATGCTGAACACTACCTTCTGGGAGTCTGGAATTTTGATGCATGCTAGACAAAGACCTAGCCCACATTACCAGCTCCCAGTGACTATCCTGGGTTCTAAGCCTCTCACAATCTTTCCTGGTTGGCAGTATTTCACATTTGTTATCACAACTTGTAACTGGGAAAATTAAGGGCATCCTGTGTGACTCTACCGGTAGAGAACTGTAGAAGTTTATTCCTGGTTTTCCCTAGGCTTCATCATGTGTACATTTTCCCTTTGTTGATTTTTGCTTTGTATCATTTCACTGTCATAAATGGTAGTTGTGAGTATGACTAATCAATCTCATAAATCCTCACCGCAAATCATTGGACCTTGGGTTTTTTCAACCCAGACAGAAAGTTATCTGAATTCCCAACTATATAAAATGAAAACTAAAAAATAAAAAATTCAAAGGATGATGCAATAGTGATAACTTATTTCAAGATAGAATGAGTTTGAGTTTTATTCTGTATATAAAAAAGTAAACTTCCTTTTTGTTATATGGAGGACCTTAAGAAAAAAATAAAAGTCATGGAGCTGTAATCCTTGCAAATGGTTAGAATTGCTTAAACACACACAAAAATACCATCGTTACACCCTGATGGTATACCAAGGGTTTTAAAAATATAGTTTATTAGTCATTTGCATGTTGTGTAAAATTTGCATTAATTAAATATTGAGTAAATACGAACCAATATGTAAGAAGTATACGTTAGATGTAAAGAATCTCTGCATAGCCCTGGCCTGTTGGCTCAGCTGGATGGAGCGTTTTCCCATGAACCAGAAAGGTTGTGGATTTGATTCCTGGTGAGTGCACATACCTAGGTTGTGGGTTTGATCCCGTTAGGGTGCATAGGGGGGCAATGGATCGATGATATTCATCCTCTCTCTCTCTCTCTCTGTCTCATCAATAAACATATCCTCAGGTGAGGATTGGGGAAAAAAAAAAGAATCTCTGCATAGCATTAAGAATAATTAAAGAATATTACCTAGTCCTTTAGAAATCCCATTTGCCCATCAGATCCCATCCCATTTTTTACCTATTCAGTAATCATAATTCTGAATTCTGTATTTGGAATTCTCTTGGGTTTTTTAAAAAATAATTCCTAAGTAATAAGTTGTATGGTTTTGCACATTTTTGAACCACTGGGTAACCATGTGACTTCATTTCTTTTGCCCACTTTTCTGTTGGTTTTTCTTTTCCTTACTGATTTGTAAGCAGTTTTAAAAATAGATTCTGGATATAAATATTTTGGTTATAAAGGTTAGCAATACCTTTTCTCATTATATGGCTTGTGGCCTTTTTGTCCAACCTTTTTGATATCTTTTGATGATTGGAATCATATAATTTTAAAGTCAAAACTGTCAGGCTTTTCTATTAAGTTTTACACATTTCATGTTTTGTGTTTATTATTCTTTGACAGCCAGAACTCAAAGATAATCTCTCCTGTATTGGGTTCTAAAAGTTTTATAGTTTTGACTTTTACATTTAAGTCTTTAATCTGCCTGAAATTAATTTTTGTTTTGTTATGATATGGGGGGAGCATTTCATTTTTTTTTAATGGTTACCCATTTACTGACATTCATTCCATTTCCCCAGTGATCTGTACTATGTCATAAATTCGCGTATGTGATTCTGTTTCTGGATTCTTTTTTTTATATTCCACCTACCAGTTTGTCTAGCTGTATGCCAGTATACATTATCTTAATCACTACAGCTTTTAAATAATACCAGTTCTAATTGTTGATTTATGTATTATTTTGTCTTTTTTTTATGAACAGTAATATTTATAAATATTGACAACTTTTTACATTTTTAAAAAAATATGTTTTTATTGATTTCAGAGAGAGGAAGGGCAAGGGAGAGAGAGAATAGAAACATCGATGATGAGTCATTGATCTGCTGCCTCCTGTGCACGCCCCAGTAGGGGAAAGAGCTCACAACCTGAGCGTGTGCCCTGACTGGGAATCGAACCGTGACCTCCTGGTTCATAGGTCGACACTCAGTCACTGAGCCACACCAGCTGGGCATCTTTTACATTTTTATAATGTTAAGTTGCTGGCAAGAAAAGCTGTTCTCATTCATATTTCCACTCATTGTAGTGTTTCTGTTTTTCACACTGTCATCAACACTAGGTATTATTAGGCGTTTATGTTTTTGTTGATCTGCCAGATATTAAGTGTATTTCTTTATTAGTGGGGGAGGGTGAATCTTTTCATATTGTTTATTGGCTGTTTATAATTCCTTTTTATATAAATTGTTAGTTTGTGTCTCTTATTCACTTTAAAAATTGATTTGTAAGACTTTATCATATATTGAAAAAACTAGCTCTTTTGTAACATAATTAGGCTCCCCCCAACCAGTTAGAGTTTTCTTTTAAATTGGTGATATAGAAGTTTTAAACTTCATGCATTCAAGTTTATTAGTCTTTTTTTTGTTTGTTTCTAGATACTATTTCTGACTGAGACTTCACCAATCCAAGAATGAGAACAAATTTATCCATGTTTTGTTTCAGTAGTTTTTGTCTCAGTTCTTTATATTTAGGTCTATAATCTAACATCTAAATTTTTTTCTTTTAAGTTATAGTGTGTGGGAGGAGAGATTAACCAAAGAACTTATATGCATAACCTGTGGACACAGACAATAGTGTGGTGAAGGCCTGGGGAGTTGGGGGGGGGGGGGAGAGGGGTCAACGGGGCAAAAAGGGGGTATGCTTTCAATAAGTATGTAATATTTTCAACAATAAAGATAAAGTAAAAAAATGTTATTTTTTAAAATTATTTAAAGTAAAATAATGTTTATCACATTATTAAATTCCCATATGTATTGACTTCCGTTGTTAGACTCTATACTGTTCAGTTGATTTGTATACTTATGTTTGTGCTATTATCAAGCTTTTAATTATTGAGGCCTTTTAAAATTTATTTATATTTGATAGAACCAGTTGCCTATCATGACTTCTTAAATCAGAATTTTCTTGGCCGCCTTAATAGTTTTTTCAAATGATGATTACTAATGCCCTGTCAAGCATTCTCAACCATATTGATATTTTGATTGCAAACAAATTGAATTTATTGATTTTTTTGAAAATTCAGACTTAAAATATTGAACCTTTATTCAAGAACAATTGTGTTTTTCATTTATTCAGTGTTCCTTTATTCCCTTCAGTAGAAGTTTGAAGTTTTCTTCATAGAGGTTTGAGTCCTTTAAGTTCTCTCTGTGTTTTTGTTGCTATTGGGAATGCGATCTTTTCCAACAGATATACAGAGATTTACTATTTTATTTAATTATTTTTATTGGGGTATAATTTTTGTTCATTAAACTGCATCCATATAAAGTGTACAATCCGATTAGTTTTTACAGCTGTAAACCCCTGTGAAGCCACTGCCACAATCAAGTTACAGATTATTTCTCTCATTCCAGAAAGGTTCTTTGTGCTCCTTTGTGTCCCATGCAACCTTCCATTCCCCACCTGATACCACTCATCTGCCTTTTGTCACTATCAATAATTTTATATTTTCAAAAACTTTATATGAATGGATTCATACAGAAGTCATACAGTCTCTGACTTTTTTAACTCAGCATAATTCTTCTGAGAGTCATAGAGGTAGTTGCTTATGTCAGTGATTTGTTTTTTATTGCAACGACATTTCACTATAAGAATATATTACATTTTGTTTATTCATATCTATTGATGGACATTTGGATTGTTAACAGTTTTGCAGTATTGTGAATAAAGATGCTGTGAATCTTCATGTAGAAGTTTTTATGTGGACATGTTTTTTAAAAATTTTTTTCAATTACAGGTTACATTTAATATTTTATTAGTTTCAGACGTACAGCATAGTGGTTATATGTAAAGTCATATACTTTACAAAGTGTTCCCCCTGATGTTTCCAGTACCCAATTTGCACCATACATAGTTATTATAAAATTGCTATGTTTCCTCTACTGTATTTTACATCCCCATGACTATTTGTAACTATCAGTCTGTACTTTTCAAATCCCTTAACCTTTTTCATCTGTTCCCTCAAACCCCCTCCCTGTGGACATACGTTTTTATTTCTCTTGGTTAAGTATCTAGTGTTTGTTTTCATATCCTAGCATCATGTATGAGAGTCCCAGTTGCTCCACATTCTCATCAACATTTGCCTTTTCTAAAAAAAAAAAAAAAAAGTAAACAGTGGTTACGCAGTAGTACCTCATTGTGACTTTATTTTGCATTTCCTTGATGACTTGTGACGTTGAGCATCATTTTGTGTTTGACATTATTAGTATATCTTCTTTTGGGGAAGTGTTATGTGTTAAATTGTGTTCTCTCAAAAAAGGAGGAGGAGGTTGGATTCCCAAACTCTAGTACCTCAGAATGTGACTTATTTGGAGATTGGGTCTCTACAGAGTTCATCAAGCTGAAATGAGGTCATTAGGCTGAGCGCTAATCTAATGGTTACTTACAACAAGGGGAAATTTGGACAAAGAGATAGGCACAGAGCAAGAGCACCATATGAAGATGAGGGCAGAGATCTTGGTGATGCATGTACAAGCCAGTGGATGCCAAAGAATGCCATCAAGCTACCAGAATCAGGAGAGAAAGAATCATGGAATAGATTCTTCCTCAGAGAATCAGAATCATGGAGTAGATTCTTCCTCGGAGCCCTCAGAAGGAACCAACTCTGCTGACACCTTGATCTCAGACTTTTAGTCTCCAGAACTATGAGAGAATAAATTGTTGTTTAAACCACCCAGTTTGTGTACTTCGTTACAGTAGTCTTAGCAAAATACATGGAGGCCCTAGCTGGTTTGGCTCAGTGGTTAGAGCATCGGCCCAAGGACTGGAGGGTCCCAGATTCGATTTTGGCCCAAGGGCACATACCTTGGTTGCAGGTTCAATTCTGGCCCCTTTGGGGCCTGTGCAGGAGGCAACCAATTGATGTGTCTCTCTCGCATCATTGTCTCCCTCCTTCTACTGTCTCTACACGGCAATGGAAAATAATATTCTCCGGTGAGGATTAAAAAAAAAGAAAAAAGAATACATGAAGTATGATATAAATTTGTTCCTCATTTAAAAAAACTGAATTGTCTTTCTATTATTAAATTGTAAAAGGTCTTTATGCAGATGAGTCCTTTGTCAGATTTACTTATTACAAATATTTTCTCTCATTTTGTAGTTTTACTTTTACTTTCCTTGTGATTTTGAAAAGCAAAAGTTCTAATAAAGCTCAGTTTATCAGAATTTTTCATTGTGCTTTTTGTCTTCTGTATAACAAATATTTTCCTACCCCAAGTTTTTGTTTTGTTTTGTTTTTTGTTTTTTGTTTTAATATATCTTTATTGACTTCAGAGAGAGGAAAGGAGAGGGAGAGAGAGAGAGATAGAAACATCAGTGATGAGAAAGTCATTGATTGGCTGCAGCCTGCAATTCGGGCATGTGCCCTGACCGGGAATCGAACCCTGATCGCCTGGATCCTATGTCGATGCTCAACCACTGAGCCACGCCCAGCTGGGCCCTACCCCAAGTTTTTAAAAAATATTTTAAAAAAAATTGTCTCCTAGGTTTATAGTTGTAGATTTTACATTGAGGTCGCTGATCCATTTTGAATTAATTTTGTGTATGATGAATATCCAGTTGTTTCAGAACCATTTGTTCAAAAATCTTTTCCTTCCCTCATTAAATTGCTATTGCACTTTGTCAAAAATCAATTGACCATATATGTGTGAATTTATTTCTGGACTCTCTTTTCTGTTTCATTGATAATTTTGTCCACCTTTTGGCCAGTACCACACTGTCTTGAAATCAGGTAATGTAAGCCTTCCAACTTCGTTCTTTATAAAATTTGGTTTGGCTATTCTAGGTCATTTGCATTTCACCATTTTGCAATCAGTGTGTCAGTTTCTACAAAAATTGTGCAGGAATTATTATTGGGATTGCATTGACTCTGTAGATCATTTGAAGAAAATAGGTATCTTAACAACACTGAGTCTTCCAATTCATAAACATATTATGTTTCTCTTTAGGTCTTAATTTCTTTTAGCAGTGTTCTGTAATTTGCAGTGAAGATGTCTTGTGCATCTTGTTAAAAACTATTTCTGATTTTTAAATCTTTTTTGGAGTTGGTATAAGTGGAATTTTTAGAACATTTTGGTTTCCAGTTATTTGCTGTTGGTATAAAAAATACAATTTGATTAACATTGCACTCTGCAACCTTGCTAAATTCAACTATTGTATTACTTTTGTAAATTCCTTGGAATATTTATTGTAAACAATCATGTCTTTTGCAAATGGAGACAGTTTTACTTCTTCCTTACTGGCTTTCATGCTTTTTATTTCTTTTACTTGCCTTCTAGCCATGGTTACGTAGTTCAGCATAATTTTTAACAGAAGTGAGGAGAATGAGAATCCTTTGCCTTGTTCCCCATCTTAATATGGAGAATGTTTAACATTTCACCATTAGATGTGTTAATTGTAAGGCTTTTGTAGATTATCAGGTTAAAATTGTTCTGAATTTTAAGTTTGCTGAGAATTTTATGAATTGGTGCTAAATTAGGTCACATGTCTATTGAAATTATCATATGTTTCTCTTTTTTTCTCTTAATATTGAGAACTGCACTGATTTTTTTCCACATACTGAACTCACTTTGCCTTAGTGTGATAAATCCTGTTTTAATCATAATGTATTATCTTTTGGATTATCCTTTTCACAGTCAATTTGCTGCTTTTTAAAAAAGATTCTTGCATATGTTCTTGAACGATATTATTCCATCATTTTCTTCTTTTGTAATGTCTTTGTCAGGATTTAATATTAACATTAAGCTGGTCTCATAGTTAGAAAATGTTCTTTTTGTGTTCTGAAAGAATTTGTGTAAAAAATTATGTTTTTTTCTTAAATTAAGTTTGGTAAAATTTACATCTAGGCCTGTAGTCTTCTCTGTGAGAGGAATTTTTGATAACAAATTTGATTTCTTTAATAGGTATGGGACCATTGAGATATACTATTTCCTAGTATGTCAGTATATTCTGTGTGGTAAGAAGTATCTTTCAAGGAATTTCTTGATTTCATCTAACCTGCTAAATTACTTGGCCTAAAATTGTTCATAATTATTTTCTTACTGTCTTTTTAAGGTTTGTTAGATTTTTTTTGGTGATAATCTCTCTTACATTCTTGATACTAGTAATTGTATTATTTTTCCTTTATTAGTCTAGAAAAGTTTATCCATTTTGCTGATCATTTGACTTTATTAACAGTCTCAATTGTTTGTTTTCTACTTCATTGATTATTGACCTTTGTTTTTTCTTTCTCTTCACTTGGTTTACTTTAGTATTTTGTAGCTTCTTGAAGTAAATTTTTAGGTAACTGATTTTATTTATTTGTTTTATTTTTATTAAAAAATTTTTTTTTTTTTTTTTGTTTAAAATATTACAGATGTCCCTTTTTCTCCCCAGTGTCCCATTCCACCCCAGGTCACTGATTTTAAATTTTTTTTCTCTAATATAAGAATTTAAAGCTATAAATACATTCTGAGTACTTGAAAAGTTCAAGAACAGTCTACAAGACAATTTTCACTTCTGACACCAATTATAAGTTCAGTGATTCACAAGACCACTTGTAGGTTCAATAATTTGATAGTAGGACTCATGGAGCTCATTGAAAGCTGTTATACTCCTGGTTATGGTTTATTACAGTGAAGGATATACAGATTAAAGTCAGCTAAAGGAGAGACCTATGGGGCAAAGTCCAAGAAAGTTCCAAACAAGGTGCTTCCAGTTGTCCTCTAAGTGTGGAGTCACGGACAACTTTAATTCTACTGGCAGCAATGTGTGATAATACACACCAAATATTTCCAACCGGAGAAACTCACCCAGGTCTTGGTGTCCAGAGTTTTTATTGGGGTTCAATCACGTCTCTGTGGTTTCCTGGAGCTGACCCATCCTCAACTTCTGGAGGTTGAGCTAATACTGTGTTACTCAAACTCTCTGTAATAAACTACATTGCTACTATCTTGTGTGTTCCAAAGCCCCTAGGTAGACACTCATATCACCAGGACATTCTAAGGGCTTAGAGATTACCTCCCTGGAGCTGAGGGAAAAGGCCAGACCTCTTCTTTGGACAAAGTTAAATTCTTTACTACACAGAACTACTTTAGCTTCATTCAACAAATTTTAATCTAATTTTCATTATCATTCAGTTCCAAAATGTTCTTAATTTCCTTCTTGGGTCCTTTTTCAACCATGAGTTTTACAGGATATTTTGTTGTTGTTTCCAAGTTAGTTAATTCTCTTGTGGTTAGAGAATATACTCTTTATGATTTCAGTCCTTTAAAAATTTGTGACTTGCTTTATGGCTTAGCAGATGGACTATCTTGGCAAACATATCATGTGCACCAAAAAGAATTATTTTCTTCAGTTGTTGGATATAATGTACTATAAATATCAATTAGGTCAAGGTGATTGGTAGTTTATTCAGATTGTTTTCACTGATGTTTGTGTCAGTTGCTAATCAAGGAGTTTTAAAAACTCTTACTAAGATTATGGAACTATCGATTTCTCCCTTTAATTATCTTCAGTTTTGCTTGCGTATTTTAAGACTCTATCATCAGATGCACACATTTATGGTTATTATATCTCCCTGGTGAATTAAATTTTTATCACTTTGAAATCTCTTTCTTCAAGTAATATTGTTTGTCTTGAAGTCTGTTTTATCAGATATTAATATAGCCACTCGAGCTTTTTTATTTTTATGATTTACAGGCTGTATCTTTTTTTATTTTTATACTTTTGCCCCATCTCTCTTTATATATAAAGTGCATTTCTTGCTTTATTATTCATTCTGATAACTATGTTTTGTTGTATTAGGCTTTCTTAAAGGTGCCAAGTACAAGGGAACTTATACTAAGAGATTTTTACTAGCTAGAGAATATACAACCTGAACTTTAGATAGGATACTTGAACTTAAACCAATCAAATCTGTGCAATCCATCAATTTATTATGACATTTTAATAATAATTTTTTAATTAAGATATTCACATACCATAGCATTCACCCTTTAAAGTGTACAGTTCTGTCAAAGGATATGCAACCATCACCACTAACTAATTTCAGAACGTTTTCATCACCCCCAAAAGAAACTCCATATCCTCTAGTATTTGATTTCCATTTCTCACTCTCCCCAGTCCTTGGCAAACACTGGTCTATCTGGTTCTATGAATTGGCCCTTTTTGAACATTTCGTATAAATGGCACTAAACTGTATGTGGCCTTTTGTATCCGACTTCTTTCACTTAGCATAATGTTTTCAAAGTTACATGTTGTAAAATGTATAAATACTTCTTTTTGTAGCTGAAGAATAATATTCCATTGTGTGGATATACCACATTTTGTTTATCCACTCATAAATTAAGTCATTGGGGCTGATTTCTACTTTGAGGCTATTGTGAATTGTGATGCTATGAACAGGATGCTATGTGTACAATTTTTGGTTTGGATGCACATTTTCACTTCTCTTAGAGGAATAGAATTGCCCAGTTATATGGTAACTCTTTTTACGTTTTGAGGAACTGCTAAACTGTTTTCCAGTGTGGCTGCACCATTTTACATTTTACATTTCCTCCAGCACTGTTTGAGGGTTCCCATTTCCCCACATTCTTGCCAGCATATGTTATCAGTCTTTTTTATTATAGCCATCCTGGTGGATATGAAGTGATACCTCATTGTGATTTTGATTTGCACTTCTATAATGACTAATGATGTTGAACATTTTGTCATATGATTATTGACTGTATATCTTCTATGGAGAAATGTCTGTTAAAATCCTTTACCCATTTTAAAATTGAGTTGCCTTTTTATTGTTGAGTTGTAAGAGTTCCTTGTGTATTCTGGTACCCTTATCAAATATGTGAGTTGCAAATATTTTATCCTATTCTGTGGGTTAACTTTTCACTTTTTTTTCTTTTTTTTTTTTTTTTACTATCTTTGTTGTTTTTATTAGGGCTCTGCTTACACAGTTCCAAGATGCAAAACACAAAAGTGAATAAAAGACTTGTATCCTGAATCTGTAAAGAATTCTTATAACTCAATAATAAGACAAACAACCCAATAAAAAATGAGTAAAAGATTTGAAGAGATATTTCAACAGAGATATGGATGACACATGAGCATATGAAAAGATCATTATTAGTCATCATCAGTGTGATACCATTACAAACCTGCTTACAAATCTAAAATGAATAAGAGACAATATCACATGTTGGCAAGGAGGTGGAGCACCTGGAATTGCCATACACTGCTGGTGGGAATGCAAAATGGAATAAATAAGTTTGGTATTTTCTTACGAAATTGTGTAGTATGTATAAAATGAGAAGCAGTCCTACATCTAGTTATTTTCCTTGAGAAATTAAAATGTTAAGTTTACACAGAGACCTGTATGTGAATGTTCATAGCAGATTTGTCATAATAACCTCAAACTGGAAATAACCCAATTCAATTCAAATGATGAATGTGGTACCTCTATGTAATGGAATATGACTCCAGTAATAAAAGGACACAAACTGATATACACAGCAAAATGGATGCATCTAAAAATAGCATTAAGTGAAAGGAGTCAGACACAAAAAACTACATATTGTGTGGTTATTCATGTGACGTGGAATGTTGTAGAGACCGAAACATGGGGCAGAAATTAGATCAGTACGTAGTTGCTAGAAGATGAGGAGGAACTGGCTGCAGTGGGGAACTTCTTGGAGTGATAGAAATGTTCTGTATCTTGATGGTGGTGGTTACACAGTTATTTACATTTTTCGAAACATCAAATTATACACTTCAAAAGGAAAATTTTTACTTTATATAAATTACACCCCAATAAACCCAACTTCTTAAAAATGTTCCATAGGTTTTGAGTAGTCTTTGTCTAACTCTCTTTTCTCTGAAAGGCCTGTTATTTTTAGTGAATGGGTTTACAGAAGGCTAGATTTTAAAGGAACATACATATTTAATCATAGCAAAAATATCTGTTGTGATTACATTTTCTTTCCTCTATAGTTTTTTGTTCTTCTGGTGTTTAGTATGTCTCAATCTTAATGGGTTGCTGTCCATTCTGCTACATGGCTCTTGTCCTGGGACTTTCCTTTGCTGTTGTCCCAGGAAGTGTCCTCACCTGATCTCTTGCATGGGATGTCTGTTTCTTGGATCCTTTATCTTCTGCTTTCTTGAGTTTGCCTCTGCTTTATGGCAAAGCACCGTCTTCCAATATCTTCTTGAGATAGGGTACATGGGAGATAAAATTTTTAAGATCTAACATTCTGAAAATGTCTTTATTCTGCTCTCACAATTGACTGATAGTTTGAGTATAGGACTCTGGTTTGGAAATCATTTATCATATTTTAAAGGCATTAATTCCATTGTTGTCATCCTACAGTGTTGCTATGACAGCCATTCTGCTACCTCATCCTTTGAAGATAATCTGCTTTTCTTCTCTTTGAAAACTTTTAGTCTTTTCTTTATCCCCATTGTTCTGAAATTTTTAGTTAAAGGAGACTGGTGTGGATTTTTATCTATTAATTGTGCTGGTAACTTGGTGGGCTTTTTTTCATCAGAACATCTATATCGTTTGGTTCTCAGAGTTTTAAATTTTTCTTTGCGGGTAGGGGGGTTGTCCATACACAAAATGCGTGGACATTACTTAAAATTTTTAAAAAATTTTTCCATTACAGTTGACATTCAATATAAGTTTCAGGTATACAGCATAGTGGTTAGACATTTATATAACTTATGCAGTGATTCAAGTCTAGTACTCACTTGATGCCATACATAGTTATTACAATATTACTATTTTCACTGTGTTGTACTCTACATCCCCATGACTACTTTGTAACTTCCAATTTGTACTTCTTAATCCCTTCACCTTTTCACCCAGCCCTCAAACCCCTTCCTACCTTTCAATCATCAGTTTATTCTATGAGTTTGTTTCTCTTTTGTTTATTTGTTTGTTTATTTTAGATTCCATATATAAGGAAAGTCGTATGATATTTTAGCCTTTCTCTCTCAGATTTACTTTACTTAGTAAAACCTTCTAGGCCCATCCATATTGTGACAAATAGTAAAATTTCATTTTTTATGGCCAAGTAAATTCCATTGTATATAGTACCACATCTTTATCCAGTTGTCTGTTGATGGACACTGAGGTTGTTTCCGTATCTTGGCCATTGTAAATAATGCTGCAGGGAACATTATTTCAGGATGCATATATCTTTTCAAATTAGTGTTTTGGGTTTCTCCAGATAAATACCCAGAAGTGGAAATGCCAAGTCATAAGGCAGTTCTATTTTTAATTTTTTGGGGGAACCTCCATACTGTTTTCCATAGTGGCTGCACCAGCCTGCAATCCCACCAACAGTTCATGAGGGTTCCCTTTTCTCCACATGCTTGCCAACACTTGTCTGTTGTCTTTTTTATGATAGCCATTCTGACAGATGTCAGGTGATACTTCATTGTGGTTTTAATATGCATTTCTCTGGTGATTAGTGATATTGAGCATCTTTTCATATATCTATTGTCCATCTGATGTTCTCTTTAGAGAAATGTAAGCTCTTCATCTCTTCAATTCTAAATGACAACCTTTCTGGGTAGATTGATCTTGGTTGTAGGTCTGCTTTTCATCACTGAATATTTCATACCAATCCCTTCTGATCTGCACAGTTTCTGATGTGAAATCAGCTGACAGTTTTATGGGAGCTCCCTTGTACATAACCTTTTTACTTTCTTCATAGTGTACTTTGGTGAACAAAAGTTATTTATATGAAATAAAATTTATTTTGTTTTTTCTTTGCTTACCTAAGAAACCATTGCTTAATGCAAGGCCATAAGGATTTTCACTTAAGTTTTCTTGTAAGAGTTTTATAGGTTTAGCTCTTATATATTTAGATCATGATTCATTTTGGAGTAATTTTTATATACAGGGTGGGGCAAAAATAGGTTTACAGTTGTGAGTACTCAAAACACAAATTTTATTCATGTATTATTTATTCTTGTACTATTTTCCATATAAACAACTGTAAACCTACTTTTGCTACACCCTGTATGGTATCAGAAGGCATCTAATTTAATTTTTTTGCATCCAGTTGTCTCAGCATCATTTGCTGAAAACACTGTTCTTTCTTCATTAAGTTGCTTTAGCACCCATGTTGAAAATCAATTGACCATTAATGTAAGGCTATATTACATTCTGGGCCTTTAATTCTATTCAATTGGTATGTGTCTATCCTATGACAGTATCACAATCTTGATTAATGTAGCTTTGTAGAAAGTTTTGAAATTGGGACGTGTGAGTCCTCTACTTCGCTCTTCTGTTTCAAGATTGTTTTTTTATTGTTCTGGGTGTTTTGCAACTTCGTATGAATATTAGGATCAGCTTGTCATTTTCTGGAAGAAAAAAAAGCGCCAGGTTGGATTTCGATCAGGATTGCATTGAATGGTATATGAAAACCTTAGGAAGATGATAGGGAACCAATTTTTATCTGTCTTGAAAACTTGTGCTAAAAGGGAGGGGGGCATACTTAAGTATTTTTTCTGTTTATTGATGTGTTAACCATACCAATAGGCAACCAAATTGTAGGTGAAGAGAAATGTCTCATTATATATGTATACCATTTAATAAATTAAAAAGAACTAATGGAATTAGTGTGTCACCATTTTGCAGCACCCAGTGAATGAATTTAGTCATTGAGTATCAAGAGCTGCTAGCATCACAAAAAGAAATAACCAGACATTATGTGCTTCTTTTTTCTTTCCTTTTTTTTGTTTTTTTGTTAATCCTCACCCAAGGATATTTTTTTTCCTTTTTTTTTTTTTTTTTGAGAGAGAGGGAGAGGGAGAGAGAGAGAGAGAGATGAGAGAGAGACATTCATCAGTTGCCTCCTGTAGGTGCCTGGCCAGGGCCAGGATCCTGTAACCCAAGTATGTGCCCTTGACCAAGAATCAACCCCTCAACCCCTTGACTTGCCAACATCCTAGCGATGAAGCCAAACCAGCCAGGGCTATGTGCTTCTTGATAGAAGAACACTGTACCATCTGTTGTCTTGGCAAAAGGATTGAACATGAGACTGATCAAGCTATTGCATTTAGCTGCCAATTTGCAGGAAATACAGAAGCCAAAGAACCAATTAAATCGTCCCATGAGAATGGAATGATTTCACTGGGAAATGAGGTCAACTGCCTTGAGGTTTTCAATAATTATAAGGAATAAAAAAGGATCAAAGTCTAACATATGTGAGGGTGGGGAGGTGCAGTCTAGTGGTAGGCAGCTTGTTTTCATTTTTTCATTCAAACTATACTATAGTGAATATCCTTCTGCATGTAAGTATCTGTAAAGTTTGAAAAGATGGTATCAAGTGTCCTTTCTTACATCTACTAAGGTATAAATAAGAGTAGTTAGATTTTGCTTCCACTCAATTGAATGTATAAACTGTGTTAAGTTTTGTAAGTGTGTTTATGTTCAGCCTTACTCGGGATGAAGTTAGAAAATTATTTTCAGTGGTTTTGAAAATAATATAAAAACAGATTTATTTAAGCTAGTTAATGTTGATGTGGGCCTCATTGTTTTCCATGTAATTGTACTGTTTCACAGAAGAATGTTATTTAAAAATAGTGATGCTGGAGGTTGCAGTCAAATTCATAGTTAAGATTTTTAAAAATATTTTATAATGTACCTATTTGTCTATATGCAACAAATGTTTAATTTGCTCACTGATACTACCTCTACGGTTGATTCCTAGAAGTGGAATTACTGGATCAAGAAGTAGAAACATTTTTAGGGCTTTTGAAGCATATTGCCAAACTGCCC
This sequence comes from Miniopterus natalensis, assembly GCF_054644295.1. Classification (NCBI taxonomy): domain Eukaryota; kingdom Metazoa; phylum Chordata; class Mammalia; order Chiroptera; family Miniopteridae; genus Miniopterus; species Miniopterus natalensis. The sequence continues at coordinate 47,980,229 of NC_142086.1, read as the reverse complement.
ACCAAAAAAAGACCTCTACCAGGAATGTGATGATTTATATTCATTTCTCTGAGTTGCTGGCACTGTTATTTTTATTTACTAAAGAAGTGGAACATGTTTTTCCTATATGTTTACTGACCCACTTGTATGCCTTTTGTGACTGTATCTTTATTATGTTTGCTGTCTTTTTAAAAAAATGATTTATAAAAGCAGATTATAGGGGTTAGTGATTCTTTGTTATAAATTCTTGTTTCTATTGCGCTTTGTCTATGTCCTTTTTTTGGTTTGTTTATGAGTGTACTTATTTGGGGGAGCATATTTTAGCTTGTTTTGGTTTTGTGTTTATGCATACACATTCCCAGCCTGATTGATTTGAGAAACATGCATTTTTATTTTTCTCCCAGTTCCTATAATTATAGTATCTTTTACTTTTATATATGGTGTGAGGTAGATTTGGTTTTCTTATGTTAATCTTTTAAAATTAGATTGCATAGAATTACATGTGTGTATGAGAGGTAGCAAGAAAGAGACAGATTCTTTTGTAAATAAAACAAATACTGTTATCTAATAGACTAATTTTTTATTAGAATTTGAAAAGGCTGATTTTTTTTCATTTGTGTACAAATTAACTGAATAAGATAACCAAAACAACTTTAACTTTTCATGTTGACTTCACTTAAACAACTGTATCTTTTGAGATACAGTGTTCAGCTAACGTTGGGTAAGAAATAGGCAAATAAATATTCAGGGTTTTTCATTTTTATTGTGGTAAAATACACATAGCATAAAACTACCAGCTTAACCATTTTTACATTTACAGTTCAGTGGTATTAAATACATTCACATTGTTGTGCAGCCATTACCACTATCCATCCCCATAACTCTTTTCATCTTGTAAGACTGAAACTATGCCTATAAACAATGACTCAAAATTTTGCCCTCCCCCAGCCTCTGGCAACCATCATTGTACTTTCTGTCTGTATGATTTTGACTACTCGAAGTCCCTCATATAAGTGGAATCATACAGTATTTGTCTTTTTTTATGACTGGGTTATTTCACTTAGCATAATGTCCATAAGGTTCATCCATGTTGTAACATATTGCAGAATTTCCTTCCTTAAGGCTGAATAATATTTTATTGTATGTATATACCACATTTTGTTTATCCATTCACTTGTTGATGGACACTTGGGTTTCTTCCATGGTTTAGCTATTGTGAATAATGCTGCTATGCACCCTGATATACAAATGTCTATTCAAGATCCTGCTTCCAATTCTTTTGGGTATATATGGTAATTGTATTTTAATTTTTTGAGGAACCGCCATACTATTTTATAGTCCTACCAACAGTGCATAAAGGTTTCAGTTTCTCCACATCCTCACCAATACTTTTCTGTTGTTTTGATAAGGTATCTTCGTAATGGCTATGGATGGTATCTCATTGTAGTTTTGATTTGCATTTTCCTAATGATTAGTAATGTTGAAAATCTTTTCATATGCTCATTGGCCATTTGTATATCTTATTTGGAGTAATGTTTGTTTAAGCACTTTGGCATTTTTTAATTGTGTGTTTGATTTTCATTATTGTTGAGTTTTAGGAGTTCTGTATATATTCTGGATATTAATCCCTTATCAGGTACATGATTTGCAAATATTTTTTCCCATTCTGTGCGCTGCCCTTTTATTCTATGGATAGTGTCTTTTGATGTACAATTTTAAAAAATTTTAGTGTAGTACAGTTGTCTTGTTCTTGTTGTTGTTACCTATGCCTTTTGTGTCATATCTAAGAACTCATGTCCAAATGCAGCATCATGGAGCTTTTGTATTACGTTTTCTTCTAAGAGTCTTACTGTTTTAGGTCTTACATTTAGGTCCTTGATTCACTTTGCATTGATCTTTGTATATGGTGCTAGATAAGAGTCCAACTTCATTCTTTTGCATGTGTATATCCAGTTTTCCCAGCAACATTTGTTGAAAACTGTCTTTCCCTCATTGAATGGTCTTGGCACTCTTGTCAAAAATATTTTGACCATAAATATGAGGGTTTATTTTATAGCTTTGTAGTAAATTTTGAGATGAGGAAGTTTGCGTTTTCCAGCTTTGTTCTTTTTCATGATTATTTTGACTCTTCGGATCCCTTGAGATTCCATATGAATTTTAGGGTGGGTTTTCCTAGTTCTTCAAAAATAATGCCATTGAGATTTTGATAGGGATTGTATAGACTCTGTATATTGCTTTGAGTACTATTGACATCTTAGCAATATGAAGTTTCCTAATCCATGAACAAGGAATGTGTTCCCATTTATTTACGTCATCTTTAATTTCTTTCAGCAGTTCTGTAGTTTTCTTTGTACAAGTCTTTCACCTTGATGGTTAAGTTCATTTTTAATTATTTTATTTGCTTTGATGCTGTTGTAAATGGAATTGTTTTTGTAATTTTTTTTAGATTGTTTGTGTATAGAAATGATTTTTGTGTGTTGACTTTGTATCCTGCTACTTTGCTCTGAATTCATAAGTTCTAACAGCACTTTTGGACGTCTGTAGGATTTTCTGTATATAAGATTGTATCATCTACAAACGGATAATTTTACTTCTTCCTTGTCAATTTGGATGCCTTTCATTTCTTTTTCTTGTCTTATTGTTCTGGCTACCACTTCCATTACTATGTTGAAAAGAAGTGGTGAAGTTGGCCAAAATTAACCTCAATTTATCATCCAAGTTTCCCCCTGGAAGCTATAAGCCTTTAACAGACTCCAGAGTTCCAAAATAGTTACATCAGATTCTGCCTGTGCAGTTGTTATGTAGATGGGGGACAGATTCCTGGGGCTTCCCACTCTTCCATCTTTTCAGAATCTGAACTATTTTAAATAATCTAATAATTTCATTTAAATGTTAGCATGACTTTAAAATGAAGACCAATTTCTCTCAGACTTGGTGTGTTAAGCCATAAAATACACTCCATATAGTTAAATATTATCGAGTATTTGGCTAGTTATGAATACCGTGATTTGAATTGAACTCACTTTGCTTCTCAGGGCTTCTTCACATTTAACAGTTTTCTTCTCTTTACAGAAATACCGGTATCGGGATGAAGATACACCTCCTCAAGAGCACATTTCCCCACAAATCACTAGTGAAGTGATAGGTCCAGAATTGGTTCATATTTCAGAGAAGAACCTGTCAGAAATTGAGAATGTCCATGGATTTGTTTCTCATTCTCATATTTCACCAATAAAGGTAAGTTAATTTTGTTGCTATGTATTATATATTACTTTTGTTACTAGTATAGCTCATGCTCAGAACTATTCTTTCATGTAGGATTTTGCTCCCTTGATTATTTCTGGGTTTGTAGTATAGGGAATTTTATAATATTTATTAGCATTCTAAAAACATTTTTAAAGATATATTTTATAAATGAATTTTAATCAGTGATACTATCTTTAAGCCTAAAAATTCCTATGAAGGAACTATTATACTTCAAATACCACACATTGAAATATTATTAAAAACTTTTCTTAAATATCAGTAGGTACAGAAAAAGATTACCAGTTTCTTTGAAATCTAGTCTGTGGCTTTACCTAATCTCATTACCTTGCCTTCCTTCTCAGAAATAACCACAATCCTGGTTTCTTAAAAAACTCTACCACATATTTATATCTCTGATCAATATATTATTTATTTTGCCTGTCTTGAACTTTATACAATTGGAATTATACTGTATATAATCTCAGCTTGCATTTTTTGCTTAACGTTATATATACATATTCCTGAGATTCATTATTTTTACTGTTCTAGTTTTCTATTTTATGAATATAATTTATCTTACATTAGATGAACATTGAGATATTTCAGATTATTACCAATATAAAAAGTGCTGTTAAAAACATAGATTGTGTATACACATTTTTGTGGATAGCACCAGATTATTTTCTAAGTGGTTGTATAATTTACATTTTCAGCAGCAGTATATAAGTTTTAATTGATTCATATTTTCAGCAATACTTGATATTTTTATTTTTGCCATTGGGGTTTGTAGTAAATATTATCTCACTGTGATTTTAATGTGCATTTCCCTATTTGATAATGAGGTTAAATATATTTGTTGCTCATTCAAGTTTCCTATTCTGTGACATGGCCTCAAGATTTTTGCTTATTTTTGTATTGAGCTGTCCTTTTTACTGATTTGTACAAGTTCTTTATATATTCTGGATACTTTGTTGGTTGTGTGTATGTATTGTGACTAAGGATCGTTTCTAATTTGGTAAAACTTAACCTGGTTTTTGTAATTTTCTTTGAGGGATGATTTCATATTACTGGTTAAAAATTTTGATAGCTATAGTACCATTCCAGTTTTCTATTAACAGTTGTTCTCCTAGGTTATTTTTTTGTAGGACTTTATCCAATTCATATTTATTTCAAAATATTATTCTTAATATCTTGGAATTTTTTTGTTTGTACTATATTTAGGTGTGGCCCCTTTTTCATTCCTAACATTATTTGTTGGTAACTTTTTTTCTCTCTTGATCATTCTTGCCAGTGGATGGTCAATTTCAAAGTTGGTGTTTTCAGAGAACTATCTCTTTTTGAAAAATGTTCTCTTGTGTCCCTCTTTGGGTGCTGCCTCCCCCACCCTCTTGTTTTCATGCATACATATGCATACATGTATATACCTGTTTATGTATATACATAAATAAGATGTGTGGATACCCTACATATCAACTGAAGAATATTTGATAGAAACAATCTTGATCTTCTCTTGGGAGACTAAATGAGAGATATAATGGAAAAGTCAGTTAGCTGTTAGTGACTGTTAGTTCTCCTTTTATCTTTTCTCCCTTTCTCCTTTTATCATGTTATTTTTTATTTCCTGCTTTCTTCAAGTTTATTTTGTTTGGCTTTTTGTTCTAGTTTCAGAAGTTGGTTGTTTATTGCATTATCAGCCTTTTCTGATACTGAGTTTGTAAATTTTCTTTTACATAACACTTTGGCTGTATCCTCCAAATTTTAATATGTAATGTTTTTTGTCATCCTGACATATTCTTGTATTTTCATTATGATTTTTTTCTTTGCCCCATGAGTTACTTAGGAATACGTTTTTTAAGTTTTAAACATAGGAGATGCTTGTTTCATGTCTTTGGATTGTATTTTCTCATCTCATTTTTTCTTATTAGCTTAGAAGTTAAGCTAATTAGAAGTTAAGTTAATGTTTCTCTTCCCTTAATGGTTATCCTAGAAATTTTAATACACATCTTTAACTTCAGAATAATTTAAAATCAATAAATATATTTTATCCTCATTCTGAACAACATAAGAACCTTAAAACAATTGAACTCTAATCATTCAATGCTTGTTTTATAGGCTGTTCTTGTCAGCCTGTGCCTGTTTTCTTCTTAACTGAAATGATATAATCTATTTCTTACTTTATTTGAAAACCTCTGCGTATGTATTTTTTGTTTCTGATGCTTTGAATTTCTGGTCATTCTGATTGTTACAAACTATCCAAAGCCAATGTGCACACATCCAACTCCAAAGTTTTTGGTGTTTTGGTGGTTATTTTCATATGTATGCAGATTCTGGCATAAGCAGACAATGAGCCAGCATGCATAAAGTATTTTATATACCCTCTTTAAATATGATGCAGCTGCCCTGGCCAAGTAGCATAGTTGTTTAGAGCATTTTTCCCATACTTTAAGGTTACAGGTTTGATTCCAGTCAGGGCACATACAAGAATCAACCAATGAATACATAAATAAGTAAGTGGAACAACAAAAAATTGATCTCATGATCTCTCTGTCTCAGGTTGATAAATAAAAATTAAAAATATATATATGATGGAGCCTCAGTTCTCTGCTGTTGCATAAAATGCTCACTAGGCAAATAAAGCCGTATTCCAAAAAACAATTTTGTTATGCAGAATTTCCACACATCTCAGGAATTAAATAAACCTAAGCTTTTTTCCTATTATAAACTTCTTATATACATTTTTCCATGTTAAATTTTTTAAAACTTCAGACATATTACATAGTATGTGTGTACCATAATTTGGTGAACATTTCTGGTCTTTGCTATTTGTTATTTCCATTTTTACTGGGTTTTGTAAAGAAAGCTGTAGTGAGTAATCTTTGGACATAAGAAGTGTTTGATTTATTTTTTTAGGATGGATTTCCAGGAGTCAAATTACTTGGTCAGAAGCATATGAACTTTCTAAAAGTTTTTGATACTTTTTGACAGACTATATTCTGATACAATTATAACTTAAGAATTAGTAAAGCTGCCCTGTTTGGGGAATTTCTTCCTGCTTTCCCTATCTCATGAATAGGTTACTGTGGCAGGTACCTCATAATTATTTCAGGATTGAGATAGACTAGGAGCGGGTGGATAATAGGAAAATGATTAGCGTCCCTTTAACTTGTTAGAAAATCAAATTTAAAAAAACACCACAACAACCTTTGGTTTTGACATAAGGCAAGTTTTAATGTTTTATAATTTTTTAAAAACCAGGACAAATATTTTAGGAAGTTCAACAGTGAAATATATTTTATTTAAAATATGCTGTCAGTTATCAGGTTAACAGCCTCTTTTTTTTTTTTTTTTTAAATATATCTTTATTGATTTCAGAAAGAGGAAGGAGAGGGAGAGAGAGAGTTGAAACATCAATGATGAGAGTGTCGTCATTGACTGGCTGCCTCCTGCACACCCTCAGCTAGGGATCGAGCCTGCAACCTGGGCATGTGCCCTGACCAGGAATCAAACCTCGATCTTCTGGATCCTAGGTCGATGCTCAACTGCTGAGGCGCACCGGCCTCTTTTTTTTTTTTTTTTTTTTTAAAGCTAATATAAGGAGCTTTTCCACTTTCATAGTATTATGGTTTGGAATGAAGCAAGCAAGTAACTATTATACTGCACATGGATTTAGTATATGAATTATTTTTGTAATTTGAAAAATTCTTTGAACAGTAGTGATCTGATTACAATGTAAATTAGGCAGTACTTTATTCTTCACAGTTCTTATAAAAGCTAATAGTTAAAAAATAAGATTGATTTAATAGATACTTTCTTTAAAAATTAACTGCTAGAATATTAGTTTGGTTCATCAAACAACAAATGCACTTAGCAAACATTTATTAAACATCTAGTCTAGTAACTATTTTTTATGAGATAGTTATTATACAGTATGATGTAACATGAAAAATTAGAGAAATAAATTCTTGGAGTATTCTGAAAAGAGAAAGTTGCTTCTTGGACAAGGTGTTGAAAGATGTGTACAAGATCCCAATTTAGAGGAGAAGGCAGTTACTGAGGAAAATAAGTACAGTAGGAGAGTGATTATCAGAGGAAACTAAAAATGTAGGAAAGTTCATGATACTATACCTGATGTTTAGGGTGCTTGTTAGGAAATGATGGCAAGGTGTGAAGGATCTTTGTCTTGAACCCTATTAAGAAGGGTTTGCCGCCCGGCTGGGCGTGGCTCAGCGGTTGAGCGTCAACCTAGGATCCAGACTATCTGGGTTCAATTCCCAGACAGGGCACATGCCCCGGTTGTGGGCTCTATCAATGACTCTCTCATCATTGATGTTCTCTCTCTCTCTCTCCCTCTCTCCCTCTCTCCCTCTCCCTCTCCTTTCTCTCCCTGAAATCAATAAAGATATATTTTTTAAAAAAGGAAAGATTTGCCATCATGAGATTGACTGTGCAATAATCTATCAGGTTTTTGTAGGTGCTGGTGCTGATTCTCATTACTGAAATAATGAATGAAGTAAGAGTAATTGAAAGTTACTTTATTCAGACCTTAGCCTATAGGTAATTATGATTTAAGATTCTGAAGGAGAAACTTTCTTGCCAGTGTGCTAGGCAGTTTCAAGAAAGAAGTTGGCAGTATGGTGGAAAATCCTAACGTGGGAGAAAAGGACTCCGCAAGGATTTTGTTGTTGTATATAACAGTTATAAATATAGTAGTATGATACTAATAAGGACTGTGTAAAGATTCCTAAAACTGAAAATGAACTGGGAATTAGGTAAAATGGTTGGAACAGTAAACCAAATAAGTAATAGATTTCAATCTAGATGAAATGATGAGGGCAGTAGGTGCATTGCTTAGTATGGGATGTTGCAGTCATTGATCATGGAGGAAACAAAAGAATTTATATTTTGCTTTTGTCTTCAATGACAAGGAAAATTATGTTCACGCTAATATTTGCAAAGTAAACATAGTTAAGAAGGACTTGAAATCAAAGATAGGGCAAGGTACGTGAGCAGGTAGTTACTTAAGTAAGTATATTTCCTAGCCTGGACACATTTCATCTACTAGTAAAGAGAATATTTTTAAATGAAATCAGAAGCAGCAGTTGGTAGTTTTTCAAGTATTGTGAGAAATGGGTGTAGCAGAGAAATGGACATAAGCAAATATATGCCTGTTGAACATAAATGATACAGTAATAGAATATTTCCCACTTTAAGTACATAATTGGCACTTTTTGAAATCAACTTTGTTTTCACATCTCTGGAGCATATTGAAATATTATTGAAGTTTTTTTTTTGGATGGCCCTGGTGTACTAAGGTGAGCATATAGTTTGCATGCAATTTGACCACTAGATGGTGCTCATAAAGAAGGGATTTGTATATTAGTACTCTGTGATAAGAGTTTTTCTAGATAAATAACAAATCTGTTATTAACCTCAGTTAAATCTTGTCTTATCGTAGTACCGTTGTATGTTTTGAAATTTAATAGGCCATATTATAAAGATAAGGGTAAAGAAAATGCCTATTCTGCATTTACGGTGTATTAGTTTTGCAGTTAAATTGTAATTTTTACCTTTTTTTAGTATTTTAGAATTTCAGTATTTTTCCTCTTCTTCAACCTTTTTAAATTTTTCACTAAGATTATTTAATCCTTGCCATTGTTACTATACCTGAAGACTTCTGGATTATATGTGAGTTTGGAAAGGTATACAGATAATTTAGGGCCTATCCTGTATAAATTTTCAAACTGCCTTTACTTCCATATAATGTTATAAAATAAAAATTCTCACTGTCATAAATTTTTCATAATCATATTTTAGGTTACATAATAACTTACTAAGTGGATGTACTTAGTTTACTTAAGCTTTCTCCTCTGTTTAGAGTTCTACTCTAAATAATATGATTACCATTCTGTGAAAAAGAATTAGACTGTACAGAAAAAAGAATGTTAATTCTTTATCATATTAAAATGTTAATAGTAATTCTTTTTGGTGATTTAGACATTGTGTATTATATTTTTTATTTTATTATATTAAACTTTCCAGGTTTTATAATGAACTTAAATTTTATTTTAATGGAATAGAGTTTATCTTTCAGCTCTGCTACATGAGTAGGGCTACTCTAAAGCAGAGGTCAGTGAGGAGTTGGTTGCCTTATGCCTCTTAATCAAATCATATGAATCCAAATGTGATTTAGGTATATACATGGTTTTATACACATGTATTGACTACGGGACAGTGGATGAGATGATCCTAGATTTTTGTATCTCTTGAAAGGGGACATTTTCATAAAGAAACCTTTATCAAAACTCAGAGTTGCTTTATTGAGGTCAGTGAATTTGAATAGGGGGAATCTATGTAATGAAAAGTATTTCTTCTCTGTACTTGGGGTATATGGGATGGAGTGATGTATCGACTTTAGATCTTTCCCAAGTTCTTTGGCTCTCTAAGTAATGAACAGTTTACTGTTCTGTCTGTGTTGGTACTATTTGCAGCTTAAATCGGAAATTTGTGTTTAATATCCTCATCATACCAATCTAGAATAACAGAATCTGCCTTCCCCAGGTTTTCATCAGACATGGATCAAGGCACATATTTTGGGACCACACCAATTACTACTGTATTTGTATGACCAACACTGATCAGTTCTTTATTATAATTACCTGGTCCATAGTAAAACTTTAATTTTTTTTTCAGGAAGTTTGATTTTTTTTCCTTCAGAGAGAATTCTTAGTTCTCTGTCAACCCTTAGTTTTTTGCTGTAGTCCCCTACCCCCTAATGGATAGAACTAGTCTGTCTAGGGCCATAAAATTGCCAAATATTGTGCACAGTCCTTCACAAGCAGCACCAAACTTTCTGCTGTAACCTCTGTCACAAAACATCTTACTCCAAAGAGTCCCACATAACTCTCTACCTTGTTGGGCATGTGTCTGTATCTTAGGGATGGAATCATAGAAGACAGCATTAGTATCTTTTTTTGCTGAATCATGATTTGCAATGGACCTGGAGGTTGTAGGTTGCCAATGCTGCTTTCTACTAGGCTGCTTTTTGTTTATGCTGGTAAGCACATAGTAAGCAAGATTTTGTCATCTACATCTGAAAAAATATCTATGGTTGAGGTTGGGACTTAATTATGTATTTATATCAACTTAAAAATTTAATTACTCAACCATTGGTAAATTATTAAGTAGTATTTTTATTCACATATTGTTTTTAAATGACTATATATTGTGTTCTATACTAATGTAGCATAGTGTGAAGAGTACAAAGTTAGGAGGAGTCTGTGGACAAACTTGAGTGTGCTTAAGAGTTACTTAGGGGGCTTTTTAAAAATGAAAATTCCCAGGGAACCTTACTCCTGAGAATTCTGATGGGGAAGGGGAACCAAAGTCTGCTTTTTAGTCAGCACCCTGAGTTATTCTGAGGTGGACTACAATGTTGAAAAACACAAACCTAGGTATCAAATGTAGGTAATGCCTATTTAGCAATCAAATAATATTGTTTTGTGAACCAGGGTATTATTTATATAGTGTTAGGTAAAACATGTTCCACTGGTTATTAAAAAATGTACCTTTAATTCTTGTGTATTTTTACAAATTCATAACAATATGATCTTAATGTTTATAATAAGTTTTTTTAATCACAGAAGTTCCAGAAGCCAAATATTTACTTTGCTAGCTAATCTGTTTCTGCCTCCAGACTCAATCATCAAAGCATTAAAAACCAATATATTACATAAAATGATATGTTACATTACAAATGAATCCCTCTATCATTAAAACCTCAGAGTTTAATATAGAGAGTACCTTTAAAAAACTTAGAACCAGTGCTAATTAATGTAAGCTCCTTCCAGATGTAGAAATTTGCATGTCAATGACAAAGGTTCTTTTAGTAAAATTATTTTAAACAGTCAGAACTGTTAGCAGAGAATCCTCTTGTATTTTAAAATTCAGTTCATATTTATAATTTGAGCAGTGAAGATGCTATTGGATTTTACTACAGACTGTGATTGAAACTGGGTAATCCAGGGTTTCTCCACCCAGTGCATTAAATCAGGCAGCTCCAAAGGGTCTTGGTAGTGTAGTGTTTATAACATCCTTCTTTACCTGCTAATCGACCTCACTTCCTGGATTTCAGTCTATCTTGTTATCAGCTAACAAAAGAACAGCTTTGGGTTCCTGCAGACGCTGGAGAAAAAATACTCTTGAGAACGAAATCCACCTTATGCCATCTTTTTTGTCTGCAAATATAAACTCAGCCATCATGCAGTTAACAGGTACAGAGGGAAGAAAATAGAAGCTCTTTCATGGGAAGAAATTACAGAGAAAATGAGCATCATTTCTCAAGGTTTTTATTTTCCCTGATCTACAAGTGATGCTGCTGTAATTCTAGCTGCAGTTTTTACCGATCATTCACCACTCAGCAGCTGGTAGAGAAGTAAGACTGCTTGGCAACCACCTGCAGGGCTGCAGAGATGAATTACATTTTCGGGAACAACACACTTCTGTACTCTCGCGCCAGTCGAGGAGGCAATACTAGCTCTAGCCATGGCTCAGTAGGCCCAAAGCAGAAACACTGGGCAAAAAAGGACTCATCAGATGAACTGCAAGCTGAGCCAGAACCTTCACGCTGGCAGCAGATAGTTGCCTTTTTCACTCGAAGACACAGCTTTATTGATTGCATTTCGGTAGCCACCAGCTCCACCCAGGTAACATACCACTTGTTGAAATTATTTTTAATATATTTTGGTTTATGTTTGCTTTGAAAAAATGTATTAGTATAGATTTCTTATTATTGAAAAATATAATCTTATGCACTAAAACCTTGGATGCTCAGAAATGCTCAGTCCATCTGTGTAGGTCTTTAGCATGAAAAGGGGAAGAAAAAATATTTTCCCTTTTGATCTTATGTAATTCCAAACAAAACAGTCTCGGGTTCTGTTGAATAACTTCTTTAAAAATATAAAGACATTGATATATAAATTAAAATGTAAATTAATAATGCTTATCTCCTTATTTTTAGACTGTGTTAAATGCTATAAAGTATGATGTCTCACCAACGAAAATACTTGTTTAGCTTTTGTATTATAACCTTTGGGAGATTGTTATAGTAATGAGGTAAAAGAAGATAAATTAAAATATTTTTATATTCTAATGTTTTGAAAATAAATTGAATATAGTAAATTGAATTGAAATTGTGAAATACTATTATTGTGTATCCTTATGTCTTAAAGTTATATTAAGTTGTGGTTTATTCAAGGTATTTAATGAATCCTTAGATTTCTATAAATATATATCACCTAGGGTTAATTTGAAAGCAGTAAACTTGTGTAATTACACAATTTTAAGAATATTTTTTCAAATAATGACTGTTTAGCGAGATGAGCAAACATGAAAAGTCTCCCAAATATTAAAAAAAAAAAATCACTTCTTTTTGAGGAAATGAGTATTGAAAATATGAAAAATATAAAAATAATAATTTGAGTGAAATACCTATTACTTGGTATTAAAGGAAAGTTGGAGTAATATTTGTATTTTAAAACATTTTTAATAGATATTCATTTAATTTCCATAACAATAAAATGATAATCTACTTTAAAAACAAGGTGAGAATGCTTTTGCTCTTTGACATCAATAATATTTAAATTGACAAACATGAACATACCTAGGTCATTTGAAAAATAAATTCCTTTAAAATTATTTTTTTAAGAATTAGAAGCCATCAACAGCTTCTTTCTTAATTTTGGTTACTAGAATTATCTTTCAATAGTTTTGATTTTAAAATAATGTCAGATTTCTTAAGTAAGAGATTTTACTTATTTTTCTTACATGGCTGAGAGAAATGGAGTTACTGGGCTAGGGAGAGTCATTAATTGTTTTTATATAGGCCCTGAGGTCACTTATAATGAAACTTACTGAGAGGCAACAATTGATTTAACTCTTCGAGTGAATATTGCCCTAAGAATTTAACTAACTTGATTTTTACTACAATTGCATATACCAAAAGGGTCACAAAGACTAAAACTTGATATTGTCATTCATTGTAGATTAATAGTAAATTATATTTTCCATTGTCAAAAAGAAACATGTTAAAAACTTCATATACATATAATTTATATAAATACATACTACTATGTAGGTATACAGACACATATACACTGCCATTGATATGTAATTCATCTTATTAAGGGCATACAAATGAAAAGGCAAATAAAATAGTTCACACATAAAACTATTGAGATCACAGAATTACATTATAGTTATTTAGGAGTTGAAGTAAAAGCTGGCTATTGCAGTAAAATAGAGTCAGAGTTTTACTACAAACTCTCTTTGCAGTTGATCCTACAAAGTCATTTAAAAATTTTTTCCCCCCATTTGGTTCAGATCATTTGTGTATACAGATAAATGACTTAGTTTTTATTTATTTCAGACCTCTTTGCATTACTTATCTTTTTCATTGCATTTATTTCATCTCTAGAAGTGTAGACGTTAAGTCAGAGGTTTTAGCTTTTCTTTCTCCTGCTCTGGAATACCAGTTATGTCATTTTTCATTGTATATATTTTTCTAACTGAAAAGTTGGATAATTTGAGTTTTCAAGTCTTTGGTGGTTAACTGAATGAAAGTCATTGTATAGGATAAGATATAATAGGACTGAGAAGACATTTGACATATTGCGTCTTAGTTAACGCCAGAACATATTTTTCTGTTTCATCTACTGACTCATGACTGGCAGTTTTATTTTGTAGCACTAGGGGGATTTCTGTAGAGTTAAAAACAAAGTAGATTAATGACATGTCTTAATTGAGCATATACTATTATATCTGTGAATATAGTAGTATGACATTGATAGTGTTTTGTTATATGATTGATAAATAACAACAGTGAGGATGATGATGACCGGGTCTCCTATTACACTGTTGTCAGAAATATTCTTTTTTAAGATTTGATAGCAAGATTAACTTCTTATAACTATGCTGCATGATACTTCTAGCAGTGTGGAGAGTTATTAGTAAATCAAGTTTTATTAAATATCCCCTCAAATATCCTCTGTAAATAAAAAGAAAATTTGCTTTCTTTACAGATTCATTTAAATTGCTTATCTGTTGGAGGTATTCATTTTCATAACTAAGATTATTTGCCCAGTCCTTCTGTAAAATCTGGAACTTAGTAGGAAATCATTAATGTTTTGTTTTGTTTTAATGATAAGGAATCCAGGTGGTTATAAACTTCTACAAACCCCCAGCTTCTAGGATAGGGCTTGTTATATGGTTGGTGCTCAGTAACTGTTTATGGAATTGATTAATTTCCATGTCAGTCACCTTGAACCTTATTAGCTCATGGCCTTCCAGAATATGGCACCTAATCTGAAACCACTTGGGTAATTATATTTAGATCTACTCTCTTCCCTCATACGTGCCTTTAGTTCTTCACAGCAGCCCATCTCTTCTTCCACTTCCCTTTTCTTCCCCTCCATTCTTCGTCTTTTCTTCAAGCCACAAAACTCCCTCATGCACCTGTTCTCTCTTTTTACACTTTTGAGTCCCCACCCAACGATAACCATACAGCTTATAAGCTATCTCCAATTTCTGTCATTTGGCTGTATCCCAAAAGTTTACATTATGGGTTTTTTGTCTGGGGAGCTTTTTTTAATGTTAAATTAAGATGAATTTCTTGTGAATTATTTTACTTTGGTGTAAGTTTTTCTTTTGGGGGATTCATAAAACTTATGTTCTTAATTTGGAATAGTTATAATATAGAAAAAGTGGCCTATCATTGTCAGGCCCTCCTGAGTTTCACACTGCAGAATTTCCTCTATTCTTGCATTTAGGATCACTTGATGCCAATCTGTCCTATCCTACTTAGCCTATTCAAGCTCCGTTCCAACCTAGGACCAAATTTTATATTCAGCAGGGTTTTTTAAAAGTCCAGCACAATACTTCTAGACTTTTCTACCTGATTAGCCCCTAAGTAAAAAGTTTTAACTACTTGGTGATAGATTATGTTTATTAATGAGAATAGTAATTGCATACTTCGAACAGCTGTGAAGTGATAGGTCACTTCGATTGTGTGTTTAGCAACTATTCCTATATTTTAGACTACTTGAAAATTCCTAACATGGATTACTATAAATATTCAAATTGCGTTCTCCCATCCCTCAAAAATCAATATACCAAATTAAGCTGAAAACAGCAAAGTTATATGGAATAGACATGATGACTTATAATTGAAATAGAAGAGTAATTTTTTTTCTTTTTATTAAATGCATTGGGGTGACATTGGTTAATAAAATTATATAGGTTTCAGGTGTACAGTTCTGTAATACATCATATTGTATGTTCACCACCTCAAGTAAAGTCTCCTTCCATCACCATACTCTTCTGTCTCTCCCTACCCCGTTTTTCCCTCTGGTAATCACCATACTGTTTTCTGCGTCTATGAGGGTTTTTTGGTGGTTGTTTTTTCTGTTTGTTTGTTTTTCATTTGTTTTGGGGGGGGGGTTGCTTAATCCCCTCATATTTTTCACCCAGCCCACAATCACCCTCCTGTCTGATAGCTGTCAGTCTGTTCTCT
Organism: Miniopterus natalensis; assembly: GCF_054644295.1. Lineage (NCBI taxonomy): Eukaryota > Metazoa > Chordata > Mammalia > Chiroptera > Miniopteridae > Miniopterus > Miniopterus natalensis. The sequence goes on along the minus strand of NC_142086.1, from coordinate 47,964,439 downwards.
AAAGTTTTAATAAGTGAATATTAGCCACAGGAGTTAAATAATCTTTTTAGAGGAAAAAAAAACTGTTCTGCATTAAAATACAGGAAAACACCATTCCTCATGTAGAAAATATGTAGGCTGATTTGTATAAAAAGTACTATTCTAAACAAATGCATTCTGGATCATAAAGGATTTAATTTTTAGACTTGTGCATTGGATATATTGTCCAAAAAAAAGAATGTAATATCAACCTCATTGAATTAATTGTGTTAAGTCACTTAATATATCTAACCTACTTAGGACAGTGCCTGATAGCTGTTACTATTTTATTATATTATTATTATATTTTTATATTGCTTAAGTTGGATAATCTGTGGACTAATTCAAATATAAATAATTAGGAATTATAGCATCTAGGTTAGTGTAGTTCATTCAAGCATTCAGTGCATAGTGTTGACTAAGTTAATTAAGTGCAAGCTGTATACTTTTTTAAGAACTTCAGATCTCAGCACCTTTTATTGCAGAACTAAGATTCTCTGTGAAACCACCAATTCCCTGACCTTGCCTCCCTTCTCAACAATTCCTTCTTCAAATTGCTAAAGCAGTCACAAGTAGACAACTAAATTTAACTGATTATCCACCTTTTACCAAACTCCCCCAAACATACCATCAGGACTAATTTTATACTCCACATCCTTTCAACCTTAATCATCACACCTGGCTTTCTTCTGAGAATACTACAGCCCTCACAAAAAGTGAAACTGTTATCAGTCACACCCTGTTCGCTATGGAACCAACAAGTAGAATTGTCTTCCTTGCTTACCATATGGATATTTATGGATGATTATATTTCGTCTCTCTTTTTAAAACTGTAAATGTTGCTCTAGCCAGTTTGGCTTAGTGGTTAGAGCATCAGCCTGTGAACTTAAGGGTCCTGGGTTCAGTTCCTGCCAAAGGTACATACCTAGGTTGCAGACTTGATCCCCGACCCAGTTAGGGCATGTTCAGGAGGCAACCAATTGATGTGTCTCTCTCACATCGATGTTTCTCTCTCCCTCCCTCCCACTCTCTCTGAAAAACAATGGGAAATATATCCTCGGATGAGGAAATAATAAATAAATAAATTAAATAAATAAATAAATAAATAAATGTTATAGATCATATTTTCTACTTCCCCTTCTTTTCTAGTCATCTGTGTTTCTCCCGGTCAGTCCTCCTACTGACTGATGGTTTGAACACCTGGTTTACTATCTTTTCTCTGCCCACTATTCCTGAATCATTTTTAGTGATTTTCAGTATCCTTGTGTGACCCATTCAAATTCTTACTTATCAATTCTTTGATACCCTAAACTTCCAGGATCTTGTGGGGGTTTTTTCACTTTTTCTTTCACCTACTTAAATGGTTATATTCAAGACCTCATTAGCATTGACTATACCAGCGATTTTGAACTTACTCATCTTATGGCACACATAAACTAATTACTGAAATTCTGTGGCACACCAAAGAATATATTTTTTGCCAATCTGACAAAAAGTAGGTATAATTTTGATTCATTCACACCAGACAGCTATTGTTGTGTTGGCTGTTGTCATTTTTTTATTTGACATTCTAAGTGGGAAAAGAGGTCAGTGTGTCTGACTAAATAGTCAGGTATTGTACGTTTAAAAAATTTTTGTGGTACACCACTTGAAAAACTGGACTATATACCACTTACAAAATCTCAGTTGCAAGTATTCCAAACTATCGGACTAGCACTTCCTTTCTTTTTAGCTCACTTTCCCTATTACAAAGATTTTTTTTTTATACCCTCTGAAGACCCCCTAGCCCAGCTTTTTACTGTCTATCATTTCTTTTGTGCTCTTATTTCCATTCTTGCCTTGCTCAGATTCCTTGGTCCATGACTATAAACACTGTCTTTTGTAATCTCAGCTCTCTTTTGCCCTTCTGTCACTTCATTGGTAAGGTCCTACCTTGGTTAATTGCAGCTCTGCTCTGCCTTCTGCACACTGGCAAAGCAGCACATTAAACTTCAAATACCTGTTTTCTGACCCTCATTCTCAGTTGATGGTCTTATTCTGTATTTCAACCTGTTAAAATAAATGATACATCTGTGTTCCTAAAGCTCACCCCTTCACTTCTGCATTAGATCTTAGGCCCCTTGACTATTCAGGGACTTCTGAAATTCTCCCTTCTGCATGATCTGTTTTTCCCTTTATACTGGATTATTCTCATCAGCACGTACCTGCTATAATACCTCTCATTAAAAGAACCAACCGAAAAAAACCTCTTTTGGAGTCTAGATTGTCAAATCCAATAATCAGTTCTTAATCCCCATTTTTACTTGACCCCAGCTTTTTACAGAATTGACTACTCCCTCCTTTAAATTCTTTTCTCCTTTGACTCTTAAACAACATTATTGATATTCTCCCAACCCCAGTTTCCTTTGTAGTATCTTCCTCCTCTCTACTGTTAATGTGCCTCGGGGCTCAGTCTTTAAATTTCTCTCCTTTCATACTCACATTTCAGGTGATCTCATTAAATCCCGTGCCTTTAAATAACATCATTATTTATATTTTTTAGCCCAGAGCTAATCCCTGTACACTAAACTTGTATATCTAGCTTCTTACTCGTTATCTCCACTGGAATAAGAATCTAAGTTAACATGTCAGAAACAGAGTTTCTAATTTTATTCTCATCTTCTTCAGTGTACCATTTACTGAGATGCTGAAGACAAAAACGCTTGGAATCATCTATTCCTTTTTCCTTGGCTCTACATTCAGTCTAATTGCAAATTTTATTGGGTTTGTTTCAGGATATATTTATGATCTGACCACTTTTCACCACTTCTGCAACTACTAATTAAAGTTGACGCTTGAACAACATGGGGCCTCAGGGTGCCAACCCCCTATGCAGTTGAATATTCGTGTATAAATTTTAACTCCCCGAAAACGTAACTACTAACAGCCTGCTCTTGAACAGAAGCCCTACCAATAACGTAAACAGTTGGTTACCATATATTTTGTATGTTATATGTACTGTATACTGTAGCCTTACAATAAACTAAGCTAGAGAAAATGTTATTAAGAAAATCATAAGGAGGAGAAAATACATTTACAGTGCTTTACTGTATTTATCAATACTGTAAGTTTACGTCATCTGTTTACAACATAAATCATCTGTAAGTACCTACATAAATATTGTCTTATATGATACAAAATACTGTAGATGTCTTATGTATCACTAACACTAGACATCAAAAATAAAAAGATAATTTGCAAAAAGAAATTCATATTTAGAAATATAATGATTCACACATTGATAACAAAGAAGCATCAATATGATTGTAGCCTAATGTAATAGATATGATTGCTTCGTGGTAGCCTAGCCTATACATCAATGAATGAATTGCTATAAAATATTTATGGCATACAGTATTACAGTCATATTCATAATACAGTATTAGAAATGTTTTTAGAAACCACTTGCCTGTAATGATAGGCTGATACACAGTTTCTCCAGTTACAAGAGAGAGAGGCATACTATAATTCTTTGAAAGCAAAGCTATGAAACAGTAAGAAAACTAACAAATTATTAATTTTATATTATCACTTACCATATGCCTGTGTAAGGATAGGCTATTCACTGTCATGCAAATCATGCACATGATGTTCTACATGATGAATACTTAGGGGATGTGATGACTGTGATGACAATGATTGTCGTGATGATGAGGAGGACAAGAACAGCACAAAATGTCTCAAAAAGTTCGTGCCATACCGTTATTAGATTATCACACGAAGAGACACAACAGGTAACTGCATGATGATTACTTACTATTTATTAAGCGGAAGTGGATCATCATAAACATTTTCATCCTCATCATCTTCACGCTGAGTAGGCCAAGGAGGAGGAGGGGTTGGTCTTGCTGTCTCAGGTGGCAGAGGCAGAGAGGCGGATGAGTTGGGAGGGGAGTCAGTAGAGGCAGGCATACTTGATATAACTTTATGGAAATACATTGTAATTTCTATATGACTTTTTTGTTCTTTTATTTATTTGAAAATGTTTCTGTGTGATACCAATTCTACTGTTTGCTTTAGTTTCAGTGCTGTTGTAGAAAGACCTGTGTCTTAAAAGAAGTCTAAAGCACTCTTGAAGAATTGAAACGTTTTGCTAGATTGTCTAATGTCAGTTTGTTTTCTGGCACTGCTGCTTCATTGTCTTCCTCAACGCCTGGCACTGATTCAAAAGCACTCATTTGTATCAAACTGTCTTCTGTTACTTCCTCTGGTGTGGTGTCTATTAGCTCTTAAAATTCTCTAAGATTCATATCTTGAAACCCTACACACACACACACACACACACACACACACACACACACACACACACACACACACACACACACACACACACACACACACACACACACACACACACACACACACACACACACACACACACACACACACACACACACACACACACACACACACACACACACACACACACACACACACCCCCACCCACCCACCCACCCACCCCCCCCACCTTCTTTTTTTTTTTTGGTCTTATCCACAATCTCTTCCTTGGTTTCCTTGATTGACTTTGTTGTAAAGTTATACACAACATCTGGACACAATTTTCTCCAGCAGGAATTGTTTCAGGCTTGATGGCTTTCACAGCCTTTTCTAGATTAGTAATGGCATCTTCAATCCTTACAGACTTTTATGATACTCTTTTGTGATTCTCTTCCATAGCATTGACAATCCTTCCCATAGAGTACTGTTTATAATGAGCCTTAAGGGTCCTTATGACCCCCTGATCCAGAGGCTGACTTAGAGACACACAAGTGTTTGGGAGCAAGTACACAACTTCACTGTCTTTGGTGTTGAACTCATGGGGCTCTGGATGACTAAGTTTATTGTCTAATTTCAAAAGAACTTTAAAAAGCAGTCCCTTACTGGCGAGGTACTTCCTGACTTCAGGGACAAAGCATCAATGGAACCAATCCAGGAAAAGTGTTCTTATTGTGCAAACCTTCTTATTGTACAAACAAAAGACTGGCAGCAGGTGTTTTTCTGTTCCTTCAAGACTTGGAAGCTAGCAGCTTTATAGATAAGGGCAGTCCTGATTATAAACCCAGTTGCATTTGCAAAAAACAGTAGAGTTAACCTATCCCCTCCTGCCTTAAATCCAGATGTTTGCTCTTTTTTCCCTTACTAATAAATGTCCTTTGTGACATTTTTTCCCCTCCAGAATAGGGCACTTCTGGCTGCATTAAAAAACGTGTTCAAACAGATATCCTTTCTCTTCAGTGATTATCTTAATGGCATTTGGAAACTCATCTGTTGTCTCTTGGTTGACAGAAGCTACTTCTGTTATCTTGACATTTTTTAAAACCAAAACTGTTTCTAAAAAGATCAAACCATTCTTTGCTAGCATTAAAGTCTCCAGCTTTAGATCCTTAACCTTCCTTTTGCTTTAAGTTGTCATATAATGGCGTTGGAGTTTTTTCTTGAATCATATTAGTCTATAGGTATGCATTTTCAATACGAGATAAGATAATTTCACAAAAAGTACAAGCTTTTCACACCTGTTGGCATAACTGCAGCAATGGCTTCACAAATTTTCTTCTTTCTTTAAAATGGTCCTTATGCTGGATTCATTTATCTTGAAAATGTGGGCAACCACAGCTGCACACCTCAGTCTATGGTACATATCAAGCAATTCAACTTTGTCTTGTAATGTCATGACTTTTCTCTGCTTCTTGGGAGCACTACCAGCATCACTAGTGGCACTTTTGTGGGTCTCATGGTGTTATTCAGGGTTTATGGTGTTGTACTAAACACAGTGAAAAATACACAAGAGAGATCACTTTTTACTACAATATACATTTTTCTGGAGAGACAACTGCTCGTGGAAATGATTAGTGTCACATGGTGTTTTAAGTGGCTACTGGCATCACTTGAGCTCAGCACAATAGCAACAGGAATTGGCTATGAAATTATTACAGCAGTACAGTATGTACTAAAGTTAAGTTTATGCAGTTATAAATCAATACTGTATCTTTACATTTGTTTACATTTCTCTCAACCATGAATGGCATCATGTATAGTCTGTAAGTGTGTGTGTAAGTTTTGATAAATTTTAACTTTATATACTAGATTTGTATATATTTTATGGTAGCAAGTGATGAAACAGACTAGTATCTACATGTATTTAAGACATACTTTATGCATTCATGACATATCCTTTTTCCTGACTTTTTTGATATTTCTAGGCTAGATGGTTTGTGAGTTTTTTCAAATTGTCACAAATCTCCAAAATTTTTTCCAAAATATTTATTGGAAAAAAATCCACATGTAAGTGGACGATGCAGTCTAAACCCATGTTGTTCAAGGATCAACTATATTTAATTTGTTGCCTGAACTACAGCAGTAGACATCTAACTGGTCTCCCTGTCTCTGTTCTTTCCTCTCACCAATCTGTTCTTCACCTAGCAACCAGTCTTCCTTACAGGATGTCAGTACTTTGGTTTTAACCATCCCATAGCTTCCAATCTGACATATAATAAAATCCTTAATTACTATAGCCCAAAAGGCCCTGTGTGGTCTAGTCCCTGGCAGTATTTCCAGTCCCATTCTCTACTGCTCCCTTGCTTATTCTACTCCATCTACACTGGCCTTGTTCCTGTTCCTTAAAAAATCAAGCATTTATCTTGCTGTTCCCTCTGCCTGGAGCATTTCCCCCCCAGGTATTCTCATGAATTCATTCCCTCATTTCTTGCCTTCTCAGAAGGCCTTCCCAGATTTTTATCTAAAGTAGATGGTACTCCTTTACTCCAAACATCACTCTTACTTTAAAATAATTTTTTTCCTCATAGCACTTAGTACTTTACATAGCCTGATCCTTTATTATTATAAATGTTTTACTTGTCTGAATTCTCCCTGAGACCTTCTGTGAGGCATATATCACACTTTATCTAGTGTGATATTGATCCTCTAGTTGATGATTCTCTTCATACTTACTGTTCTGGGAAGAAATACACACAAGGAGGTGAAGCAAGGAGAGAAGAGGAGAGGAAACCATTCAATTTCCTTATAATTAGGATGGCTGTATCTCATTAACTGAACTGGAGTACTTTTGATGGGGACCATTAATACTTAAAGTCGGACAAGAGGCAAAAATACAGACTTCCCAGGCAGACAAAAGCATATGGTACATCATTTATAACCATTAATCTCCTGACTATTCCTACCAGGCAACAGGTCTGAATGTTCACAGTAAGTCATCTCCACTTTAGACAATCCTGAATTGGCCTAACTTTATCTGTTGATGATTCATATATATTTAGCCTCATGCCTAATGGTAGCTGGGTTTTGAAGTGATAGATCAAATATAAATTTTTTTCTTCATTTCTAAGGAATGAAATTGTTTATATTTAGGAGTATAACTTTTTTGTGTTAAACTAGAATATATACACAGTAGATAGAGAATCTGAAACTACTTTGGAAATGATGACTCTGATAGTAGGATAGTTTCAGGAAAATGGGTGGAAATAGTCTCCTTTGGATATTAACTAACCAAACAATCAAAATTAGGATAAAAACTCTATTTTACTGGTTTGTGAGATGCTACCTTTTGGCAGAGTTCAATTTTCCACTCAAAAGGCTACTAATTTTATATGATTAGCACCATGACTCAGATTTGTAAATTAATTGCTTTCCCTTTTCATCCGAAGAATACTGTGGAATTTTTTCAGGGAACCTATATATGCACCTACTCAAAAAATATGTTAAATGATGTTTAAGACCCGGTTGTACAATAGGACCCTTTAGAAAAACATAGAGATGAAGATTAAACAAAAAGTAATTGTTTATAATGCTTATATAAGCTTTTAAAAAATACCAAATTGACCATACAATCCAGCAGTTATAATCCTTGGTATATTTACACAAATGAGTTGAAAACTTAGATCCATTCAAAAACCTGCACACAGATGTTTATAGCAGCTTTATTCTTCATTGCCAAAACTTAGAAGCAACCAAGATGTCTTTCAGCAGGTGAATGAATAAACTGTGGACATCCAAACAATGGAATGTTATTCAGTGTTAAAAAAAAGAAAAGAAAGGACATGGAGGAACCTTAACTGCATTTTACTAAGTGAAAGACAACAATCTGAAAAAGCTACATACTAGATGCTTCCAACTATGACATTCTGGAAAAGGCAAATCTGTGGAGACAATAAAAAGATCAGCAGTTGACAAGGATTAGAAAAGTGGGAGGGATAAATAGGTAGAGCACAGGATTTTAGGGCAGTGAAACTATCCAATATACTATAATGGTGGACATGTCGTTATAAATCTGTTAAAGCCCAAAGACTGTGCAACACCAAGAGTGCACCCTAATATAAACTGTGAACTTTGGGTAATAATAATGTGTCAACGCAGGCTAATTGATTGTACAAACGTACAATTCTGGTGGCAAATGTTGATGAATGGGGAAGCTATACGTGTGTGTGCAGAGGTTTTATGGGAACTCTGCAATTTCTGCTCAATTTTGCTGAGAACTTGAAACTGCTCTAAAAAATAAAATCTATTAAAAACAATATCTTAATGTAGGTTAGATTGGCTTTAGTTTGAAGAACTAAATGACTGAGATTTGTATATAATCTCTATAAATAGGAAGTGTGTTGCATTCATCTTTGTAGCTTCTACATAGTATCATGATTGTTGTATGACCCTTTTTTGTCAAGGACAAGTAGGTTAAAAAAGAAAAGTTCTGAAAAATGACTGATCTACATGCTCATGGGGTCAGGATAGGTGATTCAGCCTGTGCAACATTTTTGCCCTTTGTTTATTTTTAAGCAGTGTTTGTTTTCATGAGACTTTATTTTATACCTCTTATCACAACTGTATTTCAGTAACCAATTGGGCAATAATTTGTTTAATGTTAGCTGCTAAACCATTAGCTTCATGAGAGCTGGTAATACAAGATGTATGTTTTCTTCTCTTGTATCATCAGAGCCTAGGATGGTGAATGCACTTTATAAATATTTATTGAATAAGTAAACAAATGTGATATATGTTGTTTATTTTCATTTAACCTGATGATGGCTGCAAGGAAGTTTGGAGCTTCCAAATATGGTTTGGCCACTGAAAATTTCCCAAGCCATTTTTATATAGAACTATGGCTTAAAAATTAGTAAGTCTGCATTATACAGGATTTTGTAAAATCATGTATATTTCAAAAGTAATTCAAAGCTCTCTGAAAAAATAGGAGTATATATTACATATATAAAGGACTTAAATTCTTATTGTTAAAATTTGACGTAGTATCATTTTCTCTAAAGATCCTTCACTGTGTTATTCTTTGTACTTTCTGGTACTGTTATTTAGATAACATTTTCAGCCTCCATTTTTGTATCAAAATTTGGAATTTCAGTAAAGGTAAAAATAGTTGTTCAGACCATGTGGAGAATAGTAGCCTGTAATTATCAGCTTACTTAACAAACCTTAAAAACAATTACTGTGTTAACTTTACAGGCATATGCAAATCAATCAACAAAGAGTAGTACTGTTTTGTGCAAGTGTAAACCAACTGGCTATGACATCTGCAAACTGGAATTTTAGGAGACCCCTGAACACTATTTATTCTGTCCCTAGATAAATTTATTTGAAAGATTTTTCTACCTCACCCCTTACCAGGAGCCCTGCCTATTCATTCTTTATTCTTTAGTAAACCCCAGTTTGGTTCTTTCGGAACTGTGTTTACAGTATTTGTGAAATCTAAACTGTGACTGTTGACTCAGCAAGCTCTGGAGTGTGAAGAAGTTGTTATGACAGAATGAGACCAATTGCTTGTCTTACAAATTTTTTGTTGGTCCTGAGAAAAATAACAAGATTATAATCTGATATTTGAATCAAACAGACCCAAGCTTCATTTTACTGACTAATCTTTGTAGAACCATCTAACATATGAAAGTGTTGTAAATTTGAAAAAGAAAACAGTGAAAGTATTTTGAAAGATAGAGGAAAATCAAACAGGAAGCATACCCATCCTGATCTTGGGTATTCATTGTTTCAGCTATACTAAGTGCTGTAGCAGGGTGAGGTTGGAGAGTGGAGCATGGGGAACAGAACAGAAATCATTTTAATCACTTTTTCCAAACTGAGAGGCTACGTATACTATAGAGCCTAAATTCTTTCAGTTATAAGAACACAGCTTTATTATGTAGGCCTTTCTTGTAAAAATATTTTAAAGAACTCTGGATTAAACCTGAAATTTCCTTATTTATTCTTTGATTTTTTGTTTTTAATTCTCACTTCCATTTTGGGGGAAGGAGTTGCTTCTTTTTATTTTATTCATAGATTTAACACTGCAACATAATTAAACCAACTGTAGTTAGTAAAAACTAGCCTGGGTGTCTTGAAGTCATTTTCTATTATCTTCATTGACCTAATCAGTCTTTTTTTTTTTTTTTTTAAATCATGCTGCAGCCTGTAGGCCAAATCCAGCCTGCCACCTGCTTTTGTAAATAATATTTTATTTTTAAAAATATTTTTATTGATGTTTTAGAGAGAGAGGAAGGGAGAGGGAGGGAAAAACATTAATGTGAGAGTGCAACATGAATCAGCTGCCTCCCGCATGCCCCCCATCGGGGATCGAGCCATATCCTGGGTATGTGCCCTGCCCTGACTGGGAATCCAACCAGCAATCTGTCTGCGTGTGGTATGATGCTCAATGAACTGAGTCACACCTGCCAGGGCTATAATTAAAGTTTTACTGAAATACAGCCATGCCTATTTGGGTATTGCCTGTGGCAGCTTTAAGCTACTGCAGCACTGTTGGGTAATTACAACAGAAATTGCATGGCCTGTGAAGTCTAAAACATTTATTACCTGGCCCTTTTCAGAAAAAGTTTGCTAACCTTTGACCTAAGAATTAATGAAGCATTCTGTTTTTTCTTCTGAACTGTTATATATTGTTTTTGTGTTAAAATATAGTAGTAACAATAAAAACAAACTTTTTTTGAACTATTTTAAAGAGACAATGTATTATACTGCTTGAGCATGCTGCCTTTAGAGGATAGTGATGTGGGTTTAAATCTCTGTTCTGCCATCCAGCAGTGGTACCTTGGACAAATTGCCAAAATTCTTTATCCTCTTTCCTCCACCTGTAGAAAATAGGGATGTAAATATTATCTGCATCAGGATTTAGTGAGAATTAAATGAGACAATACATGTGAAGCCCTTATTGTAATACCTGAGATCAGAAAGGTACTTATTATCAGCATTGTCATTATCATCTTTATCACCACTCCCACAACCACCACTACCATTGTCATTAGTTCCACAAAATATTCTGGCCTTTTAAGTGATGAGTCTAGAGATATGGAGAAGCAATTAAGAATTATGATTGCTTAAGATTAAGCAATAATTAAGAATTATGTTTTAGCCAGGGGGTTGGTAACTTTGACAGAGCCCACCAGGAAAACAGATATCACAGCAATTATTTTAACAAAAGAAAATGTGCTATGGGGGCTTGTTTACAAAGGAATTTGAGAACTGAGAAGGACAAATGAAAACACCAAGGTAAAACAGAGATAGAAACTACAGGAAGCAGCTACCACCTGGTTAGGAACCTAGGGACCAAGTTGAAGTTAGTATCCCTGAAGTTTGGAGGAAGGGCAACACAAGTTTTAAATATGAGATGTCAGTGAAATTTACAGTTTTAAAAAGGAAAGAGATGAAAATCTTTTGAGGAAATATACTGGAGCAAGACCTATTTTTTTGTGGTTGCTTTTCCAATAGGTCATTATTAGGCAATTAGTTATTGCTAGAGAGAACATGAAACTGGCAATTTTTTGGTATTTTTATAGTTTGAAACTTCTGTTCTAAGGTCGTCAAATGATAGATCATTTTGAATACCTTCTGATTGTTAGTGGTTGCCCAAGCACACAGAAAAAGTCTTTTAGCAGTATCTGCTATGTATATAGCATGAAAGGGGGCTGGGAGAGGGATGGATGTACACAGTCTATTCCTTGAGTCATTTTATCATTTTAGAGTACTGATGAAATCAATCTCTTTTGGCAGTCACTGGGTCTCATTTATTCAACAAATATGTAATAAATACTTCCTCTATGCTAGATACTATTCTAGACACTGGGCATACAAGAGGGAATAGAACAAGAATCCTTACTTTTATAGAGAATATGTTAAAGGAGAAGAAATAAACATGATTAAAGTATATAGGATGCTGGAGAAAAAAATAAAAGAAGACAATAGCAAATGGATTTGAGAGTGTGTGATGGAGGTTGATGGGATAACCAAGAGGGGCTTCAACTGGAAGGTGATATTTGAGTGAGATATGAAAGAAGTTGTGGAATTGAGCCAAGATATATGGATATCTGGAGCCAAGAGCATTGTAGGCAGAGGAATAGTATAAAAGACTCTGAGGCTGGAGCATGTTTATGATATTTGAGGAACAGAAGGGAGGTCAGTTTGGCTGAAACATTAAGTGGGAGGATGTCTTCAGAAAGGTACAGAGCCTGAATCATTAAGGACTTGTAGAAGAATGAATAGAAGAGGGTAAATGTATGATTACTAGGGAGTAGTAAGGGCCCGTTTTAGATTAGTAATCATGAAATCCATGGTTGTGTGTGTTTCTCTAGCCACATTCTAATAAAGTCAGGTTTTTGAAAAAGCATATTGCAGTTGATAGTTTCATACCTATCTGTCAATTATGTAACCTTATCTTTAAATTCAACTTTTAGGTCTGTTTACTTTAAATTTTTAGTGGCTGTTGGCTCATCCTCTTCCAGTACAAAATGATTTAACTGAATGTTGATAGAATACTATCTTTTCATAATAAAGGGATGATAAACCTTAACTAAATATCATGAATCTTGCAAGCAGATACAGATTCATGAACTAGATGATCTGTCTGTATGAACTAACAAATCTACACCTATATTTTTATAATAGGGTTGTTAATCATTAGATCTATTTTTGTCTCCCCTTTGTTAAAGTCAAAATTTTGTATTTTAGCACCCTGGTGATTTGTTTTAAAATGTATCTAATTTTATTAATGTTGGCTTCTGAGATAATTATGACACAATATTATATGCAGCTGGTTCAAATAACATGTTTTGTGTTTTTCCCCAGCTGCACTAGTTTATATTGAAAGTACTTGTTTGCAGTAACTGTAACAAAGGGGTATTTGAGGCAAATAAGAAACAGATTTAAGCAATGAAAAATACCTTTATTCTGAAGGTACTGAACCTCTGCTGAGTATAGTGATTTTCAAGCAGAGTTTTGATGTATATACTGTGCTGTATTTTATCCTTCTATAAACATGCAAAAGGCTTGCAGGTTTTTTCCCCTGGTTTCACCGTCCCTCTTAAATAACTTATTTGACATTAGATCAGAGAAACATGTTTCACTACAGCATAGTAGATCTTTAAACAGAGAAATTTGGATTAAAAATATTAACTATGCTGTACAAAAACAAAATAAGGTTCTTATTGGCCAATAGTTACACAAGGATAATGACTTTCCTTATTATCTAAGATACTGATCATAGATTTTCTAATTCGTGTATTTCATTTTCCATGAATAGGGTATAATTTTTTTTAGACTTTATTGGATTTTTTTTGTGTGTATCCTAACCTCAGTTTACCCCATTCATGTAACATGTTAATGTAAAATATAAACAGTTATTAATTACCTGGTAGTACAGTTTTAGTTATCTTTCTTCAGAGTTTCATTTTATGCTATGAAAACTATTTCAATAAATAATTTAGTGAGAAAAAATATTAAATGCTACTTAGATAGCCTTGCACATCTTTTATGTTTGGGTTTAACTGTGACGTAAAAGATCACTTTTAGTGGATATTGTGGGTGTTACTCTTAATAGTCCTGCCTCCCAACCTCCCATCAGTCACCAGATACATAAATTATATATTCAAAATCTATCTTGGTTTTGACTACTCATGTCCATTTTCACCATCACCACCATTTGGTTTAAGCCACTGATCCCCTCTCAGCTGGATTATCACAGCAACCTCCCAGTTGTCCCTTCTGTCTCTTCCTGTATCAGTCAGGATTCATATGCATATACAGGGTGGGGCAAAAGTAGCTTTACAGTTGTGTGAAACAATTTATTCTTGTATTATTTATTAATTATTGTATTATTATCCATATGAGCAACTGTAAACCTATTTTTTACCCACCCTGTATACAAACCACTTTAGCTGTTTTAAGCAGAAAGAGATTTAGTACATGTAAGGTGCACTTAATATTACTCCCCCCCCCCCCATTTATTATTGAATGAATGCAAGTAGAAGAGGGTGGTACATAGTCATAAGTGTAGATGTACAATACACATTATGACATGGCTGTACCTGATGGGTTTCAGACCACTTGTATGAAAATCTGTTACATTTTAAAAGCTGATTTCGGAGTTTTAAGATCTCACATTAAATATAAAATGTAAAGCTATGAAGAAAAGAATCTCTAAAAATTAATGTTTAAACGTTTTTCAAAAAGCTGTCAGTTTGATACTGGTATAAAAAAGTACTTTTAAAATACGTACAATCCAGTTATTTTACAGGAATTTACAATTTTTTGCAGTGGTCTTTGAGACAGTGTTAATATTATATAGCCTCTGTTGTCATGGAAACAAGTCTCTGAAGGCAGCCTCAGAGGCTAATGATTCCATGATGTTGCTATGGATAGAAACAACTGACACTGTTGTTAGTCACCTGGTCAAGATTTTTTTGAAAACGAAATTCTTTGGAGCTGATCTTATTGAGTGATACAAATGGAGCAGGAAGAGGATGATGACATATAGTCACTATTGTCTAATGAAATATGTATATAAGATGTTCTCAAGTTTAAAATGCTTATGCTAAAATACCTCCTTTTCTATAATAGCCCAAATATAATGATTACTATATATTGCTGCTTCATTATTTATATTAGAACCGTAAATTTGACATTTTCTAATTTAGAACCTTCTTATACAGGTCCCCAGAATTTTACCATACTTTTAATCCTGCACTCAAAATATCCTCTTATTTCTTCATTTTACTCTATTACCAGATCTAATATCTGTGCTGTTCCTCATCACTCAACCTCCATTTGATTATCTATTATTTATTTAAGGCTTTAATTTTGTTTCAAATGAAAATGACTTTGTT
This sequence comes from Miniopterus natalensis, assembly GCF_054644295.1. NCBI lineage: Eukaryota > Metazoa > Chordata > Mammalia > Chiroptera > Miniopteridae > Miniopterus > Miniopterus natalensis. The sequence goes on along the minus strand of NC_142086.1, from coordinate 47,949,260 downwards.
GTTTTGTAATTCTTTGTTACTTGAATTAGTTATCAGCTTTGGCTAGGAAATGCTGTGTGTTGATATGTCAATTGTCTTTTAAAGACTTTCTCAGCAGAATTTGCTTTTCTTAAGTTAGAAGCAGGGCCATATGTTCTTTTTCAAAGTACTTGCTCAGTGCCCTATAGAGAGCAGGATGGGTTAAGATTGTGTAAATTTTAGAATTTTTTAAAAGTGGTACTCAGAAAGAAAGAAAACAAAACCTAATTGCTAAAAATCCCTTTCTACAGGAAATAAGAAATCCAGTAACAGGTTTAGCAGTTATTTTCCTAATTCCTCACAGCTTACCTTTTGTGAGCTGAACCTCAGTTGTAAAATGAAGGATTGAACTTGATCCCTACTCTTCATCTCTAATAATCCTATGTATCATTGAAATTTGTTAGTATCTTTTAGAACAGTTCATCTGAAATAGATTTTTAGTTTATTTTCTAGATAATTAGATGGTAAATAATAACTGATTTTCTCTTGATATGAACAGTAGATCTCCCATTTCTCACACTGCATTATAGTATCATTACATATTTATTGTTGATGATTAGAAAAGTAGAATTTGAAATTAAGGGGGGGAGCCACTTTGTAATCCTTCCCCTGGAGGTTAACCTTTGAAACATTTCTTTCCATTTTTTTACACGTTTTATTTTTCCTTTTTTATTTAATATCATGTCATAGGCAGTATTCCATATGACTTACAAAATGTTCTTACAGATAATTTATAAGTGTGCCTCATATTTATTTAATCTTATATGATTATCATTATTTACTTAACAATTTCAACACCTTTGGATATTTAGGATATTCCCCATTTCTCCAAGTATAAACAATACAGGAATATATTAAGAGCATTAAAACATTTGCATTTTTAAAATACCAACAGCATATTTCACAGACCTAGAACAAACATTTCGAAAATTTATATGGAACCAAAAAAGACCCCGAATAGCTGCAGCCATCTTGAGAAAAAAGAACAGAGTGGGAGGGATCACATTACCAGACTTCAAACTGTATTACAAAGCCACTGTAATCAAAATGGCCTGGTGTTGGTACAACAACAGGCATATAGATCAATGGAACAGAACAGAGACCCCAGAAATAGACCCATGCCATTATGGTCAGTTAATATTTGACAAAGGAGGCAAGAGTATCCAATGGAATAAAGACAGTCTCTTCAGTAAGTGGTGCTGGGAAAATTGGACAGATACATGCAAAAGAATGAAACTAGACCACCAACTTCCACCATACACAAAAATAAATTCAAAATGGATAAAAGACTTAAATGTAAGTCACGAAACCATAAAAATTGTGGAAGAAAACATAGGCAGTAAAGTCACAGACATCCCACATAGTGGACTTTTCACTGATACATCTCCTAGGGCAAGAGAAACAAAAGAAAAAATAAACATATGGGACTACATCAAACTAAAAAGCTTCTGCACAGCAAAAGAAAACAGCCTCAAAATGCAAAGGAACCCCACGGTCTGGGAAAACATATTTGCCAAGGATGTATCTGATAAGGGGCTAATTTCCAAAGTGTACAAAGAACTCATAGCACTCAGCAAGAGGAAGACAAACAACCCAATTAAGAAATGGGCAAAGGACTTGAATAGAGTCTTCTCCAAAGAGGACATATGGATGGCCAAGAGACACATGAGAAAATGCTCAACATGGCTAATCATCAGGGAGATGCAAATTAAAACCATAATGAGGTATTACTTCACACCTGTCAGAATGGCTGCCATCAACAAATCAACAAACAACATGTGCTGGTGAGGGTGTGGAGAAAGGGGAACCCTAGTACACTGCTGGTGGGAATGCAGACTGGTGCAACCACTATGGAAAATGGTATGGAGGTTCCTCAAAAAATTAGAAATGGAGCTGCCTTTTGACCCAGTGATTCCACTCCTAGGAATGTATCCTAAGAATCCTGAAACATTAATCAGAAAGAATATATGTACCCCAATGTTCATAGCAGCACAGTTTACAATAGCCAAGATCTGGAAACAGCCCAAGTGTCCATCAGTAGATGAGTGTATAAAAAAGTTGTGGGACATTTACACCATGGAATACTATGCAGCTGTAAAGAAGAAGAATCTCGTACCCTTTGGGACAGTATGGATGGACCTGGAGAATATTATGCTAAGTGAAATAAGCCAGGCAGAGAAAGACAAACATCACATGATCTCGCTTATAGGTGGAACCTAAAGAACTCAATAAACTGATGAACAGAATAGATTCAATGACATGGAAGCATAGATGAGACTGATGAATGTCAGAGGGATGGAGGAGGGCGTGTGGGTGGAGGGGGAGAGAGTAACAAAAGAATTTATATGCATATATACACAACCCAAGGACACGGACAGTGGTGGGGAGAGGGACTGGGGAGGGGGAAGGGACGGGGTGGAACGGGACATTGGGGAGAAAAAAGGACATCTGTAATATTTTAAACAAAAATAAAATTAAAACAACAAAAATTTGCGTTTTAAATTATTCCCTTAAGATAGATTTCTAGAATTACTACATCAGAGAGGTTAGACATTTTTACAGCTGTAGACAATTCCTGCTGAATTGGCTTTCGTAAAGTTTTTATGGATTTATATATCCAAGGGCAGTGTGAGAGAGTACCTGTTCCCATGTATTAAAATTTTTGGAGTTTGTTTTATTGTGGTAAAATATATGCAATGAAATTTGCCATTTTAACTGTACATTTCTGTGGCATTAATTATATTCCCAGTGTTGTGCACTCATCACTGTTTCCACAACTGTTTTTATGTCAAACTGTGTAACCATTTAGCAGTAACTCCCCATGCTCTTCTCTTCCTAGCCCCCAGTAACTTCTAATCTACTTTGTCTCTATGAATTTATCTATTTTAAATATTTCATGTAAGTGGAATCATACAGTATTGTATTTTGCATCTGTTTAATTTCACTTAAGTTTTCAAGATCCATCCATATTGTAGCATATATCAGAATTTTATTCTTTTTTTACGGCTGAATAATATCCATTTAATGCATATACCATACTTTGTTTATCCATTCATCTGTTGATAGACATTTGGGTTGTTTCAACCTTTTAACTGTTGTGAATAATGCATCCTTGGACGTTGGTGTAAGTATCCAGTTCCCTGTCGTCAGTTCTGTTGAGCATATATCTGGGAGTAGATTAGCTAGGTCTTATGGTAGTCCTATGGTTCATTTTTTGAGGAACTGCCAAACTGTCTTCCACAGAGGCTGCACCATTTCCCATTCCCACCAGCAGTTTTTGAGGATTCCAGTTTTACACATTCTCACCAACACTTGTTACTTTCTATTTTTGTTTTCCCTTTTTATTACAGCCTCCTAGTAGGTGTGAAGTGATACTGTAACTTTGATTTGCATTTCTCTAATGAATAGTGATGTTGAGTATCTTTTCATGTGTTTATTTGCCATTTATGTATCTTTTTTCGAGAAAAGTCTGTTCTAGTCCTTTGACCATTTTTTAATTGTCCTTTTGTTGTTGAGTTGGAGTTCTTAGTATATTCTGGATATTAAACCTTTATCAGATGTATGATTTGCAAAAATGCTCTCCCATTTTCACTTTGTTGATAATACTCTTTGGTGTACAAGAGATTTTAATTCTGATTAAATCCTAACTTATTTATTTTCATCACTTACGCTTTTTTGATGGTCATATTTAAGAATCAATTGCCAAATACAAGGTCTTGAAAAATTACCCGTTTTCTTCTGAGTTTTATGGTTTTAGCACTTATTTTTAGGTTGTTGATTAATTTTCAGTTAGTTTTTATATATGATGTGAGGTAGTGGTTTAACTTTTTTTTTTTTTTTTTTTGCGTGTGGCTATCCAATTGTCTCAACACCTTTTTGAAGAGACTTCATATATTTTTTATAAATTTTGATTGCCTGATATGAGAGGCAAAGAAGATCAACATTATAATTTTATTTTGTATTTTTATCAGTGAGGAAAAGCATAGTTTCAAGGTTAGCAATTTGTTTTCTTGTTTCTTTTAATGCACATTGTCCTCTTATTGATTTAATTTTAATGTTTTTCTTATACATATAGACTATATCATTGGTATAGCAAATATTTCTGCATTAATTCCGATTATAGGGTTTGGAAATTATTAGAAAACACCTTTTTGTGTTCCAGTTATATCTTTTTAAAAATAATTGAATCAAGTCAGATAATTTAGTGTAAATAACAAGACTTTTTAGTTTAAATTATATCACTAGAGTTCACAATTCTTTTTTCATTTTTTCCAGAATATGTCTGGCACATAATAGATACTCAATAAATGCTAGTTGAATTAATGACTTTACAGGCAGGTTCTTGATAATAGAGGTTAATGGCACAGATTAATTTAAGTTACACAAATTCAATTTTCAAGTCCTTTGAATCTTGCCTGTGGATTTGTAAGCCCCAGTTACCTACCTGAGGGGCTAAGGAATTACTTTTGATTCTTTGAATACAAGGAGGAAAGTAGTCAAATATATTCTGAATGCTAGAAAAATATTTTGTAATCTGTCTCTGAAGTTAGTGTCTTGTCTCTTAGAGCAGGAGCGTTGTAAGTTATTATCTTTTGTTATTTTCATTTAAACATCTAAGGAGTAGTCACTCATTAACTACATCGCACTTAAAATACTTGTGATATAAGTATTAATAAAATAATTTCTGGAGATAATTTTCTCATTTAAATTGAGGCAATACATTAATATTTTACCTATTTCTCAGTTATTTCTGAAAACTATAATTTATCTTTATGACAAAACTTTCTGTTATGTGTTTCCTTTTTATTTTGGTATTTTTCCTGATTTTTTGTCGATGATTTTTAGCCAACAGAAGCTGTACCTCTCTCTCCTCCCACTGTCCCTGTGATCCCTGTCCTGCCAGTCCCTGCTGAGAATACTGTCATCCTACCCACCATACCACAGGTTTTTATTAGTTTCTTTTTTCTTTATAAAAATTTAATTTGCTTTTAATGTTTCATTTGTACTTTTTTCAAAGTGTTTTAATTATTTATGTTAGATTTGGTAATTTGCTTTGGGCTTCAATTGGTATTTTTTAGTGAATTAAATATTAGGGATTTAATATAAAGTGGGTTCAGTATTTGCCATTTTATTAGGTTGTCTGTGAAATAGGACACATTCTAAACTTCATAATGTTGAACCTCCTTAGGTTTATTATGACTTTTGTACTTTTAAATGTGAAACAGGTTTAAAATATTTTTGCTTTTGAAAATTCTGTTTATTTTCTAAAGATAAAAACTGTTGTCTTCCTGATCTTGTACTGGATGTGTCATTTTATTTAGCATTTTGTTTCATAGTATATATTTATCTTCTTTGGAAATATTCATCTTTCTGTCATTTGATTAGATAATATACTTCACATGTATTAGTCAAGTATAATAGCCAATGTATATAAAGTATATGGGAATTCTTTGTGCTACCTTTGCAGCATTTCTATAAATCTAAAACTATTCTCAAATAAAGTTAATTTTGAAAAAGTTAACGTGCAGCAGTCAAAAAATAAAATGAGATAATTGACAGATGTCAGATTCAGAACCTTTTTTTGCTTTCAGAGCTTTAGTAGTTAGTTAAAGGAGATGGCTTAAGACACTAACTGCCTTACTAACAGAGTTATCCAAAGTCAAAATAGTGGTAGTATTATTAAGTATAATCATAACGATCTTTGGTGTGGAAGATCTCAGTCTTATTTAAAGTGTAGACAGGTACATCTTTAGGTATTCTTACAATTATTGATCTATAGTAGAAAGTCTAGGTAAAAATAATACGTTTGCTGTGTAAATGCAGTTTCAAAATAAGTCCCATCTGGGGGGAAATGGGATATCAGCTGTGATTACTCGCATCTCTATGCACTTACCCTCTCCTAAAAAATGAAAATCAGTAGGAGCATCATATAAAATATGATGCTAGGGGAAATTACAGGTATTACACTAAGGCTTTAATAATTCTAAATAAGCAGCCTAAGGGTTATTGTAATAAATGTAGCATCTTTCCAAGTTTCTAGAATTTAGTAACACAATAATTTTTTAGTAGGAGATTTTAAAGTTTATTTTACTCTTGTCACTTCAATTCATCTTTTGATGTTAAAATCGTTTTCTAGAATCCTTTAAAATTTTGTAGTGGTTTCTGTTCTTATTATATTCAATAGAGAACCTGTCCTTTCCTCTTCAGAGTTCTCTGATTCACTTACTCTAAGTGTCCCTAACATAGCATCACACTGTACCTGGAAATTGTTGAGACATTGCATAGCCTTATAGTTATAAAGGTCTGAGTCAATTTGATCTGGTTTGGAATTCCATTCCTGCCTCTTACTAGCTGTGTAACCGAGCAGTTTACTTAACCATTCTAAGCTTCTGTTTACTCATCTGTAACACTGCAAATGATAATAGTACTAACTTGACATGTTTTACTATCATTGAAAAAATGATAATGCGTAGGTAGCTTGTATATGGTCTTGGCTATTCATATTGTTATTTCATATTTCTTTGCGATAATAAACTAAGGAACAAATTATAAAAACAAATAAGGATATCTGCACAAGAGAGAGGCTTCTTTATTCCATCTAGTCTCATTTTAGGTTTTAAATACACTACAAAAGTCCATGTAGGGGAATTTGATAATTTATGTTATATTGTGTGAGAAGACTATGGGTGTGCCTCATTTTCCAGAATAAGTGTTTTCCTGATTAATGGAGTATAACATGTACCTTATAAAATAATACAACTAATTATTTGTCCCAAATAAATTTTGAAGTTCATATTTAATATATAAGCCAATTTTAACATGTTAAATGGATGTAATCTTTCTTCTAAAGATCTATTTTATTTTTCCTTCCTTAACATTTTCTTCCATGATCTTTTGCTGTGTTAATAGGGCTTCATATATTTTTTAATTTATCTTTATTTTCGAAAGTATTACAGATGTCACCCTTTTTCCCCCATTGACTCCCTCCACCCACCCCCCCTTCCCCAGGCCTTCACCACACTGTCTGTGTCCATGGGTTATGCATATATGTGTACAAGTACTTTCCATTTTAGATGCATCACAGTCTAATAGAAACAGAAGCAGAAGATGCAAGATATAGTCTAGTCCTGCCTTTGTGACTCAAGTTACTTAACCGTTCTGAGTTTTATACTCCCTTCATCTACTAAAATGGGGAAATAACACATCCCTGACTACTTCAAAATGAGTTTGAAGACAGGCAAATTAGACAGATAGCTAGATAGATCATAATTACTGTCTTTCATTATTTGTAGAACTTTTATACTTTTCAGAGTGATTTTATATTGATACCATGTCATTTAAATTTTATGAAAGCCCTCTGAAGTAGGAATTATCATGCTTATACAGAATGGTACAGAGAAAGATATTCAATAGCTTCTTGAAGTTTCAGAAAGAGCATGGGCTTTATAATGCAACCTACCATTCACTTCTGGCTTCATTCACCATTTCCTGGCCTCCTTTCTGGATGTGTGATGGTGGGGAAATTACTCAGCTGCCCAGAGCCTCTATTTCTCCACATAGAAACTGAGCGCATAGTAGGTGAATAACAGATACTATTTCTTCCTAATGGAGACATAATCACATAATTTCTCTGATACTGGCCTATTAAATATACAGGCTTATTTCCACCCCAAAGTAAATATTCTGCTTTAGAACCAGATGCTTTAGACCTCTATTTCTACCAGTGTTGTAAAGAGCTATCATGTAATGAGGTATTGTTGAAAATGCTTTAATGCTATTTTTTTATGTGTGTGTGTCACTGTCTTTGTCCATACTCAGATATGTGCTTTGGAGGAATTGGTTTTTGCTCAATTTTTTGTTATTGTTCTAATCATGTATATACTAAGAAGAATATAGCATTTTCCTTGTCTCTAGGAACCTACTTACTATCTATTTATGCAAGAGACAAGTTAATAAATAATTCCCATATGACATGAGAGTAGTTGCATTAGAAGTATATCCAGTCCAGAGCATCCTATTGCTTCTGGACCGTTCAGGTTTCACAAAACATCTGGGTATTTAGTTTTAAATGATTTGACCATTAATATAATCTGAAGCATGACTTGATATGTTTTCATTTTACTGATAATCTTAAATAGAATAGCATACTTTGGATTACACTGATGAGCCTTTTTTAACTGCACACTAATATGTGACTGCAGGGCCTTTATTCTATTTGTGTGTTTCTGTTTTTGTGTTTATTTGTTTTTGTAATATTTTCAAATCTTTTCAGACTTATAGAAAGTTGCAAGAATAATACGAAGAAATCCCATTTACCTTTACCCAGCTTTCCCAGTTGTTCATATTTTAAGTTACTACATCTGCTTTATCATTTCTCTTTCTATATAATTGACATATTATTTTTCCTATATATTGACATATTATTCCTATTGACATATTATAATTCCTATTGACATATTATAATTGACATATTATTCCTATATAGTTGACACATTATTTTTTGTGAAACACTTAAAAGGAAGTTTCAATCATACCTCTTTTACCCCTAAATACAAATATTTCATAATACTTAATTTTTTTTTAAGTACAATAATATTTCCATAGTACATTGAGGTAAATCAGAAAATTGACATTACAGTAAAACCTCTGTATAATGGACTAATTCAGGCAGGGGTGAGGGGGTGTTCATTAAAGCTGAAAGTCCATCATGTAATAAAGTAGGTTTTCTGAATGCATATGTTAAAAAATTGACAAATTAGTTTACCTGTTTTACCTGTTTTTACTTATGTAGACTTGTTTGTGTGTAATTAAAATTAAGTATGTATGAAAAGTTTAATTTCACAGAAGGGTTTTCTATATGTATCACAATAATTTTAAATTTATACTGAATAGGTTTAGTAAATGCATGCATTCACCAGTCACCACAAGTAAACAAATGCACATGGCTGGGGTATGGCTTATTGCACTGTTGGAACATCGCCAGCATGCGTTAAAACTGCTGCAGAAGTCACACCACACCACAACAGAACCAGTGCAGTTACTGCGCATGATGCCATGTAATCACATGCTAATCATTTGTCGAACACTATTTACAAGTGGTGACTCCTGGATTTAAATATGTAGACTGTAGTTGTAGATATATAATATTTATTTGTATCAGCGAAATTACTACAGTGTTTTTCCAACATATGGCCTATTCATTAAAATTTGTTAAAAATAACAGTAAATTAATAACAAAAAATAACCTGTTAATTTAATTATAAGCAAATCATGATTAAAAGCATTTTTAAGTTAACAGGATGTTGATTTTAACATATGACATATAGACTGGAAATTTTGTCTGTTAAATCGAGGTCTGAAAAATCGAGGGTTTACTGTAATACAATGCTGTAATCTGTAGACCTTAATTGTATTTTGCCAGGTGTCCCAATAATGTTCTTTATAGGAAAAACAAAAACAGGTCCTTAGGCCAGTCCAATATCACACATTGCAGTTAGTTTTCATGGTATTTTAGTCTCCTGTGACTTAGAGTGGCTCCACAGTCTATCTTTCATTAGTATGGCATTTTACAAGAGAACAGGCTCTTTTGTAGAATATTCTTCAATTTGTGTTTGTTTGATGCATTCATAATTAGATTGAGATCATATATTTTTTCCAAGATTTTTATTGTGGTAAAATACACAGAATGTAAAATTTATCACCTTAATTATTTTTGAATTGACAGTTTATTGGTATTATATGTGTATTCATATTGTTGTGCAACCATAGTCCATCATCCATCGGCCAACTCCCCATTTTTCATTCCCCCCGAGGACCTGGCAACCATCGTTCTACTTTCTGTCTCTATGATTTTGACTCTGAGTACCTCATATAAGTTTTATTATATAGTATTTGTTTTCAAAGACCTTGAGTTACTATATAATGTCGTTTCATTTGAGCCTGCAGGACTCCCTTTACCAGTTCCTTCAGGGCTGGTCTACTGGTAATGAACTCCCTCAGTTTTTGTTTATCCGAGAGTGTTTTAATTCCTTCCTCACATTTGAAGGGCAGTTTTGCCAGATATAGAGTTCTTGGTTGACTTTTTTTGTTTTTGTTTTTGTTTTAGCTCTTGGACTATATCAGCCCCCCCCCTTCTGACCTCTAGAGCATCTGTTGATAATCTTATTTAGGATCTTATATCTGTAACAAGTTAATTCTTTTTTGGCTGCTTTCAAAGTTTTCTTTTGTCTTTTTTTCATCTTGCAAAACTAAAACTCTTTACCCATTACATAAATAACCCCCCCTCTTTTTTCTTCCCCCCCAGGACCTGGCAGTCATTGTTCTACTCTATGTATCTCTGGTTTTGACTCTCCTGAGTATTTGTCATATAGTACTTGTGGGGTTTTTTGTGGCTACCTTATTTTGCTTAGCATAATGTCCTCAAAGTAACCCATGTTGTAGCATATGTAGCATCAAATTTTCTTTTTTTGAAGGCTAAATGATAGCCCATTTTATGTATATACCACATTTTGTTTTTTTCATCTGTCGATGGACTTGGTTTACTTCCACATTTTAGCTGTTGTGAATAATGCTGCTATGAACATGTGTATACAAATACCTCTTCGAGACCCTGCTTTCAGTTCTTTGAGTATATACCCCAAAGTGGAATTACTGAATCATGTGGTGATTTTAGTTTGGGGGAACGGCCATACTGTATTCCACAACAGTTATATTATTGTATATTTTCAACAACAGTGCTCAGTGGTTCTAATTTCTCCACATCCTCATCAATACTTGATAGATTCTTTTTTAGTGATAGTAGCCAGCCTAATGGGTGTGAGGTAATATCTCATTGTAGTATTGATTTGTAAATTCCCTAATGACTAGTGATGTTGAGCATTTTTTCATATGCTTATTGACAATTTGTGTATCTTCTGTGGAGAAATGTCTATTGAAGTACTTTACCCATTTTTGAATCGGGTTATTTGTTTTTTGTTGAGTTTTAGGAATTATCTATGTATTCTGGATATTAATTCCTTATTATATATGATTTGCAAATATTTTCTCCCGTTGTGTAGGTTGCTTTTTACTCTATGGATAGTGTCTTCAATGCACAAAATTTTCACTTTTCAGGAAATCCAAATTTTCTCTATTTTTTTTTTTTTGCTTGTGCCTTTAGGTGTTACATCTAGTGAATCGTTGTCAAATCCAGTGTCATGGAGCTTTTTTGCTATGTTTTCTTCTAAGAGTTTTATTGTTTTAGGTTTTACATTTAGGTCCTTATTCATTTAGAGTTAATTTGTGTGTGTGGCATTAGGTGTGAGTCCAGTTTCATTCTTTTGCATGTGGGTATCCAGTTTAACTAGCACCATTTGATGAAAAGATTGTCTTTTCCCCATTGAATGTCTTGGCACCCTTGTCAAAGATAATTTGACCATATGTGAGAATTTATTTTGGGCTCCCTGTTCTATTTTATTGATCCATATATCTGTCTTTATGCCAGTTGCAAGCTATTTTGATTACTGTAGCTTTGTAGTAAGTGTTGAAATAAGGAGTGTGAATCTTCCAGCTTTTTTTCTTCTTTTTAGGATTATTTTGCTATTTAGATATCTGAGATTCCACATGAGTTTTCTGATGGATTTTTCTGTTTCCACAAAAAATGTCATTGGGATGTTGATAGGGATTGGTAGGGATTAGATTAAATCTGTAAATTGCTTTGGGTAGTAATGACATCTTAACAAAATTATCTTATAATCCATGAACACAGAATGTGTTTCCATTTGTTTTTGTTGTTTTTAATTTCTTTACGCAGTGTTTTGTAGTTCATTGTACAAGGCTTACCTTGTTGGATAAATTTATTCCTCATTATTTTATTTTTTTAGTTGCTTTTCTAAATAGATTTATTTTTGTAATTTTCTTTTCAAATCGTGTATAGAAATACAACTGATTTTTGTGTGTTGACTGTCTTGTTACTTTACTAAATTTGTTTATTCTAACGTGTTTTTTTTAATGGTATCTTTGGGATTTTCTACATATATGTTCATATCATCTGCAGAGATAATTTTTCTTCTAATTCAGATATTTTTTAGTTCTTTTTATTGCCTAATTGTCTGGTTGTGACTTCAGTACTATGTAGAATAGAAATATTAAAAGCAGCATTCTTGCCTTGCTCCTGATCTTAGGGGAAAAGCTCTCAGTCTTTCATGATTCAGTGCAATGTTTATTGTGGATTTTTCATATATGACTTAGTCTTGGTAGTAGTTTATTTATTTGGCGTAGGTTATTCAGTTTTTTGGTGTACACTTGCTAATAATCCTTTTTATTTCTGTAGAATTGGTAGTAACGCTCCCACTTTGATCTCTGATTTTAATAATTTGAATCTTCTTTCTCTTTTTCGTAGTTCATCTAGCTAAAAGTTTGTCAGTTTGTTGATCTTCTCAAAGAACCAATTTTTGGTCTCATTGATTTTAATTTTTCTATTCTCTATCTCTGCTCTAATTACTATTTCTTTCCTTCTGCTAACTTTGGGTTTCCTTTGTTCTTTTTCTAGTTCCTTAAATTGTGAAGTTAGGTTGTTGATTTGTGTGATCTTGTTTTTTAAGGTAAGCATTCGTAGATATAAACTTCCCCTTTAGCACTGCTTTTGCTGTGTCCCATAGGTTTTGGTATGTTGTGGTTTTATGTTGTGGTTTTTATTTTCATTCATCTCTAAGTAGTTCCTCTTTTCCTTTCTGACTTCTTTGATCCATTGGTTTTTTAAGAGTGTGTTGTTTAACTTCCACAATTTGGTGAACTTTCCAGCTTTCCTTCTGTTTTTGCTTACTATCTTGATCTCATTTTGGTCACAGAAAATAACTTTGTATGTTATTTACCTTTCTGAATCTACTGAGACTTAGTTTGTGGCCTTAAATATGGTCTAGTTGGGGAAATGACCCATGTGCATTTAGAAGAATATATGTATGCTGCTATTGTTAGGTAGAGTGTTCTGTATATGTCTGTTAGGTCTGATTTATTTATTGTGTCACTTAAGTTCTCTGTTTCCTTACTGACGTTTTTGTCTGGTTGTTTTACACATTTTGAATGAAGCATTGAAGCTTCCAACTATTGTAAAACTGTCTACTTCTACCTTTTAATCCTGTCTTTCTCTTTTTGCTTCATAATTTTGATGGTTTGTCATTAGGTACATAAATGTTTATAATTGTTATATCTTCTTGCTGTATTGAACCTTTTATTAATATGTAATGTACTTCTCTATCTCTTGTAACCTTTTTTATTTAAATTCTATTTTGTCTAATAGTACAGTGACTCCTGCTATTTTTTGGTTATTATTTGAATGGAATGTCTTTTTACTTTTAACTTGTTTGTCTTTGGATCTCAGTGAGTCTTGTAGACAGCATCTATGTTTTTATCCATTCTGGTAATATTTTTTTTCTTGATTGCAGAGTTTAATCCATTTACAGTTAAAATAATTACTATTAAGGAAGGACTCTGTCATTTTGTTATTTGTTTTCTATATTCCATTCCTTATACCATTTTGTCCCATATTTCTGCATTACTGTCTAATTTTTTGTTTGGTTGATATTTTTTTTGTAGTGAATGTTTAAATTCCTTTTCCATTTTATTTTGTGTACATTCTTAGCTATTTTCTTTGTGGTTACCATGGGGATTAAATTTAACATCCAAAAGTTATAACACTCTAAATTGAATTTATACCATCTTAATTTCAATAATATACAAAATCTCTGCTCTTTTAACAGTTTCATTCACACCGTATTAAGTTGTTGATATCACGGAATTATATATTTCTACAGTGTATATTTAAAAATATGTAGACTAATAATTTTAGCTGTAGTCATCTTTTCAATTATATACTAAAAACAAATTGGAGTTACAAAAGCAAAGTTACCATAATATTAGCTTTTAGATTAATAATTGATTTAGTTATTTACTAACATTGGCTTTAATTCTTTACTAATAATTAGCTTTTAGACTAATAATAGCTTTCAGAATAATTTAAGTATAATTATTAAAATATTAATATCTTAAATCATGTAGAAAACAAAAAGAGGGATGTTACATCAATACCAGCTTCTACAGTTGTATTTATTTTATCAAGATTTTATTTCTTCAAACACCTTGAGTTACACATAAGGTGTTTTATCATTTCAGCCTGCAGGACTCCCTTTATCATTTCTTTCAGGGCTGGTCTACTGGTAATGAACTCCCTCAGTTTTTATGTATCTGAACATGTCTTAATTCGTCACTCACATTTAAAGGACAGTTTTTGCCAGATATAGATAGGATTCTTGGTTGACTTTTTTTTTTTTTTTTTTTTTAGCTCTTTGAATATATTAGCCCACTGCTTTCTGACCTCTCCAGAGTTTCTGATGAGAAATCTGTTGATAATCTTACTGAGCATCTTTTGTCTGTAACAAGTTACTTCTTTCTTGCTGCATTCAAAATTTTCGTTATCTTTGTCTTGCAACAGTTTGACTTAATGTGTCTTTGTGTGAATCTTTTTTAGTTCATCCTACCTTGAGTTTGTTGAGCTTCTTGGATGTTTATATTCAGGTCTATCATCAGATTTGGAAATGTTTTGACCATTATTTCTTCAGATTTTTTTCTCTGCTCTTTGATCTCTCTCTGCTCCTGGAAGTTGCACAATGTGTCTATTGGTCTGCTTAATGGTGGCCCACAGGCCTATTCAACTCTGGTCGCTCTTTAGTCTTCTTTCTGTTCTCAGACATAATTTTTATTGTTTTATCTTTAAATCCACTGATTCTTTCTTCGCCCTCCATCCCTTCCTCTCTTCCACTCTAAAAATCAATGGAGAAAATATCCTCAGGTGAGGATTAATAGCAACAACAAAAACAAAAAACTTAATGTTTGATTTAATCTAGTTTTTCTTGCTTTACTTTTTATTATTAAAACTTTCCAAAATATTCAAATGTAGAGGGAGTAGTATAGTGAACTCCCTTGCATACTCATTACCCAACTACAGCAGTGATCAACTTGTGTATATGATCTATAGCCTCTCCCACTTCTAACCTCATGGTTTTATTTGGAAGTAAATTTAACACTTTATATTATTTTTCTTTGTATATATTTCAATATCATACAGTGTTTTTATATGACTAGAACCAAAAGTGATCTTCTGAGTTGATGCACATGAGCAGCTAGCATTTTAATAATTTTGGTATAAATTAGATTTCCAAATTTTCCCACTCTATGTTGAGTAATAAATGGGTAGAGGGAACTAAATGGCTTTCTTGTCATAATTTTTTATGAATGTAACTTCTTTTGTAACTTAAAATAGTCTCGTTCTTATCCTCTTCTGTAATTCCTTAAACAAAATGAGGTGAAGTTGTACCATTAATTTTTTTTTAAATAAGTGAAATATCAATTTGAGGTATCTCAGTAGGTCATTGGGAAATGAATATTTTCAAATACTCATAAAATCTCGTGTCTGTAAGTTGACTAGCTTTGCTTAAAAGCAATCTTACAAATAGTATCTTTATTAGATTTGGTTTTCACTGAATCATTCAAAAGTAGACTATGATATTCAAAGGTAGAGCTCCACATAAAAGTAATGTCATGCTTATATATAATAAAGTATTATCTACTTATTTTTAATCTGTTGCTTTATGTAGCCCAAATGCATACTGTATAAATAGTTAGCCATGACTATGTTGCCTTAAAACATTTTATCATATGATCATCCATATATAGTACTTTGCCAAAAAGAATGTAAAACATTTGAACTCTGAATATCTACTTTTTAGAAAATCCTATACACTTAGAAGAAAATTGTTGTTTTGTATATAATGTTTGTTTCATACAGCTTTTATGTGTAATTCTTTATTAACTGTAGTAGAACTATTAATATGTATAAACATATTTCCTAACAGTTGTTTAAAGGATAGTCATCTTTGGATAGTTGGTTGGTTGTTTTTTCTATGAAAATTTCACTTGATTTGGTATTTCTATACTTTTAAATATGAAAAGGAATGATAATTTTTAGGGGAATCATCAGTTTTCTATTGTGTTCCTGATCTGTTCTGATATGTTTTTTATTTGGCATTAATTTCATTTTATTTCTTAAATTTTATTTCACCTACATAATAATTACTTTCCAGCTTAATCAGAAAACCATGCTTTTTTAATCCAAACTTAATTAGATGTATGTGAGGGGGTTTTTTGCTTGTTTCTTTGGTTTATTTTTGGTTTGGATTAAAAATTTTTGTAACCATTGTTATTCTGTGAGTGGTCTAGAATAACAGTTGGAAAGCAATAATTGCAGCTGAAAATAATTGGGGCTTTTACATTAACATTCCTTTTCCAGTTTTCTAAAAGTTTGTGATCGATTTTTTTGTATGGTAGACTTTTTTTCATGTTAAAACACAATTCAGTGTGGGGAAGAATTTTTTTTTCCTGGGTGATAAAGTGATTGGAATCTTCATGGAATCCTTGGGAACAGAAAAGCTAATGATTTCTAAGCAATTCAGGAAGAGTTGTTTGTTATACTGAAGAATACTTATAGATTTTTTGAGAAGGCTGGTGAACGACTTTGTAAATCTTAAGAAAATTGTCTGTTTTAGCAAAAATAACAATTTATTTCTCAAAAGCAAATCTAATTTAACTGCTTATACCCATTTCCATTTGCTGCTGGAAACTGGGTAAATTGTTTAACATATGCAAAGCTCATATAAAAGTATAATTTAAGAAATAGAAAATCTTTCATATGCTTCTAACATTTGTGAACATTAATATGTAAAGTGTCAATTTTCCTGTTAAGCTAACACATTTACAATTCTTTCTTTAAGGCAAATCCTCCTCCAGTACTGGTCAACACAGATAGTTTGGAAACACCAACTTATGTAAGTTCCATTTCATCCCACATTTAAATAATTCTGCTTTTCCTGTTCAGTTTTTTATATAGATATAAAGATGGCAGCATTATTTTCTCTAATATATTGTACCTACAATGCTCTATCACTGGGCTGCAGTTATTAAAGTAAATGAAGCAATACTGTCATTTTTTGGTTGTTTCTTTTCCTCATACTTGTATGCAGAGCAGAAATGTTGAAAGTTATGGTTTTATTTTTAAATCAAAATGATTAACTTTCACCAAAGGCTATTTCTGACCAGTGGTCACTAACACAATGCCACATATTCAGAGAGTCATTTTAGAAATCTAATTGAGTGACTGAATTTTTAGTAACCAGGTTTATGTGTGTATTCACATATTAAAATAGTTATAGCTATATAACTTTAAATTGATTGGTTTGTCTCTCTAAACTTACTTTGTTAAAAAGCCCTCTTTGCCTTAAAGATAAATAGCCAGAACAGAATCTGATCTAACATTTTTCACCCCAGAGAAAAATGTCTTTAGGAATATTTAAGTAGAAGTAGTGCCTGTGCATTTTCTAAATCAAATGGCACATATTTCATAAACTGTAAAAATCCTTCCCTCTTGTTTTTGAACTGCAGTTTATTTCAGGCTATACTTTGAAACACTTTATTTGACTTTATTTTTTTGTATTCGTATGAATATGGATGTATCGGATATCTGGGGATTTTGGAAAACATCAAATAATATTTAAAACAAACAGAAATGCTCTTCTACACTTTTTATCAGATTCCTTTCAGTCAGTGTTACCTTTCACATTGATGTAGAGGACTTAAACAGAATTTTGTTTGTACGTTTGCCAATATTTTCTTCACATTTATTTCTCCTTCCCTTGTTCTCTTTGTTGACCTATAGTTTTGCTTGTGGGCTGAGTCCCTAAGTGATTAAATATTTTTATTTTTAAAATCCTTTCAACTGAAAGATCAATATAAAAGAATTAACAGAGAAAACAATATCAACAAAGAAAATAAATACATATGTATTTTAGGGGAACTATCAACAAATTAAAGCAAGATAAGCATGCTAAGCAGCAAATGTAAAGTAAAAGTTGTATGATTTCCAGTTTGTATGACATAGCATTCAAAAATATATTTCCTGCTAAATAAGTAGGGTATGCTGGAGGTCTCTTAAGAGCATTCACTACCCACTTTGGGAGCTTTGCTAGGACTCACAAGACTCAGCATAAGATTTATTACCCCTATTTAGTAAGTCAGGATCTGTAGTCAGATTATAAGACAGTATGTCTAGAGGAGTCCATGTTTAGATTTCCTTATACTTTCTTCCTCCCATGAGGTGTCATGCAGAGCACTCTCTTCCCTAGCAATAAAAGTGCAGCAATGTTTGTTTCTGCCCAGGGAAACTCTTTATGGACTCAGTGCAAAGTTTTTTATTGCAGGTTGGTTGCCTAGGCACCCTCTCTCCAGCACATACCAAATTTCCAGGCTCCAGAAGGGGAAAGCAGGTATTCAGCATAAAATGTATTGTTTCTATAAAACTCTAGCCACAGTAAATTATTACCCTTTCAGTTAGGGAATGGTGTTTACACGCCCAAAATCAATTTCCCAAATACCTGCTAAGACCCTTCTTGAGTTAGCAGCCTTAGGCCTGACATGTTAACCCTTTTCTGGACATAAAGAAATAAGATAAATTTTAATTACTCAAGCAAGATTTGTCAGAGTGTGCTACTTCATCATACTTCAAGAACACAGTGTGAAATGTTTGCGTAGTGGCTATTCTCTGTGGCTCTTGCTTCATGTAGGCAAAAATCATATGTTTTGTTTGGGTGAAACAACTTTAAGCTTTTAGAAAACAAGTATTTAATTCTGAAATTTAAAATTTATTCCAGAGTGGTTTTAAACTTATTTGCTATTCCTTTGTTAAATCCCTAACCACTTAATTCTAGCTATGCATTGATGAGTAAGAATAAGAAAAATTGTGGCTGCTACCTTAGAGCACATTTTTTTTCCTGTCTCTAGTCACAGTTCTCCAAATTAAGTAATTAATTGAACAGGTAATGCATGCACATTGTGCAAAATTCAAAAGATACAAAAGGATATCCAGTGAAAAGTAAATCTTTCTTCCACCTCTGCTTCCAGTCTTCCAGTTCCCTTTGACTAAGGCAGAAAGTGTTAGTAGTGTCATATATATCCTTCTATAAATGTTCTAGCAAATGCATGGAGAGAATATGTGTTGTTTCTAAACTTTTCCATGTAAAACCAATCCCCTTCTGATAATTTTTGTATAGATATTTTATGTGTATATACAAGCATATAATCAGAACATACTCATATACATATATTACTCAAAGAATAATTTTATCATTATTGACAAGTTGCACTTCATAGAGTTTTACCCATATATATACTTCAACAAAAAGTATGTATGTTTTTATCCCATATATCACCAGCAGAGTGTGTTAACAAACTTTTTGATCTTTTGTTAATGTGTTTAAAATGTATTAACTCATTGGTTTAATATGCATTTCTATTTATAGCTCACTATTTCTACCTTTTCACCTTAAAAAAAGTTAGGTTGAGATACTCACATATCACAAAATCTCCCTTCTTAAAGTATACAACTCACTTGGCCTGGCATGGCTCAGCCGTTGAGCATCAACTAGGATCCACGAGATCACGGTTCAGTTCCTGGTCAGGGCACATGCCAGGGTTGCTGGCTCCATCCCCAGTTGGTGCGTGCAGGAGGCAGCCAGTCAGTGACTTTCTTATCATTGATGTTACTATCTCTCGCTCTCCCTCTCCCTTCCTCTCTCTCAAATCAATAAAGATATATTTAAAAATTTAAACGTAAAAAATAAAGTGTACAACTCACTGGTTTTTAGGTTATTCCCAATATTGTGCCATCACAACCACTTTCTAATTCCCTATAAAGAAATCCCATACCCATTAGCAGTAACTCCCCACTCTACCCTTCCCTCAGCCCCTGACAACCACTAATCTACTTTCTGTCCCTATGGATTTGTCTATTCTGGGCCATTTATATAAATAGAATTATACAATATGTGGACTTTTATGTCTGGCCTCTTTCACTTCGCATAATGTTTTCAAGGTTCCTTCATGTTGCAGCACCTATCAGAACTTTGTTTGTTTTTATGGCTAAATAATATTCCATTTTGTGTATATACCACATTTAATTTATTCTTCCTTGTGTTGAATTTGAGTCCCTGCTTTCATTTCCTGCAGGTAGAATTGCTGTGTCATATGATAATTATATATTTGAGGAACCACCTGTTTTCCATAGTAGTTGCACTATTTACATTCCCACCAGCATAATAGAGGGTTTCAATTTCTCCATATCCTCACCAATCCTATTATTCCTTGTCCACAATGTTTTGGACTTGATTATAGCCATCCTAGTGGGTATGAAGTGATATCTCATTGTAACTTTGATTTGCATATACTTGGTAACTAATGTTGAGCACCTTTTCATGAGCTTATTGGATATTTGTTTTATCTTCTTTGGAGGAATGTCTATTCAGATCCTTTACCCATTTTTAATTGGATTGTTGTCTTTTATTATACTTTGTAAGAGTTCTATATATATGCTAGATATAAGTGCTTTATCAGATATATGATTGCACAAATTTTCTCCTGTGGATTGTCTTTTCACATTTTATAATCTCCTTTGAAGCACAAAAGTCATACACATATATGTGTGTGTATGTGTATGTAATATATGTGTGTGTGTGTGTGTGTGTATATATATATATATTCACTTATGCTTTTAATGTCGTATCTAAGAAACCATTGCCTAATGTAAGGTCATAAGGATTTACACTTACGTTTTTTTCTAAGAGTTTTATAGTTTTAGCTCTTACATTTAGGTCTTTAGTCCATTTTCAGTTAATTTTGTATATTATGGAAAGTAAAGATCCGCCTTAATTCTTCTGCATGTGGGTATCCAGTTTTCTTATCACCATTTGTTGGAAAAACTGTCTTTTCTATATTGAATGGTCTTGAAACCTTATAGAAAATCAGTTAATCACAAACATATGGGCTTATTTCTGGATTTTTAATTATCTTCTATTGGTCTAGATATATATTCTTATGCCAGTACCATATAGTCTTGATTACAGTAACTTTGTAATAAGTTTTGAAGTCAGAAGGTCTAAGTCCTCCAACTTTTAAAGTTTGTTTTGGCTATTTTGGGTTCTTTGCATTGCTATATGAATTTTAGGATCATTTTGTCAATTTCTGCACACCACAAAAATGCAGATGGGATTTTGATAGGGACTGAATGGAATATATAGGTAAATTTGGGGAGTATTGCCATCTTATCAGTATTATGTCTTCTAATCCATTAACACAAAATGTCTTTCTATTCATTTACATCTTTCATTTTGTTCAGTAATATTTTGTAATTTTCATTGTACTACTCTTAACACTTCTTTTGTTAAATTTATTCCTAAGCATTTTCTTCTTTTAATACTATTATAAATGGGATTGTTTTCTTAATTTTATTTATAGATTTTTTTTCATTGCTTGCATATGGCAGTATAATGGATTTTTAGGTATTGATCTATCCTTTGACTTTACTGAACTCATTTATTAGTTCTAATAGTTATTTGTGTGTGGATTCCTTTTGTGTGTCAATTTTCAACATAAGGTCATGTCATCTGCAAATAGGGATAGTTTTACTTGTTTTTAATCAGGATGCCTTTTAATTATTTTTCTTGCCTAATTGCTCTAGCTAGAACCTACATTATAATGTTTAATAAAAGTGGCAAGAGCAAACATCCTTGTTTTGTTTCTGATCCTTGGGAGGAAGCTCTTAGTCTTTTACCATTAAGTATGATGTATTATACTTAGTTTTAACTATTAATTGATATTATAATTTCACTGGTCTTGGGTTGATTTTCTCTTCATGCATTCCTGTTCTTAAATAGTAAAAATGTTAAGAAAAAGCTCTGCTAATGAGATCGAAATGATTTGTTGAACTAATTCCCATCTCTTCCTTTGTCTATATATTCCTTAGGATAGACTGCGAACAATGAAGGTTAGGAAAATTTATTCAGTTTGACTTTGGTAGTTTTCTTACACACTGTAAAAGCTTTAGTTTTTCCATATCTAGCATAATTGATAGAGTATTTTAAAATCAGCTAAAATAGCTATTCATTATTTATGAAAAACGTTAAGTATTTTGGGGTTAATATTTTATATTTAGTTAATTTTCCATTGGGAAGAACATTTTCTTCCCAGTACATTTTACTTTTAGATTCTTACCTTGTGTTGCTATAGACTTTGAGGTTTTTAATTGCCTGAGATTATGCATTAATATGAACCATGTGTCATATGAATGTTAATAAACTCTTGAATTTCAATATATTACTCTATAGTTAAGGTGTTAATGAATTTAATAGGAAATAATTAGGCTTTTTAAAAATCTTCCTTTGGACAAGTGTTATACCAATTATGTAATAGGATTTGTCTATACTGTTTGGATATATTAGTATAGCTGATTACAAAAGTAAAGTCTTTGGGCCAATAAGGGACTGCGGATGTCTGTGTTTTAAATTATCCTGTTTTTTTTTTATGGCACTTGTATACCCATAATTAAAGCAAATTATGTTAAAAAGAAAAAAATTATACAACATAAAATTTAAATAATACTTGTTAGTTCAGTTTGTTCATTAAATTCCACATATGAGTGAAATCATACGGTATTTGTCTTTCTCTGACTGGTTATTTCACTTAGCATAATGTTCTCCAGGCCCATCTATCCTGTCACAAAGGGTAAAATTTTCTTCCTTTTTACAGCCAAGTAGTATTCCATCATGTAAATGTACTGTAGCTTTTTTATCCACTCATCTACTGATGGACATTTGGGCTGCTTCCAAATCTTGGCTATTGTAAATAATGCTGCAATGAACATAGGGGTGCGTATATTCTTTTGAATTAGTGCTTCGGGTTTTTTCAGATAAATTCCCAGAAGTGGAATCACTGGGTCATAAGGTAGCTCCATTTTTTATTTTTGAGGTATCTCCATACTGCTTTCCACAGTGGCTGCACCAGTCTGCATTCCCACCAACAGTGCACAAAGGCTCCCTTTTTTCCACATCCTTGCCAACAGTTGTTGTTCTTTGATTTATTGATGGTAGCCATTCTGACAGGCATGAGGTGATACCTCACCGTGGTTTTAATTTGCATTTCTCTGGTGATAGTGACATTGAGCATCTTTTCCTATGTCTGTTGTCCATCTGTATGTCCTCTTTGGAGAAGTATCTATCCAGGTCTGACTGAACTAACAAGCAAAATAGAAATAGACTCATAGATAGCAGGCAGACAGCTCTGTTGGGTGGGTGGAGGGATTGAGCAAAAAAATTTTTAAAAGAGGGAAAGAACTCAGGGACAAAAAGCTGAACAATAATGCTATTCTAATATACTAGCAACAACCAGTTGGAAGTACGAATCCATTAACTCTATCAATAAAAATAGGAAACACCTAGCAATCAGCTTAACAGGAAATGTATAGAGCTTGTAGTAAGAAAACTATAAAACTTTGCTGGTGGCTTAAAAGACTACCTGAGAAAGTAGAGAGCAGATCTCATTGCTGAGCAGGAATATAATGTAGAGATTATCATTTTCCTGAGATACATTCATTTTGTATTCATTTTGTCTAAAGATTGAGCCTTTCTAGTTTTGTTCCCACTGTATTACCTCTCACTATATCCTGTTAATTGAGAGTAATAAACCCATTAGCCAAGCATTTCTTTTCCCATTGGAATCCACGTTTTGTAAAGATACTATGAAAAGAAAACTAAGCAACTTAACCACTTTATAGTTTTGCTGGAAACCATATTGCCTTTGAAAATATTACACCACCATTTCCCCTCCCACATTTACTGTTAATGAAATGGTACTTGTAATTTGTGTTTTGAGTAGTGTACTCTTGGCATTTAGAAGCCCAATTTCAAAGTATTTACTACTGTTGTAATTGAATTGTCTCTGTGAAATTATCAGACAGTTTCATGTTATTGAGGGTTTAGGAATAAGTCATTTGGAGTCTATATGATCTTCTTACTGTTCACCTTTTCAAAATTGCTCTATACTTAATGCTACCTAGAATTCTCACCAAATATCAGTACATTATGAGGTGGTATTAAATTAGCACCAAGGACGTTTACTAAGTATCAGCCTTTTCAGAAGGTTTAATGGTGAAAATCTCAAATTTCCTTCAAGCAGAAGTCATAATACAAAAACTTTACATATTAACACCAAAAGGGCCATCTAAGCACACTCATTTGGAAATGTTTTCCGTAATAAAATTTCAGACTACTGTATTTACAAGTGAACAAATGAACAAAAATAGAGCCCACTGTAGAAATTTTGGGGTTTTGCCAAAAAGCCATATGCTGAGGAAAATTTATTAACTTTTTAATGGATGTTTTTAAAAATAGAAGAGAGTAATAAGCATAAATGAATTTGGACATTCAACTCCAGCAACTTTTAAAATAGTCTAAAGAAAGAATAAAGAATTGATAAAAACTAAAGCAGAAAGTGATAGCATAGAATAATAGATTAATCAGTAATGTTAAGACTATTTATTTGACAAAGACTGGTAGACTTTTAGCAAGAAAAAATAAAAATGATACAAACCTTTAGAATAAGAAAAGTGATATAGCTGCTGCTATGGATTTTATTTTTACTCATAAAAAGGACTTCCAGTCAAGTTGGCAGGAGTTGCATATGTATTACCTCCTGCACTCTAGATGCATAAAAATCATAACTTACACACACACACACACACACACACACACACACACACGTGCACGTATGCATTTGTAACATACAATCTCAGAAACTAAGAAGAAAATATCTTTAGGTGAGA
This sequence comes from Miniopterus natalensis, assembly GCF_054644295.1. Classification (NCBI taxonomy): domain Eukaryota; kingdom Metazoa; phylum Chordata; class Mammalia; order Chiroptera; family Miniopteridae; genus Miniopterus; species Miniopterus natalensis. The sequence continues at coordinate 47,924,509 of NC_142086.1, read as the reverse complement.
AAGAAGAGGAAACAAATTAGCAATTGGGTTTGAATCCCTTACAGTTATAAGAAATAAGAACCCAAAAATTAGGAGAGATGAGAGAAGTCCTCAAGAAAAAAACTCCTAGCCCCTGAACTGGACTTGGATTTAAGGGTTGCTTTCTTATAATATTGTGAGGAAAACAAGGTAGCTTACATAATTTAATCTGTCATTTCATTATTATGTTGCTGTATAACTAGCCTGCAATTTAGTGGCTTAAAAAACAACAATTCATTATTTCTCATGATTTTCTGGATTAACTGGATAGTTCTGCCTCACCTGGTATTGGCCAGGGCATTAAAAAAGGTTTGAAGATCCAAAATAGTCTTATTCACAGGACTGGCAGTTGGTGCTTGTTCCTAATTAGGAGTGCAGCCTAGGGCTTTTGGCCAAGGGCTTTGATTCTCCTTTATTTGAACCTCCTCATAGTCTGAGCTTCCTCACTATATAGGTGCTGGTTTCTAAAGCATTGTTCCAAAACAAATGCAAGCACTACAGGGCATCGCATGACCTAGCCTCAGAAACTACACAACATCGTTTATGCCACATTCTTTTTAAACAAAACTCATCTAGGACTACCTAGATCCAGGGGAGGGGAAATTGACAGCATCTCTTGATGGTAGGATAGTTTAATCACATTGGAAAGGAGCCTGTAGGATGGAAGGTGGTAGGTATCTAGAGAAATGCAGTTTATCACAACCCTAATTTGACTTACTAGATTGAGTACTTTGCCTAGCCTCATGTCACCAGAAATGTTAAAGCAATGATTTGATTCCAAGGACAACTCATCCTTCACCAGTGGCCCTCACTGTGGGAATTATTTCTTCCAGAAAGGAATAAGGAATAAATTGGAAGGAATAAGAGAAAGTGCTTGGTCTGTAGGATGTGAGCAAGAACTTGAATAGTAAATCAGGTTTGGGCATGAAATATGTAAGTGAAATGTGTGACAGAGGAAGCACTGAATTAAGAGATGCAGAATGAGAACTTGCAACATATGTAAAGAAAAAAGCAAATCATTCAAATTTGATGATATGTGAGGCTCATGAAGAGGTGAGAAATGTGTGTTAGGAATGAGGCTGTGTGATAGATTGGGGTCAGTTCATTCAGAGCTTTGTATGAGTTTCTGAAAGTTCTAGAGGAAGTGTGTTATTATGCATGTGCTCCAAAAAGATCTACCTGCATAAAACACATTAGAACAATGTGAGCAGTGGAGAGTACTAATCTTAAGAGATTGGTTAGATTACATTGGCAAAGCCCCTGAGGAGATGAACAAAGGCTTGAACCAAAGTAATAGAAATGAGAATAAGTGGTGATGGTTTTGAGAAAACTCAAAGTATTCAAATCAGTAAGAATTGGCAGCTGATTGAGATGTGTGGGTCAAGGCAGAGAGAAGCAGAATTCGATAATAGTAATAGCTGAATATACCCTTTCTATATTTGAAAGTCATAATACCATGAATATAAACTTGTTAATCACATTGTACTCTTCCATTCCTTGAAAAATTTCCCTAAAATTATTAAAATGAAGCTATATTATTTTATTGTATCACATTTAACAGGTTTTCATTAATAAATTATGCAAAAATTATGTCTTGCCATTTCAAATTTTACATCCTAAATTTCTGTGCCACTTCTTTTCCCGCTCCATTAGGTTAATGGCACTGATGCAGATTTTGAATATGAAGAAATCACACTTGAAAGGGTAAGAACTATTAATTACCTTAAGATTTTTATGCATAAATCTGTTGCTTTAAAGAACTCTTTAAATATACAGTACTGCTCTTTCACGTAGAATCCAAGGGAATAAATCTTTCAAAAACAGAACTATGTAATATTCATTTCTTTTATAAGTTCACATGTAAAATTAGCTGTGGTATTTTCAGAACATGTTCCTTTTCTTTAATAACCTTTTTTAAAATTAACTATTTAAAATAATTTTAGATTTATAGACGAATTATATAGAGTTGCTATTTTCCTGGACTCAGTTTCACCTATTGTTAACATCTTACATTACTAGAATACATTTGTTTCAACTAATGAACCAATATCAATACATTATTAACTAAAGCCTATACTTTATTGGAATTTCTTAGTTTTGATGTTTTCTCTTCCAGGATCTCATCCAGGATCCCACATTATATTTAGTTATTATGCCTCCTTAGGCTCCTTTAGACTGACAGTTTCAAAGATTTTTCCGTTTTTAATTTAATTTTTATTTTTTAAATTTGTTTTTCATATAATAAAATTTTAATTATTTTAAATAAGTATTTAGTAACCTGGCCATTATATCAGTATTCTTTCCTGACAAAATAATAACCATATTTCTAATTAACAAAACCCTATCAAAAACTTAGGTACTACCCTAATTAAAAAGTAACTTATGGGTACAATTCAGATGTATAAATTTTCTTGTTATATTGTCCCTTTAAGAATATCTGCATTCATCTGATGTTGTATTTTAGTAAAACCACCCTGTATGACCAGCATTTGGGGGACATATGAAGTGTTCCATACAGGTAAATTTCCTGAGTAACTGAATATCTGTATACAGGGTGGGGCAAAAGTAGGTTTACAGTTGTTTATATGAAAAATAATACAATAATTAATAAATAATGACAAGAATAAACTCTGTGTTTTCCCTGCTCACAACTATAAACCTACTTTTACCCCACCCTGTATTTAAGATGAAAATCTTAGATAATTAGATTTGCTTATGTTTGAAGGCAGAATAGACTGAGTGAAAATAGACCTTAGAGAGTTTTTTACATGTATAATAGATATGTATTGCCTACTGCCTGAATTTGGATCACCTATTCACATGAGGTGGATGACTGATTAACTTTCAAGTAAGCATAGTATTAATGTATTCTACATACTTCAGTGTGTTTGTTGTTTTGTTGTAGGGTTTTTTCCCCACTTTATTGAGAGAATTGACATGTAATTCTAACTTTTTATCTTACTCATTTTTCGTTCTTTCCCAATGCCTTTTAAATTCCTTTATTTAGTAGGACTATACATTGTATTTTCACTGATTAAAGAACTTTGAGTGTAACAGGAATTGGGAAAATGTTAAAGGATACAAACTTGCAACTAGAAGATAGGTTCCTGAGCACTAACGCACAGCATAGTGATTATAGTAAACAGTACTTTATTATATACTTCAAAATTGTGAGGAGATTAGCTTTTAGGTGTTATCACCACAAAAAAGAAATGATAATTATGTGACATGATAGAGGTGTCAGCTAAAGCTATAATGGTAATCAATTGCAATATGTAAATGTATAAAATCAGCACGTTGTACACCTTAAACTTATACAGGTATATGTAAGTTATATCTTAACTTATTAAAAAGCAAATAAAAAAAGAACTTGAGTACCTGAGTAACTTAACCTCACACAACCTGTTGATACTATTGCTGAGAGTCTAGTAACTCTTGAGTTTAGACTGAAAAAATATTTTTATTAAAATAGAATTTTAGGACACATCATAGTAGAATGACTGTTTAAGCTATTTAACACTAACAGTTGAATAATAGGTCTAAATATGTTCACTTATTTAAGTTGCCGAAAGCCAGAGTGGGAACATTGTAAAATAAATATTTTTTAAATAGCATTGCTTAAAATAATTGTCCTTAGACACTTGTAACAGCAGAACCCTTTCTTTGAAGAAAATATTATTCAGAAATGCAATATGTAAAACAAGCAAAAAGTAACAGTGCATTGACAGATTAACTTTTGCTATCAAGAAAGCTCACCAGCACGGCCAGGCATGGCTAAGCAGTTGAACATCAGCCTAGGATCCAGGAGATCGCAGTTCGATTCCCAGTTAGGGCACATGCCCAGGTTGCGGGCTCTATCCCCAGTTGGGGCTTGCAGGATCAATGACAACTCTCTCATCATTGATGTTTCAGCTCTCCTTCACCCTTTCCCTTCCCCTCTCTGAAATCAATAAAGATACATTTTTTTAAAAACACCTCACCAATGTTAAGTTTTCAGGTTGGGCTTTCAGTATCAAAAAGCCTTTTGCTAGTCAGGTGTCTTGGTTAAACAAGTCAAGGATGATGGCAGTTGTTACTTAGCAGATAAAATGTTGTCATTTTAAAATAAGGTGATGGCAAAGTTAGAAGAAATGTACAACCCCTACTCCTTTTTTAAAAGACTAAAATAATATTGGTTTTACCTGCTCATAAATAATAGCAACAGTCACTTCAATGTTGTTCTCTTAGGAGACATTTGCCTTACCAAACATGAGTGAGGTACAGTCTAAAAGAGAGATCTAGTAGTGGCACCTTTGCAGAAAGGTGACTAAATCCAAGAACAGATTGTACATACTTTTAAAAAAAGAACCATAGACTAGACTCCAAAAGCATACTCAGTACATGTTCTTCAACCTCACCTACTCAGCAATAATGCCTTTGAATTCCTTATAGGAAAAAAAGAGCTTTCCTTATATTTCTTAATTTAGAATATTCCTTTTCCCTGCACATGTGCCTTTATGTGCTTGTTCTCTGTGTTAGTGCAGTCCTATAATGACAAGAACCTATCAATAAAGTTAATTATTCATTCTTGCTTTCCCCCCCTCTATTTCTAGGGAAATTCAGGGCTTGGTTTCAGCATTGCAGGAGGTACAGACAATCCACACATTGGAGATGACTCAAGTATTTTTATTACCAAAATTATTGCAGGGGGAGCAGCTGCCCAAGATGGAAGATTGCGGTATGTTTTACACTTTATGTTAAGATACTGAATCCACTTTGTGTATTTTTCTTTAGGCATAAATACAAAAAGAAACACTTTTATAATAATTAACATAAGGTAGATGGTCAAATAATGAGTGAATGAGATAATTTGCTCTAAGCATTGTTTCTCTTTTTCCTTTAGGAATTTCATTTTGTCTTTGTATTTTCAAATAAATTCACAAAATATTTTATATTTATTTTCTGGGTGTGAAACATGTATATAAACTTATTTAAGATACAGGGCTCAGATATATCTGAGTTTGTATTTCATACCACAAAGAGTAAAGATTATGCAAACCTTAAATATATTTTCTTAATTGAATAGATGAAAATAACATCCCTCTCTTATTTAAATTTAGTGTTTCATTTCAGAAGATATCTTTAGCATACCTAGTTGTTTCCTTAGGCAATAAATTATGGCATTTTTTTATTCCCTTGTTTGATGTGTGTGTGTGTGTGTGTGTGTGTGTGTGTGTGTGTGTGTGTAATGACAATTTTAGGATGAGGGATTTTATATGGTCTATTAAAAACACCTTATTTTAAGGTTGTTGGTACCTCATGCCTCTCTTCAGTTTCCAGATATGACAGATGGTAATTAATGAAATTAGTTAGATATAAAATTAATAATTTGACCATTCATGTAAATATAGACATTTACTTCCTGATTCTGTTGCTGACCTTTTATTCGTGCTTCTTATGTGAAAATTAATATTTTCCGTTTGTTTCACTGAAGGAACATACTTCTAGTATTAACTCTAAGGTATCACTGTCTTTGGATATAAAATTTTTCTCTAAAAATTAAAGTTAATTAGATATAGAAGCTTACCAGAATCAATTTTAATATTTTAATTGTGTTTTATTCCCCCTCCCCACCCAACTTTAGTTGACTATCTTCCTCCTCCCCCTGCCACCCACCCCCAAACAGACCAGAGCTAGGGGGAGAAATTAGAACTAGGAACAAATCAAACTTTAAAAAAATATTTTACTATGTCAAATTAAGATAAGTTATTTACGTTAGAAACTTTTAAATTAAGATATATAATCTTTAACTTCATATAAATCTCAACAAATAACTTTATTTTTTAAAATATAGTATCTAAGTTGGAAAAAGCAATCAAAAAATTTGGGGGGTAAATCTCAATTTTGTCACTATTTCTGTGATCTTAAGCTAATTAATTCAGTCTGAGCCTCAGTTTTCTTATCTTTGAATCACAACCTTATTGGTCATTATCTGGGTGGCCTTGGGAAAGTTACTTACTCTTTGTGCATCAGTATCTCCATTTGTAAAACAGTGATATATGTACCTTACCTTATAAGGGTTAAGCACTAAAAGAACTACTTGGCATGTAGTTAATGCTAAATATTTGCTATTTTTCTAAAATATTAAGACCTTCACATAATAAGCATACAAATTACAGCTGTCATTATTCACTATTTTTGTATAATTTATTATTTGCACTGTTTCTTTTGCTGGCCATTGGGAAATGTTTGTATTTATTTACATGAGTATTTGACACATTGTAATTTAACATGCGGTTTCTTCACTTATTTTCTCTAGTAAATAATCCTCTTTACCTTAAAAGTGAAAAGGCCAACAAAAAATTGGCCAAGTGAAAAATTGATATTTAAATTTTTAATTTTTTTCCTCAGGGTCAATGACTGTATATTGCGAGTAAATGAAGTAGATGTCCGTGATGTAACACATAGCAAAGCAGTTGAAGCATTGAAAGAAGCTGGGTCTATCGTACGCTTGTACGTAAAAAGACGGAAACCAGTATCAGAAAAAATAATGGAAATAAAGCTCATTAAAGGTCCTAAAGGTATAAATAAAACAAACTAAGACAAGTAAGAAATATTTGAGTTAAAATATAACTATGAAGTAAGTTATTTATGACACACTCTAAGATTAATAATACTGATAATGTACTGAACTTGCATAAATTTTTAGAATTTTTGCCATTTCTACTGATTTTTGTCTTAAGTAGAATTCTACTTAAATACTTTGAAATCATGTATAGTGTTGATATTAACTTGTAATCTTTAATCCATAGTATGTTAAATGCAAATACAAAGACTAAGTTAAAAGAAGGAAAATATGAATGTGTCATTAGCAGTTCACCTGTAGTGAGGATTGTTATGTAACTCTGAATTTTGAAAACATTGAGGATAAATAGAAATATTGATTCTAATTTGTGGTTCATGGAAGAGGTGGTATTCCAACGAAAGAAATAAGAAATAGAGAGCTACAAATTTGTTTGGTGCTGAAGCTATGAGATTATGAATTCCATAAACACCTTATTTAAAATTAATTTATAGAATATTGGAAAAATAAAATTATTCCCATTTCTGAAGTCTATTCTGTCCACCACCAACAGGCAATTTTATTACTTTTTCTTACTGTTTTCATCTCATGAAGGTATTATTAAAAGTATTAGTAAGAAGCAGTTATGTTAGAAACAAAAATGAAACATAATTTTACAGTGTCTCTGAACTAACAAACTAATTCATTTACAAAGAGACTTTAATACTTAACCTGGGAGGGGAAAAAGAAGCTTATTTGTAACTACAGGAGTACCTATATTTACAGTTGTCCCAATTGTGAACAAATATTTAGGAATTTAAAAGTAGATAAATAGATTCTTTTCTTTTTTAAAAACATTAGTGTGAAATTATCACCTTCTGTTTTTCATCCATTTCTTCCTGGACTTAAGTTCACATTTATTGATGAGATTCTAAAACTAGTGTTTTCCAAACAGGTCTTGGGTTCAGCATTGCTGGAGGTGTTGGAAATCAACATATTCCTGGGGATAATAGCATCTATGTAACCAAAATAATTGAAGGAGGTGCAGCACATAAAGATGGTAAACTTCAGATTGGAGATAAACTTTTAGCAGTAAGTATAAGAAAAATTGTTTTAAAAGTTATTTTGATTTTGTCTTTCTTTTCCCTGATAGACTCTGGAATTTCAACATGCCAGAAATCTTTAAATGGTTTAAATGAGTGAATACTAGCCTGCCTTTAGTCAAAACTGCAAATGATTCTTGCTATTATCTTTATTTTTCATTTCCATTTCCTCTACCAGCTCCGCTCTCCTCCCCTCCCTTTCCCCTTCCCTTCCCCTTCCCCCTCCCCTTCCCCCTCCCCTTCCCCTTCCCCTTCCCCTTCCCCTTCCCCTTCCCCTCCCTTTCCCTTTCCCTTTCCCTTTCCCTTTCCCTTTCCCTTTCCCTTTCCCTTTCCCTTTCCCTTTCCCTTTCCCTTTCCCTTTCCCTTTCCCTTTCCCTTTCCCTTTCCCTTTCCCTTTCCTTTTTTTCCTTCTTTTTTTGTTGTTGAAGGGTTAGGGACTTGAATGTACAGAATTATTTAATCATAATTCTTAGGTTCATAACACAGTGTCATTCTTTGTTCATGTGTGACTTTTCTTTTTCAGTTTTACTCTTTAATTGATCATTTTATTTATAATACAATGAAAATTGCTAAAGCCATTACACAACCCAAGAACTAGAAGAAAAACAATTTGTCATTTTGTTGTGTTTATTATTTTTTTTCCTTTTTATTGAATTTATTAGGGTGACACTGGTTAACAAAATTATACCAATTTCAGGTGCACAATTTTACAGCACATTATCCGTACACTGTGTTGTGTGTTCACCACCCCAAGTCAAGTCTGTGTCTATCACTCATTTATCCCCTCTATATCTTCCTCTGCCTCCCCCTTCACTCCTCCCTTCAGGTGTCACCACTTTGCATTTTAAAAATTGTTTTAATCACATATATATATGCCTATATTTCGTTCAGTATTATTTGTTTTGAAATTATTTTAGAAGGCTATTATGCTATATGTAGTCTTTTAATACTATTTTCACTAAAAATTGTTTTACTAAGACCTATCCATATTGTTGCCTAGAGCTGAAGTTTATCCATTTCACCTCTATGTAATATTCTATTCTGGGACTTATACCACAACTTATTTGTCTAACCTTCATCAATAATTGGCTTAGCCCATGTATGTTCCCTAAAAACACAAAACCTGACTGAAAAAAGATGCTCATCTCATTAAATGGGAACTTTATCTTTCTATTTGCCCAGGTCTAAAACTTTTAGATAACCCTTTCATTCGTTCTCCACAGTGAATCCCTTAGCAAATCTCTATCATCAGTTACCTAATGCTGCCTTAAAAAAAAAAAAATTGTGACTAAAATATTAGCAATCATTTATTTGCTTACACTTCTGCATTTTGAGTAGTTTGGCCAGAACAGCCTATCTCTACTCTTCATAATGGCAACTACAGGGAGGGATCCACTTCCAAGGTGGTTCACATATGGCAGACAAATTGTTGTTGGCTGTCAGCTAGTAGCTCAATTGGGGCTGTTAGCCAAGTGTTTAATTCTCCAGTGGACTTTCCACATGGCTAAGTTAGGCTTCTTACAGGATGGTGGCCAGGTTCCAAGAGTGACATACCAAGAGAGAGCTTTCCAGGAAGACAAGCTCCAGTGTGTGGCATTTATCAACCCTCTCTTTAATGTATCATTGGCTAAAGCTAGTTACATGGCCAAACAAGATTCAGTGTAGGAAGGGATTTCACAAGGGTATGAATACCAAGATGCATGGCTCGTTGAAGGCCACCAAAGTAAACAGTATGCCACAGCTTACGTATTTCAAAATGCAGGCGGTTCTCACTCTACATGGTAGTTTGGGACCATAAAAATTATTATGCAACTGAAGTCCTGCAAAGCAATATTAATAATAAATGGGGAAAGTTATGGTTGTTTTGTGACCTTTAGAAATTTTTTGTCAAAACATGAAAACTCTCCTGCTATTGATTATAAAGGTACAACTTAGGACAATGAAAAATATACCGAAACAAATATTTGTTTAGTACATTGTAATTTAAGGCAATCTAAACCTAAAGCTAGCAGAAGGAAGGAAGGAAGGAAATAATAAAGATTAGAGCAGAAATTAATGAAATAGGCAATAGGAAAACCAAAGAGAAGATCAACGAGACCAAAACTTGATTCTTTGAAAGGTCGTCAAAATTGACAAACATTTAGCCAGACTGACAAAGAAAAAAAGACTCAAATTTCTAAAAATAGGAATGAAAGAAGGGACATAAGGGAACACTTTTATTAATGAACAACTATATGCCAACACATTTGATAACTTAGATGAAATGGACAAATTCCTAGAAAGATACACAGTACCTCTTCTATTCAATATTGCACTGATAGGACAATTAAAAAAAAGAAAAAGACATTCAGATTGAGAAGGAAAAAGTACAGCTGTATTTGCAGGTTATGTCATATTGTATATAGAAAATCCTAAGGAATCTACTAATACTGTACAACTAATAAACAAGTTTAGCAAGGTTGCAGGATACACCATCGCCACCTAAAAATCAATTCTCTTTATTCACATGAATGGTAAATAATTGAAAAAAAACTCAATTTCACTATTAACAGTGGAAATACAAATTTTAATATAATCAATGTACAAATTAAAACATACATCATTTTACAGGCTTTTTTATAAGTCGATAATATTCAGTGTTTGCAAAGGTCTGAGTAGATGAGCACTCACATTCTGTGGGTATAAGTTTACTAAATCTATTTAGAAGAACAGTTTAAATATCTATTAAGATTGGAATGGCTTAATAAATTATGATAGAATTACACAGTAGGGTACTGTGCAACAGTTTTTTAAATGAGGTAGTTGTGGCCCTACATGGAATGAGATCTCTAAGATACCTTATATTAAAAATCCAGTTGCAGAACAAAAACCTTTATATGGTCTCATTTTCTTTTTTAAAAAAACTAAAATATAACCACACACATTCCTAAATGCCTAAGAGTGCAAGGAGGGGTTCAGTCTTGGGGATTGGGAAGAACAGAACTGGAATTAAGATTGGCTGCTTCATTAACATACACCAACAACTTTCTAATATCATAGACCAAAAAAAATGGGTATTTTCTTTTCACACACTTTTATATCCCTTAAATCATTCCCATATTTTTCATATCTCTTGATGTAATTATTTATCACCAAAAAGCAGAGAGCAAGTAAAAATTTTTTTAAATAAATGTCTTGGGGATTTTCTCTTAGGTGAATAGTGTGTGTTTAGAAGAAGTTACTCATGAAGAAGCAGTGACTGCTTTAAAGAACACATCTGATTTTGTTTACTTGAAAGTGGCAAAACCCACAAGTATGTATATGAATGATGGCTACGCACCACCTGATATCACCAACTGTAAGTCTCTCTACTTTAATCTATGTTATTGTATCCTTAGATATTGTGTATTTTTATAAAAGGTTCACACTATAAAGTTTAAACATTATAGAAGTATTTTTAAAGGAACTACTAAGCATTTTAACCTAATAGTTTTTAAAAATCAATTTTAAGTCAGAATTTTCATATTGGGGGGGCCCTTTTCACCTTTACTACTTTATAGCAGCAATTGTAACATTTGAAGCATTGATTCTCAGACTTTTATGTAAATAGCAGTTGCCAAAGGTATCTGCAAATAATGCAGATTCTTGTTTTGTTTTAATAATTTTGGAGTACAGAAATTTACTTAAACAAGCAATTGATTCTTTTAACAAGCAAGGTAATTCTAGTGTTACTCGTTGATGGCCCACACTTAGAGAAACACTAATTTAAAATACAGTCTTTCTAAAACGGCCTTTTCTATACTCTCAGCTATGTGCACACAGATATTCTCTCTCTACTTCAAGCTCCCAGTGTATTGCCTAACTATATTTGTGTACAATACAATTGTGTTGTCTGGAATTGAATTGTTATGAAAGTACTTATGTAATGTTTCCTACTTGATTGTCGGTTTTTTTTTTCATGTACAAGCTGAGATGAGATTTAAATGTATTTTAATGTATTTGTGTTGGTTGAAAAATGAAAGTTTTATTTGTTTGGTGCATTGAGTTCATATTAGAAGCACCCATGTGTAATAAAGATCTTAAATGTACTCCTTATAATTTCCTTTTCCAAGTTTTCCTTTTTTAAATTGTAGAGATAATTTGTAAGTGGCAATGTTTCCAGTTTTAAACTTGCCAAAATTCATTACCATCACTAATCATTGTAAGTTAAATATAAATTATATTTTGAAATGTATACACTGTCCTCTGGTGATATATCTTTATTACCTGCTCATTGAGTCCTTATTTACTCAAGTATAACTAAATTGTTTCACTAGTAGTATTCAGTTTCTTTAATGGACAGGGATGATGTCTTATATTTCATTTGTGTCAGAAAAAAACTTTGCTACTTGTTTAAAATTCTTACATACAGTTGGTTTTGCACACAAATCTTTATATAAGGGCTTTATGTATTTTTTTTGTGTGATTAGAGATGCAAATTCAATAATAAGCTATTTTATTCACCAATTTAAGTGTAAATCTTAATTATTTATTATGCTGCCTTATCTGTTCAAGACAACTATGTGCATTACTCAGCAATAAAAAAGATGATACCTTGCCATTTACAATAACATGGAGAGACCTGACCTAGAGGGTATTGTGCTAAGTGAAATAAGTCAGACAGAGAAAGACAAATACCATATGATTTCACTTATATGTGGAATATTAAGAAAAACAAATGAGTAAACAAAACAAAACAGAAACAGCTCCATAGATACAGAGAACAAACTGATGGTTGCCAAAGGGGGAGTGGGGAACCTGAAAAAAAAGAGACAGCTATGTGCACATTTATAACAGTTATTACATGAATTGAGAATTGATGTCCTGTTTATGGCCAAATATACAAATAGCCAGGCTGCTTCTTACAAATATGTTGAACTGAAAAAAAATTATCTTTTATTGAATTACCCCTTTTTATTTATAATAACATAACATTTTAAAAGTGGAAGAGCTAATCCTAAAAAATAGTAATTAAATAATGATTTGTTGTTTTCCCTCTAGGCATCTGTTATTGAACTGTAATAGAACAGCGATTTTCAACCTTTCTCATCTCATGGCACACATAAACTAATTACTAAGATTCTGTGGCACACCTACAAATATGTTTTGCTGATCTAACAAAAAAAAATAGGTATAATTTTGATTGACTTACAAAGAAAATTATAATAGTAATTACCTATCCTTTTTGCTTCAAAGTGACTTTTTAAAAAGTCTGGTGCCTATACTTGTATGTAAGGATTTCTGATACCAAGAATTAACAAATCAGATGGAATCTTATTATGTGACTTGACCAGTAAGATGCAGCACTATTATGTGACCTATATATTTATAGTCCAATACAGAGCATTCATACCTAACAGCTATTATTGTGTTGCTATTGTCATTTCTTTATTTGACAGTGTAAGGGAAAAGAGGTCAGTGCCCCTGACTAAATAGTCAGGTATTGCGTGTTTTAAAATTTTTGTGGCACACCAGGTTGAAAATCGCTATAATGGAACATTATGAAAAGTTGAAGTTTATCTTGCTAGTCTAACATTAACATAATGTTCTGTTTCTAATCCCTTCTCTTCTTAGGCAACTACAATTATGGAGTTTGTTGTATTCTTCCAATTCATGTTCATACAACATGTGCAGTTTATAAATAATTTATTTGTGTGTTTTTTTAAATATTTGTGTTTAAAAACTGTTTACATAGATGATTTTTACCTATTAGCTCTCCTGAAGTCCTTGCCATCAGATATTCAGCTTACTGCCTGTCCCTTATGTTAGTCATCTAGTGTCCTCTTCATTACTCTGGCTTTAGTCACTGAAGATTTTAGTATCAGGCCCATTGTCTTCCTTGCTACTACTGTTCATGTTGTCATTCTTAGTAATGTCCAGTCAAAATCCACACTCATGATTCCTTCAAAAGCCTAGAGTCTTTGTTTTCTGTTTCTTTTTAATCATCCTGCTCTCCACTCCAGCTCAGATACTTGTTTTTAAGATAATAATTTTAGATCTCATCATCATCAGTACCTTCCTTCACCAACTCTAAAATCTTGATTGAAGTCATCCCATTCTCTAACTACATTTTTCATTTCATTTACTCCTATTCTAAAATTCATCCTCACTTTGACCTTCATTCGTCTGACACTATCACTTGGTGCCTCCTGTGTTTCCATTTGTCTACTGTTTTTTAAGCTTAGCTTCCATAGTTTGTCATAATATTCACTTCTTTGCACATATTGTGTCTCTAGCCCCCTTTTTCATTGACAGAATCCTAATCCTGGTTCATCTTGCTGTCTTCCTTCATTCTTGCTTTCTAAAAAGCAGAACGTGACTGGAGAAAAGCACAAAATTGTAGTTAAAGTTATGATGATAAACCTCAGATGGGGCCACACTGTTGTGCTTGTAATCAAAATACAGATAATAACCAAAGTGTGGTTCCCAGAAATAAAGTAGGTTTATTACTGGAAGAAAAAAGTTTATTGATCTGACAGAGAAATAGTTTCTCTGCTGATATTAACATGCTCATGCTTTTGCATTATATGTCATCTTACTCTTAATTTACATTCTCTTCAGTTGGAAGGCCTATTAAACTTCTGATTTGGCCACATCTCTTACCACTTCAAGTTCTTCTACTTGCTTCCCTCCCATACTTAAAATGCTTGGGAATTAATCTTCATATCTAAGGACAATAAATTAGGCTTCCTTGTTTTATAGTTCTATGGGAAACCTTTTATCCTAAGATTTTGGCTTTGGAAATAGCATTGTGTTATCTGATCTTTCTTTGGGGCTGTTATTTCTGTTAGAAACATTAATTTTTAGTTCCTGCAGTGTGAGATACTATCCCTTACATGTGAGAATGACCCTTCCAGAAAGCATCCATTGAGTAAATGCACAGTCTGGATGTGGCAGAAAAAAAGTACATTTTCTGGCTTGGGCAGTTGACTGACTTTCTTCTCCAGCTCTGGGGTTTTTTGTTCCTGCCAGACTTGATAATGCAGCAAAGAAATTTGAGTCAAAATCAGTAAAGTCTGGACTTTAAAAGGCCAGTGATTGTAGAGGTTCTTATGAGCGTCTGTTGCTTTAAAGCAGAGTACCATTTCCCTACAAAATCATAAATATTCTGGCATATCACCTAGGAAAGACTTTGGACTTTCAAAGTCAAAAGCCACTGGAAGAAAGTTATTTGGCTCCAATGCAAAAGAGCATCTTATATATAAACTGGACAGGAAACAACTGCTGTTGGGTTCTGCAAGCCTATAAAATAAAAAATACACTATACTTCCAAGCACTGTACTATCAACAGACATTGTAGACATTTTTCTTTTTGTATGATTACAGAGAGAAATACATAGATTCTGCCTCCTTTTGATAAAGCATACATTTTTCCAGTACCTCATTTCCAGTCATTGTGTGTTATCTTTCACTCAGGTCACTTTACTTCTTTAGTTTACCTACCTGGCCATTATAGTAATTTGAACTAATAATCCTGGCATTTTTTTACTCACAATATGTATTGTGCTTTGTGCATAGAAGATAATCGGTAATATAATGGAAGAAGAGAGAAATGTATAATTAAGTAATAAATGTTATTTAAGTAAATGTTACAGCTAAATTTTGAAATGCTTTGCAACTTTTTCATAGTTAAAGCCTCAAGAAAATTAAATATTGATTTTTATGTTTTGATAATGATGCAAATAATTCAGATGTGTTGTATTTTTGGAAGCATCAACTGAAATGTGTTGCTTACCTGGGTCGGGAATAGCCTAATAATTTTCTGTTCATAGTTCTTGCTAAGAACAACTTATCTATGATATTTATTATTACTTAAATGAACCAGTGGTTAGTTTTTGGTTATTTTTTCTTTTTGCTTTTTATTTAAAATGTTTTTATTGATTTTAGAGAGAGAGGAAAGAAGAGGGAGAGAGAAACATCAATGTGAGAGAAACATTGATCGGCTGTCTCCTGCACATCCTGTACCGGGAATTGAACCTTCAACCCAGGCATGTGCCCTGACCAGGAATTAAACCAGCAACCTTTTGGTGCATGGGACAATGCTCAACTAACTGAGCCACACTGGCCAGGGCTGTTTTTGCTTTTATGGTGCTTTTGCTTTATGGTTGCATTAAAAGGGATAATTATAAATTGGGTTGACAGATCTGAGCTGGTATAAGACTTTGTATCTTAGAGCAGTTTTAGATTCACAGTAAAAATAATAAGAAGGTACAGGAATTACCATATACCACCTGCCTCTGCACACACATAGCCTCCTGTATTATCAACATCACCCCACTAGAGTGATACATATGTTACAGTTGATAACCCTACATTACCACATCATTACCCAGAGTCCATAGTTTACATTAGGGTTCACTTTTGGTGTTGTACATTCTGTGGGTTTGGACAAATGCATAATGACATGTATTCACCATTATAGTATCACACAGAATATTTTCACTACCCTAAAAATCCAGTCTCCATAGTTTTGCCTTTTCCAGGATATCATATGGTTGGAATCATATAGTATGAAACCTTTTGAGGTGGGCTTCTTTCATGTAGTGTAATATGCATCTAAGGTTCTGCCATATCTTTTCATGGCTTGATAGCCTCTTTCTTTTTAGTGATGAATAACTCTTTGTATAGATGTACTACAGTTTATTTATTCATTCACCCATGGAAGAACATCTTGGTTTCTTCTAAGTTTTGGCAATTATGAATAAAGCTGCTATAAACATACATGAACAGGTTTTTGTGTAGGCATAAGTTTTCAACGCCTTTGGGTAAATACCCAGGAGTGCAATTACTGGATTGTATGCTAAGAATATGTTTAGTTTTATAAGAAATAGCCAAACTGTCTTTCAAAGTAGCTGTACCATTTTGCATTCCTACAAACATGAGAACCCCTGTTGCTCCATATCCTTACTAGCATTTGATGTTATCAATGTTCTGTATTTGGCAGTATCTCATTGTTTTAATTAGCATGTCCCTGATGACATATGATTTGAAGTATCTTTTCATATGTTTATTTGCTATCTGTATATCTTCTTTGTTGAGGTGCCTCTTAAGGGTCTTTGACACATTTTTTTCAATTATAATTGACATGCAGTATTAGTTTCAGGTGTACAACATAGTGATTCGACATTTTATATACCTTACAAAGTGATCACCCCAATAAATCTAGTATCTGCCTGGCACCATATATAGTTATTACAGTATTATTGATTGCATTCACTATGGCTGTACTTTGCATATTTTGGAACATTTTTAAATCTGGTTATTTGTTGTCTCATTGTTAAGCATTCTCTGTGTATTTTGGCTAACAATCCTTTACCAGATATTTCTTTTGCAAGTATTTTATCCCAATTTGTGGCTTGTCTTTTCGTTGTCTAGACAGTGTCTTTCGCATAACATAAACATTTAATTTTAATGAAGTCTAGCACTTGTCAGTTCTTTCTTTCATGGATCATGCCTTTGGTGTTGTATCTAAAAAGTCATTGCCAAACCCAACCTCATCTAGATTTTCTTCTACATTATTTTCTAGGAGTTTTATAGTTTTGTGTTTTATATTTAGGTCTGTAATCCATTTTGAGCTAATTTTTGTAAGATTTATGTGGAGATTCGATTAGCATGTGGATGTCCAGATGTTCCAAGCACCATTTAGTAAAAAGACTGTCTTTGCTCCACTGTATTGCCTTTGCTCCTTTGTCAAAAATCATTTGACTATATTTATATGTGTCTGTTTCTGGATTCTCTATTTTGTTCCATTGGTCTGTTTTTTTATTCTTTTTTAAAAATATATATGTTTTTAGCCCAACCGGGCGTGGCTCAGCAGTTGAGCGTCGACCTGGGATCCAGGTGATCAGGGTTCGATTCCCGGTCAGGGCACATGCCCAGTTGTGGGCTTGATCAATGACTCTCTCATCATTGATGTTTCTGTCTCTCTCTCTCCCTCTCCTTTCCTCTCTCTGAAATCAATAAAGATATATTTAAAATATATATATATATATATGTTTTTATTGATTTCAGAGAGAGAAAGGGAGAGAGAAAAACATCAACAATAAGAAAGAATCATCAATTGGCTGCCTTCTGCACGCGCCTCCATTGGGGATCGATCCCGGTAACCCGGGCATGTGCCCTGACCAGAAATCGAACCATGACCTCCTGGTTCATGGGTTGACACTCAACCGCTGAGCCACACCAGCCAGACTGTTTTTTTCTTTTCCCATTACCACTGTCTTAATTACTGTAGCTTTATAGGAAGTCTTTGTTTTTTTATAAACCTCACCCAAGGAGTGAGGATATTTTTTCCATTGACTTTTAGAGAGAGTGGAAGAGAGTGGGGAGAAGAAGAAGAGAGAGAGAGCGAGGGAGACATTGATGTGACAGAGACACATCAATTCGTTGTTTCCCACACGTGCCCCGACTGGGGGTGGAGATCGGACCTGCAACCCAGGTACATGCCCTTGGCTGGGAATTGAACCTGCGACTCTCCAGTGTGAAGGCCAATGCTCTAACAACTGAGCCATTCTGGCCAGGGCGTAGGAAGTCTTGAACTCACTGTGAGTCCTCCAACTTTGTTTTGTTCAGTATTGTGTTAGCTATTCTGGGTCTTTTACTTCTCTATATAAACATTAGAATCATTTTGACAATATCTACGAAATAACTTGCTGGTATTTTGATTAGGTTTGCATTGAATCTATAGATCAAGTTGGGAAGAACTAATATCTTGACAATATTGAGTCTTCTTATCCATGTACATGGAATATCTCTCCATTTATTTAGTTTTTCTTTCATATCCTTCATCAGAGTTTTATAGTTTTTCTCACATAGATCATGTGTATATTTTGTTAGATTTATTTATACCTGAGTATATCATTTTAGGGGGTGCTAATGTAAATGGTGCTGTGTTTTTAATTTCAAATTCCACTTGTTCATTATTGGTATACAGGAAAGCAGTTGACTTTTATATATTAACCTGTATTTTGCAACCTTACTATGATTGCTGCTTAGTTCCAGAAGGGTTTTTTTGGTCAATTTTTTCAGATTTTCTGCACAGATAATGACATCTGCAAAGACAATTTCATTTCTTCATCTGTATACCTTTTACTTCCTTTTCTTATCTTACTGCTTTAGCTAGGACATCCTTCAGTTCCTAATCTTAATGGTAAAGCTTCAAGTGTATTACCATTAAGTATGATATTAGCTGTAGGAATTTTGTAGA
This sequence comes from Miniopterus natalensis, assembly GCF_054644295.1. NCBI lineage: Eukaryota > Metazoa > Chordata > Mammalia > Chiroptera > Miniopteridae > Miniopterus > Miniopterus natalensis. Next base: position 47,905,623 of record NC_142086.1, on the reverse strand, counting down.
TATTTTTAATCAGGTTGAAAAACACTCCCCTCTGTTTTTAGTTTACTGAAAGTTTTTATCATAAATTAATGTTGGCTTTTGCTAAATGCTTTTTTTGCGTCTGTTGATAATGTGACTTTTCTTCTCTAGCCTGCTGATGTGATGGATCATATTAACTGATTTTTGAAGGTTGAACCAGCTTTTCATATGTGGGATAAATCCCAGATGCTTGTGGTATATAATTATTTTTATATATTGTTGAATTTTATTTGATTAATATTTTTTTGAGGATTTTTTTTTATCTGTGTTCATGAAAGACATTGTTTATAGGTTTTTTGTTTTTGTTTTTTGTATTTTCTCTGTGTGGTTTTGTTAATAGGCTGATGCTGGACTCATAGAATGAGTTAGGAAATAGTCCCTTGGCTTTTACCTACTTGAAGAGATTATAAAGAATATAAAGATTATAAAGAGATTATCATTTCTTCCTTAGATGTTTGGTAGAATTCACCAGTGAACCCATCTGAATCTGGTGCTCTTTTGGAAGGTTATCAATTTTTGATTCAATTTCTTTTAATAGGTATAGGCCTGTTTAGATTGTCTATTTTGTGAGTTGGCAGTAATTTCCTTTCAAGAAGTTACTCCTTTTCCTTTAAGTTATAAAATTTAGGGCATAGAGTTGCTCATAGTATTTCTTTATTATCATTTAATGTCCATAGGATCTGTAGTGATAACCCTTTTTCATTTCTGATATTAATAATTTCTGCCTTCTTACTTTTTTTCTTAGTTAGCTTGGCTAGATGCTTGTTGATTTTATTGATCTTTTCAAATAACCAGCTTTTGTTTTTGTTTTTTCTCTATTGATTTCCTGTTTTCAATTTCATTGATTTTTTTTTTAATATTTGTTTTTCTTTCCTTTTCTTTTTTCGATCACCATTTATCCCCTCTATGTCCTCTTTCACTTCCACCCCACAATCACCACACTGATGTTCATGTCCATGAGTTCTCTCTCTCTCTTTTTTGCTCAATCCTTCCATTCTACCCTACCCCACCCACCACCCACCAGAGCTGTCTGCCTGCTTTCTATGAGTCTGTCTCTGTTTTGCTTGATAGTTAATTTTTTAACTCAATTTAATTTACTTTCAATTACATTTGTTCTTTTTCTAGTTTCATAAGGTGAAAGCTATGATGATTCATTTTGGATCTTCTTTTCTAACATGCATTCAGTACTACAGCAAATTTTGTTAAGTTGTGTTTTCATTTTCATTTAGTTCAAAACATTTCTTAATTTCTCTGGAGATTTCTTCTTTGACCCATGTGCTATTTAGAAGTGTGTTATTTAATCTCCACATATTTTAGGATTTTTTAAGCTAGGATTTTGTTACTGATTTCTAGTTTAATTCTGTTGTTGTCTGAGAGCAGACATTGTATGATTTCTCTTCTTTTAAATTTATTAAGATATTTTTTATGGCCCAGAATGTGATCTATCTTGGTGAATGTTCCATGTGCACTTAAGAGGAATGTATGTTCTGCTCTTGTGTAATAGTCTATTCTTGTCTATTATATCAAGTTGATTAATAATGTTAAGTTCAACTATGTCCTTACTGATTTTCTGCCAGCTGTATCTGTCCATTTGTAATAAGAGGGTGTGGATGCAGTTCTTTCCATTTTGACTTCATGTAGTTTGACACTCTCTTGTCAGGTGCGTACATGGTAAGGATTGTTATGTCTTCTTGGAGAATTGTCCCCTTTATCATTATATAATGTCCTTCTTTATTCCTGATAACTTTCCTTACTTTGAAGTCTTCTGTGTCCAATATTAATATAATGACTCCTGCTTTCTTTTGATTAGTGTTATTAGCAAGGTATATCTTTCTCTATACTTTTAATCTGTATGTGCCTTTATATTTAAAGTGTGTTTCTTGTAGACAAAACATAGTTGAGTCTTATTTTTTGATCCACTATGGCAGTCTCTGTCTTATAATTGGTACATTCAGTCCATTGATGTTCAGAGTGATTATTGACATAATTGGATTAATATTTATTATATTTGTTAGTTTTCTATTTGTTGCCCTTCGTCTTTGTTCCTATATTAGTCATTCACTCTTTTTCAGCCTTTTATGGTTTTAATTAAGCGTTTTATATTATTCCATTTTCTCTCCTTTCTTAACATATCACTTACATTCTTTTTACTCTTTCTTAGTGCTTGCCCTAGAGTTTGCAGTATACATGTACAAGTAATCCAAGTCCACTTGAAGATAACACTATACAGCTTCAAAGGCAGTGTGAAACCTAATAACAAAAGTCTACGGCCATACCACCCTGAACACACCCAGTCTCATCTAATAATGACAAAATAATCTGAAATCCTCCCTCCCATCCCTTGCATCATTGCTGACATTCTTTTCACTTATACATAAGTGCACATGCACACACACACACAAAAACATAGTCGAATGCAGCATTGTTGTTACTATTTTAAACCGTATTTGTCAGATCAAGAATAAGAAAAAAAGTTTTTATTTTACCTTCACTTACTCCTTCTTCAATACTTTTTCTTTATATATAACTGAGTTCCTGACTTACTAACTTTTCTTCTCTCTGAAGAACGTTTTCAACATTTGAAATGGCAACTATACTAGCAACAAATTCCCTCAATATTTGTATAAGAAAGTATTTCTTCACTTTTGTAGGATAATTTTACAGGGTACAGGGTGGTTTTTTTCTCTTAAATATTTCTAGTAAATATTTCTACACTCTTGCTTGAATAGTTTCTGAGAAGTTAGATGTAATTTTTATCTTTGCACCTTTATCAGTGAGGTGGGGTTTTTTCTGTGGCTTCTTTCTGGAATTTTTTTCCTCCCCCTCCCCTTTTTTTTTTGACTTTGTACAGTTTAAAAAGGATTTGCCTACATGCAGTTTTGTTGGCATTTATCCAGCTTGGTGTTCTCTGAGCTTCCTAGATCTATGGTTTGGTGTCTGACATTAACTTGAGTAAATTCTCAATCATTATTGTTTCAAATATTTCTTGTATTCCTTTCTCCTTTTGATATTTTTATTATGTGCATGTTACACCCTTTGTAGTTGTCCCACAGTTCTTGGATATTCTGTTCTGGTTTTATTGGGTTTTTTAATCAGTCTTTTTTTTTCTTCTCTTTACTTTTCAGTTTTAGAGGTTGCTATTGAGATATCTGCAAGCTCAGAGATTCTTTCCTCAGCTATGTCCATCAAGGGCATTCTTTATTTCTGTTACAGTGTTTTTGATCTCTAGTATTTTTGTTTCTTAGAGTTTCCATCTCTCTACTTACATTGCTCATCTGTTATTGTATACAGTCAGCTTCTTTTTTAGAGCCCTTAGCATATTAATCATTGTTTGAAATTTATGGTCTGATAATTCCAACATTGCTTCCATGTCTGAGTCTGACTCTGATGCTTGCTCTTTCTCTTCAATCTGTGTTTTTGCCTTTTAGTATGTCTTATAATTTTTTTTATATAACGAAGCATAATGTACTGGGTAAAAGGAACTGCTGTAAATAAACCTTTAGTAATGTGGTAACACAGTTTTGGGGGAGGGAAAGTGTTCTATATATAGCTCTATGATTAGGTGTCAGTGTTTTAGTGAGTTTTGTGCCTCTGGAATGTGAACTTCACAGTGCTTCTCATTATTTCCCTCTTCCTCCCTTAGGTGGGACAGAATGGCTAGGGTGGGCTGGAGTTGGTTATTTCCCTTCTTCCAGGTCAATTGGGTTTCAGTAAAAGCTTAGCAGGTTAGGCTCTAGTTAATAGTTTCTCCTGGGGGCAGACTCTGTTGAGAAGAACAGAATATTCCAAAATGGTTCTTTCTCCTTTCCTCCTGCCAGAAGCACAAGGAGTTTTTCCCCCCAACATTCACTGTGAGACCTGATAGAGATCCAGGAGGTAAAATTTACAAAAGTGTGGGGTCCCTGGATGACAGGGTCTGCCTGGAGTTTTTGACTCTCAGTTGTCCACCCTGAGCCTCCAGAAATTTATCTGTTATGATTCTGGTTTTTCTACCCCAGCAGTAGTTCCCACAGAGGTTTCTACTCTGGTTAAGTTGTGATTCTCTGTTTGCCTGCCAGTCTCTCCAATTTGGGGGACAGCAGTTGGCCCTGTGACCTCCCTTATCTTAAGGATTAAAGAAGAGTTGTTGATTTTTCAGTTCGTTCAGCTTTTTAGTTGTTTTTAGAACAGAGCAACAACTTCCATACTTCTTATATGCTGAACTAGAAACCTATTAAGCATTTGGTTTTTATACGTCTGCTTTGCTAATCTGAATATTTGAACTAGTTTTTACCTGGAAACTTAAACATGTCTAATTTATTTTACCTGAAATAAATCTTCTCTAACAAAATCTATTATAGAAATAAGTGAATATGAATTATAGATTTAACTAATCTTTAAATTGATAATTCATAAATGTGGTACTGAATAGCTTGTTTCATTTTTCAAGTGTTTTCCACTTTCTTTATTTTGAAGCTGCTTCTCAGCCTGTTGATAACCATGTTAGCCCATCTTCCTACTTGGGCCAGACACCAGCATCACCAGGGAGATACTCACCTATTTCGAAAACAGTACTTGGAGATGATGAAATTACACGGTAAGGAACTAAACATTCATTCTTCTTAAATAAAGCCAGCTATTAGATGGAGTTCTGATCAGCTAAGTAAGATAGTCACAATTTTCAGGACTAAAAATTTTTATTGATAGATGATGAACTTAAACCTTAATTTTTTTCATTGGACGGTTCATTGAAGAGCCCAAAAATGTAAAAATATTTTATATTCCAAATAAATCACTGCTTTTTTTTTATATTGCTATTTTTAAATGATTGTTAAATTATCATTAGAAAGTAGTTTAGATAAAAGTTAAGAGCATACTTATGCATATTTAAAATTAAATTTTCATTTATTTTTATCTACTATATACCATATAATATTATGGCATTTATTTTTCAGAATTCAACAAGTGGTATTTTCTCTTAACACCTAAAATTTACTTTCATCTAACATTACTAACTGCACTCAAGTTTGTAGATTAACTGTTTTTTTAATTCCCAAAGAACTCTTAACTAGGTGGGGAAAAAAATAAGTGAAAAAGTATTTTAGACCTTCTTTATATTCAGTATAGTAATAAGACATGTTTGTAAAGTTTGCTTTATACTTTGTACAAGTATTTCATATTATAGCAGTTACCATTAAACATGCTAATTAGTGTCTTTTTTATGTTTTTATTAATTGCATTATTGTTAGAATTATTATTTTTGAACCTTCATAAGTCCAATTATTCTTTACTTGTCAGACTCCTTACTTTAGGCAGTAATCTGTTTAAGGTCATATAGAAGTGTTTGTCTTTGTCTTCTACAAGAGTTAGCAGTGTGGAGAACTTAATAGGTACTCAACAATTATGTTTGGAATGAAAATTAGCAGAAAAAACAGTATTTGTGATGGTGATATGAATTTTCAAGGCTGTTAGTTTTTAGGCTGTGCTCCTCTACTTGTCTATCATGACCAATTTGTTGTTTTTCTCTAATAGTGCCTATTTATAGGAGTAAAGAGGAAAATAATTAGTGGCTTATCTAGTCTTTAATCTCTGAATATTTTTCAAACTAAAAAATATATTAGCATCTTGATGGCTGTTCCTGATCTTTTTCTCTATATATCTCTTGTCTAGAATATTGCATTGGACTTTGTAGTATTGCATAATGGGTCTACCTGTTTTCTATACTTTTCTGTGAAATTCAGGTGGTTGGTTACTAGATATGTCTTCCCAAATTGGTGTGCCTTTTGATAATTATACTACTATGCTTAGATAATGAGGTATAAAAATCTTCACCTTTCCATCAGAAGTTCCACAGTTTGATCCTAAGCAGTCTTTCAAACGTTATCTCACATTGCCAATTTTAAAGAAAAGAAATCCCAACAGACAAACAGTTGATGATTCTAAGATTCATTTTTAACAGCTGTATTGAGATAATGATCCACATACAGTTCACCCCATTTAAAGTATACAACTCTGATTTTATATGGTAAAATATATATAACAAAATTTGCCATTTTAACCATTTTAAAATGTGCAATTCAGTGGTATTAGTTGCATTCATAATATTATGCATCACCACTATTTCCAAAACTTTTCCTTACCTCAGACAGACTCTGTAACCATTAAGAAGTAACTCATTTCCCTGTCCACCCAGTTCTCGGTAACCTCTACTCTTCTGTCTCTATGAATTTGCCTATTCCAGATTGTTCATATAAGTAGAATCTTAAAATAGTTATCCTTTTATGTCTGGCTTCCTTCACTTAGCATGTTTTCAAGGTTTATTCATGTTGTAGCATGTATCAGAACTTTATTTTTTTTTAATGGCTGAATGATATTTCATTTTGTGTATATCATTTTGTTTATCCATTCATCTGTTGATAGACACCTATCTGGGTTGTTTCCACCTTTTGTGTATTCTGAATAATGCTGTGATAAATATTGGCATTGGAGTATCAGTTTGTTTCCCCGTTTTCACTTCCTTTAGATCAGTGATTTTCAACTGGTATGCCGCAAGAATTTTTAAAACATGCAATACCTGACTGTTTAGTTTGGGCCACTGGCCGCTTTTCCTTTAGATTGTCAAGTAAAAAACTGACAGCAGCCAACACAACAATAGCCATCCGGTGTGAATGAATCAAAATTATACCTTTTTTTGTCAGGTCGGCAAAAAATATATATTTTGCTGTGCCACAGAATTTTAGTAATTAGTTTATGTGTGCCATGAAATGAAAAAAGTTGAAAATCGCTGCTTTAGATATATACCTATGAGTGGACTTGCTGGATCATATGGGAACTTTTAAGTTTATGAGGAACCACCTGTTTTCTGTAGCGGCCACCCCATTTTACATTCCCACTATCAGTATATTAAGGTTCCAGTTTTTCCACATCCTCACCAACACTTGTTTTTTCTGTTTTGTTTTATTTTATAGCCATTGTAGTAGTTGGGATATATTGTGATTTTTATGCATTTTCCCTAATGACTAATGATGTTGAAGCACCTTTTCATGGGTTTATGTTATTTGAAAAATCTGGATTTTTTTTCTCTGGAATTATTATTGGATTTCAGCAGGGTATTTTTTAATTATTATTTGCTACTATAGAATTATAATTCATACATATGTTTAAAGCATAATGGGATCCCTAAACCGTGACTCTACCATCTAACAAGAAAACAAAACATCACCAGTATAGTGAAACCTATCCTGTGCCCTGATTCTACCCTGGTAAAAGATATATAACATGATCCTACCCTGCATTTTCTGCACTGCCCCACCAAGTTATCTGCTTTTCTGAATTTTAGATTTTTTATTCCCATTTTTTTTCATATATGTTTGTGTATTCAATATTTTCTAAACAGTATATATTTTGTTTTGCTATTCTTGACAAAATATAATTTTGTTAACACTATAAGTATACTGGCAAAACTGATACCTCTGTGTGACTAGAAAATACCATTTTAAGTTTTGAGTAGACAAATATTTAAGAAGATTAATTTAACATTATATGGAAGTATTCCTAAAATTCATTTGTAAAAGTTACTTACTTCTGCTAAGCCTTTTGTTACCAATGGCTTTCTGTGATGTTTTAGGAAAATCAGACTAAATTTTAAAAATATTTATCAAATATATATTCTAATCTCAAGTGATGTTCTGTATTTCATTATCTAAAATAATCTGCTGCTAGAATTTTCATGTTCTTCCCAGAGATATGAATAGTTTTCACACAACTATATATAACTAGTAGCAAATGTGAAGCATTATTAGTAGTAAGGTGTATTTTCATTTCAGAGATTTTAAATAGGTTGTGGGGTGGGACAAAAGGTGCATCTTAGAAAGGATGAAAAGCAGAGGTAGGTGGGTAGGTAGATAGATGGATGGGACTTAAGAAATAAAGATATTTAATTATTTCATATAAAAAGTCTAGAGATGGGCAATTCTAGTGTTTGTGTAGCAACCCTAGGCCCATGGTGTCTCTGTTTGGTCTTACCTTCATGATTGTTATGTATTCAAACCAGTAATGGGATTTTATTATTTATTCTTTTGTCAGGGGTGTTATTTTGGGTGGGGAGGGAAATGTGTGCTTTGTCCTTGTTAGGGCCTGTCTTTCTTTGGGAAGTAACTGAAATTTCCCTTCATTTCTCAGAAGACAGAATAGGGTCATAGCCTCACCTTTGCAAAGGGTCAGTGACTGGCTTGGGAAGTAACTGAAATTTCCCTTCATTTCTCAGAAGACAGAATAGGGTCATAGCCTCACCTTTGCAAAGGGTCAGTGACTGGCTTAGGTTAGTCATGAATTCAACCCTTTGGAAGTGGAAAAAGGACCTACCTTCTCTAAGACAAAGGGATAGCTGCCTTTTACAAAATCTAAAAAGTAGGGGAAATAGTAAAATGTGTGTAATGTCAATTTTTCATACATATACATACAGTATTTCCTAAGTTGGCTCTTTATATCATTTTTTTTTAACTTCCACATTGGTTTTTCTTGCCTTTTGTTTTAGTTCCATGTTTGTTTTTTAACATGGGTTCTTGGCTTTTATATAAAATTAAGATTTTTTACTTTTAATTTCTGAGCCTAATTTTTAGGGTTAGAAAGAATTCTTTACTCCACAATTTTGAAAATCCTTTTATATTTCATCTAGCTTTATAGTTTGATAATATAAGGGTTATCGATAGGGAATTCTTTCTCATTGATAGAATGTCAAATTCTGTATAAAATTTCTAAGATAAACAAAATTTCTTTTAATTTTTAGGGAACCTAGAAAAGTTGTTCTTCATCGTGGCTCAACAGGCCTTGGTTTCAACATCGTAGGAGGTGAAGATGGAGAAGGAATATTTATTTCCTTTATCTTGGCTGGAGGACCTGCTGATCTTAGTGGAGAGCTCAGAAAAGGAGATCGTATTATATCGGTAGGATATGTTAAACAAAATAATGTTTTTATTATTTTAACTATGACCTATTAATTATTAAAAGTTTTGGGTTTTACATCCTAAAGTTATAGGAGATATTTTAGTTTATCTTCTTACCATTTTACAACTTAATTGTAGAATTACAGTGATAGCAGAGAACATAAGCTGTATGACAGATGTTCTTTTGCTATTTGACTTACTTAAAAGGGGTCATCTATACAAATGTCTTTTATACTGTGTCTGTTAACTCAAGCCTATGTATTTATATGTCTGTTAACTCAGCCTTGTTACTTGTTTAGTTTAGATCTTTATATTTTAATCTGTTGTCTGCTTAATCTATTATTTAAAAAGATTTTTTAAGCCGTCTGAATATGATGGTGGGTTTAGCACTTTGTCCTTGTAGCAATTTTTTTTCATGATATGTTTGAAACTATGTTTAGAATCATCATTTCTTCCTAGTGAGTTGAACTTTTTGATCATTATGCAGATACCCTAGACATTATATTGCCTGATACTAATGTGACTATGCTAACTTTTTTTGCTTGATATTTACCTCATCTTTTCTCCATTTTTTACTTTCAGTTTGTCTGTGTGCTTATGTGGTTATTGTCCATACAATTCTAGACTAAAATCAATCAGTAATTCTACTGTTCTACCTAATGACACATAGACTTTGGGAAACTTTAATTCTGATTAACCTGTTTCTAGTATTTTATTTCTATTTCACTTTTATAACCCCCAAACTGAGCCATTTTTATTTTTTTAAACCGTTAATCCATATGTTATATAATTTTTTTTGTTCATCTTTTGTTCTTATATCTGCTTTCTTCTGTGTTTCTCAGTGGGCCTCTAATTGCATTGGGATTTGTTTCGTGTAGGACTATCTTGTTCATTGTAGAAAATTTAGCTTCCCATTCTCTTGCTAGTAGAATTCCCTAGTCATTTTTTTTTAATTTATCTTTATTGTTGAAAGTATTACAGGTGTCCCATTTTTCTCCCCCAGTTGACCCCCTCCGCCTTATTCCCACCCCCTCCCCAGGCCTTCACCCCATTATTGTCTGTATCCATGGGTTATGCATATATGCATATAACTTCTTTGGTTAATCTCTTCCCATCCTCCACCCCCTTCCCTCTTCCCTCTGAAATATGATCATCTGTTGCATGTGTCAAAGTCACTGGATCTATTTAGGTTGTCAGATTTTTTTGTTCATTAGCTACTTCTTAAAGAAGACCCTTCAACATTTCATGTAGTACTGGTCTGGTGGTGATGAACTCCTTTAGCTTTTCTTGCTCTCTTTCTTGTCCTCCTTTCTTGGTTGTAGGCCCTTGTTTTTCATCACTTTGAATATTTCTTGCCCACTTCCTTCTGGCCTGCAAAGTTTCTGTTTGAGAAATCAGCTCACAGTCGTATGGGGGCTCCCTTGTAGGTAACTAACTGTAGGTAACTAACTAACTGGTAATTATTGTAACAAACAATAATACAAATGTTGGGCTGCTTAAAGTTGTCCGAGAGGCTCCTTATACTATCTTCATATTTCTGGATTCTTTTTTCTTTTTGCTCTTCTGGTTGGGTGCTTTTTGTTTCCTCATATTCCAAATTGCTGATTTGATTCTCGGCATCCTCTACTGTTGATTCCCTGTAAATTATTCTTCATTTCAGTTCATGTAGCCTTTATTTCAAATTGGTACTTTATTATGTCATCGATGGTCTCACTTGTTTTCATAATACTCTTACTAATATGCTTGAGCATCCTTATAACCATAATTCTGAACTCTGTATCTGGTAGCTTACTTGGTTCTGTTTCATTTAGTTCCTTTTCTGGAGATTTCTTCTGTTCTTTCCTTTGTGACATGTTTCTTTGCCTCCACATTTTGACTGCTTCCAGGTGTTTGTTTCTATGTATTAGGTAGAGCTGCTATGCCTCCTGGAACTGATAGAATGGCTTTGTGTAGTAGGTGTCCTGGAGGGTCCAGTGGCTCAGCCTCCCCAATCACCTGAGCTGGGCCTTCTAGGTGCTCCCCTGTATGGGCTGTGTGCTCTGACCTGTTGTAGTTGAGCCTTGGTTGCTGTTGGCGCCATTGGGAGGAAATGACCCCCAGGCCAGTCGGCTGTGAGGACCAGCTGCAACTACAGCCAAAGAGCGGCTGTGCTGGAGACACCCCTATGGATCAGGATTTACTTTAGTGGAGCTTTGGTATTCACCAAGTGCACCCCTTGAGTGTGTCACTCGTGGATGTGGTAGGGTTGTAATCCAGTGTGGGCGAGTCTGACCACCAGGTACACTGTCTCTTAGGCCTCCCAGGAGGTGCAAAGTCAGCCTGTGCCAGTACCTTGCCCAGGGCCACCCAGCAAACCATAGTTGGCTGCTACTCGTGCTGGGCTTAGAAGTGTCCAGGAAAGGCCAAGCTATGAACCAATGCAGGCTCCCGCTAGTGCCAGGCCTGGGGCCACTTATCAAGCTGTATGGGGCACACTGCTGCTTATTTGAGAGATTTTTGGAAAGTCCTAAGCATAAGGCTCAAGAGGCCACTTGCACAGAAAAGCCACTGGAAATGGCTTGGATGAGCTTGCAGGTAGGGAGGGGCGGGGTCTCCAGGAATCACTGGGGCTGAGCCTAACGTGGGAATCAGGTGCTGGGGATTCAAATGTGGAGCCTGCCTGCCGGCTCTGTGTGGGGAGGACTTGCCAAAGGAGCAATGGCATCTGCCAGCTCTTCTGCCTGGGAGAAAGCTGCCCTTCCAGCTCTCTCCCCAATTTCAGGCAGGTTAGTTCCTCCCCAAGTGTCCCAGGTTCCTTTCAAGCTGCTGCCTGGCGCTGGGCTCAGAGGGAGCACGTCTGAGTGAGTCCATGCACTGGCCCTTTAAGAGGCGCTGCCTGGGACTCCCACACAGCCTGAAGTTGTGGAGATTTCTCTTCCCGGCCCTGGAGCCTTGGAGCCCTGGAGCCCTGGAGCCCTGGAGCCCTGGAGCCCTGGAGCCCTGGGCTGGGGGCCCGATGTGGGGCTGGGACCCCTCACCCCTCCAGGAAACCTCCACCGCCAAGATATCCCTCCCGGGTTTAACCCGCAGCACTGGGTGTGGGCCTAGGACCAGGTCTCTGGGATTCAGCTCCATCTGCCTGTGTCTCTGCCCCTCCTACTGGTCTCGTTGCTCCTTCAGTTCCCTCCTTGTTAGGGCTTCTGTTCAGCTAGATTTCAGGAGGTTCTGAATGATGGTTGTTCTGTATTTTAGTTGTAATTTTGATGTAGTTGTGGGATGCAGTGGGTACAGCTGTTACCTACGCTGCCATCTTGTTTCTCCATCCCCTAGTTATTTTAAAAAGCAAAAGTGCCCCTCAAATATCCAAATGTACCTTAGTGGGAATCCTTGGCTTATTCTTTAGCAATGACTTCTTAAATTTTTTTCTTGATTGATTGATTTTAGAGAAAGAGGAAGGAAGACAGAGAGTCACAAAGAGATTGAACCCGTAACCTTGGCATATCAGGACTATGCTCTAACCAACTGAGCTACCTGGCCAGGGCTAGCAATGATTTCTTGATGATAAATACTCTTAGAGTTTGTTTGAAAATATCTTTATTTTATCCTGACATGTAAATATAATTCAGTCTAGAATTCTAGGTTGACAGTTGTTGTCCCAATACTTTGAAGACACTGCATTATGGTCTCTGGCTTTTTTTGTTGCTTTTTTTTTTTTTAAATAAAGGTCTATGCTCTGTCTTGTTTGTAGGTGATTTGTTTTATTTATTTTTTTACTGATTGCTTTTAAGTCTCATAGTCTTTGGTGTATTGCAGTTTCACTAAAATGTGTCCATGTCTAGCATTTTATTGATTTTGTTTGTGATTCATTAGGCTACCTGAATCAGAGGAGGAGTTTTCTTTCTTCAATTTTGGAATCTTCTTAGCTATTGTCTTTTTAGATTTTGCAGCTTTCCCACATTATGTATTCTGTCCTTGAACTCCTATGAGAGGACATTATCATTTTGTTTTCCATGTCTTTCAACCTCAGTTTCATATCTGTGAACTGTCTTCTTGTACTTCATTTCAGTCAGATCTGTCTTTCCAGTTCATAAATTTTCATCTTTGTCTAATCTGCTTTTTAAGCCAAAACTAACTTATTAATTTTTTAAAATATATTTTTATTGATTTCAGAGAGAGGAAGGGAGAGAGGAGAGAGAGAAACATCAATGATGAGAGCCATTGATTGGCTGCATCCTACACACTCCCTGCTGGGGATCGAACCTGAAACCTAGGCGTGTACCCTGACCTGGAATTGAACCTCAGTCTCCTGGATCATAGGTTGATGCTCAACCACTGAGCCACACTGGCTGGGCCTAACTTTTTAATTTCAAAGTACCATTTTCTTTCTAGAAATTCTGAGTGGTTCTTTTTTCCATCTGCCTTGGCGGTTTTTGTGGGATCTTGATTTCTTGTAGTTTCTTGTATATTCGTTTAGGTTTTAAACATATTTATTTTATATTCTATAAATAATAGTTCTATTTTCTGAAGTTTGGAGTTATCTAATACATGCTATTTTATGGTGACTTGTGGTAAATAGTTTTCTCATGTTCTAAATTTTGTGAGCTTATTTTCAATAGTACTTTATTTACTTTGTATGTAAAAATCTAGTGCTGCCTAAATTGGGGAGTGGTACTCTTCCAAAAGTATTTTACATTGTTTGTTGTAGACATAAGAGCATCACTCTTAACCACTTTTACAATGAGAAAAGTAAAGTTTAGAGGTTAATTTGCCCATAGTAGTTAATAAATGGTGTAGCCAAGATTCACCTTCACCACACTATAATGGACAGGGTGGGGCAAAAGTAGATTTACAGTTTGTATGGAAAATAATACAATAATTAATAAATAGTAATACAAGAATAAACTATTTCTCATGCTTATGACTATAAACCTACTTTTGTATGCTATTTTGTTTTTAATTAAAAAGTTTAGCCCTAACCAGTTTTGCTCAGTGGTTAGAGCATTGGCCCTTGGACTGAAGGGTCCCAGGTTCGATTCTGGCCATAGGCACATACCTTGGTTGCAGTCTTGATCCCCAGCCCCGGTCTGGGTGTGTGTGGGAGGCAGCCATTCGATGTGTCTCTCTTGCATTGATGTTTCTCTCTCACTCTCCCCCTCTCTTCCACTCTCTCTCTGAAAAGCAATGGGAAAAATATCCTCAGGTGAGGATTTAAAAAAAAATGTTTAGGTAACACTTTGAAATTTTAAGATGACACATAGAAACAAACCTATATCCTGTGTTGCCGAAACTATTTAATATTGATCACATTTTCAACTACAAAATATAAACTAAAGAAAATCAGAAAATACTCCTCAAACTGAAAATATATGTTGCTGGAACATGATGGGAAAAGCATTCAAAAGTGTATATTGCCATCTTTTTGCAGTTTTCATATCAGTCCCTCTTGCCACCTAACCCTGCACATACTTAGATTCTTCATATTCCTACAACCTATCCTCTTGAGGGTCATTTATAATTCAAGATAGACTGAATCCAAGGCAAAGCAAAGATGACTGATCATTTATTTATATCTGACGAAAGACTTGTAGGAATTTGGGTGGTAGTGATACTACTTTTCTATCTCTTAATTGTGGCGGTTGCTATGCAACATAATAAAAAATGACAAGGAAATTAAAATGATACACTAGAAAATATCTATTTAACAAAAGAAGGTAGTAATGGAAGAATAGAGGAACAGAAAAGACATAAGGCATAAAGAAAACAAATAGCAAAATGGGTGACATATAAATCATTTTAAATAATTACATTGAATGTAAATGGATTAATAATCACTGCAGTTAAAAGATATTGACAGGGTATGCCCTGGCCAATGTAGCTCAGTGGTTGGAGCATTGACCTGCACACAAAATGATGATACATGTTTGATTTTTCAAGTTGTCAAATTAAGGTACATTTCTCAAATGATTGATAGCAACCTTCTGGAAAACCTGGGGGAAAGTGTTTCAGTTTTGCTCATTTGACCTTAAGCAAAGTGTTTTTTGTAAGTAAAATTGCATTGATTAAAAGTAATATTTTGTTTTACTGTACAGTAAATTTTAGTAAATCGAAACAAGAATGTATTTTAGTGGTAAAGTAATTGCATATAAATTTTTTTATCTATGCCTATTTAAAGGATAGGCTATTGTGATTTCTAACTAATGTGATAATGTACTTTCAAATTTAAGATTGGTTTGATTTACAGGTAAACAGTGTTGACCTCAGAACAGCCAGCCATGAGCAGGCAGCAGCTGCTTTGAAAAATGCTGGCCAAGCTGTCACAATTGTTGCACAATATCGACCTGAAGGTAATAAAATTCTTGCTGTCTACATTTATTAATACAATTTTAAAAATTCTTTCTCTTAATAATGTTTAACTTTCCAAGCTTAACTTCCTTTTTTATGTTTTGGTCTGATTTATTAATCTGGTATATGTACAGTCTGAATATAATTCACTATCCAGGTCAAAGTGGGGTTTTTTTGTTTGTTTGTTTAAATATATCTTTATTGATTTCAGAGAGAGGAAAGGAGAGGGAGAGGGAGAGAGAGAGAGAGAGAGAGAGAGAGAGAGAGAGAGAGAAACATCAATGATGAGAGAGTCATTGATCGGCTGCCTAGCCCATAACCCGGGCATGTGCCCTGACCGGGAATCGAACCCCAATTGCCTGGATCCTAGGTTGATGCTCAACCGCTGAGCCACTCCTGGCCGGGCTCAAAGTGGTTTTAATAGTATGTAGGAATGTGTATCTGCCAGCTCTTTTGAGTATTTCACCATTATTTGGATTAATTTTCATATGTTTATTTTTTAAAAATCTGTCCTCTAACTAAACTCATACGTTTAACATACCTTTTACTAACTCAGTGATCCAAAAGGGTAATAAAAAACATAAGCAAAGATATTGCCAAAGAAAATTAGGTTACCCCAACTTTTTCCAACTTTTGAATTAGATTGTTAATATCAAGGTTTAAGATATGTTTCTAATAGCCTCTATTGCTATTTTAAAATAAAGAGAAAGAATACAAGTTTGGGATGTAATGTGTTTCTAGAGAGTGAAGTATCATGGATATGACCTTACTGAGTTCTTAGGGGAAGAACATGGTAATGGAAAATTTGAGGTCATGCCATATTAAATACATAGTATACATCAACATGACCACTTATCCAGTAAAACCTCAGTGGAATTAAAAAGCTTAAACACCCAAAAGAATACATAAGTAATCAGGGTGATACTATTCATATAAACTCTTCCTGAGGAGAGAGAATAAACTTCAGACACCCAAAATGATGGGGGAGAGACTGACATAAGGAATGGTGTTGGGAATTAAGATAGTTATTAGGAAGAGAGTATATAATATGGAAAGACTGTATATTCTGACAATTTGAATACTGTTTTCAGAAAATGGGAGATTTCAAAGATAATATAAGAACAGAATAAGCTTCCTGATTCCTTTAAAGTTTTTAACTGAATATGAAAGGATAATATTTCAAACCAGATCTGGGGAGATTAGATTTGAAATAGTTTGGCTCATAGTAGGGGTCCAAAAGCCAAACAAAATATTATCATTAGAACAAAAGAACAAACCTTCCTAATTTTACATTTATGTATTCTTATAAACATACACATTTTATTTGTTATATATAAATATATTTATTAAATGTAAATTTTATTTTATATATAAATGTTTTATATATAATACCTATATATTGTTTATTTATATAATTTTATGTTCAAGAATTTAATATATTTGTATATTTTATATACAGGGTGGCAAAAGTAGGTTTTTGAAAAATAATGCAATAATAAATAATAAGACAAGGATAAGCTGTGCTTCCCATACTCACAACTGTAATCCTACTTTTGCCCCATTCTATATAATTATATATATATAACTATGTGTATGTACAGCATACATACAAACATGTATGTATTGCTTCTCCTTAAATAAACAATAACATACACATTTCTCCAAGTTGCTTGTTTTACTTAATAGTAAGTATACTAATAGTCTAACTATAGTAATTCTAAGAACACTCCATAGTAGCACATACAGATGTTCCTCATTCTTTTTTTATAGCTATATAGTTGTTTTTTTAACCATTAGATCATTTTTACAACAAAATACTGTTTAGGGTTAGACTTTGCTTTATTACCAAATCTGAAAATTGTTTTAACAAGGTAAGTAAACTTTTGATATAATTGAAGTTGTTTGATCTCAGTTCTATTCATACTGGGTGTTTTTAGTCAAGCCTTTTATATAAATAGCCTGTGAAAAATATTTTCCAAATATGCCTACTTCCCATATGTTCTTGTACTGTGTAACCTTACCACTCCCCCATCAAGAGGCAAAGTCTCTCCTTGATTTTGAACTGGTCTTATAATTCACTTGTCAGCAAGTAAGTGTGATAGAAAAAATCATGTGACTTTCAAGGTTAGATTAGAAGAGACCATGAAACTCTTGCCTGGTTCTTTCGGGGTCTTGCTCTGGGAGAAGCCAGACACCATATAAGAAGTCTGACTACCCTCAAAGCAGCATACTTCAGAGGTCCATTATGGTGCCCTGAGCCCAGACTTCCAGCTAGGACCACCAACACAAGACAATGTAGGGTGAAGCTATTTTAGATCCTTCTATTAAACAGCTCATCCACCAGCTGAATCCCATTAAGTGACCTCAGTCTATGCCATAATGACCATCCAGCCAAAATGCTGCCTGAATTGCTAACCTACAGAATCCATAAAATGGTAACTATTTTAATCCACTAATCTTTGGGGTAGTTAAAAGCAATAGTAACTAAAACACAGTCTCACTGTAAAGTCTGTTTTTCATACACACACACAAGACAAGCCTTCCTAAATTTATACAGGGGTGGGAAAAAGCAGGTTCACACTTGTTCATATGGAAAATAATACAATAACTGATAAGTAATAATACAGGAATAAATTCTGTTTTGAGTACTCCCAACTGTAAACCTACTTTGCCCACCCCTCTGTAGTCCTAGTATGTCATACGCTAAGGATTAAAGAACTAGGGAAAATAGTTAACTCTTTTCAGTAATACTGTCTTAGTTGTAGTGTTGGTGGTGATATTTTAAGACTTGTGAATGTAATATTGGATAAAATAAATAAGTCATCATGCAGTACTCTAATTCTGTTATTCTCCAGTGTCTTGAGAACCAGAATTCTTCATATGCAAGGAAGTTCATACAGATACGATAAGGATTAAGTAAAAACCTAAGGTTTCTAATTTTTAATTAGAAGAACCAGTATAAACTCATGACTCAGTTTATATTTTCATCTATATCTCCATCCATCATTCTATCTGTATGTTACCTGTGTCTTTACAGACTAAAGTTTTCACAAGTTGACAGTTATACTAATCAGTCTACTAATGTTTATACTTTATATTTTCTATTTTATTTTAAAGGACAGTAAAAGAATGTTACATATTAATGTGAACTTTTAAATGTTTGTGACTCTTTTGATGAACTGTTGCTTCAAGTAATCTTAATATCTATAAAAAAACTTGATAACTATAGTGAAAAGAAGAGGAATTTAACAATAATCATGCTTACTCTTTTTTTTTCTTTTTTCTTAATTTTTGTTTAAAATATTACAGATGTCCCTTTTTCTCCCCAGTGACCCATTATCATGCTTACTCTTAACTATCTTTTTGTTGCTGTTGTTAATTCTCACCTGAGGATATCTTTTCCCTTTTTTTTTTAAAGAGAGTGCTTAAAGTTTTTATTACTAATAGATTTAGTAGTTTTTAATATCAGTTTAAAATAGTCCATTTTCAAAAATCATACTTTTTTGTACAAACAAATCCTTTTTTTACAGAACCTTTTTTGCTTTTATTAGGTGAAAAAATTGAAAGGTAGAAAGCTTATTCACTGCTCATTTACAGAATCTATTTGCAAAAATGTATATTCTTTTTAATTTTTCAATTACAGTTGACATTCAGTATTATTTTTTATTAGTTTTATGTGCACAGCATGGTCGTTGACCTTCTGATAATTCTAGTACCTACCTGGCACCACACATTGTTATTACAGTATTATTAACTATATTCCCTCTTCTGCACATTATATTCCCATGACTGTTTTGTAACTACAAATTTGTACTTCTTAATCCCTTTACCTTTTTGACTTAGCCCTCCAACCCTGCCTCCAATCTGGCAGCCCTCAGTTTGTACTCTGTATCTAAGAGCCTGTTTCTGTTTAGTTTGTTCGTTTATTTTGTTTGTTAGATTCCATATATCAGTGAAATCACATGGTACTTGCTTTTCTCTCTCTGACTTATTTCACTTAGCATAACATACCCGCTAGCTCCATTATGTTGTCCCAAATGGTAAGATTTTACTTTTTATGGCCAAGTAATGTTCCATTGTATGTATTTACCACATCTTTTTTTATCCAATTGTCTATTGATGGGCACTTGTGTTGTTTCCATATCTTAGCTATTGTAAATTATGTAGCAATAAACATACCGGGTGCATGTATCTTTTCCATTTAGTGTTTTGGATTTCTTTGGATAAATACCCAGAAGTGGAATTGCTGGATCATAATGTAGTTCTATTTTTAAGTTTTTGAGGAACCGCCTTACTGTTTTTCATATTGGCTGCACCAATCTGCATTCCCACCAACAGTACACAAGGGTTCCCTTTTCTCCACATCCTAGCCAACACTTGTTTGTTGATATACTGATGATAACCATTCTGACAGGTGTGAGGTGATACCTTGTTGTGGTTTTAATTTGCATTTCTCTGATGATTTGTGACATCAAGCATCTTTTCATATCTCTTTTGGCCATCTGTATGTCCTCTGCCCATTTTTTTAATTCTATTGTTTGTATTTTTGGTATTGAGTTGTATGAGTTCTTTATAAATTTTGGATATTAACTTTTTTTAGATACATCATTGGTAAATTTCTTCTAATCAATCAGTGGGTTGTCTTTTCATTTTGTTGATGGTTCCTTTTCTGTGCAAAAACTTTTTAGTTTGATGTAGTCCTACTCGTTTACTTTTTCTTGTTTCCTTGTCCAAGGAGATATATCAGAAAAAAATATTACTTAAAAGAATTGCCTATGCTTTTTTCTTGGCTTTTTATGGTTTTCACCCATTGAGTATGTTAGCTGTGGGTTTGTCATACGGCTTTTATCATGTTGAGGTATGTTCTTTCTATTCCCACTTTGCTGAGAGTTTTTATTATAAATGGATGCTGGATTTTGTCAAATGTCTAATGCTTTTTCTGTATCTGTTGATATGATCGTAATTTTTATCCTTCATTTTGTCTATGTGGTTTATCACATTAATTGATTTGTGAATGTTGAACCAACTTTGCAAGCCAGGAACAAATCCCACTTGATTATGGGGTGTGATCTTTATTATGTATTGCTGAATTCAGTTTGCTACTTTGAGGATTTGTTACATGTATGTTCATCAGGGATATTGGCCTGTAATTTTCTTTTTTTGTAATGTCTTTGTCTGGTTTTGGAATTAGGATAATGCTGGCCTCATAAAATGAACTTGGGAGTTTTCCCTCCTCTTGATATTTTAGAATAGTTTGAGAGGGATAAGTGTTAATTCTTCTTTGACTGTTTGGTAAAATTCACCTATAAAGCCATCTAGTCGGGGACTTTAGTTTGTTGGGAGTCTTTTAATTGCTGATTTGGTTTCATTGATAGTAATCGGCCTGTTCAGATTTTCTGTTTCTTGCTTCAGTCTTGGAATGTTGCATGTTTTTAAGAATTTATCAAATTTTTCCAGATTGTTTAATTTATTGGCATATAATTGTTTGTAGTATTTTCTTATAACCCTTCTTGTTTCTGTGGTGCCAGTTATCACTTCTCTTTTATTTCTGATTTTATTTATTTGAGTCCTCTCTCTCTTTCTTGATGAGTCTGATTAAAGGTTTGTCAATCTTGTTTATCTTTTCCAAAAACCAGCTCTTGGTTTCATTGATCTTTCGTATTGCTTTTTTAGTCTCTATGTCATTCATTTCCACTCTGATCTTTATTATTTCTTTCCTTCTTCTTACTGTGAGCCTTTCTTGTTCTAATTCTTTAAGTTGTAGGGTTAGATAGTTTATTAAAATTTTTTCTTGTTTTTTGGGGTAGAACTGTATTGTTATGAATTTCCCTTTAGGACTGCTTTCTCTGTGTCCTACAGATTTTTAGTTGTGTTTTCATTTGTCTCAAGATATCTTTCGATTTCTTCCTTGATCTCACTATTAACCCATTCATTGTTCAGTAAGATGTTATTTAGCCCCATATGTTTGTGTGTTTTTCAGGGGTTGTTTTTTTTCTTGTAATTGATTTCTAATTTCATGCTATTGTGGTCAGAGAAGATGCTTGATATGATTTCAGTCTTCTTAAATTTATTGAGACTTCTTTTGTGGTTTAGCATGTGGTCTATCCTGGAAAATGTTCCACATGCACTTGAAAAGAATGTATATTCTGCTGCTTTTGGGTGAAGTACTCTAAAAAATATCAATTAAATTCATTTGGTCTAATGTATCATTTAAGGCTGCTGTTTCCTTTTTGATTTTCTGTCTGGAAGATCCATCCATTGATGTCAATGGGGTGTTAAAGTCCCCTACTATAACTGTATTATTGTCCATCTCTTTCTTTATGTCCATCAATGTTTGCATTATGTATTTATATGCTCCTGTGTTGGGAGCATAAATGTTTACCAGGATTATATCGTCTTGTTGGGTCAATCCCTTTATCATTATATAATGTCTTTCTTTGTCTCTTATTGCCTTCATTTTAAAGTCTATTTTGTCTGATATAAGCATTGCTACCCCAGTTTTTGTGGGGGTTTTTTTGTTTTCATTTGCATGGAACACCTTTCTCCATCCCCTTTTAGTTTATGTGTCTTTCAATCTGAAGTAGGCCTCTTAAAGTGATTATTAATAGTGCACAGTTATTTTCATTTTGTTATTTATATTTATGTTCTTTTTTTCTTTTTCTTCTTCTTAAAGAAGTCCCTTTAACATTTCTTGTAAAACTGATTTGGAGGTGATGAACTCCTTTAGCTTTTGCTTATCTGGGAAGCTCTTTATCGCTCCAGTTTTAAATGATAGCCTTTCTGGGTAGAGTAGTCTTGGTTAGGTCCTTGCTTTTTATTTTCATCACTTTGACTATTTCATGCCAATCCCTTCTGGCCTGAAAAGTTTCTGTTGAGAAATCAGCTGACAGTCTTATGGGAGCTCCCTTGCAGATAACGTTAACTGCTTTTCTCTTGCTGCTTTTAAGATTCTTTCTCTAACCTTTGGTGTTTTAATTATGATGTGTCCTGGCATAGACCTCTTTGGGTTCATCTTGTTTGGGTTCATCTCTGCTCTTCCTGGACTTGTATGTCTTTTTCCTTTGCTAGGTTAGGGAAGTTTTCAGACATTATGTCTTTAAATAGGCTCTCAATCCTTTCTCTCTTCTCCTTCTGGTACCCCTCTGATGTGAATATGGTTATGCTTAATGTTACTCCAAAGGTCCCTTAAACTATCTTAATTTTTCTTTATTCTTTTTTCTTTTTGCTATTCTGATTGGGTGTTTTCTATTACCTTGTTTTTCAAATTGCAAATTTGATCCTCTGCTTCATCTAATCTGCTATTGATTCCTTCTAGTATATTTTCATTTCTGACTGTTTCTTTATATATGGTTTCTATGTCCTTTTATAGGCTTACTATCACTTTGTTAAAGTTCTCACTGAGTTCATTTATTCTTCCCCTTAGCTCCTTGAGCAGCTTTATAACCAGTGTTTTGAACTCTGTTATGTAGTAGATTGCTTTCCTCCATTTAATTTAGTTATTTTTCTGGATAGTTCTCCTGTTCTTTTTCACAGGACATGTTTCTTTGTCTCTTCATTTTGGCTGCCTTTCTGTGTTTGTTTCTATGTATTAGGTGGATATGCTACATCTCCCAGTCTTGGCAGGGTGGCCTTGTGTCATAGATGTCCTGTGGGGCCCCAGTGGCATAATCTCCCTGATCACCTGAGCTGGGTGCTTTAGGAGTGTCCCTTGTGTGGGTTCTGTGTGCTTTCAGTTGTAGTTGAGCCTTGATTGCTGTTGGCATGTCAGTGGTTAGACTTGAACCTTAGGCTTGCTGGCTGTAAGGATTGGCCACAACATACAAGCTGCTGTGCAGGGATTGACCCATGGAGTAGGATTTGCCCCAGTGGGGTCTGTTGCCTGCCAAGACCTTACTTTAGGTGTGCCACTTGTGGAGCTAATTGAGTGGTGCTCTGTTGTGGTCTGATGCTGGCCAATAGATATGTTGGTTCTGGGGCCTCTTGGGAGGGACTTTATTGGAGGTCAATGTCACATGCTGCCTGTGACTGGCCCGTGATTACCTATTAGTTGCTGCAGAGTGATCCGCCATTTGTAGCTGCCTGTGCTGGGCCTGGATGCTCATGGGAGGGAGTCACACTGAAAGCCAAGGCTAGCTGCTACCAGTACCTGCAGTAGGTCCACAAAAGGCCCAACGCACCCAGAGACCTCCCATAAGGCTCAGCTGATGAAAGAGTTTCCATTGGCATGCAAGTTGTGTGAGGCAGGGTCTCAGGGAGTCACCAGGTTGAGGCAAGTGGTATTCACCAAGTTAAAACATATTCTGATTTGACCCTGGGCCTAAGGCCACTCAGCAGAAATCTCAGGGCCAGCTGCACCCACCTGGGGCCTGCAGACCTTTGCAGTCGGGTGGGGTCTCTGGAAGTCATCAGGGTGGAACTAGTGGAATTCACCAGGCTAATGCAGATTCAGATTTGGGGGGGGGGGGGGGGGCTCAACACTGGGACAATGGCAGCTGTCCCTCCAGCCTCTCCCTGAAGCAACACAACTCAGTTTTTCCTTCTGTGTGTCTGATACCCAACCACCCCCTGAGCCGAACAGAATTCCCTGAGAGTTTTTAAGAGAGACTGCAAAGCAAGCCCAGATTTGTTGCTGCCTAAAGAGCTTCCAGCCGCTTCTTGAGTTGGGTAGAGTGTGGTCTCAGGGTGAAGCTAGTACAGTTCACCAGGCTGATGCAGATTCAAATTTGACCATGTGGGGGTAGGGTTTACCACAGGTAATATGGTGCCCATTGGCAATGTGGGAGAAGGGCTCAGCAGAGACAGTGGCAGCTATTCCTCTAGCCTCATTCTGAAACCACACAACTCAGTTTTTCCCTGTATGTCTCTTGCACCACCCTGAGCTTGACCAGAATTTCTCCAGAGTTTTTAAAGAAAGACTGCAACAAGGTTCTAGGCTGGTTGGCACAGAGAGAGCCTCATCAGGTCATGCACAGGTTGGGTAGGGAGGGTGTCAGAGAGTCGTCAGGGTGGAGCTAATGGAGCTCACTAGGCCAATGTAGATTTATATTTGGCTGTGTGGTGGGAGGACTCAACACAGGGACAACAGCAGTAGTCCCTCCAGCTCTCACCCGGGAGCCACACTACTCAGTTTCTCCCTGTTTGTCTCTGGTGCACCTCCTGATCCACTGTCTCTCCTTTGGAGCCCATGGTGAGCGTCTGCAAGCGAGAGTTTGTGCACTGGCCCTTTAAGAGGATGCCTGGGTTTCCAGCACCATTCCATCTCATCCCAATGGATGGAATCCTTACTGATTTTCACTGACAGGTATTATGTGGGCTCTTCTTCGTCTTCTTTATATCCTTATTTATAGGAGTTCTGTTCAGCTGGTCTTCAAATGGTTATCCAGATTGATTGTTCTATCATTTAGTTGTAATTTTGAAGTGGTCACATGAGGAGGTGAGTGCAGTGCCCATCTACTCCACCTCTTGACCGGAACCTCCACAAAAATGACTTTTTCTTATCTTGATTCTATTTCCTCTGAGAAAGCCAAGCAGTCATATAAAGAAGCTACATGGAGATGTTCCAACCAGTAGCACCAGATGAGGTTCCAGATGACAGCCATCATCAACATATGGCCTTTTCTAGTTGACTATACCAAAATGTGAGAAGAGAAAGGAGAAAAAAAAACAGTAAAATGGAAAGAAATCTATAAAAGAGAACCCGTTAAGTTAAAAATAGAACTGTTTCTCATTTTTTTCCAGATGGCAAAAATTCTCCGAGGAAAAAAATTAAAAGTTTTCCATCGAATGAAAAATACCTTAAATAAAATGGTTTTTACTTCAGATTGCTTTTGTGTCTTATTTTGACATTTTGAAAATAAATTATAAAAAGAGATTAATTTCATTTTTCAGTTTTTAAGGCATATTTTTCCTGTATTATTGACCCTGCACAAGTTCTATATTTAAGAATATAAGATTAACTGATTTCCTCACATCGCAAAAGTCAGTAAACAAAGCATCTAGTATAAATTATTATAGGTTTATTTTTCATTTTTTAAATATATCATTATTGATTTCAGAGAGAAGAAAAGAGAGGGGGAGAGAGAGAGAGAAACATCAATGATGAGAGAGTCATTGATCGGCTGCCTCCTACACGCCACCCGACTGGGCTGGGGATCAAGCCCACAACCTGGGCGTGTACCCTGACCGGGAATTGAACCCCGATTGCCTAGATCCTAGGTCGACGCTCAACCACTGAGCCACACCCAACCAGGCTATACGTTTCTTTTTTTAAGTATAAAAATTACAATATTCTGATTTTTACTTTTTTTAATTTACAGTTTAATTGACAAGTAATGTAAGATTCATACTGGTATTCAATGCATGGAAATTGTCTTTTAATTGATCAAATGTGATATGAACTTTAAAATAGCATATGTGAAATTCAAATTCAGCCAGTACTAATTTATGGTATATTTAGAAGATTATTAATTTTTGAAATATGCATTTTGGGCAAAGTGTTGTAGAGATTACTCTCTTAAGGTTCTATCTATCTTTAGTCAATTATAGGACAGATTGCTTATTTAATACTTACCTTCAAGTAACTTAATTTTTTATTTTTATTTATTTTTATTTATTTTTTAAACATATCTTTATTGATTTCAGAGAGAGGAAAAGAGATGGGGAGAGAGAAAGATAGAAACATCAATGATGAGAGTCATTGATTGGCTGCAGCCTGCAACCCAGGCATGTGCCCTGACCGGGAATCGAACCCCAATCATCTGGATCCTAGGTCGATGCTCAACCACTGAGCCACGCCCGGCCGGGCAACTTACTTTTTTAGAATATAAAATTTTAATTTATTTCTCTCTTTCTTTTATCAGAATACAGTCGTTTTGAAGCCAAAATACATGACTTGCGGGAGCAGATGATGAATAGTAGCATTAGTTCAGGATCAGGTTCTCTGCGAACAAGCCAGAAGCGATCCCTCTATGTCAGGTAAATTTTTTAAATTCTAATTATAGCAAGTCTTAATTATTTATGCATGTAAATTCTTTCAGGTTTTTCACTATGACTAACTTAGTTTATTAAAGAAAAATAAATTGTATACCAAGGAAATTTTTTTTATGATTGATTTCCTGACAGCATGTCTTTCAAGAGTTAGAATTCTGTTATAATTTGATTAATGAAAATTATATAACCCCTTGAATAATAATACTAAAGAAAAACAAAATAAACATGGACCAGAAATTTTTTAAGTTGGTTATTTTACTGAATCAGTGTTCTAGGTTGGTATGTCATATCATCCAGCACTAATATTTACCTATATTCTTTTATAATAAAACATTCCATTTGAGTAACAGTTACCATGGCAATTTATATAATAGCAAAGAGAACATATATAAATAATAGCTTCAAATGTGAATAATCTCAGCAAAGAGTACAATTCAGGAAATTTCTACGTACATTTTTTTAAACACTTGGGAGAAGATAAACACGTTATTTTCTTGTAACATGTAAGATTACTGTGGCAGCATAAATCTAATAATATTACAGTGATATCATTAGTATATAAATTGTTCTTTTGCATTTCATTGGCTAATAAGACTTAATACAGATACCCTATTTATTTGTATTTTGTTTACTTTTTTTAGAAGAGCTTTTACTTAGTACTTTATTATACTATTATTTTAACTTTAGGTGATTACTACAAGTAATCTGTATCATTCTTTATAATTTTCTCTCATTTCTTTTTATTCTGTTGGGGAGCCTATTGCTAATGTTTTATTTTTCTGGGGAGAGATGAGATATGTTACATAAAATATATGTATATCCCATATATGTTTGCATATGTACGATTATATCTATACAAACAAACATGTATTCTATACTTATTTATATATGATATGACTTATTGTCTCAAAGAATTTTGTTGTATGGTACATAATGAAAAGAAACTTTTCTCACTTCTCTTCTTCTATTCCTACCCCTTTCATTCCTTTTATCCTACCAGTGATTTGAGAATCCTAAATGCATCACATTTTTCTCTCCTTCCACCAATACTTGCAATATTTATTAAACTCTTCTGATCCAAAGTTGTTAAAAGTATTTTATATATAGATATCCACAGAAAGTATAAAAATAGAGATTTGTGTTTATACTTTCCTTTTTTCTTGCTTATCTATATTTTCTAAGTTTAGTGTAATTAACAGGTCTGATCTTTAATATCTGATTTATTAAAAACATAAAAATCAAAACAGGCTATTTTTGTTTTAGGTACATTTAATGAGTCTTCACTTTTTGTTATTAATTTTTACTTTTAGAAAATACTTTATTTTTATAAGTTATATATTATCAAAAGACTTATAATGAAAAATAACTGCAACCTACCAACAGTCCCTAGAATTTCATTCTCTAGAAACAGTCATCCTCTGTTTTCCTAACAAACTCCCTTGCCTTTACCTCCATATTTTTAAATAAAATGCATATACTCCTGTTTTCTAATTTACAAACTTTGGACAGTATAGACTTGGTAGATGAGAACTTTCTCTTTCATACCAAACCACTCATTCTGCCTCTTTCCCTGTTACTCAAACATAGTCCTGTCACTGCTAATAAAATTAATAGCACTTAGAGTCGTGTGAGTATTAATATCTGTCATTACATTGTCAGTATATTACACACTTCTTTCCTTCTGCAACCCTTTATTTTTCCTGGACTTAATAGTTGCTTCATTTTCATTTTCCTGATTTTCTCTGTACTTACTACTAAGTGTCTTCCTTTGTCTTTAGTACCCTCTTTAGAGTTTGTCACATGATGAAACATGGTAGCACACATGGTCTTATCCAGTTTTTCCTTTTTTTTTAATATATCTTTATTGATCTCAGAGACAGAAGGGGGAGAGAGAGAAACATCAATGATGAGTCATTGATTAGCTGCCTGCTGCACATCCCCTACTAGGGATCAAGTCTACAACCTGGGCATGTGCCCTGACCAGGAATCAAACCTTGATCTCCTGGATCCTAGGTCGATGCTCAACCACTGAGCCAAGCCTGGCCGGGCAGTTTTTCCATCTTTCTACTTCCAACCTAACTAGTTGCTCTAAATTTTCTGTGTAGCTCTCACATGGAACTTGCCTTTGCCATGATCCTATTCCCTTTGGCTCTGTACTGTGTGAGTAGTTTTTGAGTCTTAGCATGTCTGAAAAGGACTTTATTTTGCCTTCTCCTTGATGGAAAATTTGGGGGGTGTGGGAGGTTATGACATCCTGTTTTATTTTCCAGCAGCCCATTCTTGTAATTTGATTGTTTCTTTTGCCACCTTTTATTTTGTGGACATAATAATCTTCTCATGTATCTCTAATGTTTTCTTCTGCTTCTTAAATTCTCTGCTTTCTCTGTATTCCTTTTTTCTAGTTTGCTTGTTTTCTCTTTTTTTTCTTTAGGTTTTTTTTATATATGTGTGTGTGAGGCTATCTTTAAATGTTTAATTATCCTTGTATTCTTTTTTTTTTTTTAATAGAAAATGAAGCTAGTGGATTTAACTAGAAGATTACTGACTCTGTCTTTGCCCCCTTCCTCCCCATGTCATTCTTTTCTTTGGGATCATTAAATATCTCTAGAGAAGAATTCTTAATCCCTTGCCTGGAGTATAAATCAGGTTGCTAGATTTCAATTTTCATTGTGCAGATTTCCTGTTACTTCATTTTCAGCCCAGCACATTCCACCTTCCTACCACGTACTAGAGTATAGAGCGTTTGAAATTTAATTTCTGTAGAAACTAAACCTCTATGGGATTGGAAACAGAAAAAGGGGCCCAGAGGGTCTAAGTGCTATAAACAGTGTTTCCACCAGTTCTGTTTTCACTATGGTAACTAATCTCTCCCTACCTGTATACTGTACACCTCTAATTCATAAGCATTTCTAGGGTCTTGCAGAATAAATCTTATTTCAGTGTCCCTCTCTTTAAGCACTCCATTTAGAGCTTCCTTCACTCTGCTAGGTTTAGTTACCATCATCCCAAAATGTGTTGAACACTCTTTTCTCCTATTGTTGTTTCTCTTTTGTATTTGTCTTTTTTTCGGTCACTTTAGTGAGGAAATAGACACATATAGCCAGTCTGCCATAACCAGAAGTCTTATGGTTCTTTTTAATAATATTTTTAATTTTAAAAGTAAAAATAAAAAAATCTAGGTACAAAAGGCAACATGCAGTATGATACCATTTATAAAGCTCTGAAACAAGTAAAATCATACACAATTACATAAGCATTCACATATATGTGATAAAACCAAATCAGAACAAAAAGGTAAGGGTAAAGGAACTGATAAACACTATATTCAAAATGATGGTTACCTTCTAATAATGTTTTAATCTATGAGAACCAGGATCAAGAGGGAAAAAACACATTGGTGAACATGTGTATAGTCTTTTGTTGGATAGTAGATTAGATTAACATGTTTATTATACTCTTATGGTCAGTAACTCACATAGATATTCCATGGGTTCTAATTTATGAATTAAGTATATTGAAAGACAAAGCTTGAATGCAAATTAGGGAATAGAGCTTGGGGGTGATTTCTTTTCTCCATTGCTCATTAAAAATATCATTATATTGCTTTTGTAATTCAGAAGATTAATTTATGATAATAAAAATATTTCAGTGTAGTATTTTCCCTTTTCTGAATGTCTCTTGGCATTTCTTCTACCTCTTAATGTATTTTATTGTCTGTTTTATGTTTAATTGTATCCTCATCATCTTTGTCATTTTTATCTTTGCCATACCTACTTCATTACCTTTTTAAATAAATATTTAATAAATGAGTGACTGTACCTAACCGTTGTATTATTTGAGGTTAGCTATATTTTTTTACTAGAAAGACAGTTTCTTAGAGTTCAGAATTTATTGGTTGGAGTAATGACTTAGCATTTATATCATTTGTAATCTTCATTTTTTCTCAACTGTAGAATTCTTTTCTTCAGATAAAACCAGATGTGTTATAAATGCTTTAATATATGTTTAATATACGTATATATTAAACATATATACACATATGTGTGTGTGTGTGTGTGTGTGTATAATGTACACATGTATATATAACACATGTATATATAACACATATGTTTAAGCCTTCCCACTTTTGGTTCCCACCTACTTCCCTCACACCTATTTCCCTGAAAACCCTTGAAAGAGCACATTTGAAAACCATTAACTAGTTTATTTAGCCATCAAATAAGTCCACCCTCTGCAGTTTTACTTGAAGAGATAGGTTCTTAAAAGTTGGGTAGCATGAGAAGGAATATGATTTGTGTCCTAATTTCCAGTTGCCAAATTAGAACAAAAGAATGAATCAATTGTATTATAAATGTAATTGCTGGATCCTTTTCTAAGAGCGCTTTGGATATAACATTTCATTTTTATAAATGTTATACATTAATTAATCAAGTAGTAGGACACAGTATTTTCTTTTTATCAAATTAAAAATATTCTTAACATTTCCAATTACTACATTAAATTAATACAGTATTTTTCCAAAACATTTGGTAGCTGTTAAAACCATCTTTAGTTACTTTTCATCATTATTACTGACTCTGAAAACCCTATTAACTCTACTTTTGTGAACAAACAAAAGGAATAATTAACTGGCAAAATAGTTATTCTGTTGATTTAGTCTTACAGTTCACATCTAATGAGTCAAATCTATCAGGGAATTTGTTTTCCCAAGTGTGTCCACTCAAAATAAAGAGAAGAAAAGAATATCTCTTAATATTTACTTTTGTTCATTAATTTAAAACAACTCTTTAGATTTGTCTTCATTTTAGAATTCAATATAGGTTGCCATAGGATTGTACTAAAGGTATATTTTAAATTTCTTATACTATATTAAAAGAAATAAGGAAGCATACCTGATAACTATTACCATAACAAGTTAATTTTGATCTTTTTTTTTTTTTTTTAGTCTCATGCTCTTGTATGTAGTACAAAATTAAGCTTGGCATTATTTTGCCTACCATGGTATGTTGTTTAATTATTTACCCAAATTATAAACATTTTCAGGCTTCTATGTTTTACTATTGATAACATCATTATAACAAGTAATTGTGAACTTTTTCTTCTTACTCTAGAGCCCTTTTTGATTATGACAAGACTAAAGACAGTGGCCTTCCCAGTCAGGGATTGAACTTCAAATTTGGAGATATCCTTCATGTTATTAATGCTTCTGATGATGAATGGTGGCAAGCCAGGCAGGTTACACCAGATGGTGAGAGTGATGAAGTTGGGGTGATTCCCAGTAAACGCAGGTAAATATAAGTCCATTACAGTCTCACCACTTGGAAGTTGGGCAATATAATAAATGCTGTTCCTTTACATTTATTTTATTGAGGTGATGATTTTATGCCTGGTTTCCATATTGTGTTTTACAACCATTTAATTTTATTTACCTTATATTATAACCAATAACCTAACTAGAGAATATGATGCCCCCAAACAAATTTTTCTAAAGCTCCTACTGGTTCCTACAAACAAAGTAAGTATATTTTAAGACACTGTACCGTATATCTATGCCAGTAGAGGGAGAATTAAAAGTCTCTGTCGTTTTCCCGTTAAAGTGGTGATAAAATCTAAATTTTCAGGACTTTTGATTGTGTGAATTACCTCTTTTAGACTTAAAAAAATGAAAGCATTATAAATACAAAATGTTTAGAAATATCTAAACATTTAGATATGATGGCAGCAAAAATATACTTAGGATGGTGAAACAAGGAAGGTGCACAGAGGTAACAGAAGAGCCTAGTCTGGACTGCTTTGGCTCACTGAGAAGTCAGAAAAGGGGACCTTGGAGACAGGTTCAGGGGGTAAGCCCAGGATGAGTTGCCCCTGCCCACTGCCCCCTGGACACAAGTCTGCTGGGGTCCCTTTGGAGGGAAGAAGGGTGAAGGGAATGGCATTGGTTTGCTCCCCTGTGGGGGTTATCTATCTCTTACCAGTGGAAATCTTAGGGAAGGTCTCAGGGGAAGGTCTTAATAGAATATTCATCAGATTGGTCGGTGCCAAGGCAGGAGGTCATTACTCAGTATATCTGGTTCTGAGGCAGCTATGTACCACTTGTCTGGTTGTGCTGCTTTTCTGGGCCTGTAGCTGAAATAAATGGAGGCCTAGATGTTATCTTTAGGGAGGAAAGGCTGGCGGGGGGGGGGGGGGGGGGTGTAAAACCACATGACCAGCAGTATGCTAGGGGAGGATAGGCTTGGGGGACAAGTTTCTTGTTTTCCCAGTTTTACCCCTTGCTAGGCATCTGGGGCTTTCTGCCCTGGTGAGTTTCTGTACTTGGCCCTTCGTCCTTGTTCTGCTCATGTCTGTAACAATATGCTTCACATCTCTTTTCTTGCTTAATTTAGAAGTATTAGTGCATTCGCTGTTTTTCCTCTTTGCTTTTAACCATTTCTGATAATGTTTCTTTGGTGGATATTTACCATCTAGTGGTAAAAGTGGTTAAATGCAGATTGTCCAAGATTCCAGCTTAGAGAACACCCTCTAAGGTCTCTGAAATGCAGTGAAATGTCTCTACTTTTGTAGGAGAGGTATTAATTATTAGTTCATAATTCCCCCAAAGTAGTTTATTTATGAGATCTGTTTCATCCAAATCTTTGCCTAAAAGTCCTTTTTTAAGTTTTAAGATAGCCAGCAAAATTAATGATGAGATATTGTTTATTATAGCTAGTTAATTCACTTCAGGTCAGGCTCATGATGTAATCAACTGGTATTTTTTGTATTAATGAGTTGGATTTATACTTATTTTGTCCAGTCTCTATAATTGATAAGTAGGCCAAATCATATACCTATTTTAGACCTGTGTGTGTGTGTGTGTGTGTGTGTGTGTGTGTAGACATTGAAGAGTAGAAATATTAAAGTATTACAGAGATATGTAGTTATAGTTTTAGGATTTATGACTGTTGTTGGCTAGCTTCATATATTTAGCAAGATCCAGCTATTTAGTTAGATCTTATATTTGGTGGCAACTCCTGTTTTAGCAATGTAGCCTTCAGCATAACTTTTTACCTGGAATATAACATAGTGAGTCTCCTTTAAATTCAGAAATGCTTACTCTGCCTTGTTGAGTCAGTAAGAAACCTCACATCTTAAATATCAAGGTCAGAGTTCCTAAAAATTGTTTATCCCTTAGTTTCTCATATCTTACAAGACTTTACTGGAAGAAATGAGAAACACAGCTGTCTGGTGGAAAGAGATTTTTTTTCATTTTGTATAAAAATTCTATAAGGTTGATTTTTAAAGCCACAAGCGATGTAAGCCATACCTTGAAATTTCAACAATTCCCATAAGGAATTGTAGTTCCTACAGTTCTTAGCTTTCTTTTAGGAACAGTATTTACAAATAAACACAATTTAAGACACTCAACTATTGAGTGAACAGGATAATGATTAGCAAACAAAGCCATTTGTAAATGTTCACTTACTAAATGTTAGTTTGCGGTGCCCTCAATAAGTGTCTGGGCAAAATTATAAATTAATTATTCATGTCATGGATCCTCAGGATTGCTCTGGAATAGTCAAAAACATAGATTTTAAATCTGTGACTGCTGCCCAGGCCAGGTTGCTCAGTTGGTTGGAGTGTCCGTACAAGGCAACTGATTGATGTTTCTCTCTCTCTCCCCCACCCTCTCTCTCTAAAAATCTATAAAAACATATCCTCAGATAAGGATTTTTTTAAAAAAAATCTGTGACTGCTAAGGTTCTTCTTTTAGTATGCTGCAGTAAAACTATGTAACTACATAATAAAAAAATTTTAAATGCTTTCAGACTGATGAATCTCTGGGGGGAAGGGGAAGGGATAGATTTAACCAAAGAACTTGTATGCATATATGCATAACCCATGGACGCAGACAGTAGTGTGGTGAAGGCCTGGCAGAGTGATAAAAAAAAAAAAAGAAAGAAAATACATTCATTCATAGACTCTTTTGGTAGGTTTTTCTGCTATATACCAACATAATTGATATGTTGATATCAAGGATTTATAAAAAGCTTAATTTATGTAAAATCTTGCAAAATGCATATTGCTATTACAATCTACTTAAAACGTTTTAAGTAGATTTGCTTGCTTCTTTTGAATAGGTAACACTTAACAAGGTTCAAAATTCAAAAGGTCTAAAAGCTATACAAACTTCCTCTTAACACTGTTCCCCAGGCAACCATTTCACCTTCATAGAAATAGTTAAGGTTACCAGTTCTCATATATCCTTCCAAAGATACTTTAAAACTCTTTATTTTGTATATTATAATTGATTAATTTCTGTATTTACACAAAAATGTCATTGAAGTTAAGCTTAATTTTTTCTCTTTCTGTTTTCTATTTTTGTTATTGACACTATTACAGATATCCCCAATTTCCCCCCCTTTTACCCCACCTCCACCCAGCCCTCCCCCCCCCCCCCCGCCCCCAGGCCTTCGCCACATTATTGTCTGTGTCCATGGGCTATGCTATATGCATATATGTCCTTTGGTTAATCTCTTCCAGTCCCCCTTACCCCTCTCCCCTTCTCATGCTTCATTTTTAGCATATGTGTTCCATGCTAAGCTAATATTTAAACTACAAAAAAAAAAAAACAAAAACCTGGAAAATTGCTAAACTCAGAATTCTTATATTAATTTCAGTATAATTAATGGAATTGAGTGCATATGTAAGTACACATATATGTACTGTATTTTGATACTTCACGTGGTTTTTTTAATAGTAAAACGAGTCCTATATTTTATTTTTCAGAAATTCTAATTAATTTTGGGATGCAAACCTATATGGCTTTCTAAGGTTGTAGAATATAAAAACGCCCTGTATTGAAGTATCAGTTCTGATGATTTGTAGTTTGACCCTTAGATGTATTTGGTATACCTAAAAAATAATATTGGGTGCTTTGACAGGGTTGAAAAGAAAGAACGAGCCCGATTAAAAACAGTGAAATTCAATTCTAAAACAAGAGGAGATAAAGGGGTGAGTATATGAAATCTCTTATTTCTAGAAATTAATAATTAAGGGTAATAGACCTTTTTATAATTCTTGTTTGAGCTACATTACTAAATGAGGATTTTGCTGTAAAAATTACTGTCAGCAGCTCTGGCAATGTTGCTTTACAATAGTAGATATTAAAGTAAGTAATTTATTGAATTAAAGCACCCATTTCACAGACCTTTTCAAATTAAAACTGTGATTCGATGTATTCTTAACAACGTACTTTTGGTGAAGATTATTTTTACAAATGAAATGAATTTAGCCTTCATTCACATGTCCAATTAGAAACTTGTGTCACCAATATTAATCATGATAGTTAATTTAATGAATGTTCTGAGAAAATAGGCCTCCAAAATATTATTAATGAGATCATAATATCAGTTTATTGGGGGAGTGTTGGGGGGGGAGTTTTCAACTAAATTCATGGAAGTTTTCTTGTTCTCCCCTCTATTCCTAATATAATTTATTAATAGAATCCATGTTTTAAATGTATGAATCAATATGAATTTATATTTTGAGGGAATAAAGAGTCAAGAGGATGAGTTTGTATATGGTCAAGAAATATATCAAAATAATATTATACATATTTTAGAGCTGTTTTTATTTTAATTTACTTTAAGTCCTGCTTTAAATGGATGTCATAGGCGAAAAAGATCTTGCAGGCTTTATCCTGTACTATATTTGTAATTACTACAATGGAATATTTTAGCAAAAAGCCTGAAGAAAGAGCTGAACACACATATTGAAAATACTATTTGCAGCAATGTTTTCTGTTTTGTAGGTTTTTTTAATCTAAAGCAAAAGTTTTATACATCTTTTGCTCATATTTCAAAGGAATGTAAAACTCAGCAAATAAATTAACCCTATTTTCTGTACATCTCTGATATTACTAAGCACTCAAAGCTTTAAAATTTAAAAGATAAGAAATATGATCCTTGATCAAAGAAATTAAATCTGAGTAAATTACATAATGCACTCAGTTATTTTAGGAATGATAAATTCCTTTAAAATTAACTTCTAGTTTTCAGAAAATACAAAATTATATAATGTGATCTGAAGCAATATTTAAAGTAGAAAATTTTTGGAAGAAAAAGTCTCAAGTAAATGCTCGGATTTGAAATATATACAGTGCTTTTTGTGCTTATTTTATATATGTTTTTAAAAATAATTTAGTAAAATACACTGTCAATGTATTGAAAAAGAGGTTGCATGTTGTAACTTTTCTTTCATACTGTAAGAAGTTAACTGAATTAACGACATATTTAAATCTTAGTCTTGTTTGTTGACTGTAACCAACTTTATACACAGTCACTGTGTTCTAATACAGCACCAAAAGTTTGCATGATACTGAGTGGGGTAAAAATACGCTTGCCATTGATACAGAACTGCATTTCTTTCTTTAACACCATTTCCTGTTCTAAGTTCTTCTTTTCCTTTCCTTACACGATTTATGGAATTTTATTTCCACTACAGACTTCTAACATTTCAGTTTCTCATTAACATTTTTAACATTCATTGAACTATTTTGAAATACTACATATGGAGATTATATATTCAGATATTTAATATATGTTTCATGAATTGTGATATTTTATCAGTTCTGATATTTATTACACTCTGTCTCTCTTGCAGTGTAGCATTAATAACAATAAGTAATTAAACAGTACTTTGTATTGGAAATATAGAGAAACTGGAGGTAGATGTTTCTCCAGCTTTGTGTTTTCCCTACACATTTTTGACTTGTTTGCTTGTGTTATTTTTACTTTTAATAAATTTTTCACCTGGAGGATGTTAAATGTAATACAATTAATCCATTTCTTAACTAACAAGCATTTCTTTCTGTCCCATATTATGATATCTTTATGATATCTCATTCTGGCTAACTGCAAAGATATCAAAAATCAGAACATTTTAAACTTCATGTTTTTTTCGGTTGTTTGCTGTGAAACTGACTCTGACCACTGTATATGCAGTAAGAGGAGTAAATAACCTTTTATTAAAATATTAGTTTTATCAGATATAAAAATTATTACTAAATTCAAAGGAATGATTGTCATGAACAAAAAGATTTAGTCTTTCCCTAAAATTAGATTATAATAAATTTTTCTTTGTCGAAATTTGTTTTCCTCTCTTTCTCTTTTCTAAAATTTGGATTCAAGCAAAGATTTTTATTCAAATAATGCTACTTGACAGTTTATAAAATAATTATAAGCCTAGAGTTCTTCACATTATTTTTTACTCATCAACTTAATTTTCAACTTCCACTTAGAGGTATTAGAGCCTTCAAATTTTAAGATTGAAATCAAGATAGTCTCCTTGACTATGAATTTATTAATCCTGAATTATTGGTATGAAAAAGTAAAACTGAAAGTTTAACCTTGTTTTTGTAAGGATTATTATCAAAAGAAAGGCTTTCAAGTAATAGAATTTGAGCTAAAAGTCACTTTCATCTACTTCAGCACCTTCATCACCTGGCCTTTTATGCTTAAAAATATAGGCATGCCAAAAACATACTGCCTGGTGTCAATACACTTCAAAATAGTGATAGCATCTTATAATGTGGATAGACTCAGGAAAAATCAGAACAGTTTTTATTCTTTATGTTATTCCCATCTCAAAAATTATAATAATAATTTCACTGATATGTAAGGCCATTTCCTTTCCTTCAAGACGTGTACCTATGACAGAAATTACAAAAGAAACTATGCCTCTTTAATAGGCTCACCTTTCTTTGTGCTACATGCTTTTAAACCTGTGAATGCACAAATTGGGACATTCAAGGATGGAAAAAATTTGTTTCCAATATGTGTGCAATAAGGGACATCAAAGCAGCTGTTCATCTTCCTTATAGCAATTATGTATAAACTCTTCAAATC
Organism: Miniopterus natalensis; assembly: GCF_054644295.1. Taxonomy (NCBI): domain Eukaryota; kingdom Metazoa; phylum Chordata; class Mammalia; order Chiroptera; family Miniopteridae; genus Miniopterus; species Miniopterus natalensis. The sequence goes on along the minus strand of NC_142086.1, from coordinate 47,867,486 downwards.
TTAATTGCCTATTTGACTCTTATGGGCACCAAACTTTTTATTCCCTATTCAGGACCAATGGTGCCACTGAAATGAATCTGGTTCTATTTTATTTATATATACTTCTAAAAATAGATATGTATAGTAGAGCTTAAAGATAAAGAAATCAGTTATGATAGCACTTAAGTTTGCCAAAACATTTGTAACTCTTCTTCCTTGGTTAGATAGCATTGCTAAATCTTTTGCTGGGTTCTGTGGCCTTGATGGAGCCCTCTTAGTTTTCTTCCCGTTTTCTGATTAATGCAATAAGCTTTTAGTTACCTTTTTTCTCTTAAAAAATAGATAGATGATGATGATAGATTAGATGATAGATAGATAGATAGATAGATAGATAGATAGATAGATAGATAGATAGATAGATAGATGATAGATAGATAAGATAGATGATAGATAGATAGATAGATAGATAGATAGATAGATAGATAGATAGATAGATGATAGATAGATAGATAGATAGATAGATAGATAGATAGATAGATAGATAGATAGATAGATAATAGATAGATAGATGATAGATAGATAGATAGATAGATAGATAGATAGATAGATAGATAGATAGATAGATAGATAGATGATAGATAGATGATAAATGATAGATGATAGGATTGTTTTTAAAATATTCAACACTGGCAACTTTCTCAGTTGTTCTGGTTTTCTTTTTAATAAAGGTTTTTGTTAGTTTGTTGGAGCCCCCCACACACACACACAAAATGAAATAAAGAATAAGGGGGGAAATGTGCTTAAGCAAAAGGGAAATGAAAGTTATTACCTAATGCATAAAAAAATATTTGAACAGCTAGAGTAAACATTTAAAATAAGATTTGATATAGAGTACCTAGCTCCTGGAAATCTAGAAAAATATGTATTGATATGAATAGATGTTAGCTTGGTTTGTACCATAGGAATACCTAAACTGATTTACTCTTTTCATTTTTATCAAGTAGCATTTATTCTATATTTTTAGGTATTACTGAATTACACTCAAAATTTTTCAGTATTTTCTGTTGTAAAACATTAGAATTAAAGGAGTTAATACAAAATTAGAAATTCACTTTATATATGATTAAATTCATATACAAACTGCACACTGTGGTCAGAAGAGTCAGCTTCCACAGAGCTACTAGGCTGGGCCTTTGTACACACAGACAGTAGACATCCCTTTGTTTTGCCCCTCCTTCTCTTCTTCAGCAGTCATTCAATGACAAGCGTAAAAAGAACCTCTTTTCCCGAAAATTCCCCTTCTACAAGAACAAGGACCAGAGTGAGCAGGAAACAAGTGATGCTGACCGTAAGTATGTGGATCCAATGGTCAACTGAAAATAAATGTAGAGGGACCTACTGCCCTGCAGTTGGTTGTTACCATGGAGACAGTTTCAAGAGCTGCAACAGGCTACTAATTGTCTTAACGAGGGGCAATTTAACAGGCATAAATTAATTTGTATACCAGTCTTAACTTTTTCTGGTACCTTAGGAATTCTTAATTTAAAGTACACAGTATTTTTTAGCTGTATGTCTAACATAGTATTATTTGATATAAGGGTTCTTAAAATAAACAATATACTTTCAAAGAATATTTTAGAGAAAAAACATGGATACCTGGGAAGTATTTAGTGATTTCTAGGTATGATATTCCCAATCTTTGATAAGTAGATTTTCCAGAATCATTCCATTTTATCCTATTTCTTCTTTATATGTAGAGTCCGAATTTTACTTTTAAAATAGCAAACTTTGCTGCTCTAAGATAGAACTTCATTCTTTTAGTAGACTACATTTAGCTGCTAGCTTATTTAGAACTTTCAGAAATCTACAAAAATGCTCTATAAGATATGCACCTGTAATGGTCTTGGAACTGTCTCTTATTGTAGCACCAATTTTATGCATTACTGACAACTATTTTCTTTGATTATCTTTTTATTGCTTGCTCTCTGGGAACTACTCTCTACAGGAGATCCCTGACGACATGGGATCAAAAGGCCTGAGTAAGTGATCAAAATACTCCCAAGTTATTTTTTAACCTCCATCTACAGACCTACCTTTTTCAGATACATTTTGAGAATAATGGTAGCGCCCTTCTGGCATGAGGAGGTATATGATTTAGATTGCTTTTAGACTTTTCATCTTAATAAAATGCTTGGGATTTTTATTCTAGAATACACGCCTTTTGTTTTTCTAATGCTCCATTTTTCACATCATTTGAAAAACTCTGCTTATACATAACATTTTCCTTTTTATAATTTTGATGACAATTACTTTTGCTAGGGATTTTTTAATGTGAAGAATTTTTTAAAGTTTTTAAAAATAGTACTACCTGCCCTCATTATTAGAATATAGAAAATAATCTTCCTTGCAGCTTTATATCACCCTTTTTTTGTTAAAACAAGTCAAAATCATTTTGATTCTGTGTGTTAGAGAAGCATTGCTATAATGTGAAACTATAAAACACAATAAATCTTAAATGTTAGAGAAGAATTGTGGACCTCAAGTTCAAATAGTCTTTGAAGAGGGAAATTTATATATCTTTTTTAAGGAGGTTGTAATTTATGAAAAGAATTATAAGAAATATTATCCTTTGGTGTTTTTTGTTGTGTTTTTTTTTTTCTTTCATTTAACCACAATGTTGTCTCTGCTTTTTGTTTTCGTTGTGTTGCTTAATTTTCAACCTTTGTATAAAGCTTGGCACAGAGTCTGATATATAGGAGTTATTCAATAAATTTTGGAATGAGTGAATGAAACAAGAAGTCATTTAAGCAATCAGTTTTAAATGTGGGTGTTTTCAAATTGATTAAATGTGAAATTTTGCCAAATATTACTAAGTTATTTTAGGTAACATTGACTCATTAGAAGTAACCTTTTAGGCTAAAGTTTTTTCTAGATAATTCTTTTCCTTTGGATTATTAAGCATTTTGAAAACTTATTTCTTTATAATTCATTGATTATTAATGATATAGCCAGTATCTTTCAACTTCCTACGATCTGCATTAATAACCCTTATATTTCATAATTTTTCATGATTTATCCTAATTTTAATGTAAACTGGAGGTACTTGACTTTTATTTCAACCCTAATGATTAAAGGTTTGTATTAGACTGAAGGCAATATGCTTTATATGTAATTATTTTTATTAGACACACTTTATTATTATTTTTGTATGTGCCTGTAGGATTTGGCAAGAGCCCACAAATTTACTATCACTAGTGGCACCCTTGTGAAAATCTTCAAAACATTTCCACAGATCCTTTTTTTTTTCTTTTTTGAGAGAGAGAGAGAGAGAGAGAGAGAGAGAAACATTGATCAGTTGCCTCCTGCACATGCCCCAACTGGGGCCAGGGATCGAAACTGCAACCTAAGTATGTGCCCTGACTAGAAATCAAATCCATGACCCTTCGGTGCACAGGAGGATGCTCCAACCAACTTAGCCACACCAGCCAGAGCTGCACAGATTCTTAATGCTATAGAATTTATTTTGAGAATGATAACATGTTTTAGAGATGGTATGGATCAGCCTATGTACCCATAGATTTTTATTATCTGTTGAGTCATTGGGGACCTAAGGAAAACTCATTAAAAAATGAACTAAATGAAGAATTTAGTTCCCATACTGATATTGTTATGGTAAATGATAATTGCATTTTGACCAAATCATAATTTTATCTCTCATTTTAATTGAGGATTGGGACTTGGGAAGAGAAACAAATGAAAAACAGCAACTGAGTACCAGACAATGTAATTTAGAAAAGAATTTAAATTTTTCTAGGCAATGACTTAAGATCCTTTGAATGGTAGGTTTCTGTGCTTCATTTCCCAGAAACTGGAAGAATATATTCACCTAGTAACTTGATGATCACATCAAGAAGATTTTATTTGGAAAATGTTGAAGGAAACAAAAATATCAGTAAAATTATAATACTGGATATGATGGAGGTTATTACATAAAACAAATGACTAGCAGTTGAAAAGGTGCCTGTTATTGCACAGTAGAAAATACTGGAAAAGGGGATGGGTCAAGGACATTTGAGGCCTCAGTTATTTAAAGTTCAGAACATGGGGAATAAACTAAACAAAATCCTGTGAGATTTTAATATAAGAAAATAAATGTGACCTCATATAGGTACTCATCAAGCCTTGTTGGAACAGAACTCAGCAAGAGGCTAAGAACAGAAGGATAAATTATTCCAGAGAAACAAACCTGTTGAAGAGGTGTGAAGTAACACTGGATATCAAGAAAAATGTGCATTTGCAAAAAAGTGATACCCTAGAATACTTTTCATAGACATGAATTTAGTGATTCTACAAAGAAGAGAATCAAATTGTTGATTTTCCCTGTTGACAGTAGAGGAAATAATGAGAGAAATTATCTTTCCAAACCTAATTTTGACTAACAGAATTAATTAAAATATAATGGAAATGTGGGAGAATGCAACTAAATCATCATAGCTTGTAGAAAGCTAGAAATAGAAACCTGTGCAGATTTTATGCTTTAAGAAGGCAATTTTGAAAAAGTTAAGGAAGAAAATACTGGTTAAGTTTCCTTTAACAGAGACTAAAAGAAATACTGTTCAGGAGGGCTATTACGGGTGCTCAGAAGTAAAATTATGACATGCAGTTTAAGACAAGGTTTGTACCTATTTTGTACACAGCTCAGTTTTTATAGCTTTATATTTTGTGGAACCTCTCAAAAACTTCCTGTTAGGCACACAGGTTTCCCATCATATCTCTTTCCTTTCTTCTCATCTTAAAGACTTATTTTAGCAGATTTGTGCAGAGCTCTCAGATTCCAAAACCAGACTTATTTTCATTTGTGTTTAGAGTAAGTGTAAAAATAGTAGTATTGCTTGAGATTGATGACATGTAGTATTTCAAGAGTGCAAAGAGAAAAGACATGATGCATTCTCAGGAAGAAATGTTTGATAGAATGGTGAGACTTAGAGAGATTTGAAATTATTGTGGTCATCAAACATCATAAATGAAATAAAAATTAAAACTTGAAGAATATATTTATGCCATGTATGTCAAAGGGATAATATCCTTACACTATAAATTTCTAACAGATAAAAAGAAACAGACTAACTCTGTTAGAAAACTGGAAAAAGGATATGAAAAGAATGCTCAAAAGAAACAAATGAAATAAGCGTATAGAAGTGTTTAGTGTTTCTAATAATCAATAAACAAAATGATGTTTTACCCATCACCTCGGTAAACTTTTCTTTTAAAGAATCACCCAATGATGGAGAAGGTTCTATACAATGACTACTTTTAGCATATTACTATTGGGAGTGTAAATTGGTACAGCCTTTCTGGAAAAGCTTATCTTTTGACCTACTGATAATTCCCCTTCAAGGAATATATCCTAAGAATGTAATCATAGATAGAGATAAAAGTTTATATGTCAGGATGTTTAATATTATTTTGAAATTACAGCCCTCAAAAATTGAAATCATCCTAGAATGTCTTACAGTTAAGGAGTGGTTAATGAAGTTATCCGTACTTTGTAATATTATATGACCATTGAAAATAATTATAACATGGAAAATTGTTCACAATATAAGTGAAAAAATAAAACATGAAACTCTACATAGTCTCAGATTTCTAAATAAATGTATTTAGAGCTATTTTAAATATTGTTGCTTTGAACATTTCTTGTATGTGTTTTGGTGAGCATATATATGTGTCTTTCTGTTGGGGAAATAACTAGGAAAGGAATTGCTGGGTCATAGAGATATGTATGTTCAGCTTTAGTAGGCACTGCCAAGGAGCTTTCCAAAGTGATTGTACCAATTTACCCACCCCAAGTATATGAGTTCCAGTTGCTGCATGACCTTCTCCATGTTTGGCATATCCATTTTGTTTTTGTTTTTCATCATAGCCATTCTGGTGGATGGTAAAGGTATTCATTGTGGTTTTAATTTGCATTTCCCTGTTAAGTAAAAGTGTGAACACATTTATATATGTTTATTGGATATTTGAACATCTTTGATGAAGTGCCTTGAAAAAGATTAGTTTTAATTATCAGGAAAAAAGGATTTTACCTTTTCAATAAATTCCCAAGCAATGATGATCATGCTTTTCCAGGGGCTGTACTTTGAGGAGCAGGATTTTATTGTAGAATAGCTACTGGTAATCTTCGAGAACTATCTCAAAATGAATAGGAGAAAACCCCAGAAAAGATACAAAAGAGATTGTAGTAACTTTAACTTTTTATTATTTAACATGTCAGACATATTCAATAATAATAAATAAACCCAGAGTATTCTTTCTCACCCAGCTTCTGTTATCAACTCATGGTTGGTATTATTTCTTCTATACTCCCACTTACTCTCCCCCTCCTTTCATTCCATTGCAGAAACTAATGTTTCTTTCTTTACATATTAGAGATTGTAGAGTGTAATATCAGCCCTAATAGAAATTTAAGAACTTTTTTTTGGCATTCCTACCTCTGGGAATGAATTTTAAGGATATAGGACAACAGATAAAAAGCTATATAAATGGAGGCATTTATGATCATTTGTTAATGTTTGTGGAAAACAGTTTAAAGCAAACTAAAATGTCTATAAAGAATAAGTAGTAAGGTAAATCATGACTGATCAGTCCAATAGAATATTATACAAGAATTTAGAATAATTGTTTTGAGGTTAATGTGGCAACATGAGAAGAAATTTTTAAGTATAAACTTTTAAAAACCACCATTTTACATGTTCTTGTTATAAATTATAATTTTTAATGTTTCTGTTTTATTTAAAATACACATAATCTGATTAAGAAAGTTTTATCTTTGCAAGTTAGAATAACATACTTATTTTTTTACTATGACAACAATTTAAGAACTGTTATCTTTATTTGAAATCTTAAGTGTTACCATTCTCTGAAGTTTTCAGTAGTGCTACTTGATTTTAGGAGATTCTGTGGGTGGTATGGTACAGCAGATAATTTCTCCTGAAACTTTTTCCTCCTCTTTTCTTTTTCCTGACATAAAAACTTTAGATTTTCCTCTCTGGGAAAATTTTGGGTTTTAGTTTTTATAAATAAAATTACCTTTTATATTCAAGGGAACCATTTATTGAGAGAGAACACCTGAGATTACATTCACATGAGAAGAGTGCATGCTGTTTACTGAACAATCAAGTTATGAAATGGGGTCACTTTCAGGAGGGGCCAGGCAATTTGCAACTGGGCATATTTGCTTTATCTTTTTTGTTTTGCAAAGCAGCCATTGTCAATATCATCAAAGCAGAGTTTCTCAGAAATATTGATCTATTTTCAAAAATAATCCCACCTTCTAGAATTCCTTTCCATTTGACTTTTATTGGGGCGTCTGAATCTGACATCTAAAATGCTTTATCTATATGAGCTCAGGAACATGGATTTTCATTTTTTCAGGAACAAGAAAGAAGCTGAACTTTAAAGCAAGATCATTTATTTTTTAAAACATCCATTAAAATGGATGCATCTGTTTGCTCAAATATAACTTCCTCCTTTGTCAATCATTATTGTTTTGTAAACTAAGTTAAATGGTGCCATTTTCTCTTCTGGGGTTTTACCTCTACAGTTGGACCAATTTAGGATCACTTTGACCTCTTTGTTCATAAACTTGTACAAAAATGAGGCATTTTTCTTAATTACAGAGGTTTTTTTTCTTGCTAATTCATATTTATTTGAAAAAATTAAACTTTTCAAAGAAAAACAAAAATGCTTTTTTAAAATTTATAGGGCATGTGTGGTTTATATCTCAACATTTTGTAATGTCACCTTATGTTTATTTTGATAATTTGCTCTTTTAAAACTCATGTCACTGTGTTTTCTTTATTTTTTTCATTGTCCTGCAATTTCAGAGCATGTAACTTCTAATGCCAGCGATAGTGAAAGTAGTTACCGTAAGTGTTTTAAGTTACTTCTTCTTTTGTAATCTCAAGTAATATATATTCTTTGGGGGTTTTTTCCCTTAGTGATGTTTCCTAAAAACTGAAAATTAGATACTTAATCTTTTAAAATCAGGGAAAGCCAACTACAATTTAGAAAACTTGAAAAATAAAATCATACCATGTGTACAGAAGTTACTGTCCAAAATTTTAACAAAATACTAAAATCCCTTTTACATACAGTGCTATTTGTGAACATAGTACATATATGTGTATCTGTGTGTATCTTTAAAAGAAGTAAATATCTAGTTAAATTTTCTTTAGTACTTTGCTTTAACATGAGCATTAAAATATTTTTCAGTAATGCTAAATTATAATTGGCTTTATTCCTTTTTTATTGTGTCGCCAGTACTGGTCTAGGTCAAATTATTGTTTATCTCCAGACTTTGTTGAATATAAGAAATGGTGTAGGAAAAATTTTCAACAGCTTCTCAGACCATAATACTGATTTTTATTTTAGATGTCTTGTGTTACATTCTAGGTAGTACAGTTGACCCTTGAACAACATGGCTTTGAACTGCATGGGTTGACTTATACATGAATTTTTTTCAATACTGTAAATGTATTTTCTTTTTTATGATTTTCTTAACATTTTCTTTTCTCAAGCTTACTTTACAGTAAGTACTCTTACAGTATATATAATACATATAACTTAAAAAATAATGTGTTAATCGACTGTTTATGTTATCTGTAAGGCTTCTAGTTAACAGTAGGCTACTAGGAGTCAGAAGTTATATGCAGATTTTCAGTTGCGTGGGTACTCAGCATCCCTAACCCTCCAAGTTGTTCAAGGGTTTACTGTATATTATTAAGTGAACTCTTCAAGCATGTGAAGTTTTTAAACAGATTTGGGCATGGGAGGAGGGAGAGTACATGAATATTGTCAGTTCTAGCACCTTAAAAATTAAAATTTCTTTTCTAACTTTTTTTTTTACTGCTCTCTAATATGAAAGTAATCTTGATTACAGATGAGTATGGCTGCTCAAACGGTCCATCCTGTTATATCAGTTCCTACTATTTCTCATGTTGACAGTATATACTTTTAATCCTCATTCATTTGATTGGTTATTTTTTCTGCATAATAGTTACTTAATAATTTTCCTTTTTGGTATGAGAATGTGATTTCATATATTTTAGCATTTTACTATAATCAGAACTCACCATGGAGTAGTTGAGTAGCTTTCATAGACTAAAAAGAGGTAATGAAAGTATATACTGTCTGTCTCATCCTTTGCATGAATTATTAGGTGTGGAATATTCAAATTGCATGTTTTTGGTAATATGTAAACCCTGTTTTACTTTTTACATACAGTACTTTTAAAAGCTGCTTGTAAATATGTATTTTATATATTATGATAATAAACTTGAAACAATGAAATATACTTTTAAAGCAGGAAAGAATATTTATGCCAATATATAAATTTAAAAGATCTACAGCTGCATACATATAATATAAACCATTGATAAGTTTAGTGAAAAGATTGTTAAAGAATCTTGCTGATCAAGGAGAAAATCTTTAAATACATTATCCATTATTGATAGCTTTCATTGAGCCACTTGAATTAACACCCTTCTTATTTGGGTGTGTGTGTGTGTGTGTGTGTGTGTGTGTGTGTGTGTAAAAAACCTCGTGTGTGTGTGTGTGTGTGTGTGTGTGTGTGTAAAAAACCTCGTGTGTGTGTGTGTGTGTGTGTGTGTGTGTGTGTGTGTGTGTGTGTGTGTGTAAAAAACCTCCCGAAATTGTTAACTCTTTTTTAGGTCTTTTCATTGAGTTGAGATATGATTTCTAAACTTTTTAAAGATATGCGTAAGCTTTAACCCTTTAATGTTAGAGAATCTAAATTCTAAAGTACTTTTAATATCAAAGCAAAATATATTTTATCTCCTTTAGTATCGTGTGATTTATTTTGTTCGAAGGGAAGGATTTAGTTTTATCTTTAAAGCTTTTTCTTTAATTTACTTTAAATGTAATTTTTTTAAAAATTGAATAAATGAATTATTAGATTAAATGAATTTTTATCAGTGAATTAGTGACAGTAGTTTTACCTTTACATTAAAATTTTTTTATTGTAAAATAGTTGTAATTATAAAAATATGTATGTATTCTGTTCAATGTTATACCTGGCAGGACTAAAAAAGCTCATATTCTTAATAGCAGTAAATTACCTAATATACATATATGTAGAACTCATTAAAGTATTAATCTTTTAAAAATTTAATATTCTTAGATTAATGGCACATACTTAACATCACAAATGAAGATTTTAAATAGATCTAATAATAACCTGTAGACACAGAATAACAGAAAGGTACTTATTAAATACTTGGCATATTTACATTTTGTTTTTATGTTTATCAAACTTAGCTTTATAGCTTTGTGATTTGCCACCTTTTTTTTTTTAACTAAAACTTGCCAGAAATCATTTATAAAGTACCTTTTTCTATATCTTTGCTGTTTTCTCAGGAAAGTCCTAGTAATTTTTATGTGATTTATGAAGAATTAAATTAGCATTAGTTATCTTTACAGATTTTCTCATCTGTATTTTAACTTTCTAATAGGTGGTCAAGAAGAATATGTCTTGTCTTATGAACCAGTGAATCAACAAGAAGGTTTGTGAAGCCTGTTGATATTTTACAATCTTCTAGAAAAATATACTTCTTAATTTGCAAAATAGGTCTAACTCAGGCCTCAAAAAAATGTTAGAATTTTACTTTTTTTTTTTTTACTATATGTATAAATGTAGAAGTTTACTATATGTATTTTATGAAATGGTTTTTAGTCCAGAGTATATAAGAATCTAGTGGTTTTGTATTGGCATTTTATTTCCTAAGTAACTTCTTTCCATTGTTCATAAAAGTATCACTATCCTTCTGATGACCCTTATTCAAAATCTTGGAAGCATCTTTGATCTTTCTTTGTTCCTTATCTGCTTTGTGGAGTCAGTTTCTAGGAACTGTTTATTCTTCTGTCATATCTTTCTTATTTATCACCACCTTGTTATCCCTCCTACCACAGTGTTAATGCTGATTCTCACTACCAATTTTCCTCTTCCAGCATGGTCCCTTCCAATCCAGCGTGTACACTTCTATTAGATTATGTTTCTAGATTACTACTGTGATTATATCACTTCTTTTTTAATATTTTTATATGTTTTTATTGATTTCAGAGAAAAAGGGAGAGGGAGAGAGATATAGAAACGTCAGTGATGAGAGTCATTGATGAGCTGTCTCCTGCACACCCCCTATTGGGGATCGAGCCCTAAACCTGGGCATGATCAAACCGTGATCTCCTGGATCATAGGTCGAGGCTCAACCACTGAGCCACGCTGGCCAGACTATATCACTTCTTCATACTCAATTTTTCTTTGTCCTTCTTTGATCTGCTTCCTTACAATTTCTACTTCAAAACTGATCAGTAAACCATAGTACTGTGTTTTCTTATTTGTTATGAGATGGTGTTCGCAATGTACACAAACATTATCTGCTAAAATGCTGGATTTAACTTGGTTGAATTATCAATTCTGACTTCCAATAGGAAGTTGACTTAAGCCTAAGATCTTAGTGAAGGCTTATAAACTAGCAAGTTAGGCATCATTGGTGGAGAAAGGGGAAAAAATTATACATAACTGTTAAGGATACTTTGTTCTATGGTGAAATAAAATACATTGATATTTGTTTAGTGTTTATTCCTTTTAACATGCAGTTTATTTATCTTTATAGTTAATTACACTCGACCAGTGATCATATTGGGACCTATGAAAGACAGGATAAATGATGACTTGATCTCAGAATTTCCTGACAAATTTGGATCATGTGTTCCTCGTGAGTAACTCACATGAAAGTTCTTAATTATTGTTCTTAACATTTTGTCACTGGCTGTGGTAAAAGTAAAAATCATTTTTTAATGGTTTATGTAGTTATTTTATCACTTATTCCTCTATCCTCCATATTATTGTCCTTTTTCAAATTTAAATTAACCTTTGGTGTGTTGAACTTTATAAGACAATTATTTAAGTAGGATTTGTTGTATTTTTAATACTTAACACTTAAAGTTTTTTCTATTAAAGATACAACTAGACCAAAGAGAGATTATGAGGTAGATGGAAGAGATTATCATTTTGTGACTTCAAGAGAACAGATGGAAAAAGATATCCAGGAACATAAATTCATTGAAGCTGGCCAGTATAACAACCATCTGTATGGGACAAGTGTTCAGTCTGTGCGAGAAGTAGCAGAAAAGGTAAGCATCAAAATGATCCCAGAATACAGTTTCTAAGTAGATATGCCCTTGATGGTATGAAAGAAAGATGGGATAGAAACTTTTAATTCATATTTTTGAAAAAATACAAATGTTGCAGCATTTATTAGTTAACGTTACTAATTCAACTAAGTAATTTTAGGTGGCTAGATTTATCTTGTAAAATACAAGATAAAGAAGAATGACAAAATGAGGTAGAAATGATAACATGAATCTCTTTAAGAGGGAGGTTATTATTTTAAGGTTTGATACATTTACTAGAGATAGACCTTGTGTTTCCAACATCTAGCGTAATTAAGGAGTTAAGATCAGCAATGTCAGTCAGTAAAAATGAACCAGATGTTCCGGATAAGTATAGTTGCTGCTGAAGCTGCAAAGGATATATGCAGTATAATACTATTTCTTTTAACTGAGACAAGACAGAAATTTCTCCTGAAGAGTCAATTAATAAAAGACAGTGTAAAAAATACTCAACAGTACTTTAACAGGAAGAGATCATCTGAAAGCATCCTTGAGGGTAGTATGATGACACTGAGTTAAAGGAGTTTTAAAGTGAAGCCAAAGTATGTCCCAGACATGGTACTATGCTTAAAACACTCCTTGGGTCTAGAAAATAAACATCAACAAGTTATTTTATACCTTCAAAACTAGTTGTTTAAGATTCAGCCATAATACACCAACAAAACATAAAGCAGTAATTCAGCATATGAGTTTTCCATCTGTAAATGCTACATTTTCTATAAAATGTTTGGTTAATTCTGATTAATTAAAAAAATTTTTTAAATGGAAATGTTAGTGATGGCAAGGATTTTGGAAAATAGGAAATTTTAGATAATTGTTAGTGAGGATAGAAATTAAAAGAACTTCTGAGAACAGTTGGGCAGTAACTACTAAATGCACATATATTATGACTCAGAAATTCTACTTCTTGGAATCTTGGTAGAGATTCACACATGAGGATCCTGTATAAGGATGTTCCATAGTACTAACCACTTTATAATAGTGAAAAATTGGAATCAACAAAGGGAAGTAAATAATTAACTATTATTTATTCATACAGTGGGATACAGCAGCTATAATGAATAAACTTAATATATGTACTAGTTAGGTATATCCACATTAACAGACCTCAAAATTATAATGAGTGAATGAAGTTGCAAAGGATATATGCAGTATGATACTATTCATGTAAACTTTTAATAACAAAGCCTATATAGTTTATGGATACATATTTAATAAACATAAAAACATGCTTGGGAATGATACACCTACTTCAGGAGTATTATACAGGCACTATCCAGTGGTTTTCCTTTGGGAAGAGAGGGAAGGAAATTGTAGCTTTAGTTTTTCTTTATAATGTTGTATTTCTTTCAAATTTATTAAAAATTCAAAAAACACACCCTCAACATAACTGAAAGACAGATACTATCCAAACTTCAAATTACTGGTAAATTAAAAAGTAAACAACAAATCACAGCAAGCTATTTCTTATGCAAACCTTATGAAGAAGAAAATACCTAGAAGTTCCACAAAATAGAAATATAATTAGTACTCAGATCACAATGCAAAAAAAAGCTATAAGTTGTTAGAAAATTAAAAACAAAAAGTCCCGGACAACTGGAAATTTTAAAACCACCGGTTAACTCTTAAATGAAAGAGAAAATACAGAATTTCTTAAAAGTAATAACTAAAATAGCCCTAGCCAGCTTTGCTCAGTGGCTAGAGTGTTGCCCTCAGACTGAAGGGTCCCGTGTTCGATTTTGCAGGCTCCAACCCTGGCCTCAGTTGGGGTGCATATGGGAGGCAACCAATTGATGTGTCTCTCTCACATCGATGCTTCTCACTCTCGCTCGCTCTCTCCCCCTCCCCTTCCACTCTCTCTGAAAAATCAATGGAAAAAATATCCTTGGATGAGGATTAAAAAAATAATAATAATGAAAATAATACATATCAGAATTCATGAGATACATTTAAAACAGTAATGAAAGGAAATTTACAACCTTAAAATTTTTTCCACACCAAAAAATGAATGAGAATAAACTAAATCCCAAGTCACATAGTATAAATAAAAGTGGAAATTACGTCGTATGCCAAAGGAAATAATAAAGATCAGAGAGGAAGCGAGTTAAAACAGAAAAGCAATAGATAAAATATGGTTCTTTGACAAGATCAAAGTCATTGATAAACCTTTAAACAGACACAAATTACCAATATCAGGGAATGAGAGAGATGACAGAAACTGCAGATGTTAAAAGGAAAAAATCGGAAAATATTAGAAACAACTATTTACCACTAAGTTAAACAATTTAGATGAAATGGATAAATTCCTTAGAAAAAATAAACTACTTAAGCTCACTCGGGTAGAAATAGATAATTTGAATAGACCTATATCTATTAAAGAAATTTATTTTTATTTAAAAACTTTCAAAGAAAACCCCAGGCCAAGATGACTTCCACTAATAAATTCTGCCAAACATTTAAGGAAGAAATAATACCCATTTTCTACCATAAAATTTAAAAGGTGGGAGTACTTCCCAAAACATTCTGAGAGTCCAGCATTACTCAGATTTCAAAACCTGGCAACACATTACCAAAAACTGCACACTGATATTCCTCATGAATATAGATGCAAAAATTCTAAACAAAATTTTAGCAAATTGAATCTAACAGTATATAAAAAAGATAATATGTCATGACCAAGTAGTGTTTATCCAGTGAATGCAAAGTAAATTTAAATAATAGAAGATCAGTCAGTGTAACTCGTTATATTAAACTAAACAAGGAAGACCAGATGATCACCTGCATAGTTCAGGAAAAGGATTTGACAAAAATCAACATTCATTCTTGATTAAAACTTTCCGCAAACTTAAGAATAGAAGAGAACCTCCTCAAACTGATAAACAGCATTCCAAAAAAACCTACAGCTATCATCATACTTAATGATTTTAAAAAAAAACATAAGGCTTTCCTCCTAAGATCAAAAATATGTCAAGGATATGCATTCTCACCACTTGTTTTTAACATTATATTAGAGTTTCTAGCCAGTACAGTAAGGCAAGAGAAAGAAATAAACGTCATCCAGGTTGTAAAGGAAGAAGTAAAATTGTCTTTATTTGAAGATGACATGACGGTCTATATAAAAAATTGGATAGAATCTACCAGTGGGGGAAAAAGCTACTAGAGCCCTGGCTGGTGTGACTCAATTGGTTGGAGCATCACAGGTTGCAGGTTTGAGTCCCAGTCAGGGCATATTTTACCTGGGTTTCAGGTTCGATTACCAGTCAGGGTGCATATGGGAGGCATGTTTCTGTCTCACATTGATGTTTCTCTCTCTCTTTCTCTCTCTCCCCCCCTCTCTCTCTCCCCTCCCCCCCTCCTTCTCTACTGCTCTCTCTCTATCCCCCCACAGTCTGGCCAAAGTAAAAAAAAATTTTTAAAGCTACTAAAACTAATAAATTTAGCAACATTGACAGATACAAAAATCAGTTGTATTTCTGTATACCAGACCACTCATAAATTGAAATTTTGAAAGCAATATTATTTACAGTGGCATCAAAAAATATTAAACATTTAGAGATAAAGCTGACAAAAGGTATTTAAAACCAATATACTGAAAACTACAAAGCATTGCTGAGTGAATTAAAGACCTAAATAAATGAAGAGATGCACCATGTTCATGGATTGAAGACTCAATATTGTTTAGATGTCATTTCTCTCCAAATTGAGCTTTAGACTCAGTACAACCCCAATCAAGTTCCCAACAGACCTTTTTGTAGAAATTGATGTGCAAATTCTAAAGTTTATATGGAAATGCAAAAGATCTAGAATAGTCGAAACACCCTTGAAGAACAAAAATGAAGGACTCACGGTGCTCAAATTTTTTTTTTTAATATATCTTTATTGATTTCAGAGAGAGGAAAGGAGAGGGAGAGAGAGAGAGAGAAACATCAATGATGAGAGAGTCATTGATCAAGCCTGCAACCAGGGCATGTGCCCTGACCCGGAATCAAACCCGGATCGCCTGGATCCCAGGTCGACACTCAACCACTGAGCCATGCTCGGCCAGGCACGGTGCTCAATTTTAAGACTATAAAAATACAGTAATCAGGTGTGGTACTGGCATGAAGACAGACAAGTAGATCAGTAGAACATACTAGAGAACCGTTAAGTAAACCAACATATGTATGAATAACCCTGGATAAAGGTACAAAAGCAATTCAGTGGAGGAAGAGGTAGTCTTTCAACAAATGGTGCTGGAACGATTGACTAGCCACACCTCATACCATGTAAAAAATTAACTCAAAATAGGTCATAAAACTATAAACCATCTAGAAGAAAATAGGAAAAAACCTATATGACTTTGGGTTTGGCAAGAATTTCTAAGGTAATATACCAAAAACAATCTATAAAAGAAAAAAATGATAAATTGGACTTCATAAAAAAAAAAAAAAAAAAAAAACTGCTCTTGAAAAGATACAAGCCACGTACTAGGAGAAAATATTTTCAAATCATATATCTCATAACAGACCTATATACAGAATATGTATAGAACTCTTACTACAACACAATAATAAAGACAAGTATCCCAATTTAAAAATTGGCAAAGGATTTGAAAAGACATTTCTCTAAAAAAGATACACAAATGACCAGAAAGCCCATGAAAAGATACTCAACATAATAACCATTCATTAGGGAAATAAACATTGAAATCATAATGAGGTGCCATTATACATTCATTAGAATGGCCAAATTTTTAAAAACTGACAAGTTTCAACAGAGACATGGAGCAATTGGAACTGTCATACACTTCTAGATGGGAATATAAAATGCTACAACCATTTTGAAAAAACAGTTTAAGCATGTATCTAACATATAATCCTCTTCTAGGTATTTATTTACCTAGGAGAAAAGAAAGCACATGTTCATACAAAGACTTGTATATGAATTTTCATAGAAGCTTTGTTTGTAATGGACAAAAACTGGAAACAACCCACATGTCCCTCAACTGACAAATGGATAAAGTGTAGTATATCCATGTAATACAATATTACTCAGCAATAAAAGGAAATAAACTATTGCTATACACAATGAAATGGATGAATCGCAAAATAGTTATGCTAAATGGAATACATATTGAATAATTCTACTTCTATAAAGTTTTAGAAATGTCACTATAATGACAGAAAACAGACTAGTGGTTGCTTGGGGAGGGGAGAGAGAGATTACAAAGAGGGATAAGGAAACTTTTGGTGGTGAATATGTTTATTATCTTGATTGTGTTGATGATGTTTAGGAATGTCAAAATTTATCAGATTGGCCCTAGCCAGTTTGGCTCAGTGTTTGGAGCATCGGCCCAAGGACTGAAGGGTCTCGGGTTCGATTCTGGTCAAGGGCACATACTTCAGTTGCGAGTTCGATCCCTGGCCCCAGTTGGGGGGTGCATGCGGGGAGCAGCTGATCGATTTCTCTCAGATCAATGTTTCTCTTTCTCTCCCTCTCCTTCCCTCCCTCCATCCCCCCCCCTCACGCCCCCCTCTACTCTATGGGGGGGGGAAACAATTTATCAGATTGTGCTTTGGCTGGGTGGCTTAGTTGGTTGGAATGTCATCTGGTGCACCAAAAGATTACAGATTCAATCCCCGGTCAGGGCGTGTGCGGGAAGCAACCAATCAGTGTTGCTCACATCAGTCTACTCTCTCCCTTCTCCTTTCTCCCCTCTCCCCTCTCTCTCTAAAAAAAAATTAAAAAAAAAAATTAAGAAACACATATCCTTGGGTGAGGATTTTAAAAAAAAGATTTCCCCAGCTGGTGTGGCTTAGCGGTTGAGCATCAACCTATGATTCAGAAGATTGAGATTCGATTTCTGGTCAGGGCATATGCCCAGGTTTCAGGCTCGATCCCCAATGGGGGGTGTGCAGGAGGCAGCCGATCTTTGACTTTCATATCATTGATGTTTCTCTCTCTCTCTCCCTTTCCCTTCCTCTCTCTGAAATCAATAAAACAAATCAAACAAAATTTTAAAAACTTAGCAGATTGTATACAGGCATATGTCACAGATATTGCCGGTTTGGTTTCAGTCCACCACAATAAAGTAAATACTTAAATAAAGCAAGTCACACCAAATTTTTGGTTTCCCAGTGTATATCAAAGTTAACTTTATGCTATAAGGTAGTCTATTAAGTGTACAATAGTATTATGTTTTAATAATGTATGTACCTTAATTTTAAAATACTTTATTGCTAAAAAATGTTAATCATCATCTGAGCATTCAGCAAGTTGTAATCTTTCTGCTGTTGCCTTGATATTAATGAAAATATATTATCTGCAAAGTGTAATAAAGCATAGCCCAGTAAAATCAGGTATGCCTGTACTTTAAATGCATGCAGTTTATTGTATGTCAGTTATGCCACAATCAAGCTCTGTAAAAATCAACTGACAGTCCTCCTGGTGTTTGGGGGAGAAAGAGCACTTAAACCTTTCATTTTATATTCTTTCTGAGCTACTTATTTTTTTGTCACTTGCATATATTTTTATAATAAAAATAAGTTTTTAAAACAAATTAATAAGGTAGAGAATGGAAAAACAAGATCTAAAAAAAATTTAACACTAGCTAATCTGATTTTTATTCAAAGGAAAAAATACAAATAATAGAAATAGGAACTGATAAGGGGACATAATCATTGAATTATTATGAAATCATAAAAGACTACTTTGGATATCTTTACATAAATAAATTTTAAAACTTAGTTGAGATGGATAATTTTCTAAGAGAATATAATACTGACCTATTAGAAATGGAAAATTTCAGAGATGGAAAGATTTCTTTAGAAGAAATAGAGTAAGTTATCAAGGAACTACCCCCAGATAAGCGCCAGACCCCAATGACTTCACAGGGAGAATTCTACCAAACCTGCAGAGGTTAGATTGTCATAAAACTTCATAAACTGTTCAAGAGCATACTTTTTGTGAAGGAAGTACTGTATAATATTGATACCTAAACCTGATGAGTACAGGAAAAATCATAGATAATATCACTTAAAAATATTAATGCAAAAGTGTTAAATATTTTAGCAAACAGAATCCAGTACCACCTTACAAAAACAATATACCATAAGCAAATGGAATTAAAGGATTTTAAAGTCAGCTCACTGTTAGGAAATCCATTAATGTGATCTACCACATTAACAGATCTAAAGAGAAAAATCATGTATTCATAGATACCAAAAAAGTTCTGGTAGGATTTAATACCTTTTTGGGGGGTAGGGGGCTCAAAAATACAGAGATTGGTATTATTTTTGATAAAGAAAACTGGAGAGAGATTGAAATAGATGGATGGATATTCTTAGTTTTAAATCCTTAAATGGGAGAAACACGAGGCAATTCCATTATGATGAGGAACTAAGCAAGGATGTCCATTAGCTCCAGTACTACTTAACATATTCATTGTATACAAGGTATTAGTGCTTTAGACAAGAAAAATCAATTAGAAACATAAGAATTGGAAAAGAAGTAAAACTATATTTTTAGATAATATAGTATACCTGGGAAAACATACAATCTGTTATAAAATTTATTTTCTAAAATAAATTATAAATGTATGAAATGAAAGGATATTATAAAATGAAAGAAAATAAAAACTAAAGTAATAGTATACAAAATTAATATGCAGAAATGAATAGCCTTCATTTACATGAATAATAACCAGTAAGAAGATAATGATAGATAAAAACCATTTATAATATAAGAAATAGAATATAAAATACTTAGTAAATTTAATAAGAGATATGCAGACTTATATGAGAAATCTATAAGAAACTCCTGGAAGATAGAATATTAGACTTGAAGAACTGGAAAAACATCCCTTGTCCTTAACTAACACAACTTAATATTGTAAAGCTGTCACTTCTGTCTAAGATAATTTATATATGAACACAACCCCAGTAGAAAATAACCTACCAGTTTTTTTATGGGGCTTGACAAGTCAAATTGAAGTTTTTGTGAGAAGCGAGAACAACACAAAAAAGCTACAGGGGATTCCAGCCCTGCCAAATATTAAAGCATACTATATAAACTCTATTTAATTAAAACAGTATGGTACTGACACATGAATAGACAAACAGACCAGTAGAATAGAAAAGAAAATCCAGGAAAGACCCAAATACATATGAAAATACAGTATATGACGAAGGTGCAATCTCCAGTCACTGGGGCTTTTAATAAAAGACTTTTTGATAAATACTGCTGGGACAACTGGAACATAATTAATTAATTAGCTAATTTAATTAAAACCATACTTCATACCATACACAAAAGTTGGCTCTAATACTATTGACAGAAGAAAATATAACTTGGTCATAGTGCAAGTTTTTAACCATGAATTTAAATTCAGATGCTTTAATAAAAGACTGATAAATTTGACCACATTAAAAATAAAAATGAATTTTACTTGGCAAAAAAAAACTTTTCCAAAAACTATTGGAAAACACCATATTACCAAGGTCATAAAACAACTGACAGAAAAAATTTGCAAGCAAAGGGCTGATATTCCAAATATATAAAGAACTCTTAAAAATTAAGGAAATAGAGATTTAAAAATCTAATAGAAAAATGGACAAAAGCTATGTATACACAATTCACACAAAAATAAGATATAGACATAATAAATTAGAAACTAATGAGATTGGTTACCTACAGAGGAAGAGGTGGAAAGGATGGGAGATTGGGAATGAGGTAGAAGGGATGGATGTGTGACATTTCTTCAGGTATACCTTTTTATATAATGTTGACTTTTAGAACTGTGTTAACATTTTATATATTTAAAAAAGTAAAAAGGGAAGGTGATGGAAATGCAAAATGATATACTAACAGGAACTAAATTAATCTAACTAGATTTCAAGTAAATAACTGCATTAAAGAGAGGAAGGGAGGGGAGGAGAGTCTTAATCCTAATAATCCTGAACCACAGGCTAAATACAAAAAGACCTGTAAGCAAATATTGAACTCTACATTTGTTTTTCAGAGAGGTATGAGCTAACAGTTGTGAAACAAATGTGTATTCTAGAGTTTAGCAAACTAATATATTGACAATAATGAGAGCCAGGTTTCTTACTGTTAGAGAAGTGATTTTAGAAATATGGAAAGGGGAGAGGGTAGACTGAACTATAATAATTGAATTGGAATTAGAGTTACAAATATAATACCATTCATCCTAATATGAATAGATGAAGCAATAGAGGTGTGTATATACATATCTGTATGTTTCCTTGCACTCTCCCCTAAAAATGATGACTCCTCATTAAACAATGAAAATATCTAGTGCCTAGAACTTGACTTTAAACTCTCATTCTCCATTTAAAAAAATGCAGAACTCCTTGAAGAAAAAATCTAGAACTCCTTGAAGGCCTGAGACCAGGAAGGTACAAGATGAGCCTAGAACATATTCTGTTCTAAAAAATTAGAAAGTGCTTTCAAAATAATAAGGATGTGTCAAAAAGACAAAGAAAACAACCTGTAGGATCCTCCAAAGGCCACATCTGGATAATTAAAATAAATGATATTAACTGATTATAACATAGAGAATAAAATAAGAATCTAAGATTCCATAATGGTATAGATGATAGGTGATGATGATAGATGATAAACAGATAGATAGATGATGATGATGATGAAGATAGATAGATTGATAGATGATGATAGATAGATAGATAGATAGATAGATAGATAGATAGATAGATAGATAGATAGATAGATGATAGATAAGCTTTTTTTAAATCTCTCACTTATTAGGTTAAGTAATGTACTTAACCTCCCTGCATCTCAGTTGCTTTATCTGTAAAATGGAGAAATTAACAATATACCCACCTCTTAGGGTTGTTGTGAGGATTAAATAAGCACTCTGTGATATTAACTATCATCACCAACATTAATATACTTAAGTATAAGGCAACATGTATTAGAATTTTAAATTTAAATAGTCACATTTGGCTAGTGACTATGTGGCCTATCTATCATCTGTCTATCTATCTACCTATCTACCTACCTACCTACCTACCTACCTACCATCTATCTATCTGTTTATCATCTGTCATCATCACCTATCATCTATACCATTATGGACTCTTAGATTCTTATTTTATTCTCTGTGTTATAATCAGTTAATATCAGTGAATTTAAGCATGTCAGAAAAGTGTCTTAAATCTAGAACTGAGTTTCCCAAATGTCAGTGTGATAAAGTTTTTGCTAGTTCCCCAGTAAAATGAGGAAAAAGAGTAGTGGTAGTGAGGTTTTATAAATTTAAAATTTATTCCATTTTAAAAGTTCTCCTTTATTCTAGGCTTCTTCTTATTGAGCGTATATTCTTTTATGAGATGATGGTTATGGTAAAATGGTAGCTTAGGATTTTTTTTAATTCCCTTCAGCAAAATAAAAGATAGGAACCCCATATTGGTTGCCATTTTGAGAGATTACTGATCTATAAAAGCTAAGAGTAAGGGAACTGTATTTTCATTCCTTTTTAAATGTAATGTTTAAGAATGGGAAATTAATTATTCGTAGTCATTATTCATTGTCTTTATTTAATTTGCTAACAGAAATGACAAGTTTGCTTAAAGTGAACAGGATCCAAACATAGTTCAGATTCTGTACCTGTAGGAAATGTACCTTTGCTATACTTGAAAATATTTGGTTCATTTGTGTTTCTTTATTCTTTCTATTTTAGGGCAAACACTGTATCCTCGATGTGTCTGGAAATGCCATAAAGAGATTACAGATTGCACAACTTTACCCAATCTCCATTTTTATTAAACCCAAATCCATGGAAAATATCATGTAAGTGAAATAAGACACAGGCTCTAACTAGAAATCCAGTCTCTATCATTTATTAGATTAAGTAATTTACTTAAACACCCTGCATCTCAGTTCCTTTATCTGTAAAATGGAGAAATTAGCAGTATACCCACCTCTTAGGGTTGTTGTGAGGATTAAGTAAGCACTCTGTGATATTAACTATCATCACCACCAACATTAATATACTGAAGTATAAGGGAACGTGTATTAGAATTTTAAATTTAGTCACATTTGGCTAGTACCTACTGAATGGAGCAGCAGTACAGATCTGAGTAACCATTAAGAGAATAAAATGATGTATAACTACTTACCTAATAGAGGGCAAGAAATACAATTGAGCCCAGCCAGCGTGGCTCAGTGGTTGAGCATCAACCTATGATCCAGGAGATTCCAGTTCATTTCCCCGTCAGGGCACATGCCCAGGTTGTGGGCTCAACCCCCAGTGGGGGTCATGCAGGAGGCAACCAATCAATGACTCTCTCATCATTGATGTTTCTATCTCCCTCTCCCTTCCTCTCTCTGAAATCAACAGAGACATATTTTTTTAAGAAAGAAAACTGAAAGAAAAGAGCAAATAAAAACGTGTTACAGGTGGGGCAAAAAGAATACAGATAGTAATATGGTATAAATGAACCCAAATATTTTATCAATTAAATGTTAGATTAAGTAGTCCAATTATAAAACAAAGATTATCAGAATGGATGAAGAAAAAACAAATGTTGCTTTTGTAGAATAGGAAAAAATACTTTCTACTCTTCTAGGTTCTGAGCGGGGTCTCTGTAACAAAAGACAAATTAACAAGCAAAAAAACATAGAGATTTATTTAATTTTTTTGTGGCATGGAAGCCTTCATAAGGAAATGAAGACCCAAAGAAATGGTTAAACCTGAGCGTTTTTATACTAGGTTTAACAAAGAGTAGAAAGTCACAAGAAAATGTGATAAAACCATAGGATATGAGCTAATACTGGTAAATTAGAGGAAACTTAGCAAGGCCTGTTCATTCAAACTCCTCTCAGCATCCCTCCATCTTCAGAGATGCGATGCTCCTTTTCTTCATGTATAGGGAGGTCATCTCAGATCACATGAGGATCTTATGACCTACTTCAGGGGAAGGTCAGAGTTATTCCTGCACCTGCCATTTTTCAAATTCCTTCATCTTTTTCCCCCCTTCTTTATTTTATTTTATTTTATTTTATTTTATTTTATTTTATTTTATTTTATTTTATTTTATTTTATTTTATTTTATTCTTAATTTAACTTTATTGTTGAAAGTATTACAGATATCCCCTTTTTCCCCCCATTAATCACCCCAACCTGCATCCGCCCCCCAAGCCTTTACCACACTATTGTCTGTGTCCATGGGTTATGCATATATACATATAAGTTCTCTTATTAATCTCTCCCCACTCCCCCACCCCCGCCTTCCCACTGAGATTCATCACTCTGTTCCATGCTTCTGTGTCTCTGGATCTGTTTTGTTCTTCAATCTATTTTGTTTATTAGATTCCACATATGAGTGAGATCATGTAAAACTGAATCAGGAAGAATCAGAAAACTTGAATAGGCTAATAACTAATGAAATCGAAGCAGCAATAATGAAACTCCCAGCAAAGAAAAGCCCTGGTCCGTATGGCTTCACAGGGGAGCTCTCTAATTCTTTAAGTTGTAGGGTTAGATAGTTTACTAAAAAATTTTCTTGTTTTTTGAGGTAGGCCTGTAGCGCTATGAACTTCCCTCTTAGGACTGCTTTTGCTGTGTCCCATAGATTTTGGGTGGTTGTGTGTTCATTTTCATTTGTTCCAGGAAGTTTTTGATTTCTTTCTTGATCTTATTGGTAACCCATTAGTTGTTTAATAACATGCTATTTAGCTTCCATGTGTTTGTATATTTTTCCTGTAGTTGATTTCTTATTTCATGCCCTTGTGATCTGAGATGCTTGATATTATTTCATTCTTCTTCAACTTATAGAGACTTGTTTTGTGTCCTAACATGTCTGTTTTTAAGATTGACCCATGTGCACTTGAGAGGAATGTATATTCTGCAGCTTTGCAATGAAATGTTCTGTAAATATCAATTAAGTCTATCTAATGTAGCGTGCCATTTAGAGTCACTGTTTCTGGGTTGACTTGTTGTCTGGAAGATCTATCCAATGAAGTCAATGGGGTGTTAAAGTCCCCTAGTATGACTGTATTGCTGTTGATCTCTCCCTTAAAGTCCTGAAAGTTATTATTGATAGGTCCTTATTTATTGCCATTTTAATTCCTTATGCCTATGTTTCTCTCTCTATTTCCTCTATTATTACAGCACTCCTTTTAACATTTCTTGCAATGCTTCTATTTCTACTTCTAATTACAACAGTCCCTTTAACATTTCCTCCAATGCTGGTTTGGTGGTGATAAACTCCTTTAGGCTTTTTTTGTCTTGGAAGCCCATCCGTTTTGAATGATAGCCTTGCTGGATAGAGTAGTCTTTGTTTCAGATCCTTGTTTTGCATTACCTTGAATACTTGGTGCCTTTCCCTTTGGCCTATAGTTTCTGATGAGAAGTTAGCTGACAGCCTTATGGGAGTTCCTTTGTAGGGAACAGATTGCTTTTCTCTCGCTGCCTTTAAGATTCTCTCTTTATCTTGAATTTTTGGCATTTTAAGTATGATGTATCTGGGCGTGGGCCTCTTTGGATTCTTCTTGCTTGGGACTTCTCAGTGACTCCTGAACTTGTGTGACTTTTTCCTTCACCAGGCTAGGGAAGTTTTGTGCCATTATTTCTTCAAACAGGTTCTCTAACCCTTGCTTCCAACCTCTCTGTCTCTCCTATGATGCAAATATTGTTATGTTTCATGTTGTCACACAGCTCCCTTAGACTGTCCTCCTCCTTTTTAATTGTTTTTTCTTTTTGGGTCTCTGATTGAGTGATTTTTTCCACTCTCTCTTCTAATTTGCTGATCCAATCCTGAGCTTCCTCTAATCTGTTTATTCCATTCAATGTATTCTTTATTTCTGCTATCATTCTTCATTTCTGACTGGTCATTTTTCATAGTTTCCATAGTGGCCATTCTGACAGGTGTTACCTCATTGTGGTTTTAATTTGCATCTCTCTGATGATTAGTGATGTTGAACATTTTTTCATATGTCTCTTAGCCATTTGTATGTCCTCTTTGGAGAAGTGTCTATTTAGGTCCTTTGCCCATTTTTTAATTGGATTGTTTGTCTTCCTTTTGTTAAGTTGTATGAGTTCCTTATATATTTTGAATATTAACCCTTTATCCGATGTTTCGCTGGCAAATATGTTCTCCCATGCAGTGGGCTCCCTTTTCATTTCATTGATGGTTTCTTTTGCTGTGCAGAAGCTTTTTATTTTGATGCAGTCTTATTTATTTTCTCCTTAGTTCCTCTTGCCCTAGGAGATGTATCAGGAAACATATTGCTACAAGAGATGTCTGAGATTTTGTTGCCTATGTTTTCCTCTAGGGTTTTTATGGGTTCATGTCTTACATTTAAGTCTTTTATCCATTTTGAATTTACTTTTGTGTATGGTATAAGTTGGTTGTCTAGTTTCATTTTTTTGCATGTACCTGTCCAGTTTTTTCAACACCATTTATTGAAGAGACTGCCTTTATTCCATTGTAGGTTCTTGCCTCCTTTGTCAAATATTAAATGACCATGATGGCATGGGTCAATTTCTGGGTTCTCTGTTCTGTTCTACTGATCTATATGTCTGTTCTTGTGCCAGTACTAGGCTGTTTTGATTACAGTGGCTTTGTAGTATAACAATATTTGGTATTGTGATCCCTCCAACTTTGTTCTTCTTTCCCAAGATTGCCGTGGCTGTTCAGGGTGTTTTTTGGTTCCATATAAGTTTTCGAAGTGTTTGTTCTAGATCTGTGAAATATGCTGCTGGTATTTTAATATGGATTGCATTGAATTTATAGATTGCTTTGGGTAGTATGGACATTTTAATAATGTAAATTCTTCTAATCAATGAACATGGTATATTTTTCCATTTGTTTATATCTTCCTCTGTTTCTTTTTTCAGTGTCCTGTAGTTTTCTGAGTAAAGGTCTTTTACATCTTTGGTTAAGTTTACTCCTAGGTATCTTATTTTTTTAGTTGCAATGGTAAATGGGATTGTTTTTTTAGTTTCTTTTTTTCTTTTTTTTTTAAATATATCTTTATTGATTTCAGAGAGATAGAAACATCAGTGATGAGAGAGTCATTGATCAGCTGCCTCCTGCACGCCCCCAACTGGGGATCGAGCCCACAACCTGGGCATGTGCCCTGACTGGGAATCGAACCCTGATCGCCTGGATCCTAGGTCGACGCTCAACCGCTGAGCCTTGCCCAGCAGGCTAGTTTCTCTTTCTGAGAGTTCATTATTGTTGTATAAAAATGCCATCGATTTCTGGGTGTTAATTTGTATCCAATAGATTTTAAAAGATGAATATCATGAAAGTGCCTTCTCTGATTACAACAGATTGAATTTAGAAATCAATAGCAAAATTAAGACTGGAAAATTGACAAAATTGTGAAAATTAACTCTCTTAAACAACCGGTGGATCAAAGAAGAAATCCTATGAGATATTATAAAATATTTAGAGATGAATGAAAATGATAACAACATATCAAAACTTATGGGACACAGCAAAAGCAGTGCTAAGGGGGCAATTTATAGCTATAAATGCTTACATTAAACAAGAAAGATGTCAAATTAACAACCTAACTATAACTTACAGAACTAGAAAAAGAAGAACAAACTAAACCCAAAGCTAATAGAAAGAAGGGAATAAAGATTAGGGCAGAGATCAACAAAATAGAGAATAGAAAACAATAAAGAAAAGTCAGTGAAATCAAAAGTTGGTTCTTTGAAAAGACCAACAAAAAATGACAAATCTTTAGCTAGATGGATTAAGGAAAAAGAAGACTCAAACTACTAGAATATGAAATGAAAGCGGGGACATTACTACTGATTGTATAGAAACAAAATCATAAGAGTACTGTAAACAATTGTGCTCCCAAAAAATGGATAACCTAGATGGAAACACAAACCTACCAAGACTAAAAGCACAAGGAAATAGAAAGTCTGAATCAACCTATAACTAGTAAGGAAACTGAATCAGTAATTAAAAACTCCCAACAAAGGAACGCTCTGAACCAGATGTTTTCAGTGGTGAATTTTACCAAACATTTAAAAAAGCTCTAATGCCAATTCTTCTCAAACTTTTCCAAAAAATTGAAGAGGGAATATTTCCTAACTCATTCTGTGAAAGCAGTATTTGCCTAATACAAAGACACTACAAGAAAAGAAAACTACATTATGAACATTGATGCAAAAATCCTCAACATTATATTAGCAACCCAAATTCAGAAGTATATTAAAAGGATTATACACCATAACCTAGTAGGATTTATTCTTGGAATGCAAGGATGATTCGACATATGAAAATCAGTCAACATAATAAACCACATCAGCCCGGCTGAGCGTGGCTCAGCAGTTGAGCGTCAACCTAGGATCCAGGCAGTCGGGGTTCAATTCCTGGTCAGGACACATGCCCGGGTTGTGGGCTCGATCAATGACACTCTCATCATTGATGTTTCTATCTCTCTCTCTCCCTCTCCTTTCGTCTCTCTGAAATCAATAAAGATATATTCTTTTTAAAATAATAAAAAAATAATAATAATAAACCACATCAGTAAAATGAAGGGGAAAATCCACACAATCATCTCAACTAATTCAGGTATAGCATTTGACAATATTCAGCACCTTTTTATGATAAAAACACTCAACAAAATAGAAAGAGAAGGAAACTACTTCAATATAAAAGCCATGAATGAAAAACCTGCAGTAAACATTACACAGTAAAAGAGTGAAAGCTTTTTCTCTAAGGTCAGGAACAAGGCAAGGATGTCTGCTTTTCACCATTTCTATTTAACATGGAAGTTCTGGCCAGATCAAAGAAAAAAAACTGGGTAAGAAAAAAAAAATGAAAGACATCCAGACTGGAAAGGAAGAAGTAAAATTATCTTTATTTTCAGATGATACGATCTTATCTGTAGAAAACTTCAAAAGACGCCACATAAAAGCTATTAGAACTAATTCAACGAAGTATAGTAGCATTCAAAGTCAACGCACAAAAGTCAATTGCATTTCTATACACAGACCATGAATAATCTGAAAATGAAATTACAAAAACAGTTCCATTTACAGTAGCATCAAAAAAAAAATAGAATGCTTAGGAATTAACCAAGGTGAAAGACTTGTACAATGAAAACTACAAAATACTGAAGAAATTAAAGAAACATAAATAAAAACACATTCCATGGGCATGGATTAGAAAGAAGACCTAATTGTTAAAATGTCAAACATTTTCAAAACAATCTGCAGATATGATGCAGTGCAATCCCTATCAAAATCCAAATGACATTTTTTGCAGAAGTAGAAGAACCCATACTAAAATTCATATGGATTCTCAAGAGACCAAATAGCCAAAACAATCTTTTAAAAGAACAGAAAAACTTGAAGACTCATACTTCCCAATATCAAAACTTACTACAAAGCTGCAGTAATCATGACAGTGTGGCATTGACCTAAAGATAGACATATACACCAATGGAATGGAATAGAGAGCTCAGAAATAAACCCTCACATATATAATGTGATTTTTAATAAGGATGCAAGACCACTCAAAGGAAAAAAACAGTCTTCAACAAATGATGCTGGGAAAACTGGATACCCATCTGCAGAAGAATGAAGTTGGACCCTTACACAAAAACTAACTCAAAATGGACCAATGACCTAAATGTAAGACAGTAAAACTCTTGGGATAAAACATAGGACAAAAGCTTCACAACATTGGATTTGGCAATGATTTCTTGGTTATGACTTCAGAGGCATAGGTAACAAAAGAATAAAAAAGATTAGACTTGCCCTGGCTGGGTGGCTGTTAGTTGGAACCTGCACCAGGAGGTTGCAGGTTCAGTTCCTGGTCAGGACACATACGTAGGTTGAGGGTTTGATCCCCTGTCCGAGGCACGTATGGGAGGCAGCCTATTGATGTTTCACTCTCATACTGATGTTCTCCCCTGCCCAATCAATGGAAACATATTCTTGGGTGAAGATTAAAAAAAAAATTAAACCTCATAAATACTTAAAATTTTTTTCTGTATCAAAAGACACAATATACAAAGTAAAAAGGCAACCCACAGAATGGGAGAAAGTATTTGCAAATCATATATCTGATAAAGGATTAATATCCAGAATATATAGAGAACTTCTAAAACTCAGTAGGAAAACAACCTAATTCAAAAATGGGCGGAGGGCTTGAATAAACCTTTCTCCAAAGAAGATATACAAATGAACAATAGACATAAAAATATGCTTAACATCACTGTTCACTAGGGAAATAAAAATCAAAACTACAGTGAGATACCACCTCGCATATACTAGGATGGCTACTATTAAACAAAACAGCCCGGCCGGGCGTGGCTCAGCGGTTGAGCGTCGACCTGGAATCCAGGCGATCAGGGTTTGATTCCTGGTCAGGGCACATGCCGGGGTTGAGGGCTCGATCGATGACTCTCTCATCATTGATGTTTCTGTCTCTCTCTCTCCCTCTCCTTTCCTCTCTCTGAAATCAATAAAGATATATTTTAAAAAAAAAAACAAGTGCTGGCAGTGATGTGGAAAAATTGGAACTCCTGTGCGTTGTTGGTAGAAATGTAAAATGGGTCATCCACTATGGAAATAGTATGGTATGGCAATTCTTCAAAAAATTAAAAATAGAATTGCCGTGTAATGCAACAATTCCACTTCTGGGTATATACACACAAGAATTGAAATCAGAGTCTTGAAGAGATATTTGTACACTCGTGTTCATAGTAGCATTATTCACAGTAGCTAACATGGAAGAAACCTAAATGTTCATTGAGGGGTGAATGGATAAGGAAATGTGGTATATACATACAAAGGAAGGAAATTCTGCAATAGGGTACAACATGGATGAACCTTGCGGACGTTATGCTAAGTAAAATAAGTCAGTCACAAAAAGACAAATACCGTATGATTCCACCTACATGAGGTACTTAAAGTTCCCAAAGTCATAACAGATAGAAAATATAATGGTGGTCACCAGGGGCTGGGGGAGGCAAGAATAGAGTTGTTTTTAATAAGTCTTGTGTTTTGGTTTTACAAAATGAAAAGAATTATAGGGAAGGATGGTGGTGATGGTTGCACAACAACCTGAAGGAAGGTGCTAATGCTCCTGAACTGTACATATAAAAATGATTAAAATGGTAACCTTTATGTTAGGTACATTTTACCACAATTTTTGATTAATTTTTTTAATCACTGTAGTGTACCACAGTAACAGATTTTAGTAATAAAAGCATGATCATTTTAATAAATAAGAAAAGGTATTTGATAAAATTAACATCTCTTCATGACAAAAACATTTTAAAAACTGAATAGAAGGGAAATTCCTTATCAAGATTGATAAGTGAAATATTGAAAGCTTTCCTACTTTTTTTTTTATTTGGGTTTTTTTTTATTGATTTCAGAGAGAGGAAGGGAGCGGGAGAGAGGGATAGAAACATCAGTGATGAGAGTCGTTAATTGGCTGCCTCCTGCACATCCCCCACTGGGGATCGAGCCCACAACCCAGGCATGTGCCCTGACCAGGAATCGAACCTTGATCTCTTAGATCATAGGTCGATGCTCAACCACTGAGCCATGCCAGCTGGGCATTCCCTCTTAAGCAGGGAACAAACTCCCATGTACCCATCATCCAGCTGCAACTGTAATTATCAACTGTGATCAATCTTGTTTCACTGTCCCCCCAGACATTATATGATTTCATCCATATGTTTCAGTATGTATTTGAAAGATAGGAATTTCCCATTTAAAAATATGATCATGATGTCACACTTAATGACTCTTTAAATATCATCAATTCACATTTTCTGGATTATTTTGTGTATGTTTTTCAATTCGTTTGAATCAAGTTCAGAATTGTCATGAACAGACCTTACTTGGAACTTGACTCAAACATGCCTTTTTTCCCCCTGTTTATTTATTGAAGAAACTGAATCATTTCTTCTGCAATTTTCCCCAGACTATATTTTTTAATTGCCCTCTCATAGTGTTAATGTTTGTTTCCCCTTTATTACCTCTGAATTGATTGATCTATAAGTCATATTTTGATACGAAGTTTTTATTAATGTCAAAACTGTCAAATTAATCTTAGTGTGGTTTTTTTATGGCTGCCTTGAGCCAATGCAAAGACATGTTAAAAACCCTTCTATCATTCCAAGTATAAAGCAACATACTCAGTGACTGAGTGAATCTAGTTTTTAATAACATTCATAGTCTCAGCAGAGACTCATCTTTGCATGATTTTATGTTTTATGTCTTCTCTTCTTTGTCCTCTGTTCTTCAAAAAGTATTATGATGTATTAATTACCAATTTCTAAAATTATTTGCATAGGGAAATGAATAAGCGACTAACAGACGAACAAGCCAGAAAAACATTTGAGAGAGCCATGAAACTGGAACAAGAATTTACTGAGCATTTCACAGGTTGGCATCGTATGTGGCAGTGCCTTTTATGATAGAATTTTGCTTTGGAGCCGTATGAAGTGACCAATTGAAAAGGATTTGAACTATGGCCACATCTACCAGTAGTAATTACTACTATCATTTTCAGAATAATACATCTAACCTAGGCAGTGGTGATGAGGTATCTTGAAATTTAGTTTCTTGAGTTATTAATGAGGACAGCATGTACAGGAGTAATTCACACATGACTGGAGAAAAATAGATTTTATTTCTTCTGTGAAACTGACTTTTCTCTTATCCTTTATAAATTTTGATCCATTTTAAGATGTTACTTGTTTAAAAAAGAAAGAATGGATAGCAGTTCCCAGATAATCTCTCTCATTCATTTTGTCCTTTAAATTATTCCTTAGGTATCTTTGAACAGGTTTTTGTCATTATTGTTATTTGTTTGAAATAATGGTAAGCTTGTATTTGGTGTTACACTAAGTACCATTAAGTGCCGTGATGTTGTGACCCATGAGCTTTTTTTATATATATAATTTCAGACTTACAGAAAAATCATAATAGTACCAGCAATTCTTACATACTCTTAGCGATTATTCCCCAAATGTTAACATTTTACCACATTTATAATTTTTTTCTGAAACTTTAGGAGTAGGTTGCTCTTTTGGCTCTAAATACTTCAGTGTGTAGTTCCTAAATACACAGAATAAAGTAAAAATTACCAAATCCCACTTTTTGATCAATTTTTAAGATTACTTTTTATATATTTTACAAATAGGAAAATGAATGAAATGAGCAGTTTTTACTAAGCAAATAATAGATAAGTGGTATCCCTTCCTGGATAAATAACTATTTCTAAGATTTGGCCATCTACTATGGTGAAGATAGACAATTAATGGAGGTTTCTGATTTCATTACAGCTATTGTACAGGGTGATACGCTGGAAGACATTTACAACCAAGTGAAGCAGATCATAGAAGAACAGTCTGGTCCTTACATCTGGGTTCCAGCAAAGGAAAAGTTATGAGGACTGATGTTTTTCTGTTTCTCTTTTCCACAGTCTCATTTTCTTTGACATTTCTTTGCCCTTTCCTTTGGAGTCTGTCTTTAGTACTCCTTCCATGCTGAATCTTATCCCACTCATCATGGTCTGCAAATGCACTTACTTTTACAATCTAGTGTCTCCTTCAAGTGGTAGCATCTGTATTATTTTATATCACTATTGGTTTGTGGCCATTTTTCAGAACTGAAAATGGAATGGCCTGACCAGCTATTAAGAATTTGGGAGGATGGGGAAATTGTGGTAAAATTCCTTAATGTTTAAGGGAAAGTAACTTTAAAAGATTTTCAGAAAAGCTTTATATACATTTTTTTTCAAATTTCAATATAAATGAAAGAAAAGTGATTTTAATCAGTGATTTAGTAAACTTGGAGCAAAAATGCACGCTTAACTTTAATAGCATGGTTTGGCCAATATATTAGCTGAATTGATTTCTGTTGTCTCAACAAATATTTCATTATAAACAAGGAAATACATGTTTTTTAATTTCAAAATTGATGCCTGGGTTAACTTTCATAATTTCACAAGGGATATTCATTTTTCATAAAAGTTCTTAAAGTCTTCTGTTTGAGGGTTTGTTTGTTTTTCCAATACATCTGCTAGGGATAACAATGTTTAAATGTTTTTAACCAAACACTATTTATAGTGTCTTACAAAAGTTGTCCATACATAATAAGCATCACATTTCTGAACTGAGGCCATGTTTAGGTGCTAGGGGAGCTCACCTTTTACACATAAGGTTGAGAAAATTTCATAGACATAAGTACAGACAAAACAGACATTATAGTGGTGATATAGTAATCATGACAATGGAAAAAGGAGTCCAACTCATAGTCTAAAACTTTAAACATATTCTTAGGGGTCAGATTTTAATGAATATTTTACCCACAATAACTTGCCTATTTTGTTATAATAAAATATATATATATATAAATATATATAAAACTTTCTTTAACTAAGCTCTGTAACTATGGGAATTATTTTCTTTACATAGTTGCACACGCATATATATATTTAAAATATATTTTTTTCTTTTGCCACCTACTCTTAACTTTTTGTTTGGTTTTTTTAAATTAAATATTAATTGATTAGACTTGATCTTCCTTAATCATGTGAACTGAAAACAGGGGTATGGTGGTTATGAAAAGAAACCTTTAGGGAAATTAGATTACAAGTAAAAGTATGGGCATGTTCTCCTCTTTTCTACAAAAGTTTTCAAGTGGTTCCTGATTGGTTTGTTTTTGTTTTGTTTTGTTTTTGTTTTTGTTATTGTTGTTCTTGTCATTGGGTTTGAATTTGGCCCTTTCCTTCCAGTTCTCCTTTCATTAATAGGCCAACAGGTAAAAGCCTCGTGTGTGTGAGTGTTTTCCCCTCAGACTTCACACCTTTCATCTCGTGGCTGCTCTGCACTAGAGTT
Source organism: Miniopterus natalensis (assembly GCF_054644295.1). Lineage (NCBI taxonomy): Eukaryota > Metazoa > Chordata > Mammalia > Chiroptera > Miniopteridae > Miniopterus > Miniopterus natalensis. The sequence continues at coordinate 47,832,404 of NC_142086.1, read as the reverse complement.
GCACAAATCTTCATGGTGAGCAGTTTCAAGAAATTGTAGTGAAAGGTAGATATGATTTCCAAAATTAGTTTCTCTGGTCTTTTATATTAATAATATTGTTTAGCTTCCCATTGCTTTTTTGGTGTTGTTTATTAAATATGTGTTTTTGACAACCTCCACATTACAGTTTCTTAAACAAATGAGTACTGGTTTGTAAAGAATTATCAGCATTATCCATTCCATTTATGAAAAAGAGGAGAACAGCTAATAAACTTTATTGTAAAATCCATATGTTAAATGTGTCTTGAATTCTGAAAGAAAAAAATTATTTTACAAGCTAACATTTTCTTGGAACAGTTTAGTGTATCACATAATTTATAAATTGACTTCACGAGCTATTAGGCAAGTTAATCAAAATCTCTTCTGTAGGTTTGGAATTATGTTAACCCATTGAAATACAGTGTATCTCAAAAAAATGTATATACACACTTAGAATAATTATAAAGGGGGCATTTATTAAAACGCACTTCATTTTCAGAAATGAGTTCTCAGCTGTTAAAGTGTGTATACATTTTGGGGGGACACTCTGTATATACTATAGCTGTTAACACTAAATATAGTAGATTGGTACCAAATCAAACATATTAGAAGATTATATTACATTGCTTTATGGACACTTGTTAGGTGATTTTTTTATTTTTGGTAAGAAAATACAGCTGACCCTTGAACAACATGGGTTCCAACTGCACAGGTCCACTTATATGTGTTTGTTGTTTTTCCAATAAATATGTAGTTGGTCCTCTGGATCCCCAGGTTTTCCATTCCTGAATTCATCCAACCATGGATTGGAAATCTACAGATGCAGAGAGCTAGCTCTGTGCATTGTTCTATGCCATTTTATATAAGGGACTTTAGCATCCATGGATTTTGGTATCTGTGGGTGGTCCCCTGATACTGAGGGACAACTGTAGTTAAATTTTGACACAGTCAAAAGTTATATGTAGATTTCCGACTGCACAGGGGTCAGCCCCCCTAACTAGCCCTTATGTTCTCCAAGGGTCAACTGTGCTAACTTTGGTGCAGCTTTCTAGATTTTATAGAATTATTAACAAAAGTACTAATTGCTTAGTACAACTCTGCAACAGCCACCTTAGTATAGTCTTATTTAATTAATAAAAAGATAAGAGTTAGTAGCTCCACTCTAAGGCTTAAGTGAAATCATTTGCCCAAGATGACTTAGCGAGTAAGTAGCAGTGCTTGGTATTTGTGTCCAAGTCTCTCTGTCCCAGGTTCTTTCTAACATATTATGCTGCCTTATTTTCACCCCATACTTTACAAGGCACTATGATGTAAATTATATTATTTTAGTGCCCCTGTACAGATAAAGACCTAGATGAAGGTCCTCGCCCAGCGTCACATGGTAAGTAGGGACAGACCCATAGAATAAGTCATTCCCATCACAGCTGAAATGACTATTTCTGGGAAACAAGTCACCCTAGCACTGGCACAGTGACATACAAAGAAAGAACCTCTCGAGAACCAAAATGGAGCAGTATCCATTATTCTAACTCATAGAGAATACTTTTTGAATGATTTATGAAATATTTCTTATTTTTAATATTTCTTATTTCTTAATATTCTTAAGTTGGAAAAAATTAAAATGTCCCTTAAATGTGACTACACATCTCTGGTTACTTTCCTATATCTGCCCAGGGCTCTTCGAAAAATAATGGGAGCAAACCTGCAGGGCTCATTTCATTTTATATAAGGGACTTGAGCATCTTATGGGTTTTTATATCCGTGGAGGAACAACTGTAGTTAACAAATACATGCTAAGTTACTACATAGTATTTAAACTCCAAAGATGGCAATTTGGGGACTTATGAGGAAAATTTGTTTTCTAAAGTATTATTAAACCGTTGCCTTCCAAGAGTCTCTGCCTTGGATAATGTGTTGAAACAGAAGCCCAGAGATCCCAGTGTCACAACCAAAGTTACATTGCAAATCTGGAAGAGAGCCAGAATTAGAATCTTTGACTCCTGGCTCCTGGAACAGTGGTTTCTCTACCATACCACTTTCTTTCCTCCCGTGTTGTGAGCTGGATTTAGTAGGTTATGTGTCCCTCGAGGTTTGAATTACTGATTAAACAAAAGTAAATGTCAGTAGATTTAAGAGATTTTATTGAGGTATTTGAATTTGAAAGCTATCTAGGAAAAACACAAATGTTACTTTTCTGACCCCAGTTTAGATTATCTGGTGTTTGAGCCCAATGTCGAAGATTCCGTTGATTCCCTGCAGAATTGCATAGTACAGCTGTCCCCTGCTTCAGCAGCAGAGAGCTGTAATGTGAAGAAGGTAGGCTGTGGAATCAGCCTGATCAGGATGCCAGCTCTGCCACTGAACTGGTTAGATAACTGAGCTTGGGCAAGTTGTATCATTCCTCTTTCTTTTTACCTGTCTGTAACATGGACTTATTTTGAGAAGCAGTACGATTACAAATAAATCTTAGCTAGCACACAGTACACTCTATAAATTAATTTCCTTTTCCTGTGGAATCAGAAGCCTGGAATTATTCCATCTCCCCTTGTAGAAATTAACCTGAACCTTCACTTTGCTATTCGAACAACTACCTTGCAGGATTGTTATACAGGTTAAATAAACTGTACAGAACACCAATCACAGCATCTGATATTTGACTCTATACTTCCTGTTCTTTCTGACTTGTAGTGTTTATGGTTGGTAGCAGAAGACTGAGAAGAATGTGGTCCATCATCACCTATAGAGAAATCTTCTTTGACAGACTTTTAGTTAAGAAATTATTTACATTTCAGTTTCTGTAATCATGTTTACTCATTTCTTCCTCTAAGGATCCATACTCTGTCAGAGATGCTGTGACTTTGACCTACCCTAACTCAACATGGAACTGGAAGACAACATGATTTCATAAGCTATTCTAACATCCCTGCACAGAGCTAGACCCAACAATCCATAGCAATTCTCCAGAACATTTATTATTGAGAGTCTAAAAACAGGCCTGAAAAAGATTACTTAAATGATCCAGATAAAATACATTTTCTTTCATTCACTTTGACTAGGACTAGAAGAGTCACTATTTTACTACTTTCTCATTTATTTTTCACTACCAGCTCTTTCCCCACTTCACCCCCAAATATGGTGACCTGAGAGCTGACTAAACAAATCCTGGTCTGCTAAATAGCATTGTGAGCAGAATTGGTGGTCAGGTAACTTGGTAGTATTGTTTGAGGCTTTAAGGAATGGATACCAAACCTGACCAGGGAGAGCTTCACACTACGATTTTTCTAGCAGTTTCTATCACCTATAAAAGTAGTAAAACACATGGGAAGGAGATGGGAAGACAGTGAAGGCTGGAATTCTCTCCCACTTTTTTGGTTTACTTTTTATTGAAGTATACATATATAAAATATATTATAAATGTACATGTACCTCAATGAACAAACATCCATGTAACAACCAGCATGAATCTCAAAAAACAGAACATGACCAGCACCCTGGGCATGCTTCCCAACCCACCCCCATCAGCTTTCTCCAAGTCACTACTACTACAAGGGAAGCCACTATCCTAACTTTTTTATTGTATTTTTTAATTTGTGTACTGTAAAGTTCTTTATGGTGTACAATTCTATGGCTTTTGACACATGTATAGAGTCATGAAACCACCCTCACAATCCAGAATACAAAATAGTTCCATTATCCTAATATTCCTTTCATGCTTGCCCCTCTGTAGTCAGTACCTTCTCCCACCCCCAGCTTCTGACAACCACTGATTTTTTTTCTCTGCCTATAGTTTTGCCTTTCCCAAAATGTCATATAAATGGAATATCATATGTAGCATTTTGGATGTAGCTTCTTTCACTTAGCAAAATGCAACTGAGATTCAACCATGTTGCTGCTAGCATCAGTAGTTTGTTATTTCTCATTGCTAAGTAGTAGTCCATTTATAAGTATACTCCAAATTTTTTTATCCATTCACTAATTGGGCTTTTGGATTGTTTCCAGTTTATCTTGCTATATTTTTGTATTTTGCAACTCTAGGCCTGAAGCAGAACAAGAAGCAGAACCAGAAATGGGTTTCTGATCTGACAAGCAACGAAAAGCCCTTCCCCACTCCACCTCTCTCTCTCCTGCGAGTATCCACACATTTTGACAGTTGCACAAGAGTCTATCATCCTAAAACAAACTTTAAATACAGAATAATAGATCCCAAGAGCCTGTTTACAGAACAAATTTGTTCCTAAAGTTGGAAACTACAAGAATAAGCATTTAGGATTTTTAGAATTTCAAGTTCCCAGGAATAACACTCAGTAGCTGGATGTGCCAGTGACTGGTGCCAGAATCTCATTGCTGGTGTCCTAAGGGAAATAAATAGTCTATTTAGGACAGTAGTAAATGAGGAGAAAATAGTCTGAGCAACAAATGAAATCAGCCATTTGTTAAAAGTGAGATTGTCTAATAACCTTACAATTTAGAAAATGGTCCACCAAGACAGCCTTAATCTTTTAAGAAAGTCTTTGTTGAGGACCAAAGGATTGTAGTTTGTTTTTTAAAATTATTAACTACTATCTTCTGCCAAGAAAGGGTACAAGAAGTCTTCCACCTGGAAGAGGGCCCTAAGCAGACCCTGCTGGCATTCTGATCTTGGACTTCCAGCCTCTAGAACTGAGTTCTTTGTTCTCTCAACCTACACAATGCAAAGTAACATGAACCAAAGACTCAAAGGAGCCCCTATGCAGCTTTTCGGAGATCTTCGTTTCATCAGCCCCACAGGTTCTGACACTGTTGTAATTAGCTAATTATCAATAATAGGAAAGGAGCAAAAGGAAGGTCAGGCATTATAAACATGGCCATTTGGGCAGCTTCACCAGGAAGCTGCAAATTTGCACTCTCCAGGGAACCACTGGCCCATCCCCTGCAGGTTATTGGGGGAAGGAACTGGACAAAAGGGAGGGTTGGACTCATGCACACTGAAGTTGGGTGACCTAGGGAAGGTACTTGTCAATCAAACCTGGGAATAGAAATCATTGGCTAGAAGATGTGGATCCAATGCAAGCCCGAGAAAATTTGAGGATACATAATCCCCCAAACGAAGGAGTTCACACTCATGTGGCTCTTGGCTCTCTTGCATTCGCCTGTGTGGCCCACGGCCATGCAGACCCCAAGTGCAAGGGACTAATGGACTGCAGCTGGGAACACAAACTAAGCTAGCCTAATGCTGAATTGTACTGTCCCAATGTGGAACAGAAATTCTGGGCACTGACTTTGATTTTAGCTCTGTCAAAGCCCCAGCTACACTTCTTCCTTGGTGGGACAAAGGGAAATGGTACCTTGGAAACTCGGGTTTGATTCCATGAAAAAAAAGCTTTCTACAATAAATAAAATTATTAACTACCAGTATTCTTTAGGTGGTAACCTCTCTACATCTTAAACATTACTAATATTGTGTGATTAACAGAAATCTAATTCTCGTGCAGCAAACTTAGGGAATCCTTGAACCAGAGCTGGCCGCCTGATTGATAGGTTTGACGCGACCTTTTTGCATGCTGAGCACACTTGACCTTGTCGGTCTTTTCCATTCTTACCACAATATTACTTGATTTCTCACGTGTGTTTTCAAAAATTATTAGGTTACTCTTTTAAAATTGCTCTAGACTACACCTTAGGAATTACTGGTGTTTAGGAACAAACTCAAATTAAAGGTATATTTGTCCCTATTTTTGCTAATCAAGTGTTGATGACCAACTGGACAATTTTTAACAACAGTATAATGGTTTTATAACTATATAGAAATCTGTAGAAAACAATTAGTATGTGAAACAAGATATAGTGAACTTTCTGATGGAAGAAAAGATTAGAGCAAGCGGTGTAATCTTTCTTTAGAACGTCTTAAATTAGATTAGTTTACCTCACAGATGGGAGAGCTAAAGACAACAAAAGCCCCATATGTTCCACATTATGAATCTCTACAAAAAGGTTTTCTAAATCTTGTGAGTTAGTTGGTCAAAAATAGCTACTTCCCTAGTGGTATTTAAGACGAGAAAAGATGTCTCTTGATGCTAGATTCCTTTCTTTGAAAGTTCAGTGCTTGGTTCAGACCTAGTTTATCTGACATTCCTCACCCTCACTAGGAAAAAGCTTTACTAACCTTTTAACTATTTTTCTACTTGTGGTTAATAGCAGTTGTACTTAATAGGATATTTTCTCCATCACCCAAGTTTTAACCTTAGTGCTTGATATTTCTCATCCCCAAATATCCAGTCACCAAATACTATCGATTCTCCCTTAACATCTTTTTTTCTTTTTTCTTTTTTTCTTTTTTTCCTACCATGTTCACTGTCATCACTCTAATCCAGGTCCGTAACCCACCCTCATTCTCAGGCCTGGATTATTGCAGTGACCCCTTTAATCATCTCTCAGCCTCTGATTGCTTCCCTTGCTGATCAGCCATCCACCTGGTGACTTTTCCTAAAATGCATTTTGGGGTGTGTTTCTCTCCTCAATGACCTTCATAGATCCTAAATCCAAAATAATAAACTTACCTGTAAAGCATAGTTCCTGGAACATAGTACATATGTGGTCAATAAATCATCTACCACCACCTACCTCCCCAGCCATACCTTTTATTCACACCTTCTGCAGGGCTTGTGTCATGGCTGTTGGCCATGCAGGTTCCTGCCTCACTAATTGTGTCCTCTCCACCCAAGTCCCCTTATCAAAGCCCTACGCTTCTTCCAGGCCTACCCTAAACCCTGCCCTCGAGGCCTGAATTCCTGCAGTACTTACTGGGTGTCCACTTAACACTGAACATGTGCTGCTTTTTAACTTCTTTAGGTGGATGGTTTGTCTCAGATTGGATGACCTCCTCTTTGTATGCCTCTGCCCTAGTGAAGTACCTGGAACAGATGATCAGAGTGCACAGCTAACTACTTCTCCAGAGCCTGTGGGCCTCTGCACAGCATGGTAGCCTTTTTTTCCCACTGCTGTGGCTCTTCATGGGCTAAAACAGCCTTGTGCAAGTGTTGGCAGTGACTTTATTTGTACATTAGTAGAGGGGTGTGTGTGTTTGGGGGGTGGAGGAATGGATGGGAGTGAATAAAAAGGTCTGACTATAAATCTCTAAACTGTCTAAATTTTTTTTGCTTAATTATAGTCCTTTCTGATTCCTGGCATACTAATCCGCCTTTCTGAAGGTGCTTTGTGATTTTTCCCCTCTTCGTATCAATTTTATCTTCCTTGTGCCTGTGTTTTCATTGTAAGTCCTCTGAAACTCTCCCTGGAGGTAGCTGGGGTATGAGCAATTTCTAGGAAAGCCCTAGTGACAGAGCCAAATACAGTATTCTTGATTTTACTTCTTTACTCTCTACCTCCTTGAGTACTGTTTTCCACTCAGATTAAATCTTACATTCAATGAAATAGATGAGATTTATTAATGGCTTTAAAGTTGTATCTCCAGAGTTAATCTTGGAGCCTTATAATCCTCTTCTACATTTTAAAGTCTGGACTGCAAGGAAATTTTCCAGGGGGAAAAAATGGTGGTTTGATAATTAAAATAATAAACTGAGCTCCCCCACGAGGGACTTACACTTGAATGCAGGGTTGATTCAGAGCCTTTCCCACCCACCCTTCTTTCCCATCTGCAAGGAAGAAGCATTTTGTTTTCCTTTCAAGGCCTCTCCGCGTGTGCCCCGATCTTATCCCTCGCATCTTCTTCAGTTACCCCCTTTTCCTGTATCTTTAGTTTCCTTCCTCCGTGGGCTGCTTGTTCTCTGACTGCGGGATCAAATCACTCCTATCCTAGAAAAACCTTGCCTTGACCCCAAATCCCCTGGAAACAACCCTTTCCTCTTCCTTTCTTAGCCAAGTATCTGGAGACACTGCCCACTTTTCCATTCAGTTATTTACTGTGTTGCAAACACTATGCCAGACATTGGGAATGGTGGTAGACAAGACACCGACTCTCCCCTTGCAGAGTTCAGCCTCCTGGCCAAGCCTCAGCACTTGTCAGGCCACAGGAGCTGCGCCAAGCTCTCTGAGGACTTCTGGTCTTCAAATTCTGCAACTCTTCTCAGTCCTTCCCCCTCAGCAGCATGAGGCACTTTGGTGGTTAATAATGTCCTGAAACCTACTAGTTCACACTTAGAAATCATTCACCATCTTCAAGGCTCTGTGATGCAGAGAACAAGCATAGAATCTGCCTTTGAAAAGCTCACATGTCGAATATCTTGTATCCCAATGAACAGGCTTCCCCTAAGTCCAGCTTCATAGGGGAAATACTCATAAAGAGGCAAAAGATTTTGTTCATAAAACTCTCAATATGTCTACCATTGATCTCAATATACAAATTTAGATGCATTAATCAGTAAGCAAATACATGGTGAACGATGCCAGTACAGCGGGTCCTCAGATAACATCATTTCATTATAATGGTGAGAAGAAAGAAACTGTGCCTTGCTGGTGCCCCCGTCTTTGTGGGTTGTCTCCGGATCCTTCGGTTTCTTCCCACATCCCAAAGCTGTGCACAGAAGGTGAACTGGAGTGTCTACATTGCCTCAGTCTGAGTGAGTGTGGGTGTGTGAGTGTGCCCTGCATGAGCAGCCTGTCCAGGGTTTGGTGCCAGGATAGGCTCTGACCACCCAAGAGCATGAACTGAAATAAGCAGGTTGGAAAACAATTATCTTTCTTGTTTTTATTAATTGTTCTTACATGTCCGTATAGTTCACATTTACTTCCAAGTTTAATATTAGAAGTGTTTGGATCTTTATTTAGAGGTTTGGAAATGTTTTTGTGACCAGAAATATGCTGTAGGAACTTTTTTATTATATCAATTAGCCTATGGTAAATTGGTTTCATTATACTTTTCCCTTAAAAGTTGCCAAGAACCTATCAAAGACATTCAGTGAGGACTTGCTGTAAGAGGGTGATATCCTTTGAAAGCAAATTTAGTGCTGCAAATGTTCACCATTCCTAATTTTCTCTGCATACCAGCCCATCCAAATGTCCCCAGAATAAAAATTGTTAGACATGTTCTTAATGAGCCAAAGACATTACAGTCCACAGAAATAGAAAAATATAAAGTATGGTTTATCGAAAAAACATTACTTTTTCTAAGATTCTGGGTAGAAGAATTGTTTATCCACATTTTGCTGGCCAATTGGCCCCCTCATCCCACCAGCACAGATTCTCTGCCCCCTGTCAAAGGCCCCTCTTCTTTCTGAGTCCCCAGAGGCTGTCTTCAGTGAGTTCCAGTTCCTTGCCAAGCAAGCTCCATGCTGGGGGACACCCTGAATCCTTGGGAGTGCTAGAGCTGTGTCTTTGGCAGAGTGAAGAAGAAGTCTTTGTATTTCATATCATGAAATAGGGTCAGGGGCTCCCAAAGCAGTGTTGCTTAGGCCCCAGCATCTTACACTACTAGTGTTAGTGAAACCAGTTCTTGTGGTTTTTATACTCTCTTACCTCAATATCAGTCTAGAATAGGGACCCAGTTAGCCTCAGTGCTTCTGCTTCTCTATAAGGCTGTTGTTCCTTGGTTAAATTACTGGCTCACATTGCATCTCACCCATTCCTCTGGTCACCCCGGTATGTCTGCATCCCAGAAACAGCAGGGTCCAGGCTCAAGCTGACACAGAGTTCCCCATGACACACAGATGCATGTTAAAGCCAGTCAAGTGGGCCAGATCTAGAAGCCTCTGGAGCCCAGAGACAGCAGATTCACTGATGAGTCACAGTTGAGGAGTGAGTGACTCCTGAGAGTTAGGGAAAGGAGCTCGCTGTGAAGGCGCTCACCAAGCTCTGACGTTGTAGCTGTCTGACACCTTATCAGTGTCACCTGGAGCTTTGCTAAAGGAACAACTTAATGAACACAAATCCTGCCACTCCCTCCTGGTTGCTCGTGCCGTGCGAAAAATGAGCCTTTTCATCAGTCAGGAGTGTGAGGTTTGCTAAGGACACTTTATTCCATCCCCTTAGGACAGGCCATAGCTCCTCTGCCAGGGCCACCTGCTAGTTTGTGTGAGTTAGAAAGAGGTGTCTCCTGCGCTTGATGACTCCAGCTGGGGATGGAAACACAGCTTGCACCACACATACCTCCCTCAGATTCTCCCGAGCAGACAGCTGTTAAGGCAAGAAGAAAGGTGCATTAGAGCCATCATGATACCTGCCTTTTACATATGAAACCCAGAGAGAAGGAACTTGGCCGAGGTCACATGTGAGTCAGTGATAAGAGTAAAGCTCAGGTCTCCTGAAGCTCAGCCCCCATGACCATTTCCATGTGTGAGAAGCAGCAGCTTCGTGGCCCAATCAGAGGAGCCAGGGCTCCCTTCCCCAGGAAGCAGAACGGGTTGGAGGATTGACAGACTCAGACCCAGGGGTCCCTTCTCTCTCACCCAGCTTTCTTATTACACATGTCCTCTACCCAAGACAGGGAGGATCTCAGAACTGGGCGCTCACGAGCAGGTGATAAAAGATAAACACATAAATGGAGATGGATGGCTGAGTACTGATTTCTGCAGACCATTCTCCACGTCCCCAGCACACATGGAGCACTGCAGTTCTGGTCTACCTAGAACAGTGCTGCTCAAACTCTGCTGTGCACCAGAATCAAAAACATAGATAGTTGGCCCTACCCCTCAGAGGTGGGCCTGAGGATTCACGTATCTAACTAAAGTTCCAGGTTATGCTGGTGCCGGTGGTCTGGGGACCACACTGAAAACCACTGGGGTAGAGAAAAAGACAACCCATCCTTTCCTCCCTCACCTTCATTTGCTTTCTGCTTCCTCCTCCTCCCCCTCCTTGGCCTTCTTCCCATCTTCCAAAGCATGATGGAATGAGCCAGGCTCTGCTGGGGACCTGGATTCCAGTTCCAGCTCTATCACTAAATATGTGACCTGGGCAAGTCACTCCCCCTCTTTAGATCCAAGGAGAGACAACCACCGAGAATGTGAAATCCCCCCACTGCCAGCTCCTTCCCTGCCAGGACCGTAGGGACCAGGGTTTGTCTCTGTATCCCCAGATCCTCAGCGCAGTGTGTGCTTGAAGAGAGGCTGGTGAATAAACCTGAAGGCCGCCGAGCTTCCAGCTGAGACGGAGATTCTCACCTCTTCTTCCGTCCACTTCCCCCTCTCCAACTGAACATGATATTTAGGGTCTTTCTAGGACAGGAGGAAGTGAAGATGCTCCCACAGGGCAGGCGATTGCTAAGGAGAGCGAGCCTGGAACAGCCCCTGAGTTGGGGGAAGCGGGCCCCGGAGGGCAGATCCCCGACTCCCCGGGACGCCGGTGTGCGCCCCCAGGGGAGCCCCGGATCCAGGCCGGCGGTGAGGCTCGCGCCCACAGCAGCCGAAGCTCCAGCAAGGGGCGCCAGAGAGAAGGCCAAGGTGTCGCGTCCGGGGCGGGCGGGCGCCCTAGGGGCGTGGACACCGCCAAGGTAGCCGAGGGCCCGGGCCGGGAGGACGCAGGGAGAAAGCTGCGGCCGCTGCCCACCCGCTCGGACCGGACCTAGGCCCAACCCACGCCCCCGGCCCGGACCGCGCCATGCGGGGCTCGAGGGTGGCTCTGGGGCTCTTCCTGGCTCTGCGCTCCGGTGAGGCCCCCTGCCCGGCGTGGGAGCGGGGGCGGGGGTCCTGGGGCTCTCCCGCGCCCCTGAGCTGGGGGCCCCGGGGGCTGGGAACCCGCCGGGTCTCCCGGTTGAGGACGATACAGGGAACTAGCGCTGACGAGGGCATTGTGGGATGTCCGGAGAACTTCGTGGAGGAAGCGGCATTGAGCTGGATCTCCGGACGCGCCAAGGGGAGGCGCGTGGCGGGGAGAGCCTGGGGTGTCCGCAGGGCGGCGGGAGGGTGAACGCTCTTGATGGGCGTGGAAGCCAGAGGAGGGTTTGGGGGCCAGAGCGGCCCCACTTCTCCCAAGTCCCCTCGGGGAGGGAGACAAGTGTGTGTGTGGGGGGGGGGGGGATGAGAGGAGAGGAGGAGCGAGATACCTCCCGGGACCCTCCAGGGCGCCCTGCAGGGTGCAGGGATGGAGAAAGGGGCGCAGACGGGGCCTCCGTGCGTCCCACCGCCCCTCCCACGGGAACCATCCGGCTCCCTCTGGGAGGACACAGAGGCCTCAGGGGGCAGGAACTGGCCTAGTCACAGAGCCGCAGGGCCCCCAGCCCGCGCCCCAGGATGGCAGGGAGGGTGAGGGCAGCCGTCTGATACCCGAGAAACGCTCCTTTGTTTCTGGTAAAGGCCAGGCTCAGAGCCACTCATCTGCCCTGAACACCGGGACACACGGACCACACAGCTCTGCCAGTGAGCCAGCCCTTCCCAGCCTGTGACACCTCTCTGGGCCTCAGTGCCTCCAGTGGGAGGGCTGTGCTGCTGCGTCCACAGTGGGGGCTGGGGATGCCCTGGGGAGCTGGGCCTCACTGTCCCCTACCCCCAGTGCTCAGTGGGATGGAGGTGCAGTGGTGCACCACCTCAGACCCGGAGCAGCAGAAATGCAGTGACATGAGCAGTGCCTTCCAGAGAGCGGGGATCCAGCCCTCCCTCCTGTGCATCCAGGGCACCTCAGCAGACCACTGTGTCCAGCTCATCGCGGTGAGTCCTCTCCCTTCCGCTCTGCCACCTCGGCCTGCCAGACAAGAGGGCTCTGACTCAGGAGGGAGCACACAACAGCCTCATTCACAAGGAAAGGCACTGATGTCCCCCCTGCCAGGGTGGGGCGATAGGATCTCCTGAATTTCCCAAGCAACAAGGGCCAGCCTGTTTCCCGCCCAGGCCCAGGCCAGGCACTAGGAGGCTTCGGAGAGGCCCCTGCTCAGATGTCTGAGGGGCAGAGTTTTTCTTCTACTAGATCCCTGCTAGAGTGAGGACACTGCCCACCCCACCAAGGGGAGCTCAGACAGCAGAATCCTCAGTGACCTGTAGTGATAGCTCACTGTGCCATGGAGTTTTCCAAAATGGGGCCCGTGTGGTTTCTGGGGAAGGAAGACCAGGGGACAGCAGTTCTGGGTAGGTGAGGGGCAGGAGATTTGCTAACCTGGCACCAGTGAGACTCAGACAGGACTTTAGTGGCAGGACAGGTATGGAGGGAAGCCTGGGGCAGGCACAGAGGGACCTGGGTTTTCATTCCCGTTCAGCCTTTGATGTGCCCCCAAGACCTAATCCAGTCCCACACTGACGGAGGGCCTGGGTCAGGCTCCACTGTGAGGGTGCAAACCAACTCTGTTAACTATAATTCTACTCATCGATCCCATGACACACAGAGGATACTGCCACTTGTGTTTTAGAAGAAAAAAGACAGAACTGAAGAGGGCATGTATTTATGAGATTCAGTCTGCCTCTTAGAGAGAAAACCTGAGAAACAGGTTGGCAAGGCTGGGAAATGAGAGCGAAGGGGACAGTTTCTCTGTGCACCATTTCGCACTGATTTTTTACTATGTACATCTATTATAAGTCCTATAAAATTAATATTTTTCAAATAACATAATTAGCAAAACAAGGTGAGCCCTTGGCCTAGGAGAGGTGTCACCTTGAGCCTGGTAAAGGGGGAGACCCATAGGCCCTGGTGGGGGAGGGGCCTACAAGGCTGAGCCAGGATGGTGTGAACCTCGGGGCTCTTCCTGGAGCCCTGGGTGGGTGTCCCTGAGCCCCTCCCCGAGTGAGATAGGGTGGGGTGAGGGCCAAGTGGGGGCTGACTCATGTGTTCCCAGCAGGCTCGGGAAGCTGATGCCATCACTCTGGATGGGGGAGCCATTTATGAGGCGGGGAAGGAGCATGGCCTGAAGCCCGTGGTGGGTGAAGTGTATGATCAAGGTCAGAGGGCCAAGTAGGAGGAGGAAGTAGTGGGGGACACAGGAAGCCCCTCAGCAGTGTGTCCTTGCTGGGCCTGGCCCAACCCTGAAGCCCTGGAGCTGATGAGTAGCCCTGTCCCCAGAGCAGTCCTGGAGTCCTGGCCACACAAACATTCAGAGGAGGCCCTAAATCTCTCTTGACACCCCCCATCCCCCGAGAGCAGGGGTGCCAGAGATACAAACGGCTGACCCGCATCTGTTCTTCCTCAAGGGGATCCCAACAGCCCCCTAACTTTCACCCACAAGCCCTTTCTGAGGGGCTGCCTCATGCCTGGTATAGTGTTGGGTGTGACTGCCTGGCTGCAGTGGATGAGGCGTCAGTAATGCCCAGCTCCCTCACACTTGGGTGGCATCTGTCAGAAGCAGCAGGAGTGGGGATGGGGCCAGGCAAGAGGTGATGACACACCAAACAAAAATCCCAGCTCTGCCCCTCCCTGTGACCTCCTGTGACCTTGGACAACCTCCACATCCTTGACTATAAAAGAGGGTAGTGATCCCTGCGAATGTGTGAGCACCTGAGATGTGGCATGTGCTGGGCAATGTAAGTTCCTTTTACCCCATCCCTGTACCTCATGCCAGACACACCTCAGGCTCAGCCTGCCCTTTGCACCTCTCCTACCACTTCCACTTGTCCAAGGCCTCCACTTGTCTCTGTCACAGCCCAGCTCAGTTATCACCTCCAAGGAGCTCCGCTGGGCCTTCCCGCCCTTGCAAAGGGCCTCTCTTTCCTGCTTTCCGGAGCACTGACTCACTCTGCTAAGGTCCTGCTCCCTTCAGTCTTGTTTTCTTTTTCTCATCATAGCAAGTCCCCTGAAGAGGCCCTGGTCCTCATCTTTGGTACCCAGCACAGTGTTGCTCTTGGTTACTTGTTGAATCAATGGCTGTCAGATGACATAGGACACAATCCAGCCCTGCAAGCCAGCCAAACTTTTCACTCGATGGCCAGAAACAGCCCTGCCTCTTTAATTCATTCAACACACTTATTAAGCACCTACTACATGCCAGTCATGAGCGTAGAGTAGTAAGCAAAAAAGAGCCTATTTCTGCCCTCAAAGACCAGGAGTCAGACAATAAACAAACAAACACCAAAAAAAAATATGTAGTTACAAATGTGGTACATGTGTGAAAAAGTAAAGGCCATGAGGGAGAAAATAAGAGGTGTGGGGAGACCTATTGAAATAGAGCAGACAAGAGGGATTATCGGGGAAGTGACATTAAGTGGAGCCCAGACAAGAGTCCCAGGTGGGAAAGAGCTTGGTGTGTTCAAGGGACTAAAAAGAAAGGCACAGTGGGCAAGTCAGAGGGTGGGACTAGACGACCCCACTCAGGTTGCCAGGGGCCAGACTCAGGTGTGCAAGAAATAACACTAGCTTTGTTTTTTAGAACTCAACTTCATTCTGATCACAGGCACCCACCACCACAGGGCAGGCATCCATTCGAACAGCCCACATACTAATGATAGGGTGCCCTCTGGTCATCAGCCCCCAGAGATGAGTCATTCCTATCCGTGTGTGTGAATGGCCCCTTCTCGGCCACATTTGGCCCAGGGGAATCTTTTGCAAAGATACAGACTCTTGCCCACCCCACATACACCCCGGTCAGGATCTTGAGTGATGTGAGACCACATTGTTCTATCTGTCTATCTACCTACCTACCTATCATCTCTCTCTCTCTCTCCTTTCCCCTCAGCACTAGGAAATCCCTTTTTCTAATCTGTGGGAAGCCACTGCCCTCCTCCCCCTGTTCCTTCCAGCCACTCTTCTTCCCACAACCACAATACCATTCCCTCAATCCTCCCAAGTTCTCCAAAGGGCATTCACTCTTGGAAAACAAAACTTGCAGGCCACGTCTGCTATTGGTCCAGCTACAGAGCTCCCCTGACATGCACAAATGTAGCCCCAGCCAAGTGCCCCAGCCAAGTGCCAGCTGACTTGGGAAGGGAAGGTGAAAATTAACTAATGAAGTAATATCTCGAGATAATAGCTACCCCATGAGGCTGGGGGAAGGTGGGGTCTGTGGCTTGCACTCACTTGCTCTCTCAGTAACTAGAACCCTATGCACACATATGCGTGTGCACACACACACACACACACACACAGGTTCATGTATGCACACACACCCTTTTCCCACAGCCTTCCTGGGCAGGGTCCCAGCCTCTCATGGCTTCTCCCTTGTGCCCTCACTCCTCTCCCCTCCTCCTTCTAGAGGTTGGTACCTCCTATTATGCGGTAGCTGTGGTGAAAAGGAGCTCCAACCTGACCATCAACACCCTGAAGGGCGTGAAGTCCTGCCACACCGGCATCAACAGGACAGTGGGCTGGAACGTGCCCGTGGGCTACCTGGTGGAGAGCGGCAGCCTCTCGGTGATGGGCTGTGATGTGCTCAAAGGTGAGGGCTTCGGGGTGGGAGGTGGAGGGGTGAGGGGAAACAGAAGCTTCTCCTGCTGAGTCTCTGGGTTTCCCCTCTCCTCACCTCATCCCTGCTCGCCTCGTCACAGGGCAGACTCCCCCAAGCTCACCTTCCTCTTGCATCTCCTTAGAAGAACAGCACAGTCCTACCTCTCCCTGGGCCTCCAGACATCTAATTGGTGTACAGCTCCTCCTGTCTTTCAGAATGGCCCACCCACTGTCGCCACCATTTTAGTTTCCCCTGAGGGCCCCTTCAAAGCCCCCAACTCTCACCCACTTACTACGATGTCCTGACACCCAGGGCCCAGCCCCCACTGGGACCTGGTGCATCACCTGGCATAGACCTGGTGCAGGTCACTAATTCCAGAAACATGTCCTCAACTTTACAGAGTCAGAAACTCTATTTCTGGACCCAGACAAGCCCCTGACTTGCACCCAGAAAGCTCACAGGTAGCCAATCAGTGACTTTCGGCTCCCTGACCCGTCATTTGAAGTGGGAATTGGGCGGTCTTGCGGACAGGACACTCTCCTGCAGAAGGGAATGGAGAGTGATCTGAATGGGGTGGCGGAGAATGAAACGCGTGGGGCGAGTCAGGTGAAGGCCAGGGGGTCCGGCTAAGAGCCCAGAGCACTTCATTCTGGTGGCCGGGGCTCTAGCCCTGCCTCTCATGCTTTGGGCTCCTTTTCCTGGTCACCTGCTGGCCACCTTGCTGGGTCGCTCTCTCCACAGAGCACACTATACAGTGCTGAGATGGCCCCTGGCACAGGACCACCACATCCTCAACTGCCCTCTTGGGATCGCACCCCCAAGAGCTTGGAGTGTTCCTAGGTAGAGTTTGGGGTGTCACCAAATCCACAGTGTGCTGCCTCCTGGTTTGCTCCACAGCTGACCAGTGCTTCTGGCAGTGGGTGCAGGATGGGGGATTTTGCAAGAAAAACAATGGTCTTTTAAAGCCCTAACTTTGCTGTCAGGTAGATGATCTGCCCTCAGATGGGTCACTCTACCTCCTTGAACTTCAGTTTCCTCATCTTGTAAAACAGGAAAATTAACAACAGTGCTGTGAGTTTAGGAAGACTGAGATAATTCACACAATGCATGGCACAGGGTATGTGCTCACCTCAGGGGGCTGAAGTTATTGTTAGTTCAACTTCCATACCTCTCGGTGGATACTTCACTGTTGTGCGGTGCATCATGTACACACATGCACAAACCCGCCTTGCACACACATGCACACACATGTACACACTGCCCCCATACCACCCAACCACGATGTAAGCCAGCACAACCCACAAAAGCCAGAAAGCCTTGTCCTCTCAGATGGTGGCCCGGTGTGGGTGGTTTATCGGTCACTTGGCACATTTATTAAATGTCTTCTCCTTGAGAGGATACAAAAAAAGATGAAGAAAGGGGGCCCACCCCAGAAGAGCTCTGTCCGGCTGGGTGATGAGCACGATGTGACTGGCAACCTGCTCATCCCGCGTAGCACTGGGGTGTCCTCAGCACAGAATAAATATTTGTCAAGAGGGTGGACACAGGCCCTCAGAGCTGGCAGGGGCCTGGAAACCAGGCAGGTCCGACATCTTCACCCACGACTCCTCCCTCTCCTTCACCCCCTCCCCTCCCTGTAGTGAGCAATGTTGTCTATCAAATTCATTATATTCATTACGTAATAATTTATTTCTTTCCCCACTTTCATTGATTACCCATACTCATTTTGAAATGAAACCCTCCATGAGAACAGTATCTAGTTGATATTTAGTTGTCCTATGTGGTCATTTGGAGGTAAATGTTTTATTTTCCTGAGCCAGTTTTGCTGTTGTTGTTGTTGTTAATCCTCTCTTGATATTTTTTTCCATTGCTTTTCAGAGAGAGTGGAAGGGAGGGGGAAGAGGGGGAGAGACAGAGAGAGAAACATCAATGTGAGAGAGACACATCAACTGGTTGCCTCCCTCACACACTCCACCAGGGGCAGGGAGCGAACTCAAACCCAGGTACATGCCCCTGACCGGGAATGGAACTAGTGACCTTCAATGTGCAAGCCAACACTCTAACCACTGAGCACACCGGCCAGGGACCTGAGCCATTTTTGAACAACAGTCACTCCCCAATGCCCACACTTTTGTGGCCCCAGTTTGGGAATCACTGATAGGATCCAGTTCCCAAGTCTTGCTCAAACTGAAGCCTGGAGGGTCCAGCCCTGCCCCTGGGGAACCCAGCCCTCAACTCCAACCTGAGTGGCCTGAGCCCTCCCTAGGGGACAGGGGAAGGGGTCTGACCCTGCTGTTCAGCTGGCTGACCTCCCTCTTCCTCCTTCCCACAGCCGTCAGCGAGTATTTTGGGGGCAGTTGTGTCCCTGGAGCAGGAGAGACCAGTTACTCCAAATCCCTCTGTCATCTCTGCCGGGGCAACGCTGCAGGGGAGGGGGTGTGTGACAAGAGCCCCCTGGAGAGATACTACGACTACAGCGGGGCCTTCCGGTGAGAGGGGCCTGGGAGGGGCTGGCGCTGGCTGAGCTGAGTCAGGGGTGAAGCCTGAGGTCACAAGAGCTGGGGAAAAACACCTAGGCGGGAGGGCCCTGGGGGAGTGTCAATGTCCACTGCATCACATCAAAGAGCCCTTTATTGAGTTCATGTGCCCTGGTTGATTTAAAAACACCAAACTGAAATGTGCCAGGCTGGATTTGCTCATAAGTCAACATGTTTGGTATATTTAGAGAGGTGAGGGCTCAGAGAGAAGAAAATGACAAAACGGCCTTTTGCCACTCCCATGTTCCCATTCTGGCAGCAAGGAGGGCCTTGGGAGTGGGGGTGGGGGTTGGCGGGGACCCCCTGATTCAGGCTGGCATTTTAGATGAGTTTGCTGTGGATCCAAAAGAGAGTCTAACAGCTGTCTGCCCACAAGCAAGGAACCGTGCTCTGTGGGGACTGGAATGGAAACTTTCTGAGTCCCCTGGAAATGGGGAGCCTGCTAGTACCCACGCTCCAGGCTGGGATCTGGGTAAATGCAATTGTTAGCACAGAGAAAAAAAACAGTTCTCTGTCCTGTAAAACAGAGACTGTCGTCGCCCACCCCACCTCTCCTGGTGTCATCCGCCCAGTCCAGTCCCTGCTTATTTGCTGGCTATGGAGACCCAGAGAGCCCCTTGGCCCTGACCTGCCTCCTTCATTGGGGTGGCATATAGAGAATACATAAAAGTCCTGGTCCCTTGCACTCAGGGTTTTCGCCTTGGCATGAGAAGGTCTAGTCCAATCCCTGCCTCAGGACAGAGTCATCTTCAAAACCCCCTGAGCCGCAGGGCTGCTGCTGTTGCTGTAGCAGCTGCCATGGGAGCTCCTTCTCCTTTGAGGTCCCAGCTGTACAGGCTCTAACTCTACAGGTTACAAAGGATCTCTCCCCATGGGAACCACGTTCTTAGCCCCAAGTCAGAGGTGATCAGGTTAGGGAGGCTCCACAACTTGGCAAAGCCACACAGAGAGCTAGAAACCCATGGCTGCCCCCACAGCCCAGGCCAGGCCTCCAGAGGTGGAGGATGGGCAGAGGCCAAGAGGCTCAGGAAGCTCAGCCCCATCCAGTTCACGGGTTTCTCCTCTGCAGGTGCCTGGCCGAAGGGGCAGGGGATGTGGCCTTTGTGAAGCACAGCACGGTGCTGGAGAACACTGATGGTGAGTGGGAGGGACCGGCCTGGGGACCCGCTTGGGGCCTGGCCACAGGAACAGGGAAAGGAAGAGGTGGGTCTCAGCAGCGAGGTTCAAACTGCTCTGCGGGCGAGGGGGCAGGGAAACAACTCTGACCGGCCCAGATTTGTATTTGGCATTGGGTTCCGTTTCCACTTGAAGACTGGGTTCTGCTTTTCCAAAAACTTTGCAAACCTCTGCACTAACTCTCACGACAGCCCCTTCCTGGCATTTTTCTCTTAGCTGAAGAAGCCATCACTTTATCCCTGGATGAGGTATAATGTGTTGAACCATTAAATCATTGTCATTTAAATTTTTTTAAAATTTGAAATAACCAAGCTTTAGAAAATTTGCAAGAGTAATTCAAAGACCTCCCCTTTATTCTTTGCCAGGATACCAACTTTCAGCATTTGCCACAGTGAATTATTATTCTTTCCATATGTATGTGTTCTTTCTGAACCATTTGATGGTATGTTTGCCTGCGTCACAACCCTGCAATACTTTAGTATGTGTCTCCCTGCCACAGCACGGTTATCAAACTCGGGAAATGTAACATTGACACAATACTGTTATCAGAGAAATGTGTGGATGGTCTTTTTCGTTGCTTACGATATCTTGAGAAAAAGGATTTTCTGAGGCTCACACGAGAGGATGAGTGATTTTTATTTGCGTGGAATTACATGTCTGAGTTCCCATAGTCCCATTTCCCTTAATCCAGTCCTGAAAGATGTGCAGCTGGGGATTCAGCAGAGCTAGAAGCGAAGCCTGTGTTCAGAGTTTCTGTTCCATGGTGGAGCTGGGTCCGGTGTAACATTAAGCTAGTTGCCGTTCATTAGTCCATTGTGTTTGGGCTCCACATGGCTGTGGGCCACGCGGCAAATGCAGGAGCAGAGAAGCCCTGCAAGCCAGGAGTCAACCAAGAGCACGCGCACATGTGAGCCAAGAGAGTGAATTCCTTTGTTTGAGGAATTAAGTATCCCTAATCTTGCTGAGCTTGCAGTGGCCATGCCTACTCTGGCAATGACCTGTTCCCAGGTGTGACTGACAGGAAAGTACCTTCACTATTTCACCCAGACTTTACTGGGCATGGGTCTAAACTGCAGCTTCCTGGCAAAGCTGCCAAAGAGCATGCCCATAATATTTGGCCTTCCCTTTGCTCCTTTCCAGTTTTTCATAAGTAGGTTAAATTATAACAGTATCAATACTATTATTTAATCTACAGTCCATATTTTAGATTTGTTAATTGTCCCAATCCGTGTTCTTTGTAGCAATTTTTTAAGGCCAGAACCTAATGTAGGATCACATATGGTATTTAGTTATTAGGTCTTTTCATTTTTCTTTAACTTTGAACAGTTTCTTGAAGTTTTTGTTTGTTTTATTGTGACATTGGCATTTTTGAAGAGTCAGGCCAGTTATTTTATAGAATGTCGTCTAATTTGGATTTGCTTAAGGATCACTTTTTTTAAATTGAGGTATAAGTTATATACAGCAAAAATGCTTCCTTTTTGAAGTATAGTTCTACGAGTTTTGCCAAAAACAAACAGTTGTAGCCTTGGTCGGCATGGCTTCGTAGTTAGAGCATTGGCCAGTGCACCAAAGGGTTGCAGATTCGATTCCCAGTCAGGGACAAATACCTGGGTGGCAGGTTTGATCCCCAGCCCCCTGGTTGGGGCACGTGCAGGGGGCGGCCAATCGGTGTAGTTCTTTCACATTGATGTTTCTCTCTCTCCTCTCTCTCCCTCACTCCGTTCCACTCTCTCTGAAAATCAATGGGGGAGGGGAGGGGCAATTAACAGTTATATAATCACCACCACAATCAAGGTGGTGATTGTGACAGACCCTTCACCCCAAAAATTTCTTCTAGTCACCCTCACCCCTACCCCACCCTGGCAACCACCAAGTAGACTTTCGTTGCTATAGTTTTGCCTATTCCAGATTGTCTGAGTATTGTGCATTTTAAAAAATCAGTTTCTTTTTTTGTTAACCTTTGCCTTTTAAATCAGAAGGTCCATCATGTACTCTGACATTTATTAAGGCAAACAATAAGAGCCAGATTATAGGGAGAAAAAAATGATCTCAAAAAGGAGGAAGCACATAGGATTATCTCCAGAGCAGGACAATCCTATGAAAAGAAGCAGCAGGGACTTGGACCCAAGATGAGTCAAGTAAAGGAGAATTTGGAAGGTGGGGAAAGAATAGGGGTATATTTGGTCAAAATCTGCTCTTTTAAGATTTTGATGGTATTCTAAAGAAATCTAAGGAAGTAATTTTTTATGGTTTCTTTAGCATTTTACTACAACTTTGTGAGGCAGACAAGGCAAATCCTATCATGCCCATCTTTTCATTAAATTTATTGGGGTGACATTGGTTCACAAAATTATATAACTTTCAAGGGTACAGTTCTATAACACATCATATGTATATTGCATTATGCACTCACTGCCCAAAGTCTAGTCTCCTTCCATCACCACGTATTTGACCCCTTTACCCTCTTCATTCTCCCACACCCCTCTTCCCCCTGATAACTACCCTTCTGTTGTCTGTGTCCATGAGTTTTTGTTTTTGTTTGTTTTGTTTGTTTTTATTTTATATCCCATATATGAGTGGAATCCTATGGTTCTTGCCCTTTTCCATCGGACTGACTTTGCTCAGCATCATATGCTCAAGGCCCGTCCGTGTTGTTGCCAATGGCAGCGTTTCACCCTTTCTCATGGCTGCGTAGTCCTCCATGGTGCCCATGCGCCACGCCTTCTTTATCCAGGCCTCTACTGCAGGTCACTTTGGCTGTTTCCATGTCTTAGCTACTGTGAAGAATGCTGCAATGAACATAAGGGTGCATATATCTTTCCAAATAAATGTTTTCAAAGTTTTCAGGTAGATACCCAGGAGAGGGATTGCTGAGTCATAGGGTAGTAATTTTTTAAAGAGTGTTCATGCAAAAAAGATTGATAAAGGAAAAGAGTGGCACTGACATAAATGTCTAAAGTAGTGAAGTTATATGATTTTAATTGCCCTTGGCCAATGGAAAACAAGAATGGAAGATCGAAATACTTAAGTGATCCATTTGCCTTACCGGAAGGCCCAGTGATCCCCCAGAGTTTTATACAAAGGTTTTGCAGGAGTTTAAAAATAGAGAAAAGTTAGGAAGTGGGGAGAAAATGACACTAAATAATTGTCAAGAGAGAGTGCCACAGATTATTATGCAGTCATTAAAAATGACCTTTATGGCTCTGGCTGGTGTGGGCCAGCGGTCAGAGCACCTGCCCATGCACCACAGGGCAGCCTGTTCAATTCCCAGTCAATGGCATGTACCTGGGTCACAGGTTTGATCCCCAGCCCTGGTTAAGGCATGTTCAGGAGGCAACCAATCAATGCATCTCTCTCATATCTCTCCCTCTCCCTCCCTCCCTTCCTCTCTCTAAAAAATGGAAAAAACATCCTCAGGTGAGGGTTAACAACAACAACAACGAAAAGACCTTTACGGAGTTTTCTAAACTATTACTTTCTTGGTTTGGGGTTTTTGTTTTTAAATAGCTTTGGGGTAAACAGAGTTTTCATGATCCCCACAAATAATCATTTCCCTTCTGTTTCCTAGCAGAGGCTTATCCTCCTCATTTTAAAAGTAGTTTTCTTTAAGATGGTTAGAAACTAGCCTGACTGGCATGGCTCAGTGATTGCGCTTCGACCCATGGACCTAGAGGTCACAGTTCGATTCCTGGTCGGGGCACATGCCCGGGTTGCAGGCTCGGTCCCCAGTAGGGGGCGTGCAGGAGGCAGCCAGTCACGATTCTCTCACATCATTGGTGCTTCTATCTCTCTCTCCCTTCCTCTCTTTCAAATCAATAAAAACATATTTTTTTAAAAAATAAATAAAATGGTTATGTGGGTGAAGCTTTGAAGAGTTACCCTTTCCTCTCTGGGACAGGGTTCTGGGTGATTCTGTCAGGGTTTGTTTCCACATGGCACCCTGCCCCCTGCCCTCTGTTCGGAGCCAGATTTAGTACCCGATGGCAGCAGTGACCTCCTGGCACCTCTCTCATCTTAAGCTTCTCTTCTTCTCTTACTCTTTTTATCTTTAATAAACAGTTTAGTTAATATGTGTTGTATTATTACCTCAAATCCATCTTATTAGTAGAAATTGGTGAGAGGTAGAAAATTTAAGAAAATAGACACAGTCTATCGAAACACCTGGTCTTGTACAGCCCCAAGCTCTCCTCCATTCTGAGTTCTGGTCTCACCTCCTGGTGGTGTGGGTTCTTACCTCCTGGTGAAGTTCTGGGTTCTCACCTCCTGGAAAAGTTTCTTTTCACTGTGGGTCTGTGGCCCATGACAGCCTAACTTCTCCCCAGGCTCCCTCTCATGGGCTTTCCCTGAGGCCCTTCTAAGACACACACCCTCTCCAGCAGACAGGATTTGGCTCACCAGAGGTTTCCCAATTTCCCAGGAAAAACCCTGCCCTCCTGGGGCCAGGGGCTGCTGTCACAGGACTTCGAACTGCTGTGTCTGGATGGCAGCCGGGCTGACGTCACGGAATGGAGACAGTGTCACCTAGCCCGGGTGCCAGCTCATGCTGTGGTGGTCCGGGCTGACACAGATGGGGGCCTCATCTTCCGGCTGCTCAACGAAGGCCAGGTGAGTTGAAGGCACCCACACAGCTTCCTGAGAGGTGCGGGCCCTTCTTGTTTCTCACCAGGGTGGGAGCTCAGGGCTAGAAACATCCTGAAGCTGGGTGAATAATGTTTTGCTAAAACCACTGCTGACAAGAGCAGCAAAGTTACTAACTGCTGGGCACACCAGTTTTAGTTTTGCCCCATTCATGCCACCACTGCCCCACCCCATTGCTTGTTCTTGGGCCCTGAGTCCTCTGTCCAGTCAGCTGAGTGTGACAAAGCGGAACGCACTGGGAAGCTCAGAGGAAGGAGAGAGGTGGCTCTTCACCCAGCCCTCAGAGTGGGCGCCCGCCCTGAGGGCACGGGAAGAAGGTGGTGGCACCTGCAAGAGGAGAAAGGGGGGATGCACCCCTGCAGCACCTCACCAGCCCCGCCCCACCCCTTGACACACAGCGTCTGTTCAGCCATGAGAACAGTAGCTTCCAGATGTTCAGCTCGGAGGCCTATGGCCAGAAGAACCTGCTATTCAAAGACGCCACCTCCGAGCTGGTGCCCATCGCCACACAGACCTACGAGGCATGGCTGGGACCTGAGTACCTGCGTGCCATGAAGGGTCTCCTCTGTGACTCCAACCGTAAGTCCACCTGTCTCTCCACCCACCGGCTCAGCCCAGCCTGACTGCAAGGGTGGCAGGACTTTCGGGAAAGGTGGCCAGGGAGGACACCACTCCAGGAGGGGAACCTGTCACTTCCACTGCCCTGCCTCCGGAGGTTTGGGGAAAAAACATCTCTAGAGTTGCATGGGCTGCAGTTCCCTGGAAGCCCTGCCTCTCCAGGGGGTGGGATCAAGGCCACCAGGGTCTGTGCTGGGAAGGGTCTCCTCACCCCTCCACACTGAAGTCATCGAGTCCTGACCTCCCTCCACAGTGCCTCCCTCTTCCTCCCCACACATAGCCACAGCCCTGGCTCAAGTATTGCCTTGAGCCTGGTCTACTGCAGTGGTCTACACATGGGCTTTCTGTCTCCAGCCCCATCCCCACATCTCCTTCACATACAGACAGGGAAATGGTGGGCCACTGAGTTAGATACATGGCAACCATGATCTTCCTCAAGCCTCTTCACGGCCCCAAGAAAAAGGTAGTTATCCCGTTTCTGTATGAGGACACAGGATCAGATGGTTAAATAACTTACCCCTCATTGCTAATGAGGGAAAGAGCCAAAATGTCCTTGGATCTGACTCCAAGCTCTTCCTACTGAGGTGCAAGCCCTCATGGCCCCCACTGCACAGGCCTTGTTCAGGGCGCCCCTGAAGCAGGCGAGTATGCAGTGACCATGAGCTCACACTCACACAGGGCTGCCCCACTACCTGCACTGGTGTGTGCTGTCCACTCCTGAGATCCAGAAGTGTGGGGACATGGCTGTGGCCTTCAGTCGGCAGAGGCTCAGGCCGGAGATCCAGTGTGTGTCGGCTGAGTCCCCCAAGCACTGCATGGAAGGAATCCAGGTGGGGGCCATGACCAGAGGGACAGAATGGGCCCTGTGGGCGAGCTGGGGCAGTGCCTGGAATGGTCCTTACCTGCCCCCTCTGCCCCCACAGGGCAGCCTGGGGCGGAGAAGGTCCACTGTGACAACTCCACGGGGAAAGGGGAAGAGGAGGACCCACAGGGACCAGCCACCCCAGGGAACAGGGCAGGGGGCTGTTTCCCCTGGGGGATCCCAAAGACTCCTCCTCACTGAGCAGGTGGCCGGGAGCAGGAATGTGAGGCTGGCCCAGCTCGGCCCTGGCTGACCTGTGGCCTTGGGCAAGTCCTTCGCCTTTCTGTGTCTCAGCTTCCCCTTGTGCACAATAGGGTGGGTGGACTTGGATCATTGTTAAACATTTTGACAGCAACACGCAGTCAAAAATACATTTTACATCAATCACAGTCTAGTACACAAAACTTTACTTTCAAATATATAGGTTTAAAAATCCTTGGCCCTGGCTGGATAACTCAGTTGAATGTCATTCCGATAGGCCAAGGTTGTGGGTTTGATTTCCGGTCAGAGCACATACGAGAATCAACCAATGACTGCATGAGTGAGTGGAACAACAAATCCACTTTTCTCTTTCTCTCTAAAATCAATCAATCAATCAATCAATCAATCAATCAATCATTCTTTATACAGAGAGATATGAGACAAAACAGTATTTCTCCTTACTAAGTATAATGTATGCTGATAGTTTCTGTTCTCTTATATTCTACTTTCTTTTTTAACGTTTGTCGTGGCCCACTACATTGACTTGGCATTCACTAATATGGCTGCCACCCACAGTAAAAAGCATTGATCCTGGTCCCAGAGGTCTGTTCAGCTCTGTCCTGCTTCTCTGACTGGAGATGGAGGCCAGGTGGTGGCCCGAGGCCCTGCAGTTAGGGATGAGATCCTACCATGGCCACAGGTGTCCCAGCAGCTCCTGGGTTCCTGGCATCCTCCCCTCCTGCTTTTTAAGAGCATGTAGGTGGGACCTGATGGTGAGGAGCTCTTTTCAGGATAGTACCCAAGTGCAGGCTGGACCACAGCCTCTCAGGAGTGTCCGCCTGCCTCCTGAGATAGGGAGGCCCTGGAGCCTCCTTCACAGGCCTGCAGATGCTTCCTTTTAGGACGTGGCTCATTCATCCATTTGCACAGACATTTGACAAATATGTCTTGCACCCGTGCTGTGTGCTCGCCCTTGGCCAGGTGCTAGGGATACAGTACAGTGGCCCAGGCCTCTAAAGGCTGGCACTCTATGGGAAGAACCCATACCAAGCAAAAGGGCAGGGATCATGCTAGGTTCTGCTCAGGAGACCTTCACAACCATGAGACCCTTTCCTGGCAGCAGGATACTTTCAGAAAACATTTGCTGAAAAAATGAAACAAACCCCATGAACAGGAGTGCTGCTGGCAGTTGGTTTCGGGCCTCTGGTCCTCCAGGCGCCCCTCTTGCCCACACATCTTCACAACGAGAGGAAGGGGCTGGTGGGACAGGATGGGGTCACCAGGGGAAGGGAACCTGACGCCAAAGTCCCCAAGAGACCTGGCCTTGGTACTCCCTCTATCACATTCCCACAGCCAGAGCCATCCTGGAGCCCACCCCAGCCTGACCTCTCTTTCTGTCCACCCACAGGCAGGGCAAATTGACGCTGTGACTCTGAGGGGCGAGGACATTTACACAGCAGGGAAGATGTATGGCCTGGTTCCTGCGGCTGGAGAGCAATATGCCCGTGAGTGCGGGGACCAGGCTGCTGGCTTTGGCTGGGAGGTGGTTGATATTTTTTTTATATATTTAGAAACTCCCCACCTTGGCTGTTTTCAAAAGCTCCAGCTCTCCCTCACTGCCTCCGTCCTGGGCTGGCTGCTGGCTGTCGCAGGCAGGCACCTCCCGCCCCAGGTGTCTGTGTTCCCATCCAGTGACTGCAAGTCTGGCCAGAGTCAGCAAACTTCTGCTACATACACTTCCTCTTCTTCCTTTTTAATCCTTACCCAAGGATATTTTTTCCATTGCTTTTCAGAGAGAGTGGGGGGTGGGGTAGAAACATCAATGTGAGAGAAACGCATCGATTGATTGCCTCCCACATGGCCCCGACTGGGGCCCGGGATGGAGCTTACAACCAAGGTATGTGCCCTTCACGGGAATCCAACCAGGGCCCCTCAGCCTTCGGACAGACACTCTAACCACTGAGTCAGACAGGCCAGGGCTCTCTTTTTTTTAAAACAACCCTTTAAAAATATAAAAGCCAGGTCGTACAAAACAGGCTGAGTAGTTTACCGACCCTGAGCTAGAGGCCTCCTGGGCCTCGTCCAGCCTCACCATGCAGCTCACGGAGGAGGCCCACCTTCCTGCCAGCTCATTCGCACCTTCCAGGGGCCTGGGCTGAGGCCTTGGTGCTCTGTCCTCTTAAGTGGTGACCACTGGTCCCTTCCACCTGGATGTGAAAATTCTTTGGGCTTAGAAAAATGCTTCTGCAGCCTCAGCTGTGCTTCCACCTTTCTCCCAGGAGGTGACAAAAATGCCACCTGGGTGTAAAGAAAGAAAGAAATCCTTCTGGGTGAGGACTATTGAAGGGAGAGGAGGTAGAAGAAAGAACTGAGCTGCTTCTCAGCATGAGGGGACAGGCAGGGGTCCCACTGCCGAATGTGCTCCCTGCACATCCACCAGCCAGCCCTCAGGCTTGGGCAGGCATGAGCCTGTGCACCCAGGGCCTGGACGCCAGGTGGGGAGAGCGGGGGCAGGACCTCTGCTCTGAGGTGCAGAGCAGCGGGAGGGAGGGGTGAGGGAAGAAGGGCCCCCTGGGATGTGCCCTTGTCCTTAGCCCAGCTGAGGCCAAGAAAGCACCAAGAGGCTTCACTGCCGTCTCTTCCCCCAGCGGAAGACAGGAGCAACTCATACTTCGTGGTGGCCGTGGTGAAGCGGAACAGCTCCTACGCCTTCTCCCTGAACGAGCTGCGGGGCAAGCGCTCCTGCCACTCTGCCTTGGGCAGCCCTGCTGGCTGGGACATCCCTGTGGGCGCCCTGGTGCAAAGGGGCTTCATCCAGCCCAAGGACTGTGACGTCCTCACAGGTGCCACCCTCCACGGGAACACAGACACACTAAATCCTCTTTGGGGTTGGCTGGGGTTGAGGACCCTCTCCCAGCAGGACCCCACAGAAGGCAGCCCTGGAGAAATATTCTTGGCCACATTGGTGACAGTCAGGGGTATCTGGTGGTTCTGTGGAGGGTGTCAGGGTGCCACCACCCACTTACTGACTCAGAGTGGAACTGGCTCCAGTGGGCAAGGGGAGAGGGATGTGCACGGGTTCTCAGCCCGTATTGCCACCATCCAGTCATGGGGCTGCCCCCACCCCCAAGCAGCCCTGGCGGCTGGGGACCTGTTGGAAAGTGGCTATCCATCTGCAAAAGTGCTGAAGAAGACACATTTACCAAGCACCCACCACATGCTATCTGTGGGTCTTCCCCATGTGTTAAATCATGCACCTTCCTGGTGAAAGGAGGGCAGGAGGAAGCTGGCAAGATCCTTCAGCTGATGCACACACATCTCTATCCTGGCTGGCACCTCAGTAAAAACAACACTTTTCTTTCTGACCACCTGCACAAGCACACAGGGCACTGGGATTGGCTGCTTCCACTCCCACACAGCTGGGCAGGTGCTCTGACTGGAACAAAACAGCCTATGAGGTAGTGAGTTCCCCATCTCTAAGGGAGTTCCAGGGAAGACTGAGTGACCACTTAGTAGGTTATCCATGGGATTCCTACATCTAGACAACCTCTGTGTTCTCCCATCCCTGTCATTCTCACAGGATGAGATTTGCCACTCTGAGCTGGGTAGCTAGTGGAGCAGATGGGTGGCCTTGAAACAAGGCCAGGCGGGGTGGGCAGACCTGTGGGGGAGCAGCCCTCCCATCTCCTTCCTGCGTCAGCCGCTTAACACAGCCCTTTCCCTGCGCCCCAGCGGTGAGCGAGTTCTTCAGCGCCAGCTGCGTGCCCGTGAACAACCCCAAGCTCTACCCGTCTTCGCTGTGTGCGCTCTGCGCGGGGGACGAGCAGGGCCACAACAAGTGCGTGGGCAACAGCCAGGAGCGGTACTTCGGCTACAGTGGTGCCTTCAGGTACTCTGGGGGGCCTGGCATGTGGGCCTGGGGCCAGGCACAGAGGTTGGGACCCTCCTGCTGACACCTGCTTTGGCCTCTTTTATGGCAGGTGCCTGGCTGAGAATGCGGGGGACGTTGCCTTTGTCAAGCACTCGACGGTCTTTGAAAACACAAATGGTACATGAGGGGGGCTGGGGCCAGAGCAAAGTCAGATTCGGGGGGGCGGTGCTGCTCCCCATCCCCAACACAATCCAGGCAAGGAGTGTTGCTGGGACTGGGGACCAAGCAACAACGGGAAAGACTGAGTGTAAAAGTCTCTGCCCCTTGGGGATCCCGGGGCCCCAAGAGCCTCATGGTAAGATCAGACCTCTGGCCGCACATCCAGGAACACAGGACATGCAACACTGTTTACTGTTCTGGAGTCCAAATCCATATTCTACCAAAATGGTAGCCACTCAATCTCAATCAATGTGGAGACCCTCTGGGATATTTGTGTGGTGTGGGGTGGTGACAGGGGCCTCTCTCCATGAGGCCGTCACTTCGCAGCAGCATCTGGTCTTCAATCCTGAGCAGGTCAATGGCAGGTGCGGGGAGATCATTCTGCAGCCCTCAGGCCACAAGAGGGAGGGCACACCTCCACTCCTGTCACATGGGTGTGTTTTTTCTCTGGGGCCACCTTCCTGGGCTCCTTCTGGGAAAAAGAGCTCAAAACTCTGTGCTCCAGGACCCCTAAGCCCACACCTGGGGTCCCGTCAGGGTGCAGGGCCTCTTAGCATGCACCACTTCCCTCCTCTTCCTGTTCTTCCTCCAGCAGAGAATTTATTCATTCTGGAGACTGGAGGCCGTTTGCCTCCAACACCTAGCATCTGCATTTTCTATATATCCTGCCTACACCCAGGCTTTGAACCCCCAAACACTAGAGGCACAGTCTTTTTCACTCTGTCCTAACACATCTCTGCCTAGAAACTCTGTGTAGAAAAAGGCATAACATGGCCCGAAGGGCAAGTGGAGGTTGATGAAGGGAAAGCAAGACATGTAGGGAAAAACATCCGGTGGTATTTCAAAACTCAGGTCCCACCCTGCCTATGAAGGTCACGAGAGCTGCAGACCAGCTGCCCAACCTAGCTGGGAAGGGCTCCAGGCCCTGTGGCCACAACTCCTCTCCCCTGTGGACCTCCCACCAAGAGCCCTGGGGATCATCCCCAGGAGGAAGGAGCGGAGCTTTCCTGAAGGGGCCTGTGAGCCCTGCCTGGCCCTGGCTCCGTGTCCTCTGTGGTCAAGGAGACCTCTCGAGAATCATCTACAGTGAACACACACTGTCCAGAGTTGCTCATTTCCTTTTATTTTATTTTATTTTATTTTATTTTATTTTATTTTATTTTATTTTATTTTAATATGTTTTCATTGTTTTAGAGAGAGGAGAAAGGAGAGAGAGAGAGAGAAACATCGATGAAAGAGAATCATCGTCTATCCAATGTCTCCTCCAGCCCCCTGCTGGGGATCGAGCAGCAACCCAGGCATGTGCTCTGACTGGGAATCAACTGGTGACCTCTTGGTGCATGAATCTATGCTCAAGCACTGAGCCACACTGGCTGGGCTCATTACCCCTTATTTTTATCTCCACTCATGGGCCCACCTGAAGTTCCTTCTGGAAATAGGAAGAGGGTGGGTACTAAGTGAATACATGAAGACATAGAAATAATGTAACTCTCAAGGGCAGTGTTTCTCAGGAAGTCCTTGGGCCAACCTGCTTCAGAACCACTAGGGTGCTGGGTTAAAACACAGGTTCCTGGGCCCCACCCTAGACCTACCAAATGAGATTGCAAGCAGGGCTCTTGGAACTGCCTCTCATGGGTCCACACATGATGTTATATCCCAGCTGGTATGTGAACTTCAGCTGCTGGGGAGGAGGTCAACCACCACCTTTAGGAACCCATCCCACCCTCAGGCCTGAGACCTGTAACACACAGATGGAATACTTTGCCTTAAGAGCCTCAGTTTCTTCACCTATAAAATGGGAGGTGATCATACCTGCCCTGTGTTACTGTTGTGAGTATGGAGCTGTGCTTGAAAAATGCCTGTCACATAGTAGGTAGTCTATTCCCTATGAACTGTAGCTCCTGCCAACACTGGACCAGCTGGGCTCTCTCATCCAGCAATAGAGCAGAGCAGCTGGAGAATGGAGAGTTCTGGGAAGCTGGGCAGACATTGCCACCTCTCCCCAGTCAAGAATTTGGGGATCCAGGAGCAGAACAGCCTCTCTCTCTTCCTCCTCTCAGGCCACAATTCTGAGCCCTGGGCTGCTGCGCTCAGGTCGGAGGACTACGAGCTGCTGTGTCCCAATGGGGCCCGGGCAGAGGTGTTTCAGTTCGAAGACTGCAACCTGGCACAGATACCCTCCCATGCCGTCATGGTCCGGCCGGACACCAACATCTTTGCCGTGTATGGACTGCTGGATAAGGCCCAGGTGAGTCAGGGCAGGGTTCTGCATCATTATGGGGGTGGATGACAGAGGTGAGCCAAGCCCCCGGGACATCTCAGTCTACCTGGAACAGACCAGAAGAAGCCGAGGGTGCCTGGGGGGAAATTGCTGTGATTTTTCACTTAGCCAAGGACATCCCTCCAGCCTCTCCCCACTCTGTCTCCTGCATTATTAATTTTCCCTTCTCAGCTGGACCACTCTAAGGATGGTCTTTTTAGCATCTTAAAAACAAAACAAAACGAAAAACCTCTCTTGGTCTCACATCCTTTTGTAGCCATAATCCCACTGCCCTTTACAACAAAACTCCTTCAAAGAGTCATCTCTGCTCTGGAGCCACCAATCCTCTCCTTCTGGTCTCTCTTAAGGACGGAGACTACTCTAGACCAGCCCCCACTAGGGCCCTGAACTGCCCCCTGGTCAAGGGCACAGTGCCCATGTTGCTAAATTCAGTGGCTGTTTCCCAGTCCTCATCTACCTGACCTCTTAGCGGAACTGGCCACCGCTCCCTCCTCCTGAAGTTCAGCTCCCTCCTCCTGGAAGCACTCTCCCGCTTGGCCCCTGGTCCACAACTGCCTGCCTTTCTGGCCACTCTTCCCAGTCTCTGGTTCCTCCTCATTTCCCAGGCCTGTAACTGCTGGAGTGCCCCAGAGTTCAATCCTAAACCCTCTCTTCTGCTGCACCTGCACCCATGGATCTCATCCAGCCCTATGCCATTAACTTCCATCAATACACTGATGGCTCCTAAATGTACATCTTCAGTTTTGTGCCATCCGCCCTTCAGCCTCAGACTTGCATCTTACAACTGCGTGCTTGACATTTCAACTGGTATTTCTAACGGGCATCTCACACTGAGCAGTTCCAAGGTTGGACACTCTTCTTGCCTCAGTCTTCCCCATGCCAGCCTTTCCATTTCCTCTGGAGTCCTCTTGGACTCCAGCCCTCCTCTCATGCTCTACATCCAACCCATCAGTAAATCCTGTTGGCTGCACTTTCAGAATACATCTAGAACTTAATCCAGGCTGTCTGACAAGAGGGTCCTGCTTCCTAACCCACCCCCTCTCCCTTACTCCCCCTCTTCTCTCTAAACCCTCTGACATGACGTGGGGGAAGGACTCTGTGTGGATGTGCATTTTTCTGGGGACAAGGCTGATAGCTTTCATCAGACCCTCAAGAGGATCTGTGAGTCCCCCTCAAAAATCGATAGCCACTTCCCTTCTTACTACAGTAGCTTCATCGCATCTTACTCCGAATCCCCTTTGGTGACAGAGGTTGAGGAGTTGTCCAGCTTGTGATTTCAAGTCAGAGTCCTGGTGCCCTGACATTCCCTGCTCTCTGGTTCACCGCATGTAAAGCAGTGACTAGCAGGCGGCACCTGGGTGAGCCCAGCTACAAAGCAGTTCTGCTTGTGGTGTTTCCAGGACCTGTTTGGAGATGACCACAATAAGAATGGGTTCAAAATGTTCGACTCCTCCGACTATCATGGCCAAGATCTGCTTTTCAAGGATGCCACGATCCGGGCAGAGCCTGTGAGGGAGAAAACCACGTACCTTGACTGGCTGGGCCCCGACTACGTGGCGGCTCTGGAAGGGATGCTGTCTCAGCAGTGCTCCCGCGCAGGTAGGCCGGGCCTGCTGGGGCACAGCTGTGAACGCCCTGGATGGGCAGGCTCCCAGCCCACAAGGAAGAGCGGGTGTCCTGCCACATTTCCCTGCATCATTCTGAGCCTTTCAGCTGAAAACCTTAAGTGAACCCAAGGGCACTCTAGGTCGTTACAAATGATGAAGGTGAAGTGTCCCAGGAGGGTCTGAACAGGAGGCTGCAGATAGAGCAGAAATGCTGGCTGTGTAACCCACGCAGGCCTGGGTAATGAACAGAAATGCTAAAAATAATCTTGCAGAAAAGATGAGGCAACTACATAAATATACATGTAGTATAATTTTGAAAGGAATGAATATGTGGGAAAAAAAAAACCCAAGGGAAAGAAAAATTGTAGCAGCATAGAAAGAGGCAGCCTGGGTGAGATGGGTGACAGAAATGTCCTCCATCAAGTCCTGCCGAGGTGCCTCAGGGACTAATGCCTGTGTTTCATCCCCAGCAGTCACTGCCTCCAGGGCCTCCCTGCTCTTGCTGTTGCTCCCACTGGCCCTCGCTGCCGGCCACCTCCAGCTCTCCCTCTGAAGCAGCTCTGGGCAAGCCTCCCCCTCCCTTGGAATGGAAACCTACTCAGAAATCTCTATAAATAAGGTGGTTCTCAGTAAATCCAGCTAACACTCGGAGAGAAATGTGATGGGAGGGGAAATGTGAGACACCACGGAGCTCTTCAGAGCTGTGATCCCAACACTGAAGTTTCTGTGATTGCGTCAAAGTGGAATAAAGATGGATGTTAAAGAAAAGTCCCCCAACCTCGAGTTCTCAAGTTGGACCTGAGCAGGTCTCTCCTGCTGAAACCCAGCCTCTGCCTCCCAGGCACCACCTGTCCCTCTGCTACCTGAGGCAGCTGGCCCGCCTCCCAGTCACGGCTCACCCACAGGCTGGCACTGCCTCCCTGCAAACCTGCAGGCTCCCGCTGCATGGGGCCGCCCTCACCAGGCTTGGGCTTGGAAAAGGCCAGTTACCAAGGAAACAGGCTCAGCCAGACTTCCCACACGGTCCCCTCTGCTGGAGCCACCCGGGGGGCCTGGTGAGATGACAGGGCCTGCCAGCCCCGCCCCTGCGGTTCCCACTCTCCCCCTCTGAAGAACGGACACCGAACCTCGCGTCAGCCCCCGCTCCATCTGTCCCCGCTCCATCTCTGTTCCAGCCTCCCTCCTGAGGACACTGTGTCTGTCCACCAAGGCATCTACCAGATGAGGCCACAGCCAAGCCCTCCAAGGAGGCCAAGCCGCTGGCACAGGCAGCCGTCATTCTTGTCTTCGGCGGCTTAGTGCGGCCCAGACCATTGGATCCCGTTGTGCTAGGCTGGCTGGGGCAGGGAAGCCAGGGCTGAACCATGGGGATGAAACCCTCCAGGGCCCTTAGACAAAGGAAATGCTCCCTAGTAGTTATTTTTCAGGGGTAGAGGGCTTGATGCGGGGTTCGGTCTGTTGTAAGGGGGCTAGGCCTCAGAATTAGACATGCCGTTTCCCTGCCAGTCAGTGAATTCGGCTGCACCAGGCTCTGTGCCGGGGTGAAGCCAGTCAGCAGGAGTCCCTACTCCTACATTTCCTCCTCTTCAGCTCCGTCTCAGATTATCCCCTTGTCCCACCCCCAGTGGGATGCCACCACCCCGCAGCCACTCCTGTGCACCTGGCAGCAGCCGCCTCCAGACTGAAGGGCTCAGCCCCAGGGACCACGCAGGGAGCCCTAGGCCCTGGAGCAGGAGGCAGCCAGCCTCTGGGGCAGCCGAGGACCTCTGAAGAGCTGGGAACGGGGAGATGCCATTCTGCTTCTCAGAGGAGCCACAGGCCCAGGTGAGGTACTGACGGGAGCAGTGTCCCCTCACAGTGTGACGAGGGGGTCTCCTACCCAGCCCTGTACCAGGTGGACCTGAAGCCGCTCACTCCAGAGGAAGGGCCCCTCTTCCTGTCCACTGTGAGAGTCAGCGGGAAGTGCCTGGAGAGGACCCTCTCTCTACTCCATTATTGCCACGGTTGTCTGAGAAACCAGAAGTTTCCAGAACTGCCAGCTCTTACTCTGAATTTTGTTCCCTGAAA
This sequence comes from Miniopterus natalensis, assembly GCF_054644295.1. NCBI lineage: Eukaryota > Metazoa > Chordata > Mammalia > Chiroptera > Miniopteridae > Miniopterus > Miniopterus natalensis. Next base: position 47,796,084 of record NC_142086.1, on the reverse strand, counting down.
AAGTAAAGAGAGAGAAGAAACAGGAGCAAGCCACCCTCGTCAGCAGACCAGGAGCCGCGTGGGCCTGGAGCTATTTCCATCTCAGTGTGCGGGGGGCCTCAGGGACACTGATGACAAGCTGGGCTCCCAGTGCTTCGCCCCCACCTGTGGGCGTGGGGACAGGTCCCTTCCATCTCTCAGCAGCAAAGGCGGCCCCTGCAGCATCCTGACCATAGTCACACCATCCTGAGGGGTCTTGGTCTCCATGCTGGGCAAGCCCCCACCCCACTGAGAGCGGCCAGGAGGAGCGGCCTCTGCTCTTAAGCTTTGTACCGTCTTTGCTGGGGGAGCAAGTGATTCTTCTCTGACCTGATGACTGATTTTTTTTTTTAAGGAATATTTGTGCAGTAAGAAGTGTATTTCAGTGTGGCTACCCTGGGTCACTATGCCACCCAGCATGTGACACCTGTACTGTGAGCCACCCAAGGTGTGACCTGTGTGAGTGCAGTGTGACGTTTGATCACCAGGTGATGGCAGGGGGGCCTCCACTGTGTTAGCGCTCATAGAAGATGGTTTGTTTTTTTCAATAAAGCCAAACAACCCTGCACCTGCTGAGGCTTGGGTTCTGATAGAAACTGTGCTGCTGACTGGTTTTGTCTTCTGAGACGGTCAGAGGCCGACCTGCACCAGGTGACTCCCTGCCCAGAATGGCAATGTCCTCTCAGAACCCTGTTCCCTGAGAACCAGTCAGGGACCAGTCTGGGCCTCCAGCCCATGAGGCCCAACTCCCCTTTCCAATATGGACTGGTTCTCTGGCCCCATATCCTGGCACATCCCAGCTGCCTCAACTCCCTCAGCCTCTTGGGGATGAAACAGAGGAAGATGCTCACTTCTCCACTGCCCCTTGCCGGTGTCTCCAAAATCAGCCGCCCACACCTTTCCTTTGGCAAGTTAGCTGCTGACTCATTGGAGTGGAGGAAAGGGGGTCAGATCTCTAGCAGTCCTCACAGTGGGAGCTCTCTGGCCTGGCCTGAAGTTTGATAGCCAGGCTGGTCTTGGTCAGGGCCCAGCTCTTGCTTGAGGAATAGAGGTTCTCTGTGCTCCCCTCTCCCACATCTCTTGCCCTTTACTCTGTCCCTAGGCCACCCTCCCACCTTGACAGCAGCCACCTCACAGAGATGGGTGTCACTCCCACTGCACACAGGCCATATCCGGGCAAGTTGGCTCAATCATTGAGTCTGGGCAGCCTGGAGACCTGAAGGCAGAAGTTGTTGACTGTGTCTCCACACCATGTGGCTCAGTTTCAGCCAATCACTCTGCTCTCCTGGTGCTGCCCCTGTGCCCCTGGAGCTTTGGGAGGATTACTTAACATCTGAGCCCCAACTCCTCATCTGAAAAATATGCAGAAGAGTAACACCCACCTTGCGAAGTTGTAAAGATCAGATTGTATTACATGTAAAACTTGGCACCAGGCTTGGCACATCACAGGTGCAGGAAAGATAGTCACTGTGATTTGCTATTTATTATTCCCAGAGCTTGGTTTTTGGGCTTAAGTTTTAAATTTCTGAGCAAGATCATCTGATTGGCCCACTGTGGGTCAGGTGTCCCCTGTGGGGCCAATCAGCTCAGGCCAGTGCACGGTAGAAACTTGGCCACTGAGGCCCCAAAGAAAAAGGAAATGAAACCATGTGAGCCAGGCAGCCATCCCACCTGGTGGCGACCAAGCCTGTTTTAAGTGATATTTGACATTCACTGAGCAAATATTTATTGATACCTACTACTAGTACCCCCAGACCTGGGGCAAGAGGGACCCTGGGCCTGGGTTCTGTGCTTTAGAGCAGTGCTTTCCTAACCTCCATGTACACACAAATCCTGAGCCTTGTCAGGATGTTGATTCTGACTCAGAAGGTCTGGAGCATGGCTGCCAGTCTGCAGCTCTAACCAGCTCCCAGGTGAAGCCCAGGCTGCTGGTCCAGGGACCCTCAGCAGCCTCTGCTGGAGCCTCATGCTGACTACACCCCACCCACATCAAGAGGAGTCACGGGAAAAGGGATGTCTCTACCCAGAGCCCACACCCCATCTTGTACACCACCTTCCTAAAATTCTTATCCCAAGCAGTCCTGAGCTAACTTCTAGGGATTGGACAGGCCTCTTCTCCAGGTCCCGCCTCCCAACAGTGGTCACAGGTGACTCTTTGCAGGAGATGAACAGGCAGAGGTGTCCCCTTGACATGCACATGCTCCTCAAAGTATGGGATGGATCCTGGATGGGAAGAGAAGAGTTGGGCTATGGGGCAGGAGCCTCCTCTCTCTGCATCTCATACTCCAGGTTCATTTGCTAAAGTAGGAAGATAAAATACTTTTTGTTTACATTTATTTGATTTGTAACTGTAAATGTGCAGCCACATGGTAGGTGGGCCTCCGTTGGTACTCTTGTCCTGGGACCCACAAGTGGTTGGGGTTGGCTGGCCTATTGTGTGCACAGCTGTCCAGCTCTGACAATGTGGTTCTCAAGGCTCTAAAGACACAAAGAGTAAGTTTAAGGCCCACTGCTCTTGACCTTGGTCTCATTTGGAGAGGCCTCTGTGCAGATATGAGAGAAGGGACAGTAAGAAGGTGAGTGACACCCAACAAAGACAGGCAGGTCCTGCTCGCCCGCACATGGCAGACTCAGCGTCACCCCCACCTTTAGACTCCTCCCCAGGGCTTTCCTTACATAAGGATGGATTCCTTAGAACTACATTCTTGTGAAAGATTCATGCAATAGTTATAAATAGTACCATTTTTTAAAAAAGATATTTCAATTTGGAAAAAAATTAGATCATCCACCTAGGATTCAGGAAACTTGAATTCTAGTTCCACTTTTGCTATTCAGTTTGGGCAAATACTTTCTCCTGTCTCAATCCAGTTCCCAAATCTATGAAATTTAAACTTGGATGGTTTCTCAGTAATTTCTAGCTCTAAACAGTTATTCTTAGACTCAAAAATCTGGGTCTTCACAGGATTATTGCCTGGTCCTGTCTGTGTTGAAGCACATAGGGCCAGGTGGGCTCTTTTTCATATGTCAGCCTTTCCCAGCTGCCCTTGGGTTGGCACCCATGACCCAGAAGCTGTTTCACAGCCTTCGAGTCCTTCTCTGTCAGTGGTCGGCAAACTTGAGGCTGCATCAGAATCACCTGGGAGGCCCTTAAAACAGAGTGCTGGGCTCCACCCCCAGAGTCTTTGATCTCAGGGGCTGTGGTGGGGCCTGAGAATGTGCATTTCTGGCAAATTCTCAGGTGATGTTGCCACTACTGATCAGGCTACCTCACTTTAAAGACCACTGTTAAACAAAGTGTGAGCTCACATCCCACGATAGCTTGACAGGTGCCTACCCCAACGAGGTGGACGGCTTGGGTGGGAAGGGTGAGTGGTCTTCAGGGAGGAGGCTGGGCCCAGCTTGGGAGAAGGGACAGGCCTGTGACCGTGGCTGCCATGCTCCCCGTGGGGAGAGGTGGGATGTGTTGGACAATACCAAAGTGCCCAGCCCAGGTGTCCCAGTAGGTGGCTGAGGTTCTGGGCAGCATTCTGACCCCACTCCCCTGCCTGGCATGTGGTGCCCTCCTCCCACTGGCCCTGTGCCCCTGCACCCCAACCCTGCTTTTCTGAGCAGGCCTTTCAGTTAGAGGGGGGGACTCAAAGATTAGCATGAGGAAGATGTGTGGTCAGAATGCCCCGCTTCCTCCTCCTAGCTTCTGATATCTGCAGAAACGCAGCTCGGCAGAAAATCCACTTTATATTCTCTACTGTGGCCAACCTTTGGGACATTGGGCGATGAAGAGAAGGACCTGGTGACTTACCAAGTAGGACATTCTTAGCCAAAATCCCAACGCAGTCAGCTTCATGGCAGACTCTGCCTGTGTGCGACCATCCAATGTCTTCCCCTTTTTTCTTTCTATCAGATCCCAGTTTGGTTCAAGATTGCCATCCTGAGCCCAGCTAAAAATATTCACTATGGGTGACCAGGCAACCCAGTTAGGGCCGATGAAACATAGGTAGAAGCTAGAGGGTATGGATTTCAGGAAGGCATTTTTATTTTATTTTATTTTATTATTTATTTATTTATTTATTTATTTTTAAATATATCTTTATTGATTTCAGAGAGAGGAAAGGAGAGGGAGCGAGAGAGAGCTAGAAACATCAATGATGAGAGAGTCATTGATCGGCTGCAGCCCGCAACCCGGGCATGTGCCCTGACCTGGAATCGAACCCCGATCGCCTGGATCCTAGGTCGACGCTTAACCACTGAGCCACGCCCGGCTGGGCAGGAAGGCATTTTTAAAGGACAAACTGGGCTAGCATAGCACTTACCCCTTCTCCTGCCCAGAAAGCAGACACAGTAGCTGGGAAATGGAGCATCCTCTTGCTACGTGAGGCAACAGCACATGGAAAAGGCCACTGTGAGCAGAGCTGAGCAAAAAGATGGAAGCACTGGGGTTGAGCTGCCTCTCCCCTACCAACTGTGAGCCTTGCCTTTTTCAGTTCCCCGTACCCAGCCCCTACCTCAGACCTGGCTTCCTGAATATGGAAGAGTAAACAAAACGTGAGTCAGTGGATCATCAAGCCCAGGCTCCCATCCTGGCAGGGATTCCCTCTGGCCCACTGGCAGCCTTGGGCCCAAGTTGCTTTAACCCCTGCTGGCCTCCTGGCCCCCTGGAGGGCAAAGCCAAGCCCCTGGCAGAGTTACAGGCCATCTGTAAGCCCCACTGGACTGGGGCAGGACTCATTCATGCGCACTGGTCCCGTCTTTAGACTTGGAAATTTCACAGCTTGGTGGCAAGGGCTCATTTCTGATCATTGATCAGGTTACCATACCAGGTTATCCATACCTAGAACTGCCCAAGGCAAAAAGCTGCATGTTTGAGTGTGTGTCTCTGCTGACCTGCTGTGAGAGTGCCTGGGATGGAGGCCACTGACCCCCCCCAGGGAGGAGCTCCAGGAAAACAAGAATATGTGACAGGAATGAGGTAGCAGAGTAAGGCCATAGCCTTAGGGATTTTTCTTTAAGATCAGCCTGCTGAACTGTGCTCTTAGATGGTAGGTGGACAAATAGCCAAGGCAGAAATGTCATAATGCTCACTCTGGAGTTTTTATGATAGTGAAAAACCGGAAACAATCTAAATGCCCAGCAATATTGTGTTTAATCAATAAAAGTGTGTGCGTACTATCGTTTGCAATGAAACACAATGGATAGTCTATAGCCATTAAGAACTATATTTACTGCCCTAACCTGTTTGGCTCAGTGGTTAGAGCACTGGCCTGTGGACTGAAGGGTCTTGGGTTCAGTTCTGGCCAAGGTTGTACCTCAGTTGTAGGTTTGATACCTGGCCCGGGTCAAGGCACATGTGGGAGGCAACCAATCGATGTGTCTCTCTCACATTGCTGTCTCTCTCTCTCCCCCTTCCATTCTTTCTTAAAAGCAATGGAAAAAAATATCTTCGGGTGAGGATTTTTTAAAAAAAGCTATATTTACTGACATGGAAAGATTTCCATGACATATTGTTGAGTAAAAAGAACAGATTATGAGACAGTATATGATTCCATTATCATAAAATAGCACACGCACACGCACACAGAGCTGTCTGGAAATCTGTTCACCAAACTGTTAACAGCAACTATCTCCAGTTGGTGGAATTTAAGGGGTAATTTTTACTTTGTTCTTTAAATTCCAAATTTTGCATTTTAAAGTATTCTAAAATTATTAATCATTTTCACTTTGAAATGAATAAATAAACAAACAAAAAATAAAACCTTCCACTGTTCTGGTCACAGTACCAGTGTCTCAGGCTGTCTCGTCTCTTATCAAGAAATTCTGAGTGGGCCCCAGTAAGGACTAGAACAGGGCTGCAGAGGAGCCAGGAGTGACTCAGTCCTGGGTGTGAGTGTGGCTCTGCCATGAGTTGTGGGACCTTGAAAAGCCACTTAGCCCTTCAAAGCATCCATTTCTTCCGCGAGTGTCTGCTCATGGGCTGGCTGAGGTGTGAATTACAGGTGAACCAGGTGCCCATACGATCATGTTGAGGGGATGGAGTGAGGCCCCAGCCTGCCCAAGCCAGTCCAGGAGCTCAAACTGAGGGGGTTCTGTCCTTTCCAACTTCTGCAACTGCCTGCGATCCTGAGCCCATGGCTTCCTGCCAGGGCGCGGGGAGACGGGAGGAAGAAAGGGAAGTCTATGAGGCCAAGGTTATCCTGAGGAAAGTGGGCAAAAATCCAGGCTCAGCTGGGTCAGCTACAGGAGTGCAATTGTCACGGAAGAGGGTTCGCTGCCCACTGCACAGAGGCGCCAATGCTATGGAACTGGCTTTTAAGAAAAGAAAGGAGCCTTATTTGCAAGTCAACTGGCAAGGAGATGGGACTCAAGGTTCAAAACTGTCTTCCTGATCTAGCATTCGGGACAGGGTTTTAAAGGGTAGCAGTTAAGGATTCACAAGTGTTACTCGAGAGTGGTGTATCAAACAGAATGGGACCGATTTGAGCTGGTCTGCAGTTACACCAGCATCAGAACCCAGGAGCCGAGGGGCGGGCTGGGGGGAGGAAGTGAAGGGCCCCATACAGAGGACCCGAGCCCAGGATCAAAGCTCTGCTTTAGACAAGGTGGGACACTGAAACCCACCGCCCTTCATTCATTCACTGTCTTGGTTCCAGGGCACTTCCATCCCACCCAAACCTCCATTACTAGTTCATGGGCTCACCTAGGATGCTGGAGCTGGAAGGGGCCTCAGTGAATCAGCTTGTCCAATTAGCTGGTCTCGCCCCTCATCTTTCAGGAAACCAAGGCCCGCAGGGCTGGGACTTTCTACTGATGGCAGCTTAGCTCCAGGCTCAAACTAGCAAGTAAGCACAAGACATAACATTCAGCAACCAGCATGCACCAGTGAGATCCTTTCCACCAGTATCCAGACCCAGTTTACCACCTGGGGAAATGTTAACAATTATACCACCACTATGTGCCTGAGGTCCTTGTTGCCAGCTGGCCCCAAGACGATGTAGCACCAAAATTCCAGTTTAGAGTCTATTACTAGGATTTTTTCTGGCTCCACTGTCACAGGTTAGGTTGCCTGGAAAACATACCCTGAGGCAGAGACTTGTATGCAGGTTTATTGGGGAGTGCTCTCAGAAACAACACCTGCAAGAGGATTAAGGACCCTGGAATGGGCAGAGAGGAGTTGAAATGCAATGCTGTAGCAAGGGAGTCTCGAGATGATCCCACAGGGAAGTCTGATGTCCCTCCAGGGGTATCAGGCCTTGAGACATGAGGCCTGGTGTTTGTACCCCTACCTCAACCCCCCAGCAGATGCAGGTCGAGGGCAGACTTACCTTGAGCAAGGTGGCTCTCTTCGGTTGAAGGCAAGGCCCGGAAAGAAACCCAGCTTGAACCCATTAACTGCCAGCACTCCCGGCAATGGGGGAATGAGACCTTAGTCCTGATGGGGATCTGGGCAGGGACCACAGCACCCACTCGGGAAGCAACTTGCCTGAGATCACAAAACCAGTATGTGATGGCTCTAAATTAAAAATCCATTGCCAAAGCCCACGTCTTAATCCCAATAATCATATGCATGTCTAATGCTTAAAGGGTGTGCTAAATCTGCTGGGCATTGTACTAGACACTAACTGTAAATTATGTCACTTACCTCTCAAAGCAACCCTCAGAAGAAGTGTTAGTATAATAGCCACATTTTCCTGATGAAGAGCCTGAGACTTGGAGATGATAGTAACTTGCCCAAGGTCCCTGAAATAATAAGCCAGGATTTGAGCCCAGGCTGTTTGACCCCAGAGCCACTCTGTGATAAGACCACACTGACAAATTAAAACCTTGCCCAGTAGTTTGTGAAAAATGTGCATTTTTAAAATGATTTTTGGAATAAGAAGAGAGCATGGTGAACCCTGACCTCTGCAAGCTGCCCACTGGTCTGTGGGAGGCCGAGCCTCCCTGGGGTGCGGCCGCCCTGCAGGCTCCCTGCTCTAAGCCCTCAGAGCCACCTCATGCTCAGGGCGTGCAGCCTGGCTGGGGGAAATCCCGTGCCTCACCCCTGCTCACAGCCAAATCTGCTTGGAGCAGCTGATGCTGGCACCAACCTGGTGGCCTGGGATTTGGCCCCATGATCCCCAGCAAAGCCCTGGCTAGGACTCTGGGAGCCTTCGTTTACAAGGCTGTAAACAAGGGGTCATCCTCGTTATCACTATCTTATTGCTCCACCAGGTCTCTTTGAGGACTGCTGTGAAAATGATTATAATACGTAGTGCAAAACCCAGTGCTGGTTGTGTTCTGCAGTGTCACCAGCCCCAGCAGAAGTTGACCTTTGACAGCCAGCTACCCCACATTCCTCAGAAGTAGTATGTTTCCTCCCCATCTGTGACAGGCTGTCCCAGGAACCCAGATCCTCATGCCCCAAAGCCTGGCAGCTGCATGGAAGAGGCTGACACAAAGGAATAGACCAGAGGTCCCCTTGCCATGCTGTCACTGGGCTCCTCTTTGTCCCACTTGATTAAGAGTCTCATTTTGGGAAGGCCTGCCTTTCCTACCAACTCTTTAAGGGCAGAGACTAAGCCTGCCCTCTGCCCACTGCATTCCCAGGGCCAAGCTTCACCTGAAAAACAGCTGGGACCCAGTAAGGTGTCTGCTGAGTGAATTAATTAACTAATTAATTAATAAGATGTTAATTTTGCATTCTGGAAGTTGGACTGCTCCCAGAGGAGTTCCAGGAGCATTAAGTTGCCTCGTCCTTCCTGGCAACTTTCAGATTGAGGAGCTGATTTTAAAAATGGTTACTGTTGGCATCAGGGCTGGCCAGTCTCTATCCCTGGTGCCGAAGCTGACCCTTTCCCAGGGTATGCGTGTTAGTTTGCTAGGGCTGCCATGACAAAGTACCACAACCTGGGTGACTTAACAGAAATGTGTTGTTTCACAGTGTTGGAGACTGAAGTCCAAGATCAGGATGTCAGCAGAGTTGGTTCCTGGGCTTGTAGATGACCCCGATTTCTGCCTGTACCTTCATATGGCATTCTCCGTGTACACATGTGTCTCTGTCCAAATTTCCCTTTTGTATAAAGACACTAGTCAAATGGATTAGAGCTCACCCTAATGACCTCATCTTAACCACAGTAATTACATCCGCAACAACCCTGTCTCCAAATAAGGTCACATTCTGAGGTACTGGGGGTTAAAATTGAACATTTTCTCTGCCCCACCCCCACCAATGTTAAACTATTAAGACAGATGATGTTTGGGTGAGAGGCCAACCGAGAGAGATCAGACCCTCTGGGCAGCACTCCCCCAGCCCCAAGATGTGCTCCAACCTTCCACTTACCTTCCTTCCCTCTGCAAAGAGCAAAGGAGCAAGCACAGCTGGGCCTGACCTGCATGTAGACTGGCTCAGAGGAGCTCTCCCTGGCCCCGTAGCTTTGGCACCTCCAGGAGGAAGGAGCGGCCATCTGCCCAGTGTTGGCGCTCTGCACGCCAGGCTCTGTGATCCTGGGGTGTGCTCAAGCCCCAGCCCCAATTCCCTCACCCTCCCTCTCTCTCCTTCACCTCCTTCGTCTCGCTCAGCTCCAGCCATCCTGGGGTATCAGCTGCAGGTTCCTAGAAACTAGCTTCATCCATCATGAGCTGGAAAGGAAGCAAATGGGCAGCGGTGTTTTCCAAGGATGCGCGGGTTGCACTGTCAGTGACCAACATTCGTTGTTACCTCATCTCTCCCTCCCGACACGCCCACAGGGGCCTATTAGTATAACGCCCATTCTAATGCACAGGTAAGTGAGGCTGTGAGAATCAAGGGACACAGGCACTGCCAGCCCCAGGACATGGTGGTGGCAAGTGTGCCCCAGGCCACACTCAGATGCTGATCTTGCCACATGGCTGGCTGAGCTGCCTGCCGGCAGCTTCTAGGACACCAGGACCAAAGTCCAGGTGCAATTGCCTTATCTCCTGTGCTCCAGATCTCCATAACCATCTCAGGGCCCTGGGAGGCGGGCCCCTGACCGGGGAGGAGGCCTGGGTCAGCCCTTCTCAAGCCTGGGATCATCGCTGATAACAGAAGTGCTGGCCCTGCGATGTCAGAGCGGGGCTGGGACTGAGCTTATCTGAACGGTCAGAATTCCTTGGCAAAGCTTTTCAGCCCACTGGCTGCTCAGAGGCCCCACTTCCAGGGCATGACGTCCCTTTCTCTTTTTGCAGAGGGTACCAAGAGCTGAAAGGGATTTCTGCCTGCCTGCACATCTGCCCTGCCATCAGTCCTCCTGGCTGAGGGCTCTCTGGCCCCACAGAGAGCTATGGTCCCGGGGGGTACATGCAGGCTGACAAGGGCAGGGCCATCTGCCCCAGCTACAAACGCCCCAGGGATGGTTTGATTAATGTATTTTTTTTCAGTACAAGTCACCAACCGTGGGTGAGTGCAGATGCATGTACCTGCGTGTACATGACAACGTGTGTACACAAGTGTAAGTGTGTTCAGCTGTTTCCGGACCTTTCCTCCTGCAAAAGGTCAGAAGAGCTGGTTCCTGCTCAGCAGAGAATGACAGATGTCCTCACCCAGAGGTGCCTTAGGGCTCTAAACTCTTTTGTTATTGTTAATCTTCACCCGAGGATATTTTTCCATTGATTTTTAAAGAGAATGGAAGGCAGGGAGGGGTGTGTGTGAGAGACACGTTGATGTGAGAGAGACGCATGGGTTGGTTGCCTCCCACACGAGGCCCAACCGGGCTGGGGATGGAACCTGAACCCAGGGATGTGCCCTTGACCCGGAATTGAACTCACAGCCCTTCAGTGTGTGGCCAACGCTCTAACTGGACAACACCAGCCAGGGCAGGGCTCCAAACTTTTGAAAGCCTTACTCTTTTTTTCCCATTTCTATTTCCATCAGAAGCCAAAGAACTTTTTAAAAGCCAGGCTTCTTTTCTCCTACCCCAACCTGGGCTTCTCCTACCCCAACAGGCTTCTTTTGAGACTGAGAAGGACCCTGAAGGGATGGGGTAAATGTCACTTTGAAATACATCTGCCTTGCAGAGTCTCCTGTTAGGCAACCTTATTTTTCTTATGGTAAAATATACATAACATAAAAATTTACCATTTTAACCATTTTTAAGTGTACTGTCCTGTGGCAATACATACATCACCAACATCCATCTCCAGAACTTCCCCAAATGAAACTTTTACTCATTAAACACTAATTCCAAATCCCTCCACCCCCACCCCTGGCAGCCACCATTCTACTTTCTGTGCCTATATTTTGCCTACTCTAGGTACCGCATATAATTGGAGTCATACAGTATTTGTCTGTTGTAACTGGATTATCTCATTTAGCATAATGTCTTCAAGATTCATACCTACTGCAGCATATTGCAGAGTTTCCTTCCATTTTAAGGCTGAAGACCATCCTTGGTATATATATACATTTTGCCTAAGCATTCCTTCGCTGGTGGACACTCTGGTTGTTTCCACATTGTAGCTATTATGGATAATGCAGCTATAACAAGGGAGTATAGACATCTCTTTGAGATCCTGCTTCCAATTCTTTTGTGTATACACCCAGAAAGGACTTACTGGATCACGTGGTAATTCTGTTTTGTTACTTGAAGAATCTCCATACTGTTTCCCACCATTTTACTTTCTCACCAGCAGCGCGCAAGGGTTCCAGTTCCTCTACATCCTCACTAACACTTATTTTCTTTTTCTTATAGCCACTCTAATGGGTGTGCAGTGCTTTTGATTTGCATTTCCCTGATGATTAATGATGTTAAGCTTCTTTTTATGTGCTTACTGGCCATTTGTATATCTTCTTTGGAGAAATGTCCATGCAGGTCCTTAGGCAATTTCACATTTTTAAAAAAATTCTCTTCTTGATGCTTTGAAGGTTGCCATTTGTGATCATTTCTTTCTGAGATTTCTTGTGGCCCATCTCAGGGCTGGACCTGCTCCCAACTCAGACATTCCTGTGGGAACGGGAGATGTGGGTAGAGAGGAAGCCGCAAAGAGAACCTGGCCCGGAGATCTTAGCTCTTAGGATTTCAGACCTATTGCTTGAGAAATCCAGAAGCTCAAGTTGAGCGGGATCCAGTTTCTGGATGGCTCCAGTACACACGGCTCCCACAGATCAGAGAGATGCCAGTTTTGAGGGGGCTTTGCCTGGGCTGGGAAGGTAGCCGACACCTGGTGCCCAGTGCCAGGATTGGGCAGTGCCGACCTCCAGAGTTGCCTTTGGGGCCCCCAGTTGATTGTGATATTCCGGGTGAATTTTCTGTTCATAGGCCATGTGACAGCTAGAGTCATTTAGCACATGCACAAACCTCTCTGATGATAGGCAAGATTGTAATCAGGTTTGTATCCAGAAGGCACAGTGCTGAGCTTATGATCTGACTCTGGTCAGAGTTTATCATCATCATCATCAGCTCACAAGGCTCTTCACCTGTCTCATTTCTTTATCACCCCTCTTTATCCCTGGGCCCAATTCCTGTCCCCACCTCCCGTACCCCGCCCCCAGCCAAGGGCATCTGTTCTAATATGTTTGATATGTATCCTCACATCTTTGTAAACCTTGCATGTTTTCACGTGTATGTTTCTTTAACTAATATACATTGTCATGAGCTAATAAATCTCATTTTTCTTCCCACTCTGTCTTTCACTTGACCCTCTATTTTTAAAAAATCCATATTCTATCAGTGTTTCTAATTCATAAAGGATTCCATTCTTTCTCCTCTGGGAAACATACACCCAGCTGACGTCATTGCTTAAAACCCCTTCACTCTTAAGATTATTAATGGAATCAATCAAATCACCTATGTATTTGTTTAAGCTTTTTTTAAAAAAATTTTTAAATTGCAGTTTATGTATAATATTATATTAGTTTCAGGTGTACAACCCCATGATTAGACATTTTTATAACTTACAAAGAGATCACCCTAATAAATCTAGTGCCCATCTGACACCATATGTAGTTATTACAATATTAATACCTGTATTTCCTGTGCTGTACTTTACCTCCCCATGACTACAAATTTGTCCTTTCTTATCCCTTCACCTTTTTCACCCAACCCTCCAAACCCTCTCCTACCTGACAATCATCAAAATGGTCTCTGTAGCCCTGGCCAAGTGGCTCATTCGACTGCAGCATCACTCAGTGCACCAAAAGGTTTGGGGTTTGATTCCCAGTCAGGGTACATACCTAGGTTTTGGGTTCAATCCCCAGTTGGGGCGAGCACAGGAAGCAATCGATTGATATTTCTCTCACGTCAATATCTCTTTCTCTCCCTTCCCCTTTCTCTAAAAATCAATGAAAACATATCTTCAGGTGAGGGTTAAAAAACAATATTCTCTGTATCCATGAGACTGTTTCTGTTCTGCTTGTTTATTTATTTTGTTTTTTCAAGATTCTACATACAAGTGAAATCATACAGCATTTGTCTTTCTCTGTCTGACTTATTTCACTCAGCACAATACCCTCTACGTCCATCGGTGTTATTGCTCATGGCAAGATTTCATTCTTTCTTATGGCTCAGTCATATTCTACTGTGTATATGCACCACTTCTTCTTTATCCTTTCCTCTATTGATGGACACTTAGGTTGCTTCCATATCTTGGCTATTGTCAATAATGCTGCAATGAACATTTGGATGGATATCACTTTTTGATTTAGTGTTTTGGGTTTCTTCAGATAAATACCCAAAAATGGAATTGCTGGGTCCTTCATTGTCTCTTGTTATAGTCTTTGCTTTAAAGTCTATTATGTCTGAATAAGTGTTGCTATCCAGATTTTTTTGTTTGTTTTCATTTTCATGAACTATCTTTTCCCAACTCCTGATTTTCAGTCTGTGTGTGCATTTCAATCTGAAGTGAGTCTCTTGTAGACAGCCGGAGAGGCACAGACAGATGGCTCAAAGGAACCTCCCACCCTCACCCCACTCGCCAATTACAAATATGGATCTTTGCTTAGCTGTAGGTAAGACAAGGTGGGCTCTTTGCCTGAGGACCTGCCCTGAGCCCAGGGAGCTATGGGGCCTGGAGCCCCACCTGGCTTCAGGTGAGTCACTCTTTCCTACTTCTTAGAGTTACCAGTCAGCTCTGTTAATGATCTGAGATCTTTCTGTTTCTCAACTTCTTTCACAATGCTGGGGGCCCAAGGCCAGCACCCTTATTAAGGGAATGAAGGCATGGGAAGCAAGGAACAGAGATCAGGGTCACCTGAGCATGGTGTGTCCTTTGAGTTTCTTGGGAAATGGTTTCCTGGGCTCAGCAAGGAAAATTGTACTCATGTAAAATGAGAGACCACTGCTTCTACAAATCAAATCCCTGTGATCACAGTCTACTACTCTGTGTCTCTGGCTCTGTCCTTAACTTGGATGCTGTCTTTCTAGCCCTCTCTCCCCAGCTTGGATGGGCCCTTGACCCTGTGTCTCTGGCAGCAAGTGCAGCTGACTAGGGGGTGTACTCCAGCAGGCTCAGGCGGCCCATGCCATAGACACAGCCCAGGCTTCCGAAAGGCTGCTGCTGGCGAGCCCCTGGAATGGGTCAGGGCTTAGCTGAGACAAAGCCAAAAGTCAACAGCCCAAGGCAGGCGGCACTGAACAGTTTAGGTAGAATCACACGAAACTGCTGATAATCTGCTGGTTTTGACCTATGAATAAAACGGCACTATTATATGGTTCAAACACAAAAGCTACCTTTGAGACCAAAATACAGTCACAGAACCAAATCTGTAGTGCCACCCAGTGGTCAGAGCAAGTACACAGAGCTTGTTTCATGAACCGGGAGGCAACAAATAACCACTGGATTTTCAACCCGTTCGCCACCAGAATTTTTAAAACATGCAATACTGGACGATTTAGTCAGGGGCACTGACCTCTTTTTTCTTAGGATGTCAAATAAAAAACTGACAACAGCCAATACAACAACAGCCATCTGGTATAAATGAATCAAAATTATACCTTTTTTTCTGACAGATAGGCAAAAAATATATTTTTTTGGTGTGCCTCAGAATTTTAGTAATTGGCTTATGTGTGCCATGAGATGAAAAAGGTTGGAAATTGCTAAATAACAATAACATTTCTGCGCTCCCACTACATACTGGGTTAGGAGCTTTACATGGGTGCTCATTTAATGCTACTGTGGTTTATGATAATAATTACTTATTTGATATACTACAAACCACTCTTCTGAGGTAGGCATGTAGGTAGTATTATCTTTATTTTAGAATAGAGGCAAATGAGGGTCAGGGGATTCAAGGGAGTGATGCAAAATCACACAGCTGAGGGAGGCAGACCCAGGTTTGCTCTGCACAGCGTTTTCCCTTCCCGCTGCAGGGAGAGGAGCTCCCCGCGGCAGATGAGCTGCGGGGATCTCCAGCTTGAAGCTCCCAGCTGGAGACGCAAGCCCTCAGAGGGCCCAGCCACGACAGCCCAAGTGCACATACCTGAATGTCTGAGCCCTTCGTGTCACAGGAACAGATGGTCGTGAAGCCATTAAAGCAGGTCATTAAATTAACAGCCTTTTAAAAAGTGTATTAAAAGAAGTTTATAAAAAATTAAACAGAAAACTGTAGGCTAAAAGGACATTGATCAATTAATTCTCAGCTTAGTGAAGTTCACTCTGAAAAATTCTCTGTCCAAAATGTAATCAGCATTTGTGGAATTCGAATTCAGCATTTTAATTCAAATCTTCCTTGGGCGGGGTGGGGGGTGGGGGGTAAAGTGTCCTTTGAATCAAATGGCTTCAAATGAAGAGTTCCAAACACTCCTCCCTTGATGCCACAGCTGCTTCCCCCCATCCGGTAAGATACGGAGCCAAGGGAAGGTGCCAGGTTAGGAAGGCTGAGGAAATGGCAAAGTAGGCAGGGTGCTCCCCACCTCCAGAGGCTCCCAAGCTGGGTGCAATGAGTCAGGAGGCTATTGCAATGGCCATAGGACACCGTCAGAGCCATCTAGGCCTGAGAGGGCCAGGACTATCTCGGGTGGCTTACCACCAGGACACTAGAGCTGTGCAGCTTTCTAGAGATCACAGTCTCATTTTACAGTGCGGGAAGCTGGAGCACAGAGAAAGGAATCGGTCTGCTCAGGGTCACACATCTAGTGGGAGGCAGAACCAGGTCAATCCCTGGGTGCCAACTCCCCATCCCAGCTCCCTCCAGCCCCTCAATGAGATGGGAAACCCTGCTGCTGCCACTGACCTGTCACTTGTGAGTCAGGAAGACCACAGGAGGACCTAAGCCAGGACCTCAGCTGTTCTTGAGCCTGTACAACCTGAGAAGTTTGTCCCACTGCCTGTGGGCCGAGAGCAGAGAAAGGAGGGAATGAAGGTGGTTTCATCAGAGGCTCTGTGCCTGTCTTCCAGTTTCCTAGAGTCTAGTCCTGATTACAGGTGGTAACAATGAGAAGGACAAAGATGAAGGGAGGCAGGGGACAAAGGAAGAAAAAGGGGACTCGGACTCAAGGATGGGAAGAAGGAGGCTGGGTCCTGACCCAGAGAAGTCAAAGCCCGAGTTACCTGATTACATCCCCGGCTGTTGCTCATGTAAGCTTTGAATATCTATCTTAACTTTTAAAATTGTGCACATAGCCCGGCCAGGTGTGGCTCAGCGGTTGAGTGTCGACCTAGGATCCAGGGGATCAGGGTTCAATCCCCAGTCAGGGCACATGCCCGGGTTGCAGGCTGCAGCCGATCAATGACTCTCTCATCATTGATGTTTCTATCTCTCTCTCCCTCTCCTTTCCTCTCTCTGAAATCAATAAAGATATTTTTTTTTTAATTGTACACATATATTACTTTGATTAAAGATGCAAATTGAAGCAGGAAAGACTTCAATTAGATACAAGGAAACTGAAGGAAAACAAAGCACTGCCTGGCAACTAGAGAGGTGAAGATCCCTAGGGGTCAGGGGACCTGAGAGAGGGGCCAGAGTAGGGAAATGAACCTTGTCTCTCCACGCCCAGCAGTGTTCCTGTGGATCCACCACTGTCTTTAGCCTTGGTAGGTCATGGGCCCTTTTGAAATTAGAAACCCTAATTCACCCCAGGAAAAAAAAAAATACACATGCATACACCCAAACATATCCAATTCCCTGGGTCCACAGGCCTCAGGTGAAGAGCTCGTGCTCCGCATGCTGATGACCAACCAGACTATTTTTCCAATCCAGACCGTTTTTCTGAGGTTCAAACCCACACACTTGCCTGTCTTCAGCAAACCTTCACGGAAATATCCAAAGTTCCCAGGTAACCAAAACCGAACTTAACATCTTCCCACTAAGTCTACTCTACCTCCCATATTTCCTATCTAGGGACTGGAACCAATAATAACCCCCTTGCCCAAGTCTGAAACCTGCTGTCAACCTGGATCAGTGGCCCTCAATGCTGGCAGCACC
This sequence comes from Miniopterus natalensis, assembly GCF_054644295.1. Classification (NCBI taxonomy): domain Eukaryota; kingdom Metazoa; phylum Chordata; class Mammalia; order Chiroptera; family Miniopteridae; genus Miniopterus; species Miniopterus natalensis. The sequence goes on along the minus strand of NC_142086.1, from coordinate 47,778,719 downwards.
TCAGAATCCACTGTGGAGTCTTTTAAATCACAGAGCCCTAGACCTCCCCTCTGATCTCCTGTATCACGGCCTCTGGGAGTGGGGTCCGGCCTGGCAAGTCTGAAGGGTGGTTCTCCCAGGCAGAACATCTGTCCCAGCCTCACTCCAATCACCACGCCCTGTGGCTTTTACCTACTGAATTCATTTATTTAGAATAGGTCATTCTTAAACATGGTACAAAAGTCAAAGGTTAAGAAAGGATATTCAGAGGAGAATTACCCTCCCACCATCATCTCAGTTATGCTGCGGCAACACCCCCCTCCTTACTGGTCTGCCTGCCCTCCGTCTGCCCTGCTCCAGTCCCGCCTCTGCAGCCAGGGTAAGTGTTCTGAAATGTAAGTCTGACTACATCGTCCCCCTGCTTAAATCAGTCCAGTGGCCCCCTCGTCTCTGCCGGGACAAAGCATACACTCCTTAGCAAGACACACAAGGCCCCACCGCACCCAATCTGGCTCTTGCCTGCTTCTAGCCTTATGCTCCCCACCCACCACCCCCACACAATTTAATCCACGACAACACTGTAACTCACTAAACTACCAACAGGCTCTCTGCCTGGAATCCTTCATCTCTCCTCTAGGAGGCCTTCCTGGACCATACCTGGCTGCATTAGGTGCCCAGAGCCCCTCCTGTACTGGACTAACCACCGCTGATTTTTTACAAAGGTCCCAAGGTAATTCAAAGTGGAAATATAGTCTTTTCAATAGATGATGCTGGAAAACTGGATATTTATATGGAGTAGGGGTGGTGGAGTGAACCTTGATCCTTTCCTCATACCATACATAAAAATTAATTTTAATGTGTCATAGACCTAAACAAAAAGCTAAAATATCAAATTTTAGGGGAAAATCTTTGTGACTTCACCTTAAGGTAGGCAAAGATTTCTTAGGACAAAAAGCACGAACCACCAAGGAAAATTTTGGATAAATTGGATAAGGTCAGAATTAGAAACTCTGGCTTTTTACCATTAAGAAGATAAAAGACAAATCACAGACCAACCACAATGGACTCTCATTCATTGCTGGTGGTAATGTAAAATAGTATAACCACTTCAAGAAACAATTTGAGAGCTTCTTAAAAAGTTGATAGCCCCATAAAAACAAGCCATCCCATTCACTTGCAGGTATTTTGCCCTTCAAATGAAATGGAAATATATGTCCACACAAAGACTTTATAGGGATGTTCAAGGCAGTTTTATTCACCATCTCAAAACCAGAAACAACCCAAATGTCCTCCTTTGGGGTCCTGAGAAGATACCTCCCCACCAGCACAGCTGAGTTTTCCCCAATACCTGCTTACACCCAAATGCATAAACAGCTTATGGTATATGCCTACAATGGAATACTACTCAGCAATGATAATGATATATACAACCACACGGATTCACAGAAGCATTGTGCTAAGTGAAAGAAGTCAGGCACAAAAGGCCACATCCTGTATGGCTTTATGTATATGAAATTCTAAGAAAGACAAAGTGTAGTGATAGAAATCAGAAGAGTGGTTATCTGAGGCCAGGGAAGAGGGAGGGTGAAGGGCAAAGGGCAGAAGTGAACTTTTGGGGGTAATGGAAACAGTCTACATCTTGAACTGAACAGTGGTTAGCCTGGTGTTTTCATTTGTCAAATCATAAAACTGTACACAGTACTGAACATTTCTGCTATTTACTGCATGTAAATAATATCTCAATAAAATTGTCTCTTTTTTTAATGGGAGGGCTGCTGTGAAGCATGAAGGAGAACACGGGTGAAAGGATTCTGCTCAAGACCTTCCAAAAACACACACATTCATTTTGGAGGCAGGGAGGGATGCTCTCCTCTGTGCCATTTCAGCCTCCCCGAGAGGCTTAGGGACATGTTCCCCCGCGAGAGGGCAGTGTCCCCGCCGGCTGGCCACCGCGTTCCGTCCGTCGGTACCTGGCGAGGGCAGGGACCCACAGCGACCCCAGGAGGGGACGCGCTCCGCCCTCCAGCCCCCCGGGGGGGGGGGGTTTGCGCGCACGGACCTGGAGGGGTTGGTGGCCGCGCCAAGCGCTCTGCGCCCATCCGTCCTACTGGCATCGCCCGGCCGCGTCTAAGAGCCTGGCATCGGAGAAGGGAGCCGGGCACACCGCCCCGGCTGTCGGGCAACCTTGGGCCAGTCACCTGTCCCCACTCGCCGGATGCAGAAGGGCAGCCGTGCCCGCCCTGGGTTGCTTCCAGCCCGGGGGTAACTGAACCTGCCTCTCTGCTCCGCTCCCCAAACAGGGCCCGCGCCTCCATCGCCCTGACCTTCTTCCCCGCTAAGAAGCAGGTCATCGAGCTTTAGCAAATTCCCACCCACACAGAACTCGACATTTTTATTTTGAATGACAAAAGCAGCATGGCCTAGATTCGCGGTTTCATTGTCTGCGGTGCTATAGAGGCGGCTCACCAGCCGCGGCTCGCCCAGGGGGGGCTGCTAGGGGAAGGGGGGGATCAGTCACCGCCGGGCGTGCCACGGCCCCAGGGACACGGGACCCCCGTAATCTCCCCTACCGTGGCCAGAGCCCGCAGTCGGGGCTCGGGGGACGCGTTTGGGCAGCCCCGCCCCACGCGCGCGCTCGCCCGCAGCCCCGGCGCCCCGCCTGGCGCACTGCGCGGTTTGTCCAATTCCTTGGACCCTGCGGAGAGGAGGCGGCGTTGAGGACACGCGGCCCGCTCCGGCCCCCGGTCCCCGCGGCTCGCGCGCTCCGCCCCGGGCAGGCTCCCCCGCCCGACCCGCCGGCGCCGCAGGTGCAGCTCGGACGCAGCGCGGGCGGTGAGTCTGCGGGCGCGACGCGGCCGAGCCTGGGAAGGTCAAGGGGGTGGGCGAGGCGCGGGGGCGAGGCGGGGCGGCCGGCAGCCGTCCCCGTTCCCGGCTTCGCCGGCTGCCGAGAGGCCAGCAGATGCCAGAGCCCGGGAGCCAGGCAGGGGAGCCGTGGACTCCCACCTCCCCGCAGGCAACTTTCCCCAAGCCGGCCCCCGGGCTCGCAGCACTGACTTGCCACAGGCTGGGGCGGACGGGAGGGAGGACTGCAGCGAGGTTTCCGGGGAAGGGAGGCTGGGGTACACTGCACTTTAGAGCGCGATGAGGACCGAGACGGAGGCCTGGGCTGAACCCCGCCTGCCCCGGGCCGCGTTCTTGGCTGCTTTTGGAACTTCGCTTTCTCCATCTATAAAATGGGATTGTGATGCTACCTCCCAGGGTCTGTCAGGATGAAACCAAAAGACTCTGCAAAGTGCTGAGCAGGAAGCAGATGAATTCACATTAGTTTTAGCAGGGAAGAATCTCCATTTCTGGCCTTGCAGGGTGCACTTAGGCCAGGGGTACAGTTTGCTTGCCCTCCGGTGGGCAGCGCAAACCCGCACCAGAATGTTACTGGCCATTGGACCTCGGTTCAGCAACCTTGGTACTTGCGTTCTGGCCAAGAAAGAATTCAGAGCCAAGGCTCGAAAGAAAGTGTAATTAGAAAGTCATGCGCGTAGAAGTGAGCTGTAGAAGAAATGGGCTCAGGAAACAAGTTACAGAGGCAAAAGAAGGGCCCTTGGAGCTTAGGAGAGAGAGAGAGGGAAGGAAAGCGCCCCTGGGGGAAAGGGGCTGGTGTGCTCCACAGAGGGAGCCCGGCTGGGTCCTCCAGCTTGAGGGTCTTTACCTGGAGGTCTCAGCGTGGGCATCAGCTTTCCAAGTGTGTTCTCTAAGGGTCATGGTCTCTACTGATTGGCCTGCGCCAGGGCAGGGGGCATTAGTCAATGCAGCTGGAACTGATGTCAGCCATGGCCTTGCTTGTCTGGTTTTACTGCTTTTCTGGGCCTGGAACTGAAACCCAACTGAGGCCTAGATGTTATCCCCGAGGAGTTAATGCTTAAGGGAGTGGTCATGCAAGGGCCTGCATGGGAGTCCCCTGAGGCCACTCTCCCACCCCTCGTTCCCCCTCCGAGGGGGCCTACCCCATACTAGCAACAAGCCAGGGGAGAAAGGTCAGGGGAAGGTCGGCACCACATGGCCAGCCTATGCTAGGGCAGGAAAGTTTGTCCTGGGGGCAAGTCCTTGTTCCAGGTTTGTGGTTGCTAAGCCCTGGGGGCTCTCCTCCCTGGTGCTTTCTCTTCCTGGCCCGTCCGCCTTGCTCTGCTCATGTCTGTCTAACTGCCACCACCATTCGCAGAGGTGGAAGTGAGCTGTAGAAGGAATGTCTCAGGAAACAATTCCAGAGGCAAAAGAAGGGCCTCCTTGCCCAGGAGCCTCATGGGGGCATGGACAGGGCAAAAGCCCTGTCTCCAAGGATGCTCCAGGCAAACATGCGGCCAGCACCTACCCTGCTTTGGCTGGTGGCTGTCTGGGTATTTGCATGGGATATGGCAGGGACTATGGCAGTTCGAAGGCAAAGCCATTCCTCGGAACCAGCCACCGCGCCATGGCTGCCATTCCGGACCGTACCCGATAAAGGCCAGGTCCCCGCCGACAGGGGGCGCCCACTGCGCGCGGGAGAAAGGTGGGCGCCGCGCGCCGCAGGGGCCCTGTGCCTCGGCTCACACGGCGCTAGGCCAGCGGGCTCCCTTCGGGCCTCTCGGGGCGCTGACGCGATCGCCGCCCCAGCGCCCCCAGCCCGGTGCTCAGGCGCCCCGTTGCCTCTTTGCTGCAGCGCTGCGGGGAGGGGCCCCGCCCGGCTGCCTGCCCGCACACACGCCCCCCCACGCGCGGGGTGCCCGCGCCCCTGGTCATCAGCCCCCGCTCCCCTGCCGCACAGCTGAGCCTCCGCAGCCCTGGGCGGTCCGCTAAGGCCTCGGGCCGCTGCCTCCCGGCGGCCGCCCCCAGCCCCGCTGCGCCGGCAGGATTTGGCCCCTCGGGGCAGCTCAGTGGCCCTAAGGGAGCAGGCTCGCACCCTGACCGCCTCTGGGTGAGCAGCTGCCACGCGCTGTGGCGTTGGCCGCGCCCTTTGGGCACCAGGCCGGAGCCGGCCACAAGGACCCCTTCTCCAGCCAGGCCTCGGCCTAGGACGCCCCGGGATGAGCATCGGTGGGTCTCTTTCTGGAGAACATCGTCGCTTGTTAAATTCAGTGCCCCGCTATGTTGCCACCTCCTCCGGGGACCTCCGCCTCTGCCCTTGACCTGGCCCCGCGGTGGGCCCACCCAGGTGGACTGAGGGACCGCTGAACCCGAATGGATCCCAGACCTGGGGGACCTCGGCCAGACAGGGCAGAGAAACAACCAGAAGGCCCAGCGTGGAGGGCAAAGCCTGGCACGGGGTCCTGCGGAAGTGGAGTTAAGGAGGGTGTCTCTGGTCCCAGCAGTTGAAGCAAAATGGATAATGAAGGAAACCACTTATGTGTGCTTTTTAAAAAAAAAAAAAAAATTGTTTTCACAACAACCCTGAGGCGGGTAATATTGTTACCCTCATTTTACAAAAAAAATGGGCTTCAAAGAGATTAACTGCTCTTTCGCCATGAGCAAGTGACAGCGAGGATTTGAAGCTGGGTCTAGTCGATGCCAAAGCTGCTCTTAACCTCCTTATACCCATAGCTGGCAAAGAAAGCAATGCGGGCGAAGGCGCTGAAGTGAGAAACAACGCAGAATAGAGGAGGGAGCCAAATGCCATTGCATTGTATTTTAGGGGTGGTATTTTAGCATCCATTCACTTATTGAACATTTGAATTATTTCCACTTTTGGGGCATTGTGAATAATGCTCCTAAAAACATTTGTGTAAAAGTTTTGTGTGGACACAATGTTCCCATTTCCCTTGGTATATACCTAGGAATGGAATTGCTGGGTCATATGGTAACTGTATTTAATGATTTGAGGAGCTCAGACTGTTTTCCAGGTGGCTGTACCCTTTTCACATTCCCACCAGCAACGTAGGAGGTTCTGAATTCTCCAGATCATGACCAGCATTTGTTGTGATCTGGCTTTTTGATTCTAGCCATCCTTGTGTATATGACATGGTGTCTCACTGTGGTTTTGATTTGCATGTTCATCTTTTTTTAAGACCAGGGAAATCTTTTCCAGAAGTCCTCCAGCAGACTTTCCATCAAGCCCCACTGGCCATAATGGTATTAAATACACCTTCCTAAACCAATCACTGGCACAGGATATGGGATTACCAGTGAGGACTCACCTCCTGGTTTGGAGCTGAGCTGTGGACTGCCTCCCCTGAAGCACACAGCCCTCCAGAGGAGGGTGCCTACTCTGACAACACAGATGATAAACTGGTAGTCATTGCTCCCCCCCCCTTTTCTTTCTTTCTTTCTTTCTTTCTTTCTTTCTTTCTTTCTTTCTTTCTTTCTTTCTTTCTTTCTTTCTTTCTTTCTTTCTTTCTCTTTCTTTCTTTCTTTTTCTTTCTTTCTTTCTTTCTTTCTTTCTTCTTTCTTTCTCTTTCTTTTTTTCTTTCTTTCTCTTTCTTTCTTTCTTTCTTTCTTTCTTTCTTTCTTTCTTTCTTTCTTTCTTTCTTTCTTTCTTTCTTTCTTTCTTTCTTTCTTTCTTTCTTTCTTTCTTTCTTTTATTTACCTATCTATGTTCTTGTGGGAGGGAAGGTCATCGATACCTGGGCCTTCTGATGGATTCAAAGGGTGACCAGATTTGGGGCTAGGGCCTTAGTATCACAAGGTCCAGAAGAAGGGTAACAAGGGGCCCCAAGGCATGAAGTGGGAGGGTGAAATCAGTATGATGGGGCACATGGTCAAAGAAAAGCAGTGGCTATGGGATGGAGTTTCTCTTGTATGGCATTGCTGGTTGTTGGCCAACTGAGAAACTCTGGAAGTCTGTGGGGACAAGCACAGGGGGAGGGTGCTCATCTCGGAGTCTGCCCACGTATCCCCTGCCCAGCCAACCAGTAGTAATGTTCTTTCAGCATATGAATAGTCTCCTCTGAGGCAGCAGCTATTGTCTACAGCCACCTCTGATACCTTATGGCCAGAGTCCAGTACAGGAGTTAGCAGAAAAATCACAGACAAGGAAAAGCTAAAGGAGTTCATCACCACCAAAACAGTTTTACAAGAAATGTTAAAGGGGCCGCTTTAAGAAGAAGGGGGAAAAAAGATTAAAAATATGAATAATAAAATGGCAATAACTACATACCTATCAATAATTACTTTAAATGTAAATGGATTAAATGCTCCAATCAAAAGACATAAGGTGGTTACAAAATAATATTGAATTGTAATAGTAATATAATATAAACAATAATTGAAAAATAAAATTTTAGATCAAAAGACATAAGTAAAGAGATGGAAAAAGGTATTTCATGCAAATGGAAATGAAAAAAAAAAAAGCTGGGGTAGCAATGCTTATATAAGACAAAATAGACTTTAAAACAAAGGCTACAACAAGACAAAGAAGGACATTTCATGTACAATAGCGAAGATATGGAACCAACCAAGAGCCCACTGATGGATGATTGGATAAAGAAAATATGGTATAGCCTTGGCCGGTATGGCTCAATTGGTTGAGTGTTGTCCCATTGCACCATCAGGTAGCCAGTTCGATTCCCTGTTAGGGCACATGCCCAGGTTGCAGGCTCAATTCCCAGTAGGAGGTGTGCAAAAGGCAGCAGATTGAGGCTTCCTCTCCCTCTCTCTAAAAAAATAAATAAATAAAAACAAGTTTAAAAAAACAGTCAATAGTTTTAAAAAAAAAAAAAAAGATATGATATATACACACACACACACACACACAATGGAATATTACTCAGCCATAGAAAGAATGAAATCTTGCCATTTGCGACAACACACATGGACCTGGAAGGTATTGTGCTGGGTGAAGTGGGTCAGACAGAGAAAGAAAAATGCCGTGTGATTTCACTTACTGTGGAATCTAAAAAGCAAAATAAATGAACAATCAAAACAGAAACAGGCTCATAAATACAGAGAACAAACTGATAGTTGCCCGAGGGGAAGGGGATTAGGGGACTGAGCGAAAAAGGTAAAGAGATTAAGAAGTACAAATTGGCAGTTACAAAATAGTCACAGGGATGTAAAGCACAGCACAGGGAATACAGTTCATAAGTTATATAAATGTCTAACCACTACACATACACCTGAAACTAATATAATATTGAATGGCAACTGTAATTGAAAATTTTTTTTTATTTTAAAAGAAGTAAGTAAGAAAATAATATATACAAGGACTTAGGTACTAAAAATTATCAGGTGTACTGGAAGAAAGGGCTGTAGTTTGGGCCTGCAGGAAAGACCCCTGAGCACGTAAAAGTAACTCGCTAGAGAAGCTACCATTTATGTGACAGGCAACTGTAAAGGCCACCTTGGAACTCAGTTGGATTTAGTAACACAGCCCTGTTGCTGAGAGTCAGGATGCTACATAACCAGAGTGGTGTCTCGCTACCCACAAAGCTGGCATTGGACACTGGAGAGCTGCTGCAGGAAAACTCCATGTCTCCATAATCCTGTTTGCCAGGAGAAAACAATGAAAACTGCAGAAGTGTGGTCTGTCTCACATCTGCTTCCTAAATTCTTAAAACCCAATTTGCATAACGCAATTTCTAGGGAATCTACAAAATGTAGCCTTTTGTTTTCCAGCCTTTATAGCATAGAAAGACACTCTAGAAGGAGACAGGAATCGTGAAAGGAGCCCCTGTTGTCCAATGACATGCAGCGCAGGAGCCTGAAGTGGCCATTGCGTTTGACAATTAGGAAACCAAGGAGGCCATTGAGAGGCCTGTGTCGGCGCAGTGGGGGGACAGCCAGGCTGCACTGGAAGAACTGTAAGCAAGACGCGAGGAGTGAGGTCAGTGGGTGTGGGCGCTTCGAGGCTCCCGCAAATGGAGGAGAGAGGTGGCCGGCAGAGGGCACGTCCAGTTTCAAGGAGAGTTCGGCTGATTTTTCTAAGCCGGTGCGGAGTCCAGGTGTTTATGGATGGAAGGGGAGGTGCCAGCAGAAGAGAACAGCGGGAGCAAGTGGGCGCAGCTGGTAGGAGGCGATGCTCACGCTGGATGGGAAGATGCTCATGGTATTTTGCTAAGTGACAAAAACATATTCTAAAGGAAACATTGTATAATTTCTTTCCTGTTTTAAAAGTATATTCGATATGCTGAAAATACTGAGTTGTCAGACAACCCTCACAGAGACAAAATTCAGTTCTACACCATGGCGCGTGTGGCTCAGTTGGTAGGAGCACGGTCCGGCACACCCACTGTCCGGTACACCAAAGGGTCGAGGTCTGATTCCCAGTCAGGGCACAAACCTGAGTTTCAGGTTCGATCCCCAGCCCTGGTCGGGGTGTGTGTGAGAGGGAACTGATCTCTCTCTCTCTCTCTCTCCACCTTCCCCTCTCTCTAAAAATCAATGAAAATGTCCTGGGGTGAGAATTAAAAAATTCAATTCCACTGTTGCAAGGCTGGACCACTGCGATGGAGCAGCCCCAGCCAAGGGCACAGGTTTGGGCAGGCTGTGTAGTAGCTGGAGGGGCAAGATAAGGGTGGGAGAGGGTGGAATAGAGGGCAGCAGACCTACACTCTTGCAGGCCATATGGCCACAGGCTGGTTTACTCCATAAACCTCATGCTCAAGTCATGATCCCAACTCACTCACCCTCCCGTCCTCTGAGGAAGAGCCTGCCAGCACTTCTTCCAGAACCAGCTTCAGAGGCTTAGGCATAGCATCTCCCATCCCACCTGCCACATCATGGAAAAGTCACTAATGTGATCGTAACACAGTCTATTTCTTATGCCAACCATATGTATGAACACACACACACACACACAGCAGAACTGTGTTCCATAAAATTCCAAGAAAATCATACATCAAAATGTTAATGGTGTTTTTCTGCGTGATAGGAATTGAATTTAGTTTCTCTTTTCTCCTCTTTTGCTTATTGTACTTTCTACTTTTCCCACAACAATCTTGTATTACTTTTATAAACAGGGAAAAAATGAGGTTGTTAAAAAGCATGAAAGTGGAGGGTTGTCTTTGAATCGTAAAATAAATAAATTGCTAAAAATAACTAAATGTTTGATAAAATAATATGTGAGCTGAGCCAAAGGTAAGACACTCAGGCATAAAAGCAGGGGCCTAGAAGTATGCAAAGCACTAAAGCCAGATTTGGACTCCAGGACTTGATGCACCTGAACATTAGTTTTTGCAGTGTCTTAGGACTAAGAAGACAGATGATACAGCCTTGTGCAGACCCCGAAGACCAACAGGAGACCCCTTCAAAGCTGAGACTCTGTAGGGCTACATTCTAAATATAAAGATGACCTAGAAATAAAGTCTTCTATCCCAGAAGACTGCAAGGAAAACCGCTTTTTGGGGATCCTGATGCTAATCAAATTGGGGAGAGGGTTCTCCCTTGAGAATTTGTATCTATAAGCCTGCCCTCCTGTAGGTTTTCAACCTGAGTTCACATGATTAGGCACCACCTTCCCCCAAAGGAAAAACAACAACCAACATCCTAGGAGCCAATAATATGATTAATAATGGTCCCAGACTTTTAATGCCCCCAGGTCCCTGACAGAAGCAAGTATTAATCTTTTTCAATGGAACTCAAAATTTGCCTTCATTCCTGGCCTCAAAGAATTTTCACAGGTAATGTTCTGGGGAAAAAAAAGTGAGCAGTCCCCAAATAAAATACTTCAATAATATACAAATAAACAAGGCACTATGAGTGAGAACCAGCCAAAACAAGACATCAGGCCCCGCTGGCATGTGTCAGCAGTTGAGCATTGACCTATGATCCAGGAGACGGTGGTTCAATTCCAGGTCAGGGCACATGCCCGAGTTGCAGGCTCAGTCTCCAGCAGGAGGCATGCAGGAGGCAGCCAATCAATGACTTTCTCATCCTGGATGCTTCTGTCTCTCTCTCCCTCTCCCTTCTTCTCTCTGGAATCAATAAAATAAAATAAAAATTTTAAAAAACACGCAAGACATCATATTTGGACCCCCAAAAACTTCCAATGTTGGAATTATCAGATCTAGTATATCAAATAAGTATACTTAATATAACATAATTAATAAAATGGAGCTTTAAAATATGGCAAAAGAGCCATATTTTAAAAAATTAAAAAACTCCTAGAAATGAAAAATATAAAATTGAAATTTAAAACTCAATAGATTTAACAGCTGATTAAATACAGCCACAAATTATGAAATTAAAGTTCTTATACCTTTACCACACACCTTTTAAAGTCCTCACACCTTTACCAGTACTTTTCCTAGTTCCTCTGCTTTGACAAGCTTGTCATGTGTCCAACCCTAAATCAATTAGTGTGGCCAGTGGGATGGGAAATGGTATTTGCCTTAAACCATTCAGGGTCTATTCCTGGGTTTAGGGATGGGATCAAATTCCAAGCCACATAGCTGATGTCAACTATAAAACAAAAGTCAAGTAGGCATTCCATCACCAAAGGGATTCATTCGAGAAAAAGAAAGGATTGCAATCCAGCGGGTGCAGACATGGGGAGCCACGTGCATGAGGAACATGTACTGCTGTGAAAGTGTCGCATGCTAACCAGCTGGCCACCCGAGAGCTCCTCCCACAGGCCCTTCTGATTTCTGTCCAGGTTAAGGTCTCTGTCATAATTTTAACACTGAAAGTTGGCGGTATGGAGTGAGGCAGGCAGTTCGTAGTGGGGATTCTGAGCACTGCTCCTTGGGGAAGGAGGAATAGATGGTGGGCACTGAACAGATGTCCCCTTGCTGAATGTCTTCTGTTGCTGCGAGAGAAAACAGTGCAGACTCGGGACCCAGGCTTGTTCTGTCACTACCCACATCAGTGAGGGCAGGCTGGCTTTGTGTTCCCAATCAGTGCAGTGGGCTTGGTGTTTTAGTCTAATCTCGGAGTACAAGTTCTGTTTTAGAGAAAAGCTTGAAACACGTGCATAAATGTATCTAGGCAGCTGTATTACCAGTGAAAATGGACTCTTGCCATGTCGTGAGAAAGGAATTTTAAAGGGCATGTGGGAGAAATTTAAGCGTAGTGGCAAGGTTTATTGGGGTGAAGGGAAATAATGCATCCTCGGGGATGTGGAGGGCAGGCAACTGCCCTGAGATCCCTGATAACCCTCCAGATATTTTCTTGGTTTTGGAGAAGGAACAGGCCTTCGTGCAAACCATCCAACCTACTTCCTGAGTTGTCCCTGGCTAGACTCTGCCTCTTTCTGTCACCACTTTGGCTCCTACTGTGCATGCCCTGAAGTTCTGCTGCCTCATCTAGTTTCTGCTGCACATGTGCTTACTTCCCCCTGCACCATCTCAGTTTCTACTGGGCATGAGCCTAAGAAAGGAATTTTCCCTGCTCTTTGTATCCCCTCCTGGGTAATCACAGCTAATGACCAGTAGCCCAATTCTTCCTGCCTGTTTGGGGGATGAAGTCCCCTCGGCAGAGGGGAGCCTGTGAATGCTGTGGCTTCCTAGTGAATCAGGCTCATTGTCTGATTCAGCTCCCTAATGGATCAGGCTTAATGTTCAATTCCATTTGCTCCCTTTCTTAACTAACTAGCTACCTGCACTAACAATTGACTAACAAAATCCTGTTTATTTTCATAGCCAGTGGAAGAGCTACTTAGAGGATCTCCAAGAGTGTCTGAAGCAGCTAGGATTGTATTATTTGTGCCTCCACTAAAAGTAGTAATAGCAACCTCAGATTGATCACTTTTAAGTGCAAGCTCTATATACTGAGTGCCCTTGGTGCATCGGCTCTTTTTTTTGTTGTTATGAATCCTCAGCTGAGAATATTTTTTCCATTGATTTTTTAGAGAGTAGAAAGGAGGGAGGGAGAGAGAGAGAGAAACATCGATGAGAGAGACACATCAATTGGCTGCCTCCCATACACACCCCGACGAGGGCAGGGGATTGAACCTGGAACCTTGACCGGGAGTCAAAGGTTGTGCGAGGCCCTAACCACTGCTCAGGGCCGTGCATCAGCTCTTTAACTCACCTCCAACCCCATGAGGTTTATATTGTCATCTAGCCTTCCCAATGAGGAACCTGAGGTTTAAGATATAAATAGCTGGCCCAAGGCAACACAGCTAAAAATGGCAGAGTCGGAACTTGAACCAGGCCTGCGGGACCCCAAGCACTGATACAGTGCTTTCCCCTTGCCTTTGTCCCTGGCCCCCACCCCTCCACTCCGTCCTGCAGTATTATAATTGGCTGCTGATGAAAACAAATACCGTGCATTCAATCTTTGCATCCCAGCACTAAGTTTGGCCTTATCTGCTGTCTGAAAACTGCTCTAAAAGTCAGTATATTCATGGGCTCTGGAAAGACAATCTGTACAATTCAGTTGGAAAATTCAAGCAAAGGCTGCAAAACATACCTTCCAAGTCCTATGAGGTTTTAGTGAATATTGTCAACATACAAAATGCCCAAACCTATGAAGATTTTTTTTTTAACTGTAGGCTGTCCCAAAAAATGTATACACATATTTTGAATAATTATAAAAGCAGTGTTTATTAAAATGTATTTCATTTTCAGCACTGAACTATCAGCTGTTAAAGTGTGTATACATTTTGGGGGGACACCCTGTATTTTTATTGATTTTTAGAGAGAGGAAGAGAGAGAAACATTGATGTGAGAGCAGAACATTGATGGGCTGCCACCTCCTGCATGCCCCCCGCTGGGGATTGAGCCTGAAACCTGGGCATGTGCCCTGACTGGGAACTGAACAGGCAACCTTTAGGCAAACAACTGAGCTACACCTGCCAGGGCTAAACCTGTAAAGAATTTTCATAAGATTTTATTTGAGCCAAACTGACGATAATTGCCCTGAAAAGTAAGATGCCACAGAGAAACGACAGTTTGCAATTTCTTTTCTGTATTTGGAATTAAGGAGAGAAATAAAGAAGATTAAATAAAGGTGGGAGAAAGCAAGGCAGGGATCAGATTACAGGACAGTTAACAAGATACGTGCTCTCTTGAGGGTGGTTACACCTTGGAGGAATATTGCTTCAGACATTTCACAGGTGTGTTAACCTAGGGGTGGGGAACGTCTGGCCCGAGGGCCATATACTGCTGGTGAAATCATTTGGTCTGGCCCTGCCAAGGCAACCTCAGGTGGGACTCAAAATTCAATAAATTTAGGAGCTTTTTTCACAGCTAATTTTTAAACTAATTTTTAAGTTGATAATTTTGTATGGCCTGCGGATATGTTATAAATATTCAAATGGCCCTTGGCAGAAAAAAGGTTTCCCACCCCTGATAGACACAAAAGAACAATGGACAGGAATTCAAAACTTATTACATCACCACTTTTTCATCCACAGCATCAAGAGGATCCTTGTCAACATCTGCCAGACTCCTGTTCCGCTGCTTCACTTTGTCTTGTTTCTTCTGTTATGATATATCACACCTGGAAACAATAGTTGTTTAAGGCCAGGGTTTAAAATATCAAAGTCAAGGAGTCAGGAAGTGGTCACCATGTGTATTTCTGAAGAAGTGACAAACTCGTTTTCAAACTCGTTTTTCTGTTCACCAGAGATGATACATGGGTGCTGATATATAGACCCACTAAGCAAAGGGCTCAGGTTCCGTTACTCTTTAGGTCAAGGAAGGAAGAACCCCTATCAATAGGTGTTATATAAGCAAGTTCTTGGTCTGTCCGGGCTGGGTGGCTTACAAACAAGAGAAATTTATTTCTCACAGTTCTGGGGGGTGGGAAGTCCAAGATCAAGGTGGCAGCATGGTAAAGGACCTCCTCCTGGTTCATAGCCAGCCAGCGGCTTCTGGCTGTGTCCTCACACGGTGCATGGGGTGAGGGAGCACTGGGGAGGCTCATTTATAAAACACTGTCCCCATTCACGAAGTCTCCGCCCTCATGACCTAATGACCTCCTAAAGGCCTCACTTCCTGATTCCATTACATCAGGCTTTAGGATTTCAACACAGGAGTTCGAGGGGACACAGACATCCAGACTCTAGCAGGAAGTTCCTATCACTTTCTCTAATGTAGGTTCCAGGGTGTTTGAAAGTTGGAGGGAGTGACTGGAGACAACAGAGTAGAATGTACTGCATTTTTGCAGGGAATTGGATGGAATCCATTGAAGGTTCCGAAGTTTTTAGAACTGCAAGAGACAGGCTGTGATGCTTGCCTATGGGTAGGAGCCGTGAACAGGACTGGGGATGTGAGAGCCTAATCCTACTTGAAAATGTTATATTTAGACACTTACCAAAATGTCATACTAGCAAATATCATATTTAGCAAATATTATATTTAGACACTTAGCAACTATGGTTAGCAAGTAACCAGTTTACTCAACAGAGGTCTCAGTTTCCCCATCTGTAAAATGGAGATGAGACCCAAAGGATGAAACGAGATATGCATATAATTTTTCTGGTACTTAATAAGCACTTAGTATCTAGCAGCGATTATTATTACCATTTTAATTGCACATAGATCCCTTTTGAGTTTGTTCAGATGATTGAACATATTATAATTTACATTATAATAACTAACAAATGTTATCCTTAGCAGATACAGATCTGTGGATCCAGAGTGGCTTCTGTGGTAGCTGAGAAGTATTTCGAGGCTCTTGGCTCAGTGTCTTGGCAGCAATTTGATCTGAAGATGGCATCCAGGGTGCTGTGGGGCAGCCTAAGCCTGCTCCGCCTGGCGTGGTGTCTCCTTCCACAGACAGGCTACGTGCACCCAGATGAGTTCTTCCAGTCACCTGAGGTCATGGCAGGTAAAGCACCCCATGTGTGGTTAGGATAAGTTGCAGCAAAGTCTGGACTGGAGCTGATTGGATATTTAGTGGAGAGGGAGAAATATGTCTGTGTAGATGAGCAGTAAATCCATGAGCCTCTCGGAATAAGAACTTGGGAGTGGGGACTTCACATCTCCTTCCTGAGTGGTGACACTGACCTTCTGGATGATACTAATGAAATGCCAGCCTTGTTGATGTTTTTCTGCTTGGATCAACAGTCCAGGTTACTGGGAAGAGAAGTTGTTTTCTGCTTCTCAGTGGAAGGATTTGAGTTGGGCTTCCCCTGTGGGTGGGAAAATTTACACAGGGTTGTAATCTGAGGTAACAAAACTTTTCTTCTGTAGATTTATATGAGGGCCGAAGGAACTCAGATCTGGAATGCTCACTTGTTAGAGCTTATCTGCTAGGCGGTGTAGGGCACATCATGAGGATGGTTACCAGGGATTTTGAGTCTTTTCAGATGCCGTGGGCACATGGCTTCCTCCTCAGGGTTCAATATGGCTGCTTGAGCTCCAGCCATCAAGTCTAAAACCAAGTCTTTCCAGCCATTGAAGAAGAGATGGGCATGCCTGTGCTATTCAAGGGCATTTTTGAAAGTCACATACCTTTTGCCCATTTCCAACCCATTAGACAGAATGTATCACTTGACCATACCTAGCTGCAAAGGAAGCTGAAGAATATAGCCTTCAAACCTGATGAAATGTCCTGCTAAAGAGGTTAAAGAAGAAGGAGGGAATGGTTATTGCAGAAATATCCAACTATTTTTGCCACAGGGCTCAACAAGTGGATTTAACTTGAAAGATCCAGGCTTCTTTTCCACACTTTTTAAAAAACCTGAGCCAGTAAAAAGCAGCCAGATTGATCTGACCCTAGATTTCCTGTTTCCCTTTTCACCTTCTGACGTAGAGAGAGAATGGCTAAAAGGCTGGAGGAATAAGTAGGAGAAACAAAGAGCCCTAAACAAAACCAGCAATGTTATCAAGCATGAGAAGTTGTGGGCTTGGAGCTCAGATGCACAAAGTAAGAGTTTGTTTCCTTCGCCCCCACCCCTCAGAGCTCTGGGATACGAGGCGCAGGATCACAGACTGGCCCAGGCAGCACGTATTCTTTTAATTGCATAAGTACTGCTTGAACATATTCTTATGAAAAATTTAAATATCATAGGCAAAACTAAAGTCACTTTTGACCATAGCCATAATTGCTTGCTCCCTTGCCCCCTCTCACAGTTCCTGTCCTGGAAAACAATCATAATTACAGAGATGGGTTTTTATCTCTGATTTTGGAGACTTTAAATTCTGAGGAGAGGAATTAAACCTCCCCATGATCCTCCCCATGCACCCTGTCCAGGGCACATTGTCACCTCACGTCCCAGGCATGGTTCCTCCCGCCCTCCTCACAGGTGGGGCCTCAGAAGGGTTGAACTACCCCATATTCATTTCTGTTGCTGCAAAACAAGTCATCACAAACCTAGCAGCTTAAAACAGTTCACCGTTTCATAAGTTAGCAGTCCTGCATGGGCTCTGCTCAGGGCATCGCAAGGTTGAAATCAAAGTATGGGCTGGGCTGAATTCTTGTCTGGGAGCTCTGGGGGAAAATCTACTTTCCAGCTCATTCTTTCTGTTGGAAGAATTTAGTTTATTTCCGCAATGGAACTAAAGCCCCCATTTCCTTGCTGGCTGTGAGCCAGGGGCTGCTCTCAGCTCCTAGAGACTCCCATGTGCCTTGCCAATGGCCCCTCCATCTTAACACAGCAATGGGGCATCGAACCCTCCCAGTGGTTTGAATCTCTGACGTCCTTTTCTGTCACCAGTTGGAGAAAATGCTCTGTGATTATGTCAGGCCCATCTGCATTATCTCCCTATCTTACGGTCAGCTGTCCCCTGCGACATAACCTGATCACAAGAGTAAAACCCATCATCTTCACAGTCCCAGGGATTGCGTGAGGGGCGTACATCAGGGGGCTGGAAAATCTTGGTGGCCGCCCTAGAATTTTGTCTACCACGTTCTCTGAGCTTGGAACCGGCTCACCTGTGCTTCTCTCCGCAGAGGACATCCTGGGCATAGAGGCCGCCCGGCCCTGGGAGTTTCAGCCCAGCAGCTCCTGCCGCACGGTGGTCTTCCCGCTGCTGACCTCTGGCTCTGCCTTCTGGCTGCTCAGGCTGTGGGAAGAGCTGGGGCCCTGGCCTGGCCGAGTGAGTGGCTATGTGCTGCTGGTGGGGCCCCGGCTCCTCCTCACGGCCCTCTCCTTTGCCCTGGACGTGGCCGTGTACCGCCTGGCCCCACTGTGGAAGGCGGAGCGCTGGAACGCCCTGGCCCTGCTGTCTGGTTCCTACGTCACCCTCGTCTTCTACACAAGGACCTTCTCCAACGCCATCGAGGGACTACTCTTTGCATGGCTGCTGGTATTGGTATCCCCTCGTGTAGCTTGGAGCCCCTCACCCAAGAAGCCTGCTCCAGGCACGTGGTGGCACAGCTGGCTTCTCGGGGGCATCGTGACTGCTGGCTTCTTCAACAGACCCACCTTTCTGGCCTTTGCTCTGGTCCCTGTCTTCCTCTGGGGCACCTGTGGAGCCACAGGCCCTGCCTTCAAGTCACTGACCAAGGACGCCCTGGGGCTCCTCCCAGGAGCAACCCTCACAGCAGCAGTGTTTGTGGCTGTGGACAGCTGGTATTTCTCCAGTCCATCTAGATCCAGTTCCCTTGTCCTTACACCTGCCAACTTCTTGCACTACAACCTAGACCCTCAAAACCTGGCGAGGCATGGCACACATTTGCGGCTCACCCACCTGGCAGTCAATGGCTTCCTGCTCTTTGGGATTCTGCATGCCCAGGCCCTGCAGGCTGGTTGGCAACACCTCC
This sequence comes from Miniopterus natalensis, assembly GCF_054644295.1. Classification (NCBI taxonomy): domain Eukaryota; kingdom Metazoa; phylum Chordata; class Mammalia; order Chiroptera; family Miniopteridae; genus Miniopterus; species Miniopterus natalensis. The sequence continues at coordinate 47,760,182 of NC_142086.1, read as the reverse complement.
AAGGCTGCCTCCAGGCCTTTGTACAAATGGGCTTCCTGAGGGTGCTGGATGCCCGGAGCCTGCTGTCCAGCCCCAGGTCTCACCTCCTGCTCCTCTACTTCATGCCCCTGGCCTTGCTGTCCGCTTTCAGCCACCAGGAGCCTCGGTTCCTGATCCCCCTTCTGGTCCCCCTGGTCCTGCTTTGTAGTCCACAGACCCAACCTGTGCCCTGCAAGGGCATCCTGGTCTTCTTCAATGCTCTGGGTGCCCTCTTCTTTGGCTGCCTGCACCAGGGGGGCCTAGTGCCTGGCTTGGAGCACCTGGAGCGGGTGGTTCATTCACCTGTGCTGCCAAATGTACCTACCCACTACACGCTCCTCTTCACTCACACCTACATGCCTCCTCGGCACCTCCTGCACCTCCCAGGTCTGGGGTCACCTGTGGAGGTGGTGGACATGGGTGGGACTGAGGATTGGGTTCTGTGCCAAGCCCTGAACAACTTCACCAGACAACCAGCCTGCCAGGTGGCGGGTGGGCCATGGCTCTGCCGCCTTTTTGTGGTGACCCCTGGCACCACCAGGCCTGCCATGGAGAAGTGCAGCTTTCCCCTCAAGAGTGAGACACTTGTGTTTCCCCACTTGACCCTAGAGGACCCACCAGCCCTGTCCTCCCTGCTGAGGGGCGCTTGGAGGGACCATCTCAGCCTTCACATCCTGGAGCTGGGGGAGAAGCCTGACAACACGACAGAGAATCCGCTGCTGTAGGTGAAGAAGGCACCACCCACCTTCCATGTGGGCAGCTGGGCTGGGACAGAGCCCTGATTCTCTTCCTTTCCTTTCCCTTCCCTTTACTGTGCACAGCCTTTGGCTGCTTTACCTTCTGGGTAACCTGGCACCTTTTCCCCCTCAAAGACCAAAGATCTGCCAGTCACGGCCCTGATTCCAAGGTCCCTAAAGAACCTGGTGTAAGCAATGGTTACTGTGATGATTTAAACATATGATAGCACCTGGTTGTGAAGAGACAATGACCTACTAATGACATTCCTGAATGACCTCCAAACCTTCCAGGATGCCTTACCTCTTGCTGTCATGACAACCCTTTGGCTTCCTAGCCACCTAGAAGGGGCAGAGTGGGGATGTAGAGGGAGTAGGTAGCACAGATTCAGGGGACCTGAGTTCTAGTCCCTGGTCTGCCACTCACTGGCTGTGTGAGCTTGAGAAAACCCCTTCCCCTTACCCAGCCCGCTTCCCAGCCTATAGGATGGATGAGGTTCTCTGAGGTGTCTGCCAACTAACACTGTGCCATTCTTGGGTCTGCAGCACATGTCCCCTGGGTAGACAGGCATGTCTCTCCCAGAGCTCTTTAAGCATAGAAGTGGCTGGTGGTGTATTTAATTGCACTTTGGTGCCTGCTGCCTTAGTGTTTGTTTTTTTACCAAAAAAAAAAAGTAGTTCTGGAATATTTCTCTTCACGTCCTCCTAACCCCCGTCTGTGAAATCAGTGGGATGCTTCAGCATCTCACCCTTTAGGGATTGTTCTCCCAGATAAAGGATATTCTCCCTTTAAGGGTCATTTTCCCTCCTCAGCCCGCCCCAGCGAGACTGGAGAACATACAATGCTCGATCAGCACTGAGCAGCACTTGAGACAACCTGGTGCTCCCAGAAGCCTTTCTTTGTAAATGTGATCTGGTCCCTTTCCAAGCTCAAAGCCCTTGTCTGAAACCTCTCCTCACAGGATGGAGAGCAAACCCCATGCCAGACCAACACCTCTTGCTTTGATGGAAGCCATCACACCCGAACACATTGCTCCCACCATAGGCACCCTCTACCCAGTCCATTGGGAACATGAGGATCTGTGGCACTATACCTGTCCTCATCTCCCCCCTCACACCTCTGCCATCTCATGAGAACAGGCGCACAGGCCACAGAGATCAGTGAGCTGGAGGTCAGCACGGAGGAGAACCTGTACGAATGACCAAAACCAGGTCCTTCTCTAGTTCCGCCTTCTGCTGGCTGAAGCCTTGGGTCATCTTAAAGCTACACCCCTCACAAGCATGCTGCTCTGTGACTGCTGCTAGAGTCTTAGTGCCGCATCTTCCTCAGGACTCCAACCCCAAGGAAAAGTCAGTAGTACACTGGTAAATGTATAGTAACCTTTTCTCCGGGGGAAAAAAACACACCCCAATTTGTAGCATTTACCAATTTCTGTGTGTAAATACTCCCACATGGTTGATTTCAAACTACTAAAATGATGTCACTGAACTCCAAGTTGGAAGGAGATGCCAAAGGTCTACTCCCATGAAAAGTATAAGCTGACTCTAGCACACTATTGGATATTTCCCTCCTTTAAACTCTAGAGACCCATTTGTGACAATTCATTGTTCTTCTGGCTTGTTTCTGCTACGAACCTCTGACTTGTCTTCCTACCCCTTAGTGCTTAGCATCATCTCTAGCAAATGATAAGCACTTATTTTGCAGCCAAATATGGCATTTCTGTCCACAGATATAAAACCAAGTGCCACTTTGGAGACATCCAAGACTCTAGGGTCCCACACTCCTTCAGGCTTCTGTCTCTTCCCTTCCCCAGTTGGATCCACCACCTCAGAATTCCCTGGAGAGACTGTTGGTGTAGCAGTCCACATAGACTGTGGTGGTCTGAGCTCTAATAAATTTGTCTGTAAAGTGTGTGCATCCATGTGACATCAAATGGTGAGTTGGTGGCCCACGCTGTGGCTCAGTTGGTTGGAAAAGGTGAATTGGAATTGCCCTGCAGGATGAGGGGGTGAGTTGCTTCCCTTTCAGGCAGAGCTCAGAAGAACCTGAAAGGCATGCTGGGAGATTGTTGCCAATGGGGAATGGGGGAAATCAATTTGGTCTGTTTCTTTAGTAATAGGGTAACTTGTGAGAAGGAAAGCCACTGAATACAAACACTGGAGGCTTTTATAATGAAGTGGGGAGACATCCCAATCACCTCCAGTTGGAGCAAAGAGACCCGTTTTCCTCCCTGCTCCCAGACTCCTTCCACAGACATGAAGGAAACTTGGTTCTTATACATTCCTTCCAACAAAAATAAGTGCCCCTTCTCTTGATTTCTTTCCTTTTTCACTAAATGACCAGTTTGTCTAGAAATTTCATTGCTTCCTACACTTCCTTGTCTCTTCTAAAAAAGGACAATGAGTATGCTTGTTTATGGTGAGCGTAGGGGTTTGGGCTGGTGCTGCTCTGATATCCAGAGACCAATGAGGCAGACAAGACAGTAGAGTGAACAAGCTCTTCAGGCTCATCACTGTAAGGCTCCAAGGAGAATCCAATGAGTCGCCTCCAGTCCGGGAGAAGAAGGATTTCTCCTCTGATGGGAGGTGAAAAGAGTAGGATGCCAAACCAGGACTTTGGTCATTCTGGCCTCAGAGGGTTAAATAGCACCTCTGATGGAAAGATTGGAGGTTGGGATGCCAAATCAGAAGTCTGACCATTAGGAAAGTGGAAGACAAGCTACTTTAGTTCCTCCATCTCCAGGGTAGGTCGACAGCCCTATCCAGCTCCTTGTGACTAACAGAAAAGCCAGAGTATAAATTCTGTTTGGTTACCAGCCAGCCTAAAAGCTTCTCCTGTGGCTCTGAGCTTTCTGGATTGCATGAATAACTGTGTAGCCTACTCAGAGGTGATCAGAAATTCAGTCAGAAGCCTCAAATGACAGGACATTTCTGTCCACAGTGCATTTCCTATTAGTGGGTCCATTAGCTGCACTATAGTCTTTAGATTGCATCCCTGACCCTCTAAAATGGGGAATAGGAATCCAAGTAGCTTGTTCCTTGGTAGGCAGTAGCCCGAACACCCAGTGGTGATGGTAGGGAGTGGGGAGGCAGGCACTGAAGGTCAGGGTACATGCCATAGAGAGCTAATTATGAACTTAGGCCCTGGAGTCAGAGGCCTGTATTCACACCCCGCTCTGTAAGGCCATGGGCAACTTAAGAAGTAACCTACACTTCCTCATGTGAAAGTGGTTGTAAGGATTAAGTGAGATAACCCACAGAGAGTGCAACTGGCAAGTGCCAACACAGAGTAAGCACTCAGTATGTGTTAACTAGTACCACGGGCCTACAGTCCCCGGGAATCCTAATCCATCTTGCCAGAGAAGTACCACACTTATACCCATTACTCAGCTTGCACATTTAATCAGAAGATTTTGGCATCTGCTGGGTTGTCTTTCCATCCACGATCTCCGCTGGAAATAGTTCCCTACTACATCAGTGCAGTGGCAGCAGCATCTAGCAACAGTTTCAGTCCCATTAGCAGGGGGCAGACTCTCTTTCGGGCAGTGGCACGGTCCATGGCTCTCTGTACGTGGTGTATCTGGGCCCACCCTATCTTCATGTCTGTTAGGCTTCGGCGGCTTTCTTCACAGTGTGCCCTGTCCGATCACAGGCCTCACAGGGTATGTCCGTTTGGCCCGGGCAGTCTGATGAGGGGACGTCTGTAGGACGACATGGGTCAGGATTCGCAGCCATGCGCAGTGCCCGGGATGACTCCTTGGCGCCGAGGCCCGTGTCCAGCCCAGAAGGGAAAGCGGACGCTCTCGGCCCGGCCCAACCCGGGTTTAGTGGTTTGCGCCCGGGCCCCTTTGGCTACCTGGTGGCGGCCCCGCGCGCTCCCGGAGGCCGCGGCGTAGCTCCTGAGTGAAGGTGTCTCTGAAGCGGGCAGCGCGGCGGCCCAGGGAACCCGAGGGCCCAGCCGCGAGGCCTCGCAGCCGCCGGGCCGCGTCCTGGCCGCGCAGCTGGGCCTGCAGCAGTGCGAAGGCGGTGAGCTGCGCCGCACGCCGGATAGGCCGCGACTCGGAGAGGCGCTCCACCAGCTGCGGGCTGTGCAGCAAGACTGCCAGCAGCCGTCTCAGAACCATCCTGGGAGCGATTCGGAACCCGGAGCGCGCCGCTCTAGTTTCTGACCGGCGGCGCCGGACAACGGACCACGTCTGAGCCCGCGCCGCCCGGTGACGACTCTGCCGCGCTGCGATTGGCCAGCAAAATGCCGACTTTCTGCAGCAGCGTTGCGCGTTTCCGGTTCCGCCACCTCCGTGTCTTCTGGTTCCCGGAGTGGCGGCGGCGTCCTCGTCGACCTCTTTGCACTATGTCCGGTGGCCTCCTGAAGGCGCTGCGCAGCGACTCCTATGTGGAACTGAGCCAGTACCGGGACCAGCACTTCCGGGTAAGGGAGGCCGGACCGCGAGAAGGGAAGGCTCTGGGCCAGAACGTTGAGAGTTGATTTTCTCTTGTCTCATTGTGTCGTCTGCCATTCTCTGGTTTCCCGAAACCCGAAGTGAGGCTCGGGGGCCTGCTGGGGAATAGATGCTGAAAGGGCGTTTGGATATCACTGAATCCCCTTCTCTCCTAGAAAGGGAATTTGAGGCTGGCTCTCTCATTCCCTTTGAAGCCGCTCCCTGTTCCTGGCCCAATGCAGAGGGGTTCGAGCGGCAATGGTAGTGGCTCGCGTTTTCACGGGCTGTGCCTCGGTGGGTGACTTTGTGATGAGGGGAAGGTGTGTCCTTTTTGACACCTGGAGTATATGGAGGCGCCTTCCTGACTCATACCGGGGCTTTTTAAAATTTCATTGTAGTAAAAAATATATGGGCATTTAAACTATCTAAGCAGTTGTTGCTTTGAACATTCTCAATGGGAGTATTACAGGGGTACCCTTCTCAGTGCAAATACATTTATTTTTCACTACGAAAAATAAAAAGGCCCTGTGTAATATACTGGTCCAGGGTCTGGAAATTAAACTGGTCCATTAGAGAAGGATCCAGTGCTGAGGATTCGGAGTGTGCAGGGAAGAGGCATGCCACTTGTATGGCAGCATAGTACAGAAGGAGAGTTATGTGCAATATAACTTTCAAGCCATGGGCCTCTACTAAAAGCAATCTGGACCTTGCATAAGTGCTTCATAGATTGTGAACACCTCTCACTTTTTTTTTTTTTTTTGGCAACGTATTTGTCATGGATTGGGATGATGAGAAGCTGATTCCCGAATCAGAATGAATGAAATTTTTTCTTATATTAGGAATACTATTTAAGCAGGGCTCTTCTTAGGTTGTGTTGCTTAACTTTTCTCTCTTTAAATTCAGGGTGACAATGAAGAACAGGAAAAATTACTGAAGAAAAGCTGTACGTTGTATGTTGGAAATCTTTCCTTTTACACAACTGAAGAGCAAATATATGAACTCTTCAGCAAAAGTGGTGACATAAAGAAAATCATCATGGGCCTAGATAAAATGAAGAAAACAGCATGTGGTTTCTGCTTTGTGGAGTATCCTTCCTGGGTGTCTAATGTAGCTGTTGGACGAGGGTGGGAACTAGAGTGGTTAGTCACCTGTTTAAAAAAAAAGAGTGAGGATATTCGCTAATTAGCATCCCTGAGGAGGATATTAGCTAATTACCATACTTATCTCTCTCTCCTTCTTTCATCTACCTCCTACCTTCTGTCTAGTTTGTCTACTCATATTGTGAAAGCTGGTAACATTTACATCCTGTTCAGAAATCCATACTTTGTTTATAGTTGGTTTTTTTTTAATCCTCACCTGAGGTTATGTTTTTATTGATTTCAGAGAGGAAGGGGGAGAGAGAAAAAAAAATTGATGTGAGAGAAACATTGATTGGATGCCTCCATACATGCCCCTACCAAGGATCAAACCTACAACCTAGGTATGTGCCCTGACTGGGAATCAAACCCATGGCCTTTTGGTGTACAGGGCAATGCTCCAACCAAGTCACCTGGCCAGGGCTATAGTTAATTCTTTAAGAAAAACAATCTTAGAATATATACTCATGGTGTTTAAAAAGTCAAGGGTAGCTCTGGCTGAATAGCTCAGTGGGTTGTCCCAATACATCAAGGTTGTAGGTTCGACTGCCCGTTAATGGCACATACAAGAATCAACCAATGAATTCATAAAATAAGTGGAACAGCAAATTGATGTTTCTCTCTCTCCCTTCCGCTCTCTCAAATCGATAAAAAAAAAATTTTTTTTTTAAAGTCAAGGGAATAGTGAAAATAAAATCCCTGTACCATTTTAAGCCGAGAGACAGTTACCAGTCTCTTGGGTGTCTCCAGAAAAAATCCTGTGGATGTATGGTAGTGTACTACATGCAGTTTTTATCCACCTCTTAGCACTTGTTCTGTATTAGCACATGTTGGTTTCTTTTTAAAATGGCTGTATATTATGTATTTCATTATATTAGATGTATATAGCCTGATTTTTATAGGTCAAAACCAAAACTATTTGTGATCGTTACTAAATATTGGAACCCCTGGATTTATCCTTTGGTTTCTTCCTGATATTTTTTTCTTGGTCATTTTGATTTATATTCTGAGAAAGTTTCCAGACCTGATCTAACATGTCTTTTGAAATTTTTTCTCCATGTCCTGAATTATGTTTCTTTTGGTTGTATTTGTGCTGTAAATTTTCCATAAAGGTCTGGTGATTCTTGGGTTTGCAATCATAATTAGGGAAAAGGCGGCTGATTTTGTGGACCCAAATTCCATTTGTTGCCTTACCTTTGGGATATGTGGGTTTCCCAAATGCCAGAAAGAAAGTGATTGTATTTTGGCCAGCTAACATCAAGACAGTGCTTTAGTTCCTCCACACAGTTTGTTCAGAACCCTACTATTTTATTTGTATTTGCCTGGGATTAAATGCCTTCCTGCTAGAGAGTTTTCCCACATAGAGAACATTAATTAAACCCTATTTGCAGCTTCACTTCTTATTCAACTTTGAATTAACAGCCTCCTGGGCTTGCTGTCTCCTTTAAGCTCCTTCAGAATATTTCAGATTGACTTTGTTTTATCCATTAGCATTGTCCCATTGGCTTTTGTTGAATCACTAGTCTGCTGATGGCCTCTTCTATTTTCTGGATTTTTTTTTTTTTCTGTCATTTTAACAGGGGTCTTGGAAAGGAGGGAAATGTACTCACTATGAGCTTGAACCAGAAGCCCCACTTCAGATGTAAGGGACCAGAGCGTCCATGTTTTGCTTTTGCCTCTGGTAGCAGTTCACAGGGGACAGGGAGAATAATGAAAACACAAAAGACAAAGAAAATTCACCTTGTAGATAATAATCTCTGAGAACTAGTATTTTTGCATTTGTCTTGTAAGTCAAAGATCAATGATAATGGCAAATGCCCCAGAGAGAGGCTGCCATTGGCAGTGTTGTTTTCTGTTTGCCCTTTTAGTGTGCATTTTATTCATTCAACAACAAAAACATTACTGAATGCCTACTGTGTGCTAGGCATCTTGTAGGTGCTGGACACTGGAATTTTGGCAAGTATTTCCCTGTGTAATTAAAGATAAGGAAAAACTGTCTAGATCACCATTTCTGAGTCTTTCCTTCTAATGAAATACAATGGCAGTTCCTTATGCACTGTGACTTTCTCTCTTATTAAGGTTATTCTTGAATATACAGCTCCAAATATGGATGCTATTGATTCCTTAGGTGAGTGCATTGTGTGGCCTAAACCTGCCCTGAACATATTTTATATTTTGCAGTCAAAATATAGGGAGAATGGGACCAAACAATTATTAACAGGATTATTCAGGAAATCATGATCATTGTAGCCATGGATAAGTGTCATATTTGACTCTAGTGCTTCTGGACCAACCTTAAACAGGCCTGTGCAAACCAGATTATCTTTAAACTCCATGTGGTTGGATTATTAGTTTTTGTACTTTTTCTTAACTCTGCTTCATTTAGGTGTTGTTTTCTGTAGTTCCAAAAAGGTTTGGAGAAATGCTATATAGTGTTCCTTAATACTTATACTTAAGATACTATTCAAGAGCAGATGCAGAAAATGCCATGCGGTACATAAATGGAACTCGTCTGGATGACCGGATCATTCGCACAGACTGGGATGCCGGCTTTAAGGAGGGCAGGCAGTATGGCCGTGGACGGTCTGGAGGCCAGGTATGCAGGAAGGTTCTCTGGACTCAGCCTTTACCTGGGATTCCAGTCTTAATGACAAATGTTTTACCTGTTTGTATTTGCTCTTTTGAAAATAACTTTGTGCCTATAACTGGCCTGAAGTGAATCTCAAATCGTCCATTGGAATTAGTACATTATTTTCTTCACCAATGAAATGGTATATTCTGTACGTTTCCACAAACAACTATTGCCGGACTTCTGCTAAGGGCTAGATATTTTCCACCTGCAAAAGTGTCTAGAATGGAAGCAAAATGCACTTAGTTTTGTTTTTACTTTTAAATAGCCTAATTTAAGTACTTTGCAATGTGCTCTTTTTGACTGCTGGTGAATGAGTATGCACCTGATGTTTGGTCAAAAATGAACAAACAACCATTAGGTAGTGTCAGATAATTCTACAAGTTAGTTGCTTAAAAAAATTATGTCCTGCTTGAATGTTAATTCACATTATGACATCTGAAAAGGCTTAGTTGTTTGACATATTTACAGGAGGCATATTTGTTACACTAATTTTCTCTATACTGTAACTTGTGTTCTTTTCAATTAAGGTACGAGATGAGTATCGACAGGACTATGATGCTGGGAGAGGAGGCTATGGAAAACTGGCCCAAAACCAGTGAGCAGTAAGAACTCCATCATGAAAAACTTACTCCTTTGGCCTACTGAATTTAACGTACATTACCCAAGGTCTGCAAACCTGCCATTTTAAAATCTTTGATCAATGTCTCTACTGAGCCAGAAGCCACTTCATGGCTTTCCTCTGAAAATTATATTAAAGGACAGAATCCAAAAGAATGCCTTTAATTCTAGTGTTAGAATATTGGCCATGTGTAAGGTTACCAGAATGATTTTCTTACTAGGTCAGAAATCGTGTTCCTTGGCAACAGTTTATCTATAATGTTGATTTATCAGCCGAAAACACCACACTTCTTTTAGGAAAACTGGAAAAAATTTAAAATTTTGTTTACTGTGTTTGCATCTAAGTAGGTTCATGGTCTACACTGGGGCCTGGAATTACTATTTAAAAAATTTTAAGTTTCCTTGAGATAAAGTTGAATAAACAGAGTTTGTAATATTGTATACCTTTGTTCTAAATTAGGAACAGATGTTTTGACAACTGAATTTTTTCCTATGTTGAATGCTAATCTCTACAGGCAAATTTAGGAGTCAAGAGAACTTCCTAAAGAGTTGGCGCAAAAGTAAGCCTTAGATAATCCCAGGGGATACTACCTGCTTACATGCTTTATATATCAGGGAATTAGGTACAGGACTTGCGGGGAATTTACTAAACACATTTTTTAAAAGATGTGTTTTGCTTAAAGCTAAAAACAAGGGTTGGATTGTATTATGGAGAACCTCAAATACTCTTAACAGAAGTGGAGGACACTGTCAGTAGGAAATGGGATGAAATATCAGAGGACATGAGTTAAAACATTGCCTTGACATGATGAAAGTTGCTTTGAGGGCCATCAGATTTATTATTTTCATTTTCAGAGTGATCTTGGGAATGGAGTAGGTCTAAAAAAAGAGCTTGAAGATCGAGAGGCTGCCTAACAAAAAATGATCAGAAATGCTTCCCTCAGGAAATGTGTTTTGGCCAATTGTCACGTTGAAGTCTGTCTTGTTTTTTCACTATTTGTGCTTACTGAGTTTCAGAGCCTTGACAGCTATGGTCTCCACAGAGGGGGAGTCTATAGAGTATTTACAGTTGTAAGGCAAGAGGTGATTTCTCTCTAATAGTATAGTGAACTGTTGCTTTTTAAAAATTTACTGGAGTAACATTGGTTAATAGGATGATATAGGTTTCAGGTGTAGATTTCTATAATAAAAGATCTGTATATTGTACTGTGTGTCCACCACCCAAAGTCAAATCTTCTGTCACCATATATTATACCCCCTTTACCCCCCACCTCACCCCTTCCCTCTGGTAACCACTACACTGCTGTTTGTGTCTAGGAGTTTCGGTTTTATATCCGATATATGTGTGAAATCATATGGTTCTTAGCTTTTTCTGACTGGCTTAATTTCACTTAGCATAATATTCTCAAGGTCTGTCCATGTTTTCACAAATGGCAGTATTTCTTATGGCTGAGTAGTATTCCATTGTGTACATGTACCACATCTTCTTTATCCAGTCCTCTACTGTAGGTCACTCTGGTTGTCTCTATTGCTCATTTAAAACTGCTAATCTAGTATAATTTTCCCTGACATAAGTGACATTTTTTTCATCTAGCAACAAAGTATCTCCAAACTTCTTATAGTTTATGAAACTTGGGGCTGAAGTATCTCAAATGTGAACATCTTTGACACTAGGTAAGTGTAGGTTTTCTCATTAAACTGAAACCAGTTATTTGAATTTTTATAAGAGCTATAACTACTTGTAAGTGCTTAGGAGAAAAACATTTGCAAATAATTTAATTTTATGAGGACGTACTATTCATTTTTTAAATTTCTTTTTACACTATAGTTTGAATTTAATGTATTTTATATTCTTTTGTAGTAAAGCATAACTCAGATTTCTATAGGCCTTAAAACCACAGACAGTGGTTCTACTTGGAATTGTGACTTCTGTAACAGATGTCAATAAAGTTGGACCAACTTATCCTCGTCTGTGCCCATTTCCTCAACTATAAAGAGAGACATTGGAACCTTCTTACTCTGGAATATTTATGAATGTATTTTGGGGGAAACCTATGAATAATGTGCAGAATTTGCATGTCCATTTTAATTTGACAGTTATCTTATATAGTAGTCACTAGCCACATGTAGCTAATTAAATTAAAACAATCAGTTCCTCATTCAGACTAGCCACATTTCAAATGCTCAATAGCCACATGTGGCTAGTGGATGCAAATACAGAACATTCCATCACTGCAGAAAATTCTCTTGGTAGGCTGCTTGGAGCCTACACTGGTCATGTTCATAAATGAGCGCTGTCATGACTGGAATGTCACTCGGAAAAATTACTACTCACCAAACAGTACATGTTAGTCAGTACAAGAGAACACACGTTTATAAAGGCATTTAGTTTATTTTTCAAAAAAATATTTTTGCTAGAAGGTTTGGGTCATTTTACATGATCACCACCTTTAAATAAATTCTTTTTCTGACCAAAAGGTACCACTTAAATGAACAGCTTGTCTAGGTCTGCTTTTGTAACACCCAAATACAATTAGCACTTCTCTGATGGTATTCCCTAGGTCTTCTTAATTATTGTCTACTGGCCAGGAGGCAGAGCCCAGCACATAAAGTATGTGCTTTATAACTGCAAATTAATTTGGTCATCAGTAAGCAGAGCAGGTAGTCAATATATCTAATTCACACTTGTTTCTTGCCTGATGGGTCTGATCCACCCAGAGCTCCCAGTTATCTCTTTTAACCCAGTGAACCACAATTGCAGTGAACCACAATTTCAGAGAAAAAGGGCAGCTCAACTTAGACTAGTGCTGGCTGTGTCCCAGTTAGGTCTGTTACTGTTTTGTTCCAACTATGAATTCAAGATGACCAGTGTTACTTGTATTTAATGATAAATAGAAAATACAATGCAAAGCCAAAAAAGGGATTTGGGGACTACTGGGAGCAAGTGCTTTTTTTCCCTTAGGAGGTTCCCTTCCTTAAGAGAAGGTTGGTTCTCTATAATTCTTGAGAGATCTTAATTAAAAGTTGAATTAAATCTACATTCATTGCTATAAATTTAACAAAAGGAAAAAAAATCACTGGAAAGAAGCAACTACAGACTGATAAGTTTGCTGATGAAGAGAAATGGGCAGCTTATTGAAGGCACATCATAAGTAGCTTTTAGTCTGTACAAGGCCTACACTCAACCCCAAAAGCATAAGGTCTACCCACCTTGTGGGCAACAATTCAGTGCCAAGCTAGTGACAGTAAAACAATGCCTGTCTCTTCCACCAACAACCCAAACTATATTTCAAAAATGTCTTTGTTGCAAGGAAGCAATTATTGCAAACATCAGGACAAAGGCCATTCTAATGTAGGACTTGGGCTAAATAGAGGTTTATAACTAATCACAAGAGGGGGGAAAGTGACTATGTGTGCTAAAACCAAGTTTCATGAATGCAGAGAAACATTTTAACCAGACTTAAAATGCTGAGCAATGCACCTCAAAGCTGAAAGTGAATGAGGAACTGGACAAGGACAGTTCACTATAGGTTCTCTACGAACATCCCTGTAAGCCTCAATGCTGAGATGACAACAGTTTCTCAGATTGGAGGAAATGGCAGCTCAGGCTTTGGGCATTAAGATTCTTGCCAGAACACAGTTCTGACACTTCTACATGCCTAATTCTATCAGTAAGGAAGAGAGATAAGTATAAGACATTTTGAATCAATAGCCTACTTACTGGCTACTCTGTGTAGCTACAAAAAAAAAAAGGCAAATGTATCACATACAGATTTGAAAAATCTCATTTTGCATACTTATGTCTGAAAACTGAAAACCTTAAGACGACATCCTCCCCATTTTAAATTGTCACCTTTCCTAATGCAGACACAACCCTATCTATAGCAGCATAAAGTGCCTCTAATCTCAGTCTTTTTAACGATTTGAAGCACAGTAAGAAATACTGACCTGGTTTTATACTAAGGAGTTTGAGTCTGGGGTACTTAGGAAAGTGCTGGGGCTGTTTACAATGTAAACACTGGTGTTGGTGCTTGGAATGTCTGGGGAGGGAACCCTGCATGTAAACATGTCTGACTCCACCCTCAACTGCTGCAGTCAGCCTTACCTTATGGCCAAGTTAAACTGCACATTTTAGCTTTTTATTTTCAACACCTAACTAGGCATAGATCCCAAGTATCTTCTGCCATTTTCTTGGTACTTTTCTGTACAAATTTCTGAGTTTCTTACATACATATCTGTTGCTTTTCCTGCCCAGTTCAGAACAGATAATTGGGTAGTTTAACATGCATCTTTTATTTCCTTTCAAATACCACAAAAGGCTAGATTGAAGATGCAAGATCCACTGTATTAACCCTAATGCAGCTAAGTGTAAGGACAGGGCCACTTCTGCCTTTCTCCAGAAGGTGAGGTTCATAGAAGTGAAAAAAGGACTCATATTAGAGTCTCAGGGTTGGTCGAGCAGAGGCCAAATGAGCCCTGCATGTTGCTGAGACCTCTAAAGGGCTAAAGGGGAAAAAACTATTAACAGTTGCTGTACTCCTGAGGAATCAAGTCTTCTCTATTACCTTTCCTCTTCCCCCCACCCACCTGCAAAAGACCTGAAGCCAGTCTTCGTTTTGAATGTTTATATTCTAAATACCCTTAAAATAGGTATTTGGCAAACCTTAATTTCTTATGGGAGATAATACAAGGGAAGTGCCAACTTGTAAATTACAAATGAATTCTTATTTGTTTGACCCCTTGTTTGATACTAAGTTTTTTAATGGGTCAGAAACAAAAATCCAGGGATAGGCATTTATTATAATTCTCACATGTGCCTCCATAAAGAGAATACACCAGTTAGTTTTTGGCCACTTCTCACCCATCAAAAGGAATGCAACTCAAATTCCAAGACTCACCTAGAGTTGGGAAGTCAGTGAAAGGTACTGCTGATAAAAGAAAGAAAGACAGGACTGACTTTGTCAAAACAACTAGCTACCTTTTATGCCCAGGGAACACCTAATACTCTCAGAGTTATGTTGTATCAAAAACATCCCACATTTTTAGGTTTTGGGATTAAATTTTAAACCTGTACTCAGTTCATATCTGTTTCAAAAGCTGCACCAAGTCTACTAGGCTTTTTTTTTTTTAATACTCTGCACTGCATGCTCTGTGTATATGCATGCGTTTGGATAATAAATATTAAATATAGGGTGTGGGGGGGGAAACAGGTGGAATCCATAAAGTTAAAACTGAAACCAAACTGAACATTAAAAAATAGTACATGGTAGCTAGAGAAATGAATAAGGGCTAAAAATAAACTTGAGGTAACAATAGTGGTCCAATACCACTGATCTGAAATATCTGTAAAAATTCAAATAAGTGTTTGGAGATTCAAGTAACAAACCATCTGCTCCAACTTGGTCAGACTTCCCAGCCTTGCTGAGTTTAGTCCATGAGCCGGCACTCACACAGCTCCTTGTAAATCCTCTTCCGGACTCGGGGCATGTCCTCTTGGGAAAACTGGAAAGACTGATTTAAGGCGAGGCACTTGCAGTACTGCAAAGGACCCAGAAACATTTAAATGGCATGAGGAGTTATGTGCTAGCCCAATGTATTTTACCAGATGCAGACCTAATAAAATAGGGCCTAAGGCAGCATTTTAAAACTTGTTTAAACTTGTTATAAAACATTGTTTCAAAACATTTACCTCTAAATTACAGTCAACCTTCCATGCAAGTATATGGCCTGGGATCTCCCCACTTAATACTGTGAAAAGCGGAAACTGATGAAGAGGCTCCAATTCTTCTCAAGGTGCAACTAGACCTAACGGCCTTTAAATGAGAACTTGTACTTGTTCACAAACTCCAGACATTCAGGAGTTAATATGAATGAGTCCATCTTCCAAGATCTTTGCAATTTTTTAAATTCATGGACCATATACTATAACTTCCTTCACATATATAATGTATAACAAAATTTTCAATAGCCTTTTGACCACTAAGGGAATCTACAGTATAAGAAAACACAGCTTTTGAATGTGGCCATTATTTAAAATCTAAATAGTTTTTACTCTATGGCTAAAGGCCATTTGCCAATGGTTAAAAATATACAGTTAATTCTGCAAATGCCAAGGGCTTATGATATGGACAAATTCAGATCAGTGTCCAGTGTGGCTTACTAATAACTAATAACCTCTGATAAGACATGGATGACACCAATTATTCATTCCTGACCTTCAAAGATGGTTCTTCCTAATGATAACATCTAAAAATACAGAAATTACTGCTTTTCAACAAGAAAGGAAGAGGAAGGAAAAGTACCCTGTTAACTGTAGCTGGTATCATGTACATATCATGGGTACTCCCATCTCTCTAAACCCAACAAATTGAATTCACACATTATAAATTCTGAAAAAACAATATTTGTTTACCTGGAGCACAAAGACTCCACAGTCACTGTCATTTTTCTGTTGTGGAATACACTGAGGGGGAAAAACAAAATGATCATTAAAATAAGACTAAGTAGTACTCTTGAGATGAAAAAATGAGCAAACGACAGGAACTGTGTCTATCCAGGACATCTGGTAGTGTACCAGTGGTATTTCAAGTGTTTGATTTTAGCCCTGCCTGGTGTGGCTGGTTGAGCATCGTCCCATGCACAGAAAGGTCACCGGTTCCATTCCTGGTCAGGGCACATGCCCACGTTGCAGGTTCAATCCCTGGTCAGGGTGCATAATGGGAGGCAACCAATTGACCAGTCTCTCTCACAATGATGTTTCTCTCTCCCTCTCTCTCTAAAATCAATAAAAACCTATTTTAAAACAAAGTGTCTGATTTTATGAAGGCATCTGGCCACATGAAAACAGCTGTCAATCAACTGCAATTTATAGAACATTTTGCCTAGATAAATGGGAAATCAAAAACATATTTTAAAACTTCCATTTGGATAATTAGTTTTTCTGTGAATACACTGACACTAGAACTGTGGATCAGAGAAGATGTGCCTGGTCTCTGAATACTTAGACAGTAATGATCCTGCTTAGCAGTCTTCACTTTTCATCTCATATTACACAACTCAACCCTATTCTTTGAAAGAAATTTTAAAGGTAAATGGTATGTTTTCAAAAGAACTGGTTACTATATCCTGCCTAACATGGGAATATGAAAGATCCTGACTAAATTTAGGAGAATACCTAGATATTCTGGTTGGGTAAATTCAGAAAATTTACAAATTCAATTCTAGTTTGAACTAATATACTAAGTTATTTAAAGCATAAAACTTAAGCTTAAATTTAAAATTTAGCACTTTGTTCATTCAAGGATGAACAAATTAATCTTATCTCTTTGGTTTTGGGTTAGTTTGTTTCAAGACCCTGCCTTATTAACATTGAGTCAGTGATCCAGATAGACCTGAGTTCAAGAACCTGACCCTACCAGTAGCTGTGGTGGCCTTTGGGGAAGGTCCCACCTAGGCTTCAGTTTTCTCATCTAAAGAATAAAGATGATGCTTATCCCTAAATGACCTACTTACCTCACAGGCTGTAAGGATCAAATGAGATCACACAAGCATAAACATTTTGAAAACATGAAATCAGTGACTATAAAATGTAAGAAACTGGTATTTGTAACAGGATTGAGAGGCTCTGCCTAGGCACAGTGCTGCACAAACAGCTTTAACTGTGTATAGGCCAAACATAGTGCTCCTTCCAGATTGTGCTTCGACTGAAGCACTCAGCCCACTGTCTTCTCCAAATGCCTGGAAAGTAGCTCAGTGCACTTGCACCCTCAGAAGATCCAAATAGTCATTTCAATATTTTCTCTGGGTCAATACGAGTCTCCTGGAAATACGAGCTATGAGGTAAGACACAGGTACCACCCCCAAAAAAATTTTTATGACCATATCATTACAAAAATTTTATAACCATATCATTCGCAGCTGCCCCCAATAATGAAATGACTAAACTTATTTGTTCCCAGCAAGCACTGGGAAACAGCAGCCAGATGACGAACACTAATGTTATGAGCTGCCTCCTCGAAGCTTCCAGGCTCTTCATTGGCATCTTCATCAGTAGTCTAAAAATGTTTTTAAAGACACCCACCCCTTTGATAATTCCATCCCCTTGATATGCCTGGGTTTTCATTTTTATCACATACTTACCTTTGTAACAGGAGTCTGCCAACCCTGAAGAAATTCAGGTCTATTTTTTTCTCTGGCTTCAGTCAGCAAATACTTTCTTATATTCTGGTTAAAAAGAAACCGAAACACAAATGCTATGTTTCATCAGTTGATGAAAAATGGAACCTACCCACAGCAGAAGAATGGAACCTCTTCCGCAGAAGAGGAAGCTGTGGCCCCACCATTGTTTAGGCAGAGTATGCATGAATAAGTTTAAAGGTGGAACTTTATTTCAGACCTTTTACTTCATAATGTTAAGGATGACTTCGCCGACCCTCTGTACTCAGGTATGCACTTAGACTGTGGACACTGATATGTGTTGAACTTTTAATAAGATGGTCAGCCTTTTTCAGCAGTAAGTCAACCAGCTGAATTTGAGACTTAAAAATTACTGCCAGTGCTCAGCAAAGGGAAGGAACTCATGGCAGAAATCCTTAATAACTGAAACAAAATTAAAAACATTTCTGTTCTCATATTTTTGAGAACTGCAGGTAAAGTTATCATTCAATTTGTAGAGTTATAATTAAACAGAGTCAGATCCACTGCTGAAATTTCTACCAAGATGAAGCCTAATGGAGTTTGAAATTATCCCTTATGCCCTCAACCTTTTCGTGCTTTTCTCTCTCTGCATCTCTCTTCTAAGGGTGAAGTGGGCCTTGACCGGTGTGGCTCAGCTGGTTGGACATCATCTCATGCACCCAAAGGTTGCTGGTTTGATTCCTGGTCAGGGCACATGCCTGGGTTGGGGCTCAATTCCCTGTGGGGGCTGTGCATGAGGCAGCCAATAGATATTCAGCTCTCACATCTCACATTGATGTTTCCCCTTCTCTTTCCCTCTCTCTCCCTCTCTAAAAATCAATAAAAATATTTAAAAATAAAATAGCCCTAGCTGGTTTGGCTAAGTGGTTAGAGCGTCAGCCTGCAGACTGAAGGATCCTGGGTTTGATTCCAGCCAAGGACACATACTTTGGTTGCAAGCTCAATCCCCAGCCCTGATCAGGTGTGTGAAGGAGGCAACCAATCAATGTGTCTCTCTCAAATCGATGTTTCTGTCTCTCTCTTTCTCTCTCTCTCCCCCTTCCATTCTCTCTGAAAAGCAATGGAAAAAGTATCCTCAGGTGAGGATTAATAAAAAATAAAAAATAATTTCTCTTCCTTTAGGGCAAAGTAAAAAGGGTGAAGAGGTTACATGAATTAAATTAACCCCCTTGAAGGTAAAGTAAATGTATATATATGTGTGTATACTTAAGTGTGTGTATACACACATATATATACACATACAAGTATGCATATATGTATTTTATTTCCATAAACATGTTATACTGTATCATTCCTGCAACTTGCTTTTTATTTTATTTTTTATTTTTATTTTTTAAATGAAAGTATTTTTATTTTTTTAAATATATCTTTATTGATTTCAGAGAGAGGAAAGGAGAGGGGGAGAGAGAGAGAGATAGAAACATCAATGATGAGAGAGTCATTGATCAAGCCCATAACCGGGGCATGTGCCCTGACCAGGAATCGAACCCTGATCGCCTGGATCCTAGGTTGATGCTCAACCGCTCAGCCACGCCCGGCCGGGCACAACTTGCTTTTTAAAATTTAGTATGTCTTAGAGATCTTTCATGTTAGAACATGGAGATCTACTATATTCTTTTTAACTGCTACGGTCAGTTTAACAGTATGACTATACTATAGTGTACATATTTAGCTAATCTGTTGGCAGAGCTAAATTTAGGTTGTTTTGATTTTTCACTATTATCAATAATGCTGCAATTAACATCCTGGTATACACCCCATCCTTGTGTGCAAATACTTATTTTTATGGAGTAGATACCAAGAAACAGAATTGGTATGCAATACTTTATAAGGTACTTAGAACTGATTAGAATTGCTATTGTTCAAGTATACATTCCACCAGAAAATATGAGAACATCTGTTTCCTTATACCCACATAAACAACTGAATACCATTAAATATTCCTTAATATAATATTATATAAATATATAATATAATAATATATAGCATAAAAAATGGAACCATATTTGCATTTCCCATATTTCTGGTGAGGCTGAGCATCTTGCCACGTGTTTAATGGCTACATGCATTTTTCCTAAAAATTATCTTTTGTCCATTTCTATGATCCTTTTTTTTCTTGTTCACTTGTAGCAGTTTTATATATTTTCAGGACAGTAACTATCTATTATATAGGTCACAAACATTTTCTTCAAGTCTGTCCCTTGTCTTTTAACTTTATAGCATACAGAAGTTTTAAATTATGGTATGTTAAAATTTATCAATCTGTTCCTTTATGTCTTTTGCTTTTCTGGTTCTGTGTAAGAATGCCTTCCCTACTCTAAGAATATTAACATTTTCTATATTTTATTCTAACTTTTACAGTTCTGTGTTTTATATTTAGGTCATTATTCTGTCTGAAATTTGTTTTTCTACATAGCATGACGTAAGGATCTGTATTTTACTTTTCCGAATAGACAGCTAATTTTCCCAGTGGCATTTACTGAATAGCCTGTCCTTTCCTAACTCTATCATATACTAAGTTCTCACATATACATGAGTTGTTTCTAGATTCTCTATGCTGTACCACCAATATACTTGTCAATTCCTAAATATAAACATAGTTTTAATTATTAAAACTTTATAATATAGCCCTGGCCACGTAGCTCAGTTGGTTAGAGTATTGTTGTAATATGCCAAGGTTGCAGTTTCAATCCCTGGTCAGGGCACATACAAGAGTCAACCAATGAATGCATAAATAAGTGGAACAACAAATCGATATTTCTTTCTCTCTCTCTCCCCCTCTAAAATCAATAAATTTGAAAACAAACACCCACAAAACCTATGATGTAGTGTGACATCTAGTAAACCAAGTATTCCTTCCTTTACTGTTCTGCTTCGAAACTATTTTAGCTGTTCATGCACATGAATTCAGCAATATGAATTCCACGATGAGCTGATCAGGTTTATTTCAAAATCCTGATGGGAAACTAATTAGGACAGAAACTGGTATATATTAGTTTGGGGAGAACTGATCTCTTTCCAATATTGAGTGTGTCTATCTTTCCATCTAGTCAGATTTCCTTTAAATACTTTAGTTTTCTTCTCTAAAAACTTCCACATTTTTTGCTAGGGTATATTCCTGGATAATTTATGTCTTTGTTGCCTTTGAAAATGGAATCTTTCTGTTTTCAATTACATTTTCTAACTGGTTCTTGCTAGTACAGAAAAATTAAGAAACCTACTGAATTCTTTTGCTTTATATCCCCCCATCTTGTTGAACTCTCATATTTTCCAGCTGATTCTCTTGGTTATAATTCATTCTACAGAAGTTATTTTGAAGATACGAGCAAATTTCAGCTCTAAGAGAAACCAAGGAAAATTATTTCTATCCACGTTCAAATGAAAGTGTTAAGGGAAAGGCATAATAAAATGTGATGAAATCCAAATAAGGAATGTATCTCAGAGAGGAATCCAGATTATAGATAGCCACCTGTCCCCACCTGGAGATTCCTCTGGTAGTCCTTTTCTCTGCCAACAGTTCAGAGGGGTTTTATGACAGAAATTGAATCTCAATGGTACTGTATCTAGAGCTAAGATATTATTTAATCAATCCCAAGATAAATGAAAAAATAGACATTATATTACCTTACCTCTACACAAAACTTAAAATGAATGCCTTGAGAATCATAAAATGAAATAATTCGGTCAGAGAGTGTCACAGTAATGAGAGACCAGTGAACTTCCAGGTGAATAGGAATCAACAGGAGACTCTTTTTAAATAAATCCACCTAATCAAGAAAAGAAAAAGAAATGCAGCCATCACCACAGGCTATCCAAATCAAGAATAAACAGCTGCTTCCGTTTCCCGACCTCTGACCTACCCAAAGTCATAAAACTAGGAAGTGGGGAAGCCAGAATTAGAACCCAGGTCTTAGTCTAAAGCCCATGTTGTAACTACTAAGCTATAATACACAGTAAGAAAACTGATGAGCCTTAGCCAGTTTGGCTCAGTGGTTAGAGCAATGGCCTGTGGACTAAAGGGTCCTGGGTTCGATTTTGGCCAAGAGCACGTATCTAGGTTGAAGGGTCAGCCCCCACTGGAGCCATGTGGGAGGCAACCAGTCAAAAAAAAAAAAAAAAGAAACTGATGATATAGAAAGTACCATTTTCCATTTAACCTGCTAAACCTGTGCTTATCAACTGCCAAACATGACTTGGCCCCTTATTTTCTTGTGTACATATTTGACCTCGACTCAATTCTTATTTAGGAAGGAATCCTGGCATGAGAAAACAAGGCTATAAGGCTTCTATCTTTCTACAGATTCAGTATAGTAGTTAAGATTGTGGGCTCTGAAATAAGTTTGGTGGAATTCAAATTCTGGTTCTTCCACTTATAGGCCATATGACTGGCAATTTTCATAGCTTCTTTGTACTTTAATTTCCTCAATATAAAATACAGGTAACAATAGTACCTACCTTATGAAGTCCTTAAGAGTGACAATAAATGTAAAATGCCAAGAACTGTGCTTAACACATTATATGTAGCCAATAAATCTTAGCTTTTATTACTATTACTATTTCGGGTCTCCCAGATGTCAAAATTGAGAAAAATATCCCTGATAATACTTTACATATCCTTTGCATACTAATTTACCCTTTATATCCTGTTATATCCTTTGCAATCTAGAAATATTTGCTATTCCACTCAAAATCCTAGTTGTGGATGATAAAGTAGTAGTTGTTTAATAAACATTTATAAAAGAGTTAATTTCTTTTTTTCAGGTAAAGATTATTTTAGTGATTCCTTGGGTTAAAACAAATAAAAGGCTATTTTAAACTACATTAGATTCTTTTTTATTTTTTAATTTATTGGGGTGACACTGGTTAACGAAATTATATACAGGTTTCAGGTGCACAATGCCACAACATGTCATCTGTACACTGTATTGTGTTCACCACCCCAAGTCAAGTCTCCTTCTATTACCATTTATGCCCCCATGTCCTCTTCCACCTCCCCCCACAACCACATCAGATTCTTAGAAATGTTCTCAAGCCTTCTGTGCTTTCTGGTATTCAGATAATGTCCTGCTCTAGATGAATGTTCTGTTAGTCTACATGACCATAGAGCAAAGCACTTTAGCACTTCTGCTTTTCAGTTTCTGCATCCATAAACCTGGGAGGTGGATGGAAGGAAATATTAAAAGGATTGAGAATTGGTTCTTTCCAGCTCAAAAATTCTGAGTATCTAAAACAAGGAATCATATTTAAAATTCAGTATTAAATGACGCCAAATTTATATTCTTCCCAAAAAGAAACTTTTTTAGGAGGATCCTACAGCAATGCTGTGAGCTGCCTGCGGAGAGGGTTAGCCTCTAGAAGCTGAGGGCTTCAGTCCTACCGCCACAAGGAACTGAATTCTGCCAACCTGAATGAGCTTGGAAGATGAGAATGAATCCTTGCTACTAAGACCCTGAGCAGAGGACCCAGTGAAGCCACGTCTGGATTCCTGAGCATGGGAACTGTGAGATAATAATGGAAACATCTCAGCATATGAATCTATGAAACAGGTAAATGAGAGTGGCCCTGCAGTGTTCTCCAGTTGGCCTTTTGGTTGCAGAGTGGGAAATGTATTCCATCCTAGCCAGGAGGTCTGGAGAGTGCTATGGAATGTTGTCTGAGGTTCCCAAAGCATCCCCAAATACCCTGAATTGAGTAACTATAACAAATAGAAAAGGAAGGGCAAGACATTAAGACCCTCCAGAAATTCTGTGAGCCAACCTGATTCTCCCAAACATTGAATCATACAACTTAAGAAGCTCCAAAAACTGGACCACCAAAGTTCCTGATATCCATAACACTGTGGCTGGAGAGAACCTAAACAGAACCTCTTTATAAGCTTTTAATGATTAAAAAATAAGATTTACAGAAATAGTATGGAGGTCCTTCACAATATCAAGAACAGAACTACCATACAAGTCAGCTATTCCACTTCTGGGTATACACCCCCATGTTAATTGCAACATTATTTACAATAGCCAAGATATGGAAGCAACCTAGGTGTCCATCAATGGATGAAATGATAAAGAAGATGTGGTGTATATATAGAATGGAGTATTATTCAGCCACAGGAAAGAATAAAATCTTGCCCTTTGCAATAACCTGAATGGACGTAGAGGGTATTATGATAAATGAACTAAGTCAGATGGAAAAAGACAGATACCACATGATTTCAGTTCTACATGGAATATAAAAGAAAACCCCTAACAAATCCAATCTCATAGAGACAGAGAACAGATTGATGATTACCAGATGGGAAGAGGGTTGGGGAATGGGCAACATGAGTGAAGAGGTCAACTGTGTGGTGGTGGACAGTAACTACACTTTTGGCAGTGATGACTTTGTAGTGTATACAGATGTCAAGTTATATTGTACACCTGAAATTTATATAATGTCATATACCAATTTTAACTCAATAAAAAAAGAAAGCTTTTTCTTAATTATAAAAACAATTTTTAAAATAAAAATTAGCCCTGGTGAGTGTGACTCGGTTGGAACATCACAGGTCCCATTCCTGGTCAGGGCACATACCCAGGTTGCGGGTTCGATCCCGTCAGGGTACATGTGGGAGGCAACCAATGTTTCTCTCTCATATCGATGTTTCTCACTCTCCCTCTCTTCTATCTTTCTAAAATCAATTAAAAATAAAATAAAAATTAGAAAATACAGATAAAAAGATACACTTCAGTGTATAGCTTTCCAGATCTTTTTCTTCTTCTTGTTAATCAATGGAAAATATCCTCGGGTGAGGATTAAAGAAAAAGGTTTAAAAGAAACTTTCACATTAAAGAGTCTATTTCATATTGGTAATAAAGTTCTTATCCTTCCACTCAAAGTGGCTTATCATCTGCATTTCAAATTTAGAATAACGAGAATACCTTTTTAGTCCATCTTTTTACTCCATTATATCCTTTGGTTACCAGCTGCCTATGAAAAAAGCTGTTGAAGAAGTGAACCTAGAAAAGACATCAAATACAAGCACCCAGATTATATTAGGCTATGCCCAAATTCAACTAAAAAAAAAAAAAACACAGAAATTTTAAAATCCTTTACTATAAGATAGACAGAAAGGTGAAGGGAAGTTTCATCTTTAAAGTAGTTTTCACTTACCTTGTCTGGGACTGCATCCATTATCAGCTCACCGTACATATTAATAACCTATAAAAAGCCAATATAAAACCAGCTTACTAACCCTACACAATTAAAAACATCCCACTCAGAATGAATAACATACTGATACTACTAATAGTAGTCAAACCTTTTGGATAGTTGGGTTAGTGAATGAGTCACTTCAGTAAGGAATAGAGTCCTTGATTCCAAAAGGTAATTGTGAGGCCAACCCAGAAGTTATTAATTATATTTTATTGTCCAACATCCTCTGCAATTTTTCCATGATGAGAACCTACAATACACTAACCTGGTCATTCAGCCAATTCTGACCATCCAGCGTTGCCAGATCATCCATATCCAGCATGTGCTTATTGTAGAAGACACGGAAGTTGCATTTCTGATGTCTGGCCCGATAGTTTGTTATTTCCCTATTGATAAAGGGTTTTCTGAAACAGAAAAAATTTGAAATAGAAAATTAAAAACATGAGTTCTACTTAATTTATTGCTAAGTATCTTTTTTTAATCAAGAAGAGTCATATATGCCAAGAATTTTATTTTCAAGGGCTTAACTTAAGTATCATTGACAAACCTATTAGAAAAATCTTCATTAAAGACATCTTTTAATCTTCCAAGGACATCTTTTTCACTGAGTGGGACCAAACTGCCATACTTCTTCATAACCTCATCTAGGAATCCTTAAATAAAGGAAAAAAGAAAAATTAAGATGAAAAACCATTTTTAGCAGTCATTCTCCCAATACTTAACCTATACATAATACTTAACACACATTTAATCTATATTACTACATATGTTACACTATTAAAAATATTTTAAAAGTTATGTTTTGTAAAAAATAAAATCAAATCAATAAGGCCCTCACCATTCCAATATAGAAAAATGCTCTAAGACATTATTTCACATTGGATCTCTAAGCTACTAATGCATTGCTAGAGAGGGAATGGCTAGCTAAAACTAAAGATTGACATCATTCAGTAGCTTAACCTTGTAGTAGAATCCTATCTCCTAAAGAGTGAAATCTAAAGGGCTTAATTACCTGATTAAATGTGTCTATCAAATTTGGTAACTGAAGGAATTATCTTTTTAAAAATCACAATTAGAGGGAATTAATTGTTGAGATCGCTGTCAAAGTATCATTTGGTAAAAGTGTGTAATTTCTCCTCTCATAGCAAGGGACAAAATCTAAGGCAATTTTAATATACAACCTGACAGTGTCATTATACTCTGAATAAAACTATGAATTAAGCTTAACTAGATAACAGCTGATGAATCATACTTTAAGAAGGGAAACAAAATTAAGGATGACTTCTTGACCAGAATATAGAATAGTCTTCAGATCAATTAGGTAACATATGGATTTTAATGGCTTCCACAATGATCCACTGAATACACCTAAAAAGGCCATAGGAAATAAAACCAAGACATTATTCTAAATAAATACAAAGAAGCTGAGGAAAGACTGAGAGGCTCACAAAAGTGCAGACATGACTTGTGCTATTCACTGATGCTGAATGGGGAGCGTAACAGCCTGCTAACCATCAATCTGACAGTTAAGTCTTCTAGGTTAACATGGGGAAAATGAGGACAATAGCCAATTATTTTACCCAGCTCTCTTTCTAACTTCAAGACAAGAGCAAAGGTCAAGGTACAGTAAATAGCAAAGAGTTGTTTGCTTATGCCTTGTTCTGATCTAGGCTTTAGGCATACAGAAGAGAACAAAAGGGGTCCCATGTCCCGGATTAATCAGAGTAGGAGAGATTTGGGGCTTCTAAACTAGGAATAGAGCATATATTTGCCTACAGTCTTTACTATATCATATCTTATAGTTATCTAAGCATACCCTTGTATATAATGGGAGAATGGGCCCAAAAAGAAGATAAGGAATCCCAACATCTGAGAAACTGCATTTAAGGAACAAATTTTATATAAAACTTTTAATTCCCCTAATAACAAAAGATTAAACGTTAGGCCCAACAACCTTGCGACTTCTCAAATAAGAAAGCAGGCTCATCTATAATGGGGATATGAACTCCAATTCCAAATAAGTATCATAGCAATGAGCTGTCCTTGTTAACAATGTTATTTCTGATGGTAGTATTTTGGAGGGTTTTAAGTTGTTATATTTTCCCCCTCTTATCTGTATTTCTTTTTCACTTTCAGATGATAAATATGGATTCCTAATGCATAAAAAGGCCCCACCTGAATTTTCGAGGAGAACCCTATATGACAATGTCTCACTGATGCACACCATTAACTCACTGGGACCATAAGGCAAGCACTAGCATATCTCACTTCATCCTTGTAAACACCCTGTTAGATAGCATCCCTACTTTACAAATGGAGACAGGAAACTTTGGGAGGTTAAGTAACTTTCTCAAGGACCCTTAACTAGCATACGTCAGAACTAAGACTCTGATTGCAGGTCACCCGACCACAGAAACTGAGCAGTTAGCTCTTATGCTATGCTACCTTCAAAGCATGAAATACTACCACCTTTTCTCTACAACTTGGTTGTTCATTTCACCTTTCCCTTTTAACACTTGTGGAACAAGAATTACCCAGAAAACAGGCTGAAAATGAGAGTTAGCTCTGGCCGGTTTGGCTAAGTGATTACAGTGTGATTACACTGTCAGTCCATGGACTGAATGGTCCCGGGTTCAATTCCGGCCAAGGGCACATAACTCAGCTGCAGGCTCTTCGGGGCCCTGGTTGGGACGCGTGCGGGACGCAATCAATCAGTGTGTCTCTCCCTCACGGATGTTTCTCTCTCTTTCTCTTTCTCTCCCTTCCACTCTCTCTGGAAAGCAATGGAAAAAATATCCTTGGGTAAGGATTTATTTTTTAAAAAAGAGAGAGTTAAGTCCATTATTCTTTTTGTTTAAGGACATTTTAAAAAATGATTTTTTATTGATTTTTGGAGAGGAAGGGAGAGAAACAATATGAGAGTGAAACATCAATCAGCTGCCTCCTGCATGCCCCCTACCCGGGATTGAGCCCAAACCCCGGGCACATGCCCTGACTGGGAATGGGACTAGCAACCTTTTGGGTACAAGCGGATGCTCCAACCAACTGAGCCACATTGGCCAGGGCCCATTATTCTTTACCCACTTGCTATCACCAAATTAATGGACCAAAAAAGAAAGTGCATTTGGAATACAATTTCTTTTACTTCAAAAGTACTTAAATTTCCATGTGACCAAGAAACAGGATAAAATGTTAGGAAAAAACAAGATAATAGCCTTGGCTCATGTTGCTCAGTGGTTAGAGTGTTGGCCCGTGCACCAGAGGGTCGTGAGTTTGGTTCCCAGTCAAGGGCACATACCTCGGTTGCAAGTTCGGTCCCTGGCCCTGGGTGGGCACCCAATTGATGTCTCTCTCTTGAGTCAATGTTCTCTCTCTCTCTCTCTCTCTCTCTCTCTCTCTCTCTCTCTCTCTCCCCTCCCCACCCTCCTCTTCCCTCCCGCCCTTCCACTCTCTCGAAAAATCAATGGAAAAATATCCTCGGGTGAGGATTAACAAAAAATAAAAATAACAAAAAACTACAGTTCAAATTATAGTCCACCCTGAGAGTACAAAAGGTAACAATATAAAAAATAAAACCTAAGGCGTTATTTTAGAAGTTAAATTACTTATCATGGTGGACAGTTTTTTCTTGAAACAACATCCCATCCTAAAAGTGGAATAAGGTTCATTGTGTTGTGCACATAAGAAATGCAACCACTTGGTTCCCCAACAAAATACAATACACACGCCAGAAATCAAAAATAAGGAAGGCACTGATGTATTGTAGAACTGTATGCCTAAAACCTATATAATTTTATTAACCAATGTCACCCCATTAAATTCAATAAAATAAATAAATAAGAATGGCATGAAATATAAGGATAAACAAGGATTGTGCAAAATCTAAGTCAAAAGCATTATAAAATTCTATTAAGGGACACACAGAACTGGCAACATGGAATGGAATAATTCTTTGTTTTTAGACAGGAAAATACAAATATTGTAATGAACACAATTTTCCCTAAATTAATCTATAAATGTAATACAATACCAATGAAAAGTCATGGTTTGCTTTTTAATTGAAAAAGCAAATCCAAAATTCATCTTGGGACAAAAATGTAAGAAATTCCTAGAATTTTTTGAAAAGGATTAAAAGGGAGCATCGAATAAGGGGCAAGAGAAAAAAAAGAGGCCTAGTTCCATCAAATTATAAAACTACAGTAATTAAAGCATAATAGTGCTAGCATAGGAAACAGACCCGATGGCAGGGCACCTCTCATGACCCTGGGGAAAAGATGACTCAATCAATAAATGGTATTAGAACTAGTGACTAAATCTTTTATTCACAGTCGGAATTCATCTGGGTGTAAAGAATGAGGTAGGGATCCATCTTTACTTTTTTCCAAATGGCTAACTGTAAAAATAACACATTAATAGTCTAGAAGAAAATAGGATTGAACATTTTTATACAACTGAAACAGGAAGCAGCTTTAATTTTAAGGGTTTTTTCTTAATATATGACCATAAACATTTAAAAATAAAGTGGAAGTTACTCTTTAATTCCTTTAGAACTTTTATGCCCTTATGAATAGGTATTTCTTTTTTTCTTTTTTAAAAAATATATCTTTATTGATTTCAGAGAGGAAAGGAGAGGGAGAGAAAGAGACAGAAACATCAATGATGAGAGAGTCGTCATTGATCGGCTGCCTCCTGCACACCCTTGACTGGGGATTGAGGCCACAACCTGGGCATGTGCCCTGACCAGGAATCGAACCCCGATCGCCTGGATCCTAGGTTGACACTCAACCGCTGAGCCACGCCCGGCTAGCCTGAACATGTATTTCTTAAACATGTAAGTAGCACACTATATTTACTCTTCTTGAAGCTGCTTTTTCCCCCATTCAATACATCATCCTATTTTTTTTACCTAAGTCAATTCAAAACAACTTAGTAGCCCATTAAACAATTCCCTACTATGACCATTTAAGTTGTTAACTTTTAGCTCTCTAAATAATGTCCCATATACAACCTTTGACATATCTTTGTTCTACTGTTTCCCCAGAACACGCTAAAAGTCAAATTTCTGGGTCAAAGGACATGCATATCTAAAACTTCTAATTTTCACTTATGAGTTTTGTTATATACATATAATGTTTATGAAGTCAAACTGGTATATTTTACTGCTTGAGTTTCCTATCATGCTTGATTATTAAAATGGTCTCTTATATTTGTTTAACAGCTTTATTGAACTATATGATTCACATACCACAAAACTTAACCGCATTTAGTGATTTCGAATATTCAGAGTTGTGCAACTATTACCACTACCTAATTCCAGAACATTTGCTTTACCCTACAAAGAAACTTTGTATTTGTTAGAGGTCACTCCTCATTCCTCTCTCCCCTCCAGCCCCTGGCAACCATTAATCTACTTTATATCTCAACATATTTGCCTAGTCTGGACATGTCAAATCAATAGAATCCTACAGTATGTGGCCTTTTTGTGTCTGGCATCTTTCACTTGGCA
Source organism: Miniopterus natalensis (assembly GCF_054644295.1). Taxonomy (NCBI): domain Eukaryota; kingdom Metazoa; phylum Chordata; class Mammalia; order Chiroptera; family Miniopteridae; genus Miniopterus; species Miniopterus natalensis. Next base: position 47,729,715 of record NC_142086.1, on the reverse strand, counting down.
TATTTTCAAGGTTCATCCACACTGAAACACCTATCAGTATTCCATTTCTTTTTATGGCACAATAATACATTGTATAGATATACCAAATCCTATTTATCCATTCATCAGTTCATAAACATTTCAGTTGTTTCCACTTTTTGGCTATTATGAATAATGATGCTATGAACATATGTGTACCAGTTTTTGTGTCTACTTGTTTCTAATTAGTTAAATTTTTAATTCATTTAGAATGCTGTGGCATAGGAATATATTTGTTTCCTTCCAAAACTAAGCTGAGTACAGAATCTTAGATTTTCATATCCTCCCTTAAGTCTTTTTTTTTTTTAATGGTTGCAATGTTTTGCTTTTGAAAATACTGAGTACATCACAGCTATTTTATTTATTTTTTAAAATCTGTTTTTATTGACTTTTATTTTTTTTTAGAGAGAGGAAAGGAGAGGGAACATCAATGAGAAACATCAACATCAATTAGCTGCCTTTTGCATGCCCCCTACTAGAGATTGAGCTTGAAATCAGGGCATGTACTGTGACCAGGAATCTAACCAGTGACCTCTTGGTGCATGGGCTGACACTCAACCACTGAGCGACACCAGCCAGGCGTCCCTCAAGTCTTTTAAAATTATCTTATACAAGCAAAACTCAGTATTAATTTTTTTCAGCAAGTCACAACTGTCATTGCAAAGCATCCAACCTGGTTTTGAAGGGAGTAACTTTTTACGCTCATATTTCATTAGTTTATGCAATATTTAACAAAATTATGAAACACAGTAAGTAAACTGAAATAAGTACAACTGGCTCTTGATAAATATATAAATCCACTGCAACAAGCGGTGTTACAAGTATCGGAGCAGGGGGGCTGGGAAATGTCCTCTCCCCCCATCAATCTCATTGTTAGAGTATCAATGCTGTATGCCAATTATATCTCAATAAAACGGGGGAAAAGAATTTCAGCTTGAGAGCAAATATCCTCCTTGCTGATATTGGCATAGGCAGGGAGAGATGCTTTTAAGATTCCCCTACTCAGTCTTTTACCATGGGTCTCCCTTTCCTCTCCACCTCCAGAAATGGGACTCACTCAGTGTTGCATCATTTTCCTGCACTACTCTTCCTTCTGCCACGGGGGTTACCCTCTAGACCTTCCCTCTACTTTCTGCCTTTTGGGAGTTTCTCAGTTTCTGATTCACCAAAACTCTCCTCCTAGTTTTCAGTATGGAGATACACATGTGTTTTTAATATACTTTTCATGCATTATATTACAGGTCACTAATGTGAATAAATGTCAATTCTGTAAAAATTCCTACTTCCTCACGTCATGCTAGAGTTTTACTATTAGCCATATTCAATTTATCAATTGTTTTTTGGAAGTGCTACATCTATATGTATAAGTTAACTTGGTATTTGTGGGTAAATGTTAACTATTTCAGGTTTATGTATCATGGTTCTGTAAACCTCATAGTAGGGAAATTTGTCTTTCCCTCTTCTAGGACAGTATAAACAACAAAAATGGGTTTTTTAAAGATTTGCTAAAACTCTATACTTTGTGTTTTTTGGTGTGTTTGGGGTGGGGGGACTTTTTATACATACTTAATGGTTGGGCAAAGTGTTCAGAATTGTTTAAACCACCAAAAAGTAACTCTCCTAACTCCCCAGAAAAAGCCATCCATAACAATTTGATGTATCTGTCCAGATATGTCTTATACAAATATATGTGGAATATATACATATACTCCTCTTACATATGTGCATATGTATCATTTAATAAAATGGCATCATTCTGTTTTACAACTTGCTTTTTTCACTTTATATAAACAGCTTTCAGTATCAAATTTATTCCTTAACAGCTTCATAGTATACTATTGCTTAGAGGTGCCACAATTTATACTTCCATAGAAACAGCTGTTTTGGTTGTCTTAAGTAATGTCCCTGTACAAATATATTTGTACTCCTTTTTTTTAATCCTCACTGAGGATATTTTTCCACTGCTTTTCAGAGAGAGTGGAAGGGAGAGAGACAGAGAGAGAAACATCGATATAAAGAGACACATCAATTGGTTGCTTCCTGCACATGCCCTTACCAGGGCTGGAGCCTGCAACCAACTTAGGTACCCTTGGCTGGAATTGAACCCAGGACCCTTCAGTCCATGGGCGAAAGCTCTAACCACTGAGCCAAACTGGCCAGGGTTATTTGTACTCTTTTATATCTTAGATAAATTGCAAGAAGGAGAATGGGTCAAAAATTGAAAATACCATAATGTCTTTCAAAAATGTTTATGCCAACTTACTTCATGGGGTAGATTTTAACAATCAGACTTTAGCCCAGGCGGGCGTGGCTCAGCGGTTGAGCATCGACCTAGAATCCAGGCAATCGGGGTTCGATTCCTGGTCAGGGCACATGCCCGGGTTGTGGGCTCAATCAATGACTCTCATCATTGATGTTTCTATCTCTCTCTCCCTCTCCTTTCCTCTCTCTGAAATCAATAAAGATATATTTAAAAAAAACAAGTAGACTTTAAAAACATGACATAATAACTTGAAGCCATAAAGTAAAGACAGATAAATTTTACTATGAAAGAACAGAAAATTTCTGTTAAGCAAAAATATCATATACAAAGTCAAGGATTTTATCTTTTGGGAGAGGAAAACTTAAACACTTATAGTATTTATAATTAAAATTGAATTTAACATCTTTAAAATTAGAATGATGCTAAGGTCTATGAAGGCAGGAACCTTTATAGAATGTTTTGTGTTACATCCTGAGAACTATCACACTGCCTGGTACATAGGAGCTTCTTGTATATTAAATAAATAAAATATAAATAACCCAAAAGAAAAATAAGCAAGGGAAAATTATATACAAACAAAAAATGGCCAACAAATATAGAAAAAAAATGTTCAAACTTTAAACTCAAAAACGCAAATTATGATTTGGGGTGGTGAACACACAATACAATATACAGGTGATGTATTACAGAATTGTACCCCTGAAGCCTATATAATTTTATTAAGCAATGTCACCCCCAATAAATTCATTAAATTTAAGACTTTTTCAATAAAAAATGAAAAAAACCTGAAAATTAAAAAGCAAAAGCAAATTAAAGCGAAAAAATCTCATGATCTGTAAGACTGACAAAGTTTAACAAGTGTAAACTGGTTCAACTTTTTGGAGGATAATTTAACAACAATTCTCCTAAAATTTTAAGTGTGAGTATTCTTCCACCATCAATTCTACTACTAAGAATTTACCTTACAGAAACAATTGCAAAAGTATAAAGTAGTAGTTTCATTGCACTGTTGTTTATAGAACAACTGGAAGTAACACAAGTGTCCATTAATCAAGGATTAAATAAACTATGGGACATCTATATAACACAGCAATATAAAAGACTTCAAGAAGAAAGTCTAATTGCTTAAAGGGAAACCAATGTGTGGAAGGGAAAAAGACTCTCCTAGAAAGGAGAATGGACAGCAAGTGTGGGCTGGAGGTTGGGGGAGAATAAAGGAATAGTTCATACCAGAAAGGCAGATTGACAGCTGCTCATCATCCACTGCAGATGCTTTTTGACTGTTCTTCCCACCTCCCACTTGATTTTCTAGTGTGAGTCCACTACCCGTCAGAGGAGCCTCCAGTGGACTTTTACAGTAAGGGTGGTCCAGCAACTTAGAACTAAGAATGTTCTGCCTACGAGATCCATCCTCATCCATCTGGCATGAGCTCTCTTTCTGAACAGTCTCTTCAGACACAGGCCCATCCACACTATTTACAGATTGATCTGCCCCAGACACTGACAATTTTACTGTGTCATCATTGACAGTACTTGTTCCATTTTCCTGACCCAGAGTCATAGTTTCTCTTTCCGTTTCTGAGATAAACACGTTACTAGAATGGTCTGGTAAGGGGATGTCATGAATCAGCTCTGTAAACTCCCACTTAGGCGAGGAAGAGGGTGACTGGTCCCAGGTGTATGTGGCACTGCCATTCTGTTGGTCACGGAATGCTTCATCTAAACTAAGCTCCTTGCCCAAGAAAGGGCTTCCTTTAGTGCAGCCATCAGCCATATGAGAGTTGTTTCCCTTCACCACAGCACTGCTGTCCATATCTGGGAAGTGCGGTTGATGCTGACAAGAAGGGTCTTTAAGTTCTGGGGAAGGGAATGGGCTGCAACTGCCACCCTCACCGTTCTCCCTAAGAGTCTCTTGGTGGTCCCCAGTGACCTGCACCCAGCTTTGCTGGGCTTTTTTTAGCTTGCAAACTTTGCTTTTTGTTCTGAAGTGCTGGGATCTGAGAATCCTGTACCGAAATCTAATCATGGATAATTTCTCATACATCATAAGAGGAGATGCTTTTATTCTTCTATGTTGGTTAAGCTGGAACTTTTTTGGAGTCAGGGCTCCCCCATTCCTGTGGTGCTCCAGCCCTTGGTAGCAGCCATAACAAAAGCGCTTTCTCTTATGGTTGCTCAAGGTGACCACAACTGCACCACCCTCACCTGAACTTGGGCTGTCCCCATTGAACTTCATGGGAAAATCAGAAGCTTGCAACTCCGTCCTAGGTCTGTGACCAATGGCCTGACCTAAAACACTATTTTCTGGTAAGTCAGCAACTGCCTGCAAGAGACTTTTCTCTCCACGATACTCATGGTCAGAATTCTTTGCTGACAGCAACTTTTCTGCTTGGAGTTTCAGGAGAGTCCTTGAGGAAATGAAGTGTTTAGTGCTTTTTCTTTTCACTTTAGAGGACAAAGTACTAACACTTTCAGCAGCCACATTCGACTTTGTCTTAGCAAAACGGGGTTCATCCTGGATCCACGTTTTCTGGATTTGAAGGGCCTTCTTTCTACACTGCAAATGCCTCAACTGCCTGCTCCAAGTAATTGGCCTTCCCAACTTTACTTTCAGAATGCACAAGTGCCGGTGAAAGTAGAACTTCTTAAAGCCTCCAAATCCAGTATTCCATTTCTCAGAAAAGGCTAAGTGGATTCCTTTCCTCCACAGAATTTTCCTCTGTTTTTTCATTTTTCTGATGCATAATGAGATCTGGAGGTAGCTGTAAAGAAGAGAAAGAAAAGTTACATTTCTACCCAAAAATTAGGCCATAAAGAGCCCTGCTGCCAGGGATCCCAGTGGTTAGAGCATCATCCAGCTACATAAAGGTTGCAGGTTCAATCCCTGGTCAGGATACATATAAGAATCAGCCAACGAGTGCATGAATAGGTGGAACAACAAAATGATGTTTCTCTCTCTCTTTCCCTTCTCTATCTAGGGCTCTAAAAAAATCAATTAAAAAAATTAGGTCATAAAGTTATATTCACAGAAATATAAGTTAGAAAACTGAAAAAGAGAGCACATGAAATTCAACTTAGATTATCAGATATAATGAAATTCTACCTGATCAAGGAATTCCCCACAATGAAAGTTGAGGAGAAAGTAATGAGTATTCTAACATGATCCTGTTTGCTATACCTGCTTATGATAAAATAAGTTTCAAGGGTCATTTCCTGCCCGGCCAGTGTGGCTCAGTGGATTGAGCGTCGGGTAAGTGCTCCCACACAACTCTCCACCTCCATCTGAGGACTGAGTGACTCTCAGACTAGAAGTCCCATGGCAGCTTGGAGAAAACAAGTTTGATCCCCAGTAGGCGGTGTGCAGGAGGTGGCTGATGTATGTTTCTTTCTCACGGATGTTTCTGTCTTTCCCTCTCTCTCTCCAGCGGAAAAAAAAAACCATTTCCCAATATGCAGTTTTTAATGGAACAGATAAGGGCAGGGAGTCACAAGAGTTAGAACAGAACTTATTTCTAAGTGTTGACCCTGCTTCTCATTTGCTAAGTGACTTTAAGCAAGTCACCCAAATTCTGTGTTCTCACTTGTAAAATGAAGAATGGAAGGGAGAGGGGACCAGATACCATTCAAGATTGATTCCATGTCAAAACGATTTTTTCCATGTAGCAAATTTTTGAAAGGGAAGGTACTTTTGCTTTATATAGTCATCCACAGGCAGTATTCAATAAATGCATATGCAATATCAGTATCTCAAGAGTAATACCAGCCTCCTCTTTGTCAGTCCATCAATGACTTTCTGAATGACTATGTGGGGACAGGACTGTATCAAGTGCTCTTACCCAGTTATGCTCTCAAAATAAATATAAGAAAAAAGAGCCAATGCAGCAACAACTTACAGGAAATGGTGGATGAAAATAATAGTCAAAACCAAGTATGATACCCCTTAGATTTAATAAGATCCAATATTATAGAAGGCTCTCTAGCTAGAAAGAAAGGCACCAACCACTTCAGATGGAGTAGAGGAAATACTAGACTATGAATCAGAAAACCAGTTTTCTAAAATCAGCTTGCTAATAACTTACTAAGAAAAGTTGTATTCCATTCTGTGCATCAGTTTTCTCTGGGGGGGAAAAATGGGGGTGGGGACTGAACACATACTTACCTCAGTTCCCTCTCTAAATTCCATTAAGATGACAAAAATGGATTTTTTAAAAGGCAAAACCACTCAAGGACAAAGATAATGAAAAAGGAGATAAGAGCAATATAATTTTTGAAAGAAGCAAGCAGATGAATGAATGTTACCAGACTTAGCAGGCCAAAAGAGCAGAAACTAAGCCAGTAGTAGGGGAAGCCAAGAAGCAAGCTACAGGACCTCAGAAAGGCTTAAGAATTGGAAATAATAATACCTATGTAGGCCAGGGTATGAGAGGAGTGGGAAAAGGAAGAACTGGTTCAAAGTCTGAATAAAAAAACAGACTCTAAGATCCCTTCTCCTACCCTGGCAGATAACCAAAGTTTCACTTTCTGGGAAGGATGACCCATAATAGTTAGGCACACCATGCATAACTGAGGGCAGGAGTACCATAAGAGGATATTAAATAGGCTTACATAGTGAATTCCCTCCCTAACATCTTTTGCCACTCAGTTCCCAGAAAGGTTTACATCCCCAACAGTATAAGCCTTCTTCTCAGGGGAGAAAGGATGATTCAAAGATAAAAGATCAACAGATACTGATATTTTTGGGATGCCTCAACTAAATAGGCCTAAACAATTACTCTACAGTGTACCCCAAAGTTTAAGAAGCAATGAGAACCCAAGCCCCCCCCCAACACCACACAGCAAGATTAGTTTATCCTTCAGAAAGGGTAAAATATAAGCTATACTAATGGGGATCCCTGGCATAATTTGAAAATGGAATTATATATTGAAAATAAGACACACACACCCCCAACACATTCCTACTCATCTCCCAGACCCTGGGTAGTCTGTCTTATCCATCCAAGCAGGAGATTGGAAGACTTTCTCTAGAGAATCTGATTAGTCCACAAGAAAATACATATAAACAGATATCCCCCCCAAAATGGCCAAGCATAGCCCACAGTGCACCCCAAAGTTGACAAGTCCCATCACATGTTCAGAATTTCCAAGCAACTTCTTAGTGGTGTTTCTTCAAAATGACAGGATAACCAAGAATCGCCAAACTTTTCTAGTAGACCAAACAGATAAAAGCAAAAACTTATATAGAAAAGTCAACTTTAAAAAACTAAGGGGGAGGGAAGGTGAGTTATTTATTGTTATGGTTGTAGACTTCAGTTTAGGAAGATGAAAAAGGTTCATCAATGGTGGTGATGGTTGCACAACAATGTGGTTTGTTAATCCTCACAAAAGGATATTTTTTCCATTGATTTTTAGAGAGTGGAAAGGAAGGAGGAAGGGGAGAGGAAAGAGGCATTGATGTGAGACAAGTACATCAATTGGTTGCTCCTGCACCTGATGCCACTGAACTGTAAACCTAACAATGATTGAAACGGTAAATTTTGTTATGTATATTTTACTACAATGAAAAAAAAACTAACACAGTCCTCAAAGAAGTAAAAGAAAATCTACTAAGACCCAGAGGAAGGCTCATGTTGCATTTACCCCTTTTGTTGTGTCTGATTAGTGGGGTCTGGCTTACAGGTTGCTAGGGCAAGCAGAGCCTGATGGTGTGGCAGATAGGTTTCAGGAGCAATCACCGTTCATTGTAGTACACCACTGGCTAAACCTTTTACTCTTAAGTGAATCTACCTCCCTCCCGGAGACTCAGTAAAACAGTGACTGTTCAAAAAAAGAAAAAAAGAATAGAATGTTAATTTATTTATTTTTTACAGGCACAGAACTTGTAATTTTTACTTGGGTAGGATTTTTTTTTTAAAAGAACAGTCAGCCCTGGCTGGTGTGGCTCAATAGTTAGAGCATGGGTTCCACACACCAAAGGGTCACAGGTTCGATTCCAGGTCACGGCACATGCCCAGGTTGCAGTTCAAACCCCATTAGGAGGCGTGCAGGAGGCAGCTGATGTTTTCACTCTCACACTGATGTTTCTCTCTCTCCCCCTCTCCCTTCCACTCTCTGTAAGAATCAATAAATATATATATATATATTTTAAAGATGAGAATAAAGAATTTCTTAGCCCTGGCTGGGTAGCTCAATTGGTTAGAGTACCATCCCAATACACTAAGGTTTCAGGTTCGATCTCCCATCAGGGCACATACAAGAAGCAACCAATGAATGCATAAATAAGTGAAACAACAGACTGATGCTTCTCTTTCTTTCTCTTTCTAAAATCAATAAATAAATTTTTAAAAAAATTTTCTTAAACTACTTTTTAAAGATATAATTTACATACAGTGAAATGCATAGATCTTAAGGGTTTGCTTTGTTGTTTGGTGTGTTTTTATTTAAAGCATATGCATACAAAATGAAAGGGAGGACAACAGAACCTTTTGGAAGTTGGAATGTAGATTGACTTAAAGACCTAAGACGGTTAAATCTCAAGCTGCAATGAGGAAAGCAATCCAATTTCTATACAACAGTGCCTCAAAACAGGTAAGGAATGGCGGCAGCAGGTTCTATAAGAGGGGTTTGGTAAATACGGTGCTAAAAACAAGAGGATTGGTCAGATCCTACTTCCCACAAACCAGCCTACTACCCCTCAGCCATCTTTGCAGAAGCTTGGAGAATTATTTTCCAGATTAAAACAGTGCTGTGCAATAAAACTCCACAATGACAGAACTATCCTACATCTGCCCTGTCCAATATGGTAGCTGGACACACAGTTATTAACTACTGGAAATGTGTCTAGTGCCACTGAGGAACTAAAATAAGTGGAACAACAGATTCATCTTTAATTTTATTTAATTTCAATTATTTAAGTTGCTACATATGGCCAGTGGTTACCATATTAGACACTGCAGTTCTAAAGGTAAAACAAAGGATTCCTGGACTTTTCTGGAAAACATCTATTACAGTTGTGACAGGGTACCATAACAGAGTTAAAATGAATGTAAGTGAGGGCTTACATACTGAATGCTAAGACTTCTACTCTTTTCCCCAATTTAGCTAACAGATTGCTGGCAGCCCAATTTATAAGCTCTAAGCTAGAGATTTGAAGATTCTTCCTTGGGGAATCTAACTAGCTCAAAGGAAAAGACAACAATACTGCTATTGAAGGTTCTCTAATAAAAGACTCCAGCAAGTGCACCCTAAAACTTACAAATCCCAAGCATGCACTCAGAGCACATGTAATTAAAAGCAACCTCTCCATAAGGTCCCTTTACATTTCTGAGCCTGTATTCTCAGCCATGTTTTGTGTGTTCATGTTCACCAAATATCAACATTCCTTAATAGATAAAACACATACACAAGGAAAAACAGAAGTGAGCTTTCAACTCTTACTAGGTACTCAATGACCCTAGGACAGCTCAAATTCTGAATCTTTAAGGGGCCCAATATTTGGTTAAAAATTTGAAGGGAAGCCACTGGACAGGTTAACTCAAGCATTACTACAAAAAAGTTATTTCTCCTAGAGGTAAAAAGACAGTGATGAGAATAGCTGTTGTGTAGTAAATAAACAGGAGTGGGGTTACCTACCTCAGAAAATGAGGCAGAATAAATGGTTTGTAGTACGAAACAACACTGAAAACAAAACAAATATTTCCCATTGGTATCAGAGGGCATTAATGAATCATAAAAAAAGATCAAGACAGAATTAGAGAATTGTACATTTATGGTATCTACTGATGATACTTTCTTCACATTCAGCCACCAGATATAATGTGGATTAAGTTAAGTATCCAATTTTGGTCTCAAGTCCTTACAGACACAGAAGACTACCTCCAGGACCAGTAAAAAGTAGCCTTCTAAACATTTTTCACTAGGTCTTCGGGTTGTTACAACACTACCCCTGCCTTTGTTCCTATGTTAAATCTTTCCTATTGGTTTTTAAATTTTTTTATTCCATCACCATTTATCCCCTCTATGCCCTCTTCCACCTCCATCCACTGCCTCCTCCTCTTTAATATCAGTTTAGATTAAAATTGTGATCCTGGGTTCATGTCTATCATTTCTAAATACCTCTACTTGAAAATTTTGCTCTGTCAGAATCTGAAATTCAACAATTTCTAAAACTTCAGAATTAAAATATTTCAAACTTGGTTTTTTATTTGAGTCTCACATCATATGTTTCTCTAGACTCTGAATGCATAGACTACATATCTGTTAACATGGCTTTTTTAATCAGCAAATTTAGAATGTTCTTTGTCATCTGGTTGTAGGAAGTTAACATGCTATAGACTGGATCATTTTTAGAAAGAAAATAATTCAGCATCTTCCTTTAGAGGATTTGTGATGTAGGTAGGGTTCATTTCTGGCTCTACTAACACAGAATAGGAATTACTGGAGCAAATTTGAGGGTGAATGTATTTCCCTAAAGAGAATGTTCAACTCTTTAAAATATTACCCCCCCCCCCCAATAAAAGTCATGAGGTTTTCACTGTAACAGGTAAGAAAAGTACACATGAGGCACTTACCACCTCATCAGCTGATGCTTTCTAGGCATCTACCAAATTCTTTAAATCAGTGGTATAGTACAATTTAACCAAGAAAAGTGACTAAAAATTCAAGGACAAGCTTAAAGCAAATACTGAAAGCCTTTAATTAAATCAGGTGTTTATAAGACAATATAGAGCTCAGTTCTCAAACTGAGTTCCATAGGAAGCTGGCTAGTGATACAAAGTTAAGTGGTCATGCATACCAGAATGGGGGGGGGGGGGAGTCTCTATTAGCGCACTGGGTTTACCATAAGCTGATACAAAAACTAAATATTCTTAAATTGGAATTTTTCCATGGTTTATGGAGGCTTGTCACAAAAGCCTACTAAAAAATTTTATTTATAAAGTGATATAATCTTTATATTATTCTGCCAAAAAACAAACCTAAACATTTAGTAAGAAATTTTACTGTAAAATCTACTTTCATCAGAGTATTAAGGAGTCTAACTGCACAGAAAGCTATGAAAACAATTATACATACTGACTTAAGTAACTTGTTTTTAAGTTCTGGGCTCAAGGCACTACAAAACCTGAAATAGTACTATTCATTCAACTGAGGTCATTTGTTAAGGAAAGGAAGAGAAAGAGGAAAATATTAAGAAGGCAACAAATTATTTGGGCATGACATCTTTGAGTCTGTTTATAAACTAAAATGTGACACCTGATCTACATCTGTGTTTTCAACCCATGAGTCACCTGAGCAGCTTTTTAAAACCCACAAATACCTAGGCCCCTCTTCAGAGCCACTGAGGTAGTATCCAGGCATCTAGGGATTGGTTTTATTTCCCAGACTGCTTCTGATGCCCAGCCAGGTTTTGGAACCACTGGATTGATGACCCTCAAGGTCTCCTTCTTGTCCATGACTTAAAATTCCAAATTGATAACTCTGTGTCAAAAGAGCTGAAGATTGCACTTCATTACGTACTACACAGCAGCCATCATCACATTCCACCAGGAAAAAAAAGCATCCTTAATTTGTCTGAACAAGCAATTACAGTAACAGGGGATACTCAAGTCACTGACTGGATCTCCCACCCCTCCTCCCCAAACACTTTTCTAACTTAGAGTCTATTAAATTTCACAGTAGTGAATGTTCTTCTCTCTCCAATACAGAAAAAGGAATCTCCTCAGACTGACTGAGAATTATAATGCCCAGTCACTCAAAAGATTCAAATTCCTGTATTTATTTTCTGTACATTTTCAATTAACATGAAATGTTTTAGAGGCATAGTGAGGGGTTCTCAGAAATATGTGCAAAGAATTCCTCCTAAATGAAACCTCTTCCAGCTTTTCTCCCAAAAAGGGTAAAGTTATTTTGAGTAGGGAACAAAATTGGTTTGAGTCATTCTTCATATACAAATAATGTTTTATCAATAAGCATGAGACATCTGGGTGATTAGGGGACACGGATTTCTTCCTAATGCTGGCCAACCCAAAGCAGAGATTGCAGTTAGATTCCAACCACACAAGATCCTGTATCTTCTCTGGCACCCCTTTCAATACTAAGCTTAGTTATTCTAGACAAAAGGCACAATTAGCAACCTACCATTAAGTGTCCCGGATATTCTTAAACCGAGTTTAACTAGATTCCCCAAACATTTCATGATTAATTTAACGTTCTGCTTTCTTCATTTCGTTTAATTCTCCCATAGGTATAAGAAAGCTCCACTTTACATGCAGTAAAAACTGTCGAAGTGCCCAGCACCGAATTAAAACCAATGCCAAATGGCAGGCTAGGATTTCAACTCAGCGCTTCTGACTGTCCAGAACGCTTCCCGCACCCTCTTCCGCATCCCTCCTCTCCCAACAGCGGGGCCGCACCGTGGAACGGGGGCTGATACTGCCTAGCAGAGACAGAATAGAAAATCAAGTTCCCACCGCCCTAATGTCCAATTGTGCCATACCCGTTCACTAGAACAGGGTCCCAGGAGTGGGGGGGGCGTAAAAGCCAAAGGCAGGCAGGAAGGAGAACTGTCCGAACAAATAAAAACCCTTGACTTCCAAGACGGCAGGGGTTGGAGGTCCTCTAACAGCAATCCTTCCTCTCAACGCTTTCCCCAGCTTCAGTAGAAGCAGCCGGGGGGGCGCTAGTTTCCTCTGCTTCAGCGTCGAACAGCTCGAACTGGAAAGAAACAGGGAAGGACAGCGGTCCCTGAGGACGAGCTCCCTCCCCGCCCCTAGAAAGGTTCAGAAGCGGCCCCGGGAGAAATCCGCTGCCTCCGTGGCTGACGTGGGAGGAGGGCAGCGCTCGAGGCCTCCAGGCCGGGACGCTGAGCTGGCGCGCACTGGGGCGGCAATGGCCAGGCTGCTGTCATTCGGCCAAACTGACGCCCCGGCTCTCGCTTACCTCCGTCCCTCACAGCCCTCACCTGCCCCTCCGCGGGCCCAGATGCAGCGGCAGCTCCCACTGCGGCCCCGCCCTCGCCAGCTCTAGGAAAAGCCCGTCAGCGAGGTGTCCGGCCTGCTCCCAGCGCCTCCGGCCGCTGAGCTTCCTTTGGAGCCGCCGCTAGTGCCGGCGCTCACTTTTCTCGTCACCTCCTCCCGTGCCCTTCCGCCTCAGCCGGGCCTGCGCAGCTTGAGGAGGGGAGGCGGCGGAGACCCGGCGAAGGCCGGCGCCGGGGGCGTGGCTCTGCCGCCCTCCGCTTCCGGCAGCGTGCGCGCCCCCGCCCCCTGGACGTCCGGCCGAAGCCCAGCGATTTGCCGGTGGGAGCTCGCGCCCGTCCCGGCCGCCCCGGCGCGCCCCCGGAACGCCTGAGGACGTGGGGCAGCTGTGCCCTGGAAAGTGCGGTGGCTCTCCAAGGCGGGCTTGAGGCTTCTGCTCAGCACCCGCTGAAGTTTTTCACCTGAAAGGGCTTGGGCCGACCGCTACTCTGTGGTCCCTCACTCCGCTAATCCCTTTTGCTAGAGGCGAGAAAAACCTCATCCTGCTCTGGGAAGCTCTGGCCCAGGCTTTTTTTTCTGGGTCTCCCTTGGTCCCCTTACCCACCGATATCATAATGAGCCTCTTTACCGTCTGTGCCGGCCTCTCAACTAACACTCACCGGGGGCAGAGCCCAGTGCAGTCGCCCCGCGCCGCACAGCGACTGGCCGGCAAGTGCTAAGTCTGTCTGTGCAGTAAACGATGCTTTCAGATGAGAAAGTGACATCAGCCTGATAGATGGAGGCACTACTCATTGAACTTTTTTTTTTTCCAAACTATAAGAGAAAGTTTATTTAGAAAGTCAGGGTTAGAAGTGAGCTGTAAAAGAAATGGGCTCAGGAAACAAGTTAGAGTCAAAAGAAGGTGCCAAAGGCAAGGAGCCTGGGTGGGGAAGACGAGGGGGACAGGGAAGGCTCTGGCCTGCTCCCCAGAGGGAGAGTGCCCATTGAACATTTTTTAATCCTCACCTGACGATATGTTCTCACTGATTTTAGAGAGGGAGAGATAGAAACATCGCTTTGAGAAACATCGATCAGTTGCCTCCCATATGCACCCCAACCAGGGATCAAACCCCTAACCTGGAGTCTAATCAGTGCGCGGTGGACACTCCAACCAATTGAGACACACCAGCCCTGGCTGAACATTTTTGGAATGTAAACAGTCTGTCTCCTGCAAGGCCTCAGCCCAATTGTGGGGAAAGAGAAAAATATAATGCAACACCCTCACAGCTAGAAAATATAACATTAGCAGACTTATGGTGGAAAATAAATTCCATTTTGGACATATTCAATTATGAATAGAGATGGATACAATGGAATACCAAGGGCTGGGTGCTGGGCGCCTTGTGCCCCAGGTGCAAGCAATGAGTGCGCATTGACTGTAAAGATCAAAACAATAGTAAAACTGACTGCAGTGTGCTTTGCTCTTACTTATCACTTACTTTAATACACCTCTTAAGAACTGCTTAGTCTTCATAACTATGACTATCTAGATGTAATGCGCGGAGAAAGTAAAGTTTCCCTTTGGGAAAGGGATCCTTTTTATCTAAATTGCTGAAATTTTAAAAATGAGAATATATTCTGTATTATTTATGTACTTGAAGAAAATTTTATAGAATAAAAATGATTATAGGGAGATGGACTTTCTGAAGTACCTGGAAGCCAGGAAGATACCTAACCTTGTTTTCACCCCATAAGAATGTGGCTTTGGCCCAGCCAGGCGTGGCTCAACAGTTGAGCATGGACCTAGGATCCAGGAGATCGCGGTTCAATTCCCGGTCAGGGCACATGCCCAGGTTTCAGACTCAATCCCATTGGGGGAGTGCAGGAGGCAGCCGATCAATGACGACTCTCTCATCATTAATGTTTCTCTCTCTCTTTCCTTCTCCTTTCCTCTTTCTGAAATCAATAAAGATGTACTTTTAAAAAAATAAAAAGAATGTGGCTTTGGCCCTAGCCGATTTGGCTCAGTGGTTAGAGAGTCGGCCGGGAACTGAAGGGTACCGAGTTCAAGTGTGGACAAGGGACACACCTCTGTTGCAGGCTCAATCCCCGGCCCAGGTGGGCATCCAAGTGGGAGGCAACCAATCGATGTCTCTCTCACACCGATGTTTCTCTCCCCCCCCTCCGCCCCCCTTCTGCTCGCTCTGAAAAGCAATGAAAAATATCCTTGGGTGAGGGTTAAAAAAAAGAATGTGGCTCTGCTGATACCAAGTCTGACTCAAGAACTAAGGGTCAGATATTTCTAAATTCTTCTAGAATGGTGGTTTAAACCTGATTATAGCAGGGTAGTGGCAATAATTGGGTTTCTTTTTCACCTTTGCCAGCATCTTTTCAAGTTAGTGGCAGCAGCGCCCCAAGAGGGAACTCGGGCAAGGAAAAGCCATGGAAGACCATTTGCTCTGGCGAAGTGTGTGACTTCTATTCCTGCTCTAGGTGTCTGCCTCCCCAGTTAAGCTAAATCAGTCACTCCCTCAAGTATTTATAGCAGATACTGTGGGCTCTCCCCACTGATGGATTACAGTGTGCAACACTGCAACTATATTTAAATTACATTCTTTTCATAAGCTATGTAAACATTCCTTCAAAATCAGCTAGAGGCCTAGAAAACTTAAAGTTGTTTCCAGTGAACTCAGAAGAGTTGATGAGTAATGGAAAAGGCTGAAATTCTAGCTGGGTAATGTTGAGCAAATTATTTAACCAGTCTGGCCCTTTTCCTCCCATCTAAAAATGAACACATAAATCCCTATCAGTGATAATTGAAGGAGACAGATGAGAAAGTGCCCTGTAGAAATATAAAGGGATACCATAGATGCTTTGTATCACCCAATATTCCTATGTTGAGACCTACCCCCCAATGTGATAGTACGAAGAGGTAGGGCTTTGGGAGATGATTAGGTCAAGAGGGCGCCCTTATAAGATTCCCCAGAGAGCTCCTTTGCCACATCCACCATGTCAGAACACAGCAGTCTATGAGCCAGGAAGCAGGCCCTCACCAGACACCAAATTTTGCCAGCTTCCTGATCTTGGCCTCCATAGCCTCAATACTGTGATGATAAACTTCTGTTGTTTGTAAGCCACACAGTGTATGGCATTCTGTAATAACAGCATGAAGAGTAAGACACAGGAAGAGCTATAAAAATTGAGATTATACAGTTTTCACATTCAAGTGATGGTGGCCAGTTATAGGCTACATGACCATTCCTCTTTCTTACTGAGAAGCCGATTTTGTCTGGGAAGGTACCAAATGACAGCTCTGACCAATGGGACAGAAGTTGAAGGTTTCTGGGAAAGCTTGTGCTTTCTTGATGTAGGCATCACTACTTCCTGCTTTCCTTCCTCTTTGCCTTTTGATCACCCCCTCTTCTTCCTGCCTGACACCTGGACATTCGGCTGGAGGTGGAGCAGCCACCTTGCATCTGTGTGGCAACAGGCATAAAGAGAGAGGCCTACATGCTGAGAACGACGGAGTGAAAACAAGAACAGAGCCCATGACGATCCTAGATTGACTACACTGGGCTTTTTTTGTGTGACTTAAATTTTTAAGTTCCATTTGGTTACAGTCTCTCTTGGGTACCTGTTACTTGTAGTCAAATTTATTCTTAATATACAGGGGTGAGCAAAAGTAGGTACTGTTTAAGTATCCACTTTTGTTGGTTAAATTACCAGCCATCAGCCCTAGCCAGTTTGGCTCAGTGGCTAGAGTGTTGGCCTACAGACTGAAGGGTCCTGGGTTCGATTCCAGCCAGGAGTACGAAACTCAGTTGTAGGCTTGGTCCCTGGCCCTAGTCAGGGAGTGTGCAGGAGGGAACCAATCGATATGTCTCTCTCACATCGATGTTGTTCTCTCTCTTTCCCTCTTCCTCCCTCCCCCTTCCACTCTCTCTGAAAAGCAATGGAAAAAATATCCTCAGGTGAGGATTAAGAAAAAATTACCAGCCACTGTTACCTAAAAGATAATGATACAAAATAGCAATAAGACAAATAATACAAATACAATAATTAATTGTATACTCACATACTCACAGCTGTAAACCTACTTTGCCAACCCCTGAATATACAGACCAATACCCAAAGTATATTTTTCTTTTTAAATCCTCTTCAGAAAAATGACTATCTAAACTATAATGTTGCTCACTTAGGCAGCACATACACTGAAGTTGGAACCATACAGAGATTAGCGTGGCCCCTGTACACGGATGATACACAAGTTCACGAAATGTTCCATATTTTTAAAAAAACTATAATGTACAGTGTCTCATTATTTCAAGTTATGCAATACTGTAAGATAAAACATGCAACTTCATAATACATTCCAAACAAGAATGTATTGGAGCACAGTATTAGCAATACACTTAAGATAAATTGTGTATAATTTTTAAAAAAATGAAAGGTGGGGGAAAGGGGCAAATAGTTCTGTGCAGCATTCTCAGTTCTCCATCTGCTGCTATATTATTATAAAGGGCTGTCCAATGGATAAGTAAACAACAAAAAGGTAAGTAATGACAGATCACATTTATCAAATGCTTACTATGTGCTAGGAGCTATTGTAAACATTTTATGTGAAATTAATTCATTTGACCCTAAAAAAAAACCCTATGATGTAGGCTCTTTTATTATCACACCCCTCCAAAGAAACAAAAAAACACCAAGTCACAGTAACAATGTTTAGTACACTCTATTAGAATAGTATGGTTACTAAAAGCATGGTCCTCTCACTGGCAAAATTTTAAATTATAACACCCTGTTTTTATTTAGAAGAAACTCCTAGGTTCAAACTGACTATATATAACCACACTCCCCCACCCCAAAGCTTTAACAAAGCTTTGTCTTGCAGTGCTTATTGATGAAGAAATGTGCAGTAACAAGTACTAAAGTCCTCAGACTTCTTGAGATAGTACCTTGATACAAATAATATCAGCTGTGTAATTAAAAAACAAAAACATACTGAAACAGGACATAGCAGGCACACAGTGGAGTGTATCAGTAGTAAAATATGCATAGATGAAAGGAGTAGAAAATTATTTACTTGGCTGACAATGCAAGTTTTATGAAAGTGGCTGATCCATATATCACAAGTCCATGGCCTAAACTTATTTTTCAATGACGCCTTATTCTTGGAACATAGTCCAAAAGATCTATAGATGATCCAGAGAAATGATCAAACATTTAAACACTTCTCATATCACCAAGAAAAAGAGTGCAGTCAAAATAGTGACAATGTCTTATAGAAGCTCCTATGGTTCAAGTTTTTTTAGTTTATTGAAAAACAAAGCTTTTCAACAAAGTTATTAGGAGAAAAACTTAAAAGTATTCTGAAGTGTAAGGAATACTAAATGTGATTAAAATGTCTTCTAGTTTCAACTACAAAACTCCTTGAAGATTTTAATGACAATAAAGCAATCTGAATCAGATTGGACTTTTATACATTCTTTAATCTTATGGCCCAGATCAAATAGTTTTTGAAAATGGTGCATTTCTGTTTTTAAATATAGGAAAAGTCAAAGTGAAGTAATTCATTAAGGAACAGAGAAAAACATTTTTTGGCTATGCTTTCATGATATGCTGTATATACCTACAGATCTAAGAATGAAACAGGAATGTATGTGGCACTGTTACTCTATTTTGATTGTTTAAAAAAAAAGAAAATACAACTAGGGTGAGATGTTTTCACCCACTACAGGACAAACTTGGATTGGTTGATATAAGGTAATATAACAGGTATCTCTTAACAAGTATAACAGAAATGATATATCCACGAGTGTTATTCCTTTCACATATAGAGAGAATATGTAGTGATATTTATAGGTCACTTATTTATTGAACACGTGTTCCTAGAAATATTTCTAGCCTTTTCCCCCTAAAAGGTATATAGGTAAAACAATTATAATCAGGATTATTGAGGTGATAATATTTTTATAAATACATAGGTAATCGACTCTTAATTTCTGACCAAGAATCTGTTTCTTAAGGTCTCTCTCTGATACATAGCACATTCCTAGATAAGCCTTTCTTCTTTGGTTCTCAAGGAATGAGAACACTTTAAGACTAAACAAAAGGAAGGGAAATCTGTTATTCAATGTACATTACAAACTGTGAAAAAAATTTTAAGAATTTGAGGCTTTTGTCACCACTCTCTCCCTCCAATTGCTAAATTCACCAATAGCGGCTTGCATGTTGTATATTCAATGGTGAAAACAGAATCCTACTAAAAGTTTACCAAATTGATACCAACATCATATTCTGGACCTTACTCCAAAATAAATGCCAGGTATTAGCATTTTTTAAAAGCTAGGAATAAATGCCCTCTATTTCACAAGAAGTCTCATAACCAGTAGAACCTTAGGAATTCTCAAAAACACCAGTGAGCACACTAGCTAACAGCTGAGGGAGTCATCTTTTTGATGGTCTGAGAATCTGGAAATTCAGTAGTTATTGGTGATGTTGGTAAGGGTAGTTTCAATGATGTGTTGAGGACAGATACAATATGCAAATGAAGTGGAAAACAAGAACTCCGCTCTCCTCTTTCCAGAAGCTTAGTTAAGAAAATTCAAAGGAAGTTTGTTTTAAAAGGAAGATATGTAAACATGCTTGTTTTGCTGAGATTGAGAGGGAAGAGCAACAGGTGAGGCAGGACAAGTGAGAGCAGCCTGAGGACAAGGGAGGTGGTGAGAGATGGAGAAGAGATCTTCGGTGGGGTTAGCTGCTAAGATGAAGAACATCCTCCACTGAGACCAAAAGGAAGGAGGCAAAGAAGGAAATCCAGAAAATTCTGGCGATAGGGTAGAAGAGTGTTCAGATGGTGGAATAAAGGGGTTGGGAGTCATGAGAGAGAGAGCCTGGAGAAAAAGGGAGAGAAAAAAAGTCCTATGAGCAAAATGAATGGCTGGTGGACAGCACCTCGAGCCCAGCTGAGAACTGAGAAAAATCAATGTGTAAATGAGTTAGCATTTGTTTAGTGCAGTGCCAGACAGTGCTATACTACTGTTGTTACAGAAACGGCATTAATCTGCAGGTATTCATCAGACATCTCTAAGAAAAAGAAATCTTTATGTGACAGTTAAAAACGAATAAAAATAATACAGAAAAAACACACAATTCAAGGCGGGGGGGGGGGGGAGCTTGAAAAAAAAAAAGACCACTTATGGCTTGAATGTTTGCATCTTCCCAAATTTATGTTGAAGTTCTAACTCCCACTGTACTGGGATTTGAAGATGGGACCTTTGGGGGGTAATTAGGGTTAACTGAGGTCATGAGGGTGGGGCCTCACAATGGGTTAAGTGTCCTTATGAGACACCAGAGATAGCTTTAAGCACACTAGCAAGATGGTGGCAGCCTACATACCAAGAGGCTTTGGAATGAAACCTACCTTGCTGGCATCTTGATCTTGGACTTCTGAGCCTCTGAACTGTGAGAAATATATTTCTGTTGATGAAACCACTTGGCCTATGGCATTTTGTTATGGCGGCCTGCACTGACCAAGAAAAAACTCTTACAATTAATACCTCAGGAAAGATATTGAGTTTGTGAAATAAGAACAGAAGGCTGTAAAAAGGGAGATCAGAAAACAAGAATGAGCTTTTGGAAATTAAAAATCTGATATTTGACATATGTTCAAAAAAGGGTCAGAGGTCAAATCAGGAAAATTCTCTCAGAAAGTTAGAAACAAAAGGCAAAGAGATGGAAAGCAGGGGGGAGAGAGAGAAGAAATACATAAGATTAATGCTGGAATTCCAGAAAGAAATAATGGGGGGAGAGGAGGATGTGGCGATTATTAAAGAAATAATAGAAGAATTTCCCAGAACTAAAGGAAATAAGTCTGTGACCAAGACAGCCTGCTAAATGCCCAAAGCTAATTAAAACATATGTACCTTCACCAAGACACAGTACATGTTAGAATTTCAGAACAAAATCTCCTGAAGCAGAAAAATGGGTTACATACAAAGATGTTATCAAAAATGGCAGGTTAAAAGACAATGAAGCAGTGACTTCAAAATTCTCAAGGAAGATGATTTCCAACCCCAAATCCTGTAGTATCAGTTAAACATGAGCCATTTTCAGACATGCAAGTTCTTAAAAATCTTACCTCTATGTAGCCTTTCTCAGAAAGCAAGTCACAGATGTACTTCTCCAAAATAAGGGGGAAAATCAAGCAATTAGATATGATGTTCAGGGAACAAAGGATCTAACTCAGGAGAAAAGTGAAATTGAGTTTCAGATGCCAGAGGGGCAGGCGGCCTGGGGAGCAATAGTCAAGTCCAGGAAATAAGGAGCTTCATCATCTGAGAATGTATAGAAAATAGTTTTCAGAGGGCTTTTGTAATTTTGTGGTGCTTTGGGGAAAACTTAGTGATAAGAATATAGAAATTTTCAAAGAAAACAAAAAGACAAGAAAATTAACAACAGGAAAAACAGAGTTGTAAAAGAAATGACATGTAAAGATAACCTGACTCAAGTGAACACACCCACATAGTCATAAGATAAAAACTGTATACTCACTGAATAAAAAATTACCATCTCTCTCAATTGAGAGACTAAAGAGAGTAGAAATGAGAGAATGGGATGGTATGATAGCACCCAAATTTTCAATCGTCATAATAAAGTAAAACTTAGAAATGTCAAGAAATACCTGTATAAGTATATAAAGTGATTAATGCACGCCAAGAACAGCTCAGAGTTAAAAAAAAGGATGCTTCTATGGAGCAGGACTTGGCACGGGGAAGTTTAAAGCTGGGAACTTGCACTGTTTATTACAAGTCCTTTAAGATTAGTATTAATTTTTTTAAAATAATTTTTAAATTTTTAAATTGATTTTTAGAAAGAAGAGAGAGGGAGCGAAACATCGATCGGCTCTCTCACGCACACCCCCTACCAGGGATCTAGCCCGTAACCCAGGCATGTGCCCTGACCAGGAATCAAACCGGCAACCTTTTGGTTCACCTGGAGGTGCCCAACAGAGCTACATTGGCCAGGCCAGATTAGTATTAATTTTTAATATATGTACATTACTTTGTTAAAAACCTAAAATAACTAGGCCTTTCCCTTCGTTGTTCTACTCCTGCTCTTCGAGAGAAAAAACTTGTTAAATAATTTAGCATAAAAAATGATTTCCTAAAATAAAAAAATGCCACAAATATCAAAATAGTGGTAAAGCATGCATTAGGCTCATATAAGTAGTGCTTTTCAAATCAACCATACAGGCATATTTGAACTTTTCTTAGGCAAAGTTTTAAGTATTTGCTATAATTAAAAAAATACAAATGTAAACAGCTTCACAATGTAACAAATATATTTTAAGCAGTCATTGCCTATACCCCCCATTTCAAGCTAAAAAAAAGTGTGAATTTACTTTTTGATAGTGAACTCTCCATATTGCAGCTGTTCTCCATCTCAGGATATCCAACATTCCAACTTAAATGCATATAATGAAGTGATGCCTTAAAGTATTGTACTTTTAAAGTTCTCTTGGTGCATTTAACACAGAAATGCTAGTATGATTCTTATTACTTTAGCCAGGTAAGCATTAGACTTTCTGGCCAAGTTACTAGAGGTATCAAATAGATCAGAAATGTTTCCCTGCGTCTGACAGCCAGAACATTTTTAAGAGATTTACTCTCAACCTGGTTTAGACTAAGAGGGAAGGCTCATGCTTACTACCCATAAATTTCTAGAAGCCTTTCTAATTTGGACTTTGTAATACATTAAAAATGGTGCCATGACATGCTTAAAAAACATTTATCCTTAAAAATACTAGAATGCTCTTTGAAAACCTATCACACTTACTCTTTTAAGGTATTCTAATTTAAAGAAGTTTAGAAAAGGGAAAAATGAACATAAAAAAGTTTATTTCTAGCCCTGAAAGAACAAAATTATTGAACAAAGTCATCAAATACAGCAGTTAATATCAATGTAACAATTAAATAATTGAATGGGATTAAATTAAAAGTCAATATAAAATTTGAAGACAAAACAGAAAAGCTGCTTTCACTTAATTACATTTCTATCTACCAAGACCCCCCACCCCCCGAAAAAAGCAACACATTCCTACCAAAAATGTTCAATTCCAAATATATAATTCTCTGCTTTTCTTAATACAGGATGAAAATTTGCTTGACAAATTTTCATACATTTCTTTCTCCCTCTCACTTAGCAACATTCTAGAATGGTGAATGAGAGAAACTTCAGTTTTCTCAAGGCCAGGCCAGTGCTTGATTCTTTGTAATTCCCACAATATCTACCACAGCCAAAGTGGTCAATAAGTGTGCTGAGAAAAAAAAGTATGTATGTGTTTTCCTTTCTTATACACACACATTAATATGCACTATGGAAAAACTGATTTTAATTGTTTAAGTATCTGTTGTGGGAGCAACAGACAAGGAAGAGAATCATTTTTTAATACTACTATGAAATTCCATTATAAAAACAAAAAAGAGTTCTAATCTGGATTTTGACTATGTTCTAGAATTGATTTTTTTTGACACTTCACTAGATATGAAACTCAGTACATTTTAAAACTTTTAGATTAAAAAAAGGATGCAAATTCTTTACGCACTCAGTTTTCTCTAACTATAGCTACTGCTTGATCAGATCTAGAATTCTTCTGGCTAGAATACAGTATATTTAAACAAACGTGTTTATGTGAGCCCTAAAAGAAATACTCATAGGTAGTTTTAAATTGCTTATTAAAGGCACAGGTTCATTTAGGACTGGTGGTAACTAGATAAGCAGCTTAATATTTATATGTGGAAGGGAAGAAACTTTATATTATGTGCCAGGCACTCAACACATGAAGAGAGAATTGTGTTAGCCTTGGTTTATGATGCTATCACAATCACTCTATTTGTTTACTATTCTAGGTAGGATAAAATACTCAATATTTTCATGGTTTCCCAGTTTTAACTGTCCCTAAAAGCAGCAAAAGGAACAAAAGGAGAAGGAAACTTTAAGACTGCTAGAGTCTAAAATATAATAAATAAGTACTATAGTAATACTGTCCTAATAACACAAAAGGACTAATGTAACTTTTAGATTTCAATGGGAATTTTCATTCTAAAGTGATGACAAAATGGGTGAATACAAAAGGCAGGTAATTAGAAAACATGAATCTTGATTCAAATATAATTTTTCTCTCAACAAGATCTAAACATTTTAATTTAAAATTAACTAATAAATCACAATTCCATATTGCTTTTAAGATTATTTTGTTTAAAAATGACACATTTCAGGATTAACCAAAGTATATTTCTATTACAAGTTAGTTTATCCAAGTAAGTAAAGAATAAACCACAGTGTAGCTCCCTTAACCCAGGAGTCAGGTTTTAATGACAAAGTCCGTTGCCAGCAATGGACGTGCAGGTAACCATCAAAAGTTGTAAATACAAACCCCAAACTGCTTCTATAAATTGAAAAGACCTTTGTTGAGTCACAGGAATAAAAATGGGGCATTGGCACTATGTTCAATGAATATGGTCTTTATGACTTATGCACAGAAGTGCCGTCTACAGTGGTCATGATGGTCAGTCTTATCATCTAGTTGGTTTTCATTGGTAACATCTTCTTCACCATAATCCATCCAGACAATTTACAAAGAATGTTCAAATCTGGAATTCAGAGAGGCAATGCAGCTTTCCACCAGAAGTAAACCAGCTTGTTTCTGTAATTTAGAAATAGCTGTAGAAGGCCAATATAATCCAGAGAAATATGAAATCAAGAATCAAATTGAAAACAGAGACCATTAAGTGCTGTAGATAAAAGTTTCATTAACTATTTTATCATTTCTGTGAAAACCTTCCTGCGCTATCAATAAAAAACAGCCATTTCTATCCTTACCCCTATATCTTATACAGAGATGATGGGAATGATAGGAAATAAAACTATATTAGTTCCTCACTAATGTACTCCAAAACATCAAAATTGGTTTTATTCATGATTTGTACTATTACAAGATAGCAAGTAAGTATGAAGTTAATTAGGAGAACGGTGGGAACATTCCCATGTTCCAGAACCAAACCACAGATTTTTCTCTTTTACGTAGCTCTTGGTATGCCAGAAGGGACAATACTGCATCCAAATGCAAAACAATAAAAAGATAAAAAATAAAAAAAAAGGAGAGTCAGAAGAGACAGGGAGGGAAAAAGAGAAGAGAAGGCACTCTAATTAATGCTATAGGTCACAGACCTTTTAAATCTTTAAAATAAAAAAAAAGTATTGCTATCAACAAGCACATTTCATTTTTCTTCCTTTCTCCAGTTTTTTACATGAATATTATTTACTTATTTGAAAAAAAAATCTAAAGTAACTCAACATCTGAAATGATCCATGAATTTATCAAGAAGTACTTTGTCACTTAAGTTCTCAGACAGTAAAATGTTGGTAATGGGTTGGGAACAATGTTTATAACAAATCTCTACAATTTACTGGTCAGTAGCTGCATCTCTATGTAACTGACAATTCTCTTCTGTGAATATAATCTTACCTAATTATTTTAGAGTTCACCAAGGTTCAAGTCTCTCACTTTGTCTCTACTAGCTCCAAATATTTTTCTCCTTTAAATGGAAAAGACTTAATTTTTAAATTCTGAAAAGTCTATGGTTATTACATTATATACCGGGGGGGGGGGGGGGGGGGGGCAGTAGGGTGAGAGAGTTAATTGAAAAACAAACTAAAATTACAACATATACAGAAACTTATTTCCAAAATGAAGGGAACAAAGGGAAAGGGGCACGTAGCGGCACTAACAAAAGTTGGAACAAGAACAAACGACACTGGTTCCTGAAGCCAAATTAGAAGACGAAACAGTCAAAAAGGAAACAAAACTATAAAGATTATAGTCAATGGGATTCTTTTTCTGCCTCAATCAATGATTTAGTTATAAATATAGATTATTAGTTTTCTCTCTATACATGTAACAAATGCCAAACACTTCACTACCATGAAATTTCTAAAGTTGACTTTCACATTTGTTAAAAACGGTAAAAATCACATAGTTTTCTTCCCTTCCCCCAGTTCATATTCTGAACTGAAATATTACATGTACAATAGCTGGCTCTAACTTCTGCACAAAGTTAAACCATATCAAGCTCCTTTGCCAATATAAGGAGCTATACAATTTCTATCAAACTTGCCTCAAGTTTAGGCCTAAGAAAAACTTCTCAAAGCAACTCAAAAGGAGCAAGTCAAGGAAAAAGAAGGCTACAAACAGAGAAAAGAAGACTAGCAGATGAAACAAATACTCTGAAAAACTCAAATCTACTCTTCAAGTACTGAAAATACCCCATAAGGGACAATGAATGGGAGCTATTACAATGAAGTCAGCAAATAAAATGCAAATCTCAAGCATGATAAATGGCCCTGATGGGCTGTCTGCTGAAAGAAGTAAGGCTAGTGATTCAGTCCACAATTCCTTTTGGACCCTAAAGAAGGGATTCAATAGAAAGTTGTCATTCTGTTTTGCAATTTTTTCTTGGTTGTCTTCAGGAAGTAGCAGTTTGCTTTTTTCCTCCATGTTATGCAGGCCATTTCCTTAAACCCCAAAAGTGTAATAGTTTTCATATATTAAAAGACTTCTTTTAGAAATGGAAAGAGAATATGAGGCCATGGCAGTGATGTTAACGATTACTCTTCATTGCTTCTTTAGCTGCCATGATCAGCGGTGTCAAGCTAGACAATGGTTTGGCCAGTTTCAGGAAGGGATGCTGCCAGAAAGAGGGGAGGAAAAAAATGTATAAATGTCACCAGCTTAGAAGCAAGATATTTCCTTTCAATTAAAGCCCCAAAGATTTTAATGGACCATAATTTATTTAATAAACATGTATTTCAATACCTGCATAAAATCAGCATAACCAAAACTTATCACTTTTATAGTAGAAAGCATAGTCTTTTTAGTTTTTCTAATATTACAAAATCTCAGTTAAATGTCCCAGATACTCATGCCAGCAATGAACTGGTCTGAGAATTAATAATATGCAAAAACTCATATCCTTATCATAATCTGAAGGGTATTTCAGTCCCAGCAATGAAATCCTAACCTGCGGCAGCTGCCATGCTTCTGATGAATGAGCAGGAAAATGTAACTAAAAGCCCCATGTGAACTTCGTCTGTTACTCAAAAAAGTCAACTTTTTCCAAAAATAGTTTCATTTCCAAATTCACCTGTAACAATTCTTTGGCTGAACCCCTTTTCTCCACATCCATCTCCAAACATCGATTTAAGAAATCCCGAAATATTGAGGAAAGTTTCTCTGGGTTCTGAAGTTCTGGAGTTCCGTTAGTTGCTATCAGGTACAAGGCCTAAAAAAAAGAACACCTTTTATATTCTTAAGGTAGTAACTCAACAAAGTGAGAAAGCACTTCATAAAGTTTATGGATTTTTTTCACTTCCATAAAGACAATCACCATAAATAATGAAGTGAGGTTAGTATCATTTCTACATATTTGGATTAGATACTTTTCCTTTATTTTAGATGTTACATTTCTTTAATTGTTTTTCAAAAATTAGCTTCCTCTTTTGTGTGTGTGTATGTGGGGGGGGGGTTTATAAATGCCATACATATTGATAAAAGAACTGTAACATGTAAGGGTATAAAGAAAATGACCACAATCCCACCATTAACATATAGTATCCCATTTATCTTTCTCAAGCTTTTTTCAAGTCACACCACATTTCAAAACAATGTAGTTTATTGAAACCTCTTTTTTAAAAAAACTAGTTATATTTATGTAACTATAGATGAAGAGGCACAACACAGAGGATTTTTAGGACAGTGAAAATACTCTGCATACTATAATGATGGACACATGCTATTCATTATACATTTGTCCAAACCCACAGAACGTACACCACCCCAAGCATGAACCCTAATGTCAATTATGGACTCCGGGTAACAATGATGTGTCAATGTAGGTTCACCGACTGTTAAGAAATGTAAGCTTGCCCTGGCCAGTGTGGCTCAGTTGGAGCGTCGTCTTGTACACCAAAAGGTGGTGGGTTCGGTTTCCAGTCAGAGTGTGTGCACAGGAGGCAACTGATCAATGTTTCTTTCCCTCCCTCCCCCTCTGTCTCTCTCTTCCCCCCACCCGCGTCCTCTCTCTAAAATCAATTAAATAATAATAAAATTGTTAAAAAAAAGAAACTGTAAGCTCTGGTGAGAGATGTTGATAATGAGGCTACACATGTGTGGGGGAGTGAGTATACAGGAAATATGTACCTTCCTCTCAATTTTACTGTGAACTGAAAACTGCTTTTAAAAAAGTCTAAAAACAAACAAACTAGCTATATCCCCACCCTCATCATTATTAATAACAGAATAAAGCTAGAAAATTATTTTAATGGCTGAATGACTAGTGTCTTTAATTATATGGATGTTTCATTTAGCCAATCCCCTCTGGAAAATCCCTGTATTCTTTATATATTTTTCTAATTTTCTTTAAATTCCTAGAAATGGAATTTTAAAAAATTAATAAACTGTTTTTAGAAGTTTTAGATTTATAGAAAATTCAGCAGATAATACAGAGTTCCCATATTTCACCTCCTCTCCAATCTTACATTAGTATGATACACTTGTTACAAGTGATGAACCCGTATTGATACACCTTCATTAAACAAAATTCTAGAGTATACATTAGGGTTCATTCTTTGTACTACACAGTTCTATGGGTTCTGGCAAATGCATACTGTCATGTACCCACCACCATTCAGTATCATACAGAATAATTTATTTCACTGCCCTAAAAATCCCATGCTCTTTATTCATCATCCCCACCCCCCAAAAGCTCCTGGCAACTACTCATCTCTATATAGTTGGAACCATACAATACATGTAGCCTTTTGAAACTGGATTCTTTCGCTAAGCAATATGCATGTAAGGTTCTTCTTTTTGTGGTTTGATAGCTTATTTCTTTTTATCTTTTTAATGTTATGAAATAACATTCTATTGTAAGGATGTACCAGTCTATTAATATATTCATTTTTTATACATTTCACAAATTAGTTGCTTCCAGTATTGAGTAATTATCAATAAAGATTATGAAAACACTTGTGTGTAGTTTTTGTATAGACATAAGTTTTCAACTTATTTGGTAAATAATAATGAGCATGATTCTGGATCATATATTAAGAGTATGTTTAGTTTAGAAGGAAACTGTCAAATTGTCTTCCAAAGCAGCCCAACCATTTTGCATTCCCACCAGCAATGAATGAGAGTTCCTTTTGCTCCATGTCCTTACTGGCACTTGGTATTGTCAGTTTTATGGATTTTAGGCCATTCTAATACGTATATAGTGGGATCTCTTTGTTGTTTTAATTTAGCAATTCCCTAATGACATAATGTTGAACATCTTTTAATAAGCTTATCTGGAATCTGTGTGTCTTCTCTGGTGAGTTGTATACAGAACTTTTGCCCATTTTAAAACTGAGTTGTTTGTTTTCTTACTGTTGAGTTTTAAGAATTCTCTGTATATCTGGGTAACATTCCTAAATAAGATAGGTGTTTTGCAAATAATTTCTTTCAGCCTATAACTTGTCTTTTCATTCTCTTACCAGTGTCTTTCTCAGAGAAGAAGATTTCAGTTTAATAAAGTATGCTCTTTCATGGAACATACTTTTGATATTGTATCCAAAAACATCTCCAAACCCAAGGTCACCTGGAATTTCTAATGAATTATTTCAAGTTTCTGCCATCAAAAAAGGATACCAACTGACACTTGAACCATCACTACATGAGTGTGCCCACTTCCTTGTCACTTAGGTTCACTTCTCTTTACATGACATTTCCCCCCAAATTTTCAAACATCTACCAAACACTATTATCATCACTAATATTATAATTCAGAGCAATTCCAATAGCTACAAAGATGCTTGTTACTAATGATTCCCTGACGTCTTCTCTGATGCTCTTGTCCTTTAGCCTACCTCAGCCACACGCACCCATGGTCACACCCTGTACTTTAACACCACCAGTAACCGCAACTCTTAAATCTCAGTTGCACTCCATCTCCTATCTTTTCACTCCTAGTACCCTCACATCAGTGATCCTTTGACTCCACTGGACCTGAATAAATCCTACTGATCTTCCAGTGTCCATCATTCTTTTTTTTAAAATGTTTTTATTGATTTTAGAGAGAGAGGAAGGGAGAGGGAAAGAGAAGCATCGACAGGCTGCCTCCTGCACGCCCCCTACTGTGAATTGAGCCTGAAATCCGGGCATGTGCCCTGATGGGGAATCAATCCAGTGAACTCTTGGTTCATGGGCTGACATTCAACCACTGAGCCACACTGGCCTGGCCACCACTTTTTTCACATAATCACTTCTTTGACCCTCTTGCACTTTACAGCATTCAGTGGCTAAATGCAGTTAAAACTCTGCCTACTCCTTGCCTGCACCTATGCAGCTAAGTGTGGTCAAAGAAAAAGATATATCCCTGCTGACTGGGATCACAAACCTCGTACGGGCCCTTAGTGCTTCCAGCGTTCATACTAGATTTCATTCACTCTCCCTCTCCTGTTTCTGTTCTTGTCGCATTTTTCTTGGCTGTGACAATTTCTCAGACTTCTCTTTTCTTATGATAATTCTGACAGTTTGAAGGAGCAGGATGCCCTTCTATTGGAATTTGATGTTTTTCTCATGGTTAGACAGAGATTATGTTTTTTTGGGAGGACGATAACAGAGTTAGAGTGCCATTTTCATTGCATCTTATCAAAGGTGCATACTATCAACATGACTTAGGACTGGTTCATGTTCACTTCATCACCTGGCTGAGGTAGTGTTTGTCAGGGTTCTCTACTGTAAAGTTACTTTTTCCCCGCTTCCCAAACTGTGCTCTTTGGAAGGAAGTCACTGTGTGCACCCTATACTCCTCCTGCGCCCCTTTGACATGGTCCCCATCAGTATGAGCTTTATTCTTTTTTTTTTTTAATTTTATTTTTGTTTAAAATATTACAGATGTCCCTTTTTCTCCCCAATGACCTGTTCCACCCCGTCCCTTCCCCCTCTCCAAGTATGAGCTTTATTCTTTAACTCAATGTCATTTCTTTATTATTTTTAAATAAAGAAGTGAATGTTTTATTATTAAACTTTTTTTTCCTGCAAGGTTGCTGCTTCACTGTATAAAAATAGCACCAGCAAAGTATACTGCGAAATTAAGATACTATTCATTATCTGACACTGTAACAACAAAAACTTTTCTCCACTGCTAGTTATTTGCAATGGAAAGACTATGAAGTATTTTGACTCAAATCCAGAGACAGATGTAAGTTACAATATTATATAAGGCTTAATATAACAATGTTATCCTTGAACTATATAACTTCTATAGCTAGATTTTACCACAGATAATTTCAGAAATTCTGAATATTATTACTGTAGCCTAGCCTAAAAATCATAGGGTGTTGTGAAAAACATGCATATTGTGTTTATCTGCAATCATTAGAAAGTTAAGGGGTATTTTCTTCCAATAGCACTGTTGTAATTTTTCCCCCCCACTGGTATTAGTTTTCTTTGCTATTTTATGTATTCTATCTACCCCTAATTTAAGACAACTATGTTAGATTATTGTTTCATCCTACTTTATTTAGGGGGGGTTCCATTTTCACTCCTCAGTAGATTTTATGTATTTCTCATGCTTCTTCACTCACTAGTCCATCTAGTTCTAAAGGGTTACTCAGTGTCATCTTAATCAGCAAACCATCTTCATAACAAGATTTGACAAGTACTGAATTTTCTGCAAGAGCTTCATTAACTTCAGTTACTTCTCCTGATAGAGGAGAACAGAGTTCACTAGCAGCTTTCACACTTTTCAAAGCACCAAACTCATCGTTCTTTCAATTTTGTCCCAACTTTAGGCAGAGTTCAGTAAAAACCATCTCCCAAAGCTTCCTGTACAAAATTGTTGATTCCGACTGTTCCAATACCAGTTTCTGTTGCTATCTATTCATGTATCTCTGAATTTACACCCCCAGAACAGATCTGGGCCAGGGCACGGCATCCTGACAGCACCTGCCCTCAGCCCTAGGGCCCCAGGCAGGGCATGGCGGCGGTGGCAAGAGGCTCACAGCACCCGGGTCCACGTTCGCAGGAGTGCAGGGAGTTGCAGCGCAACTCCTTGGCCGTCCCAGCCAGTAGAGTGGCCAGTGTTATTTATGATTCCATTTTATCTTCTTAGGTTTAGTAGGTGTCGTCCTTTCTTTCATTAGTTTTATACAGCATACATTTTTCAGTTATCACAATCATCACACTATGCCACTTCACAGAATAGCCTTATGATTCTCCCCCTCTCAGCCTTATGTGTTTGTCATTTTACTTATACATGTTCTTTTCCTCCCCACCCTATTATTTTTATTTAAACAGTTTTATATTTTATAGGTACTTATATAAGAAAATCTTATATATTTACCAATTTAGTTACTACTTCCAGTGCTCTTCATTTCTTTGTATGAAAACATATTACCATTTTCTTTCTGCTTGAGAAGCTTCCTTTAATGTTTCTTACAGTATAGATCTGCTGGTGATAAATTCTTTCAACATTTGTACATGTGACAAAATCTTCATTTCACCTTAGTCTTCAAAAGAGATTTATTGGCTGCAGAATTCTCAGTTAACTGACTTTTTTCTTTCAAAACTTCGTTACCATGTATTAGAACACCTGAAGTTGTCTCACAGCTCATTGATGCTATTTCACTTCTGTCCCTATGTTTCCTTTGGAGAGTTTCTATTACTATGTCTATAATTATTACTAAATCAATCATTTTCTGCAATGTATAATCTGCCATTAATCCAACCCCATACACTGTAGTTTGTATCTGTCCTCACCCAAGGAGTGAGGATGTTTTTTCCATTGATTTTAGAGAGAGTGGAAAGGAGGGGGCAGGGGAAGAGAAAGACAGAGAGGAGAGAGAGAAACATTGAAGTGAGAGACACACATAGACTGGCTGCCTCCTACATGCACCCTGACTGGGGCAGAGATGGAACCTGCAACCCAGGTACGTGCCCATGACCAGGAATCGAACGTATGACCCTCCTGTGTGAAGGCCCACACTCTTAACTACTGAGCCATATGGGCCAGGGCAAGTTTAATTTTTTAAAAAATGTACCTCCAGCCCAGGCTGGGTAGCTCAGTTGGTTAGAGTGTCATCCCAATTTGCCAAGGTTTCAGGTTTGATCCCCACTCAGGGTACATACAAGAATCAACCAATGAATGCATAAATAAGTGGAAGAACAAATCGATAGCTCTCTCAAAATCAATAAATTAAAAAAAAAAAAAGTACCTTCTAAATGTCTCAACATGCGGAATGCAGTTATAAAAATTGTTTTAATGTCCTTGTGTGCCAATTCTTTTATCTATATCAGTTCCAGGTCAATTTTTCTTCTCATTATGGGTTGCAATTTTCCTGCTCTTTTGCCTGTCTGGTAAACTTCAACTGGATATCTGGGTGCTAGATATGCCTGTATTCTTATAAACATTCTGGAGCTTTGTTCTGGGACAGTTACTTTGAAACTTTGGAACAGATCCCTTTGGGTCTTGTTTTTAAGATTTGTTAGGTGGGACCTAACACATTTGTTACATTAAAATTTGGTAGACTACAGCAGCAATGTAGTCTAGGGCTAATTATTTCCTATCTCTGAGGCAAGACTCTTTGGAGTCATCTACTCAACGTTCTGTGAATTACAAGGTTTCCTATTACAAAGCTTTCCTATTGCTGACAGAAGCAGCCTTGTGTGAGCACCAGGCACCATTCATTGTCTCCAATCCTAGCAGATGGTTATATCCCAGGCTCTGTGTAGAGTCTTCACACAGGTGTACCAATCTCTGTTGAATGCTCTAGTCTCAAAGGTTTCTCCTCTCCTGTACTCTGTGCCTTGTGAACTCCAGCTGCCTTGATCTCCCCAGATTCTCATCTCTATAACCTCAACTCAAGGAGTCCCTGTATCCCACCTGGATTCTTCCTCCCTGTGCATGACCTGGAGAATCTCTCAAGACATTACGCTGGGGCAATCGCTGGGCTCACCTCATGCTTTTCCCACCTTCAGAGATTACTGCTCTTCATAGTCTGATCTCCAGTGTCTTGAAAACCACTGTTCCATATACTCCAGTAGGAGGGTTAACCTGGTCCCTGCTGTTCCATCTTGGCAGGAAGCAGAAGTTCCCGTTTGCCAAGTTTTCATCAATTATATCCACATTGCCAACTCCAGTGTTCAAGTCTCAGTTCTAATCTTACTTGATATAACTACAGCTTCTGACAAGCTGATACCTCTATCACTTTTTGGATGTAGATTCCAGAGCATATGTTCATTTTGTTATACCTGCCTCTCTGGCCGTTCCTTCTCAGTCTCCTTTACCGGTCTAACACATCAACTCTTAGCTACGGAATGCCTTAGGGTGCAAACGGAATCTCTTCTATTATCTGTCTATGCCCACTGGACCTGGTGATCCTATCTAGTCTCTCAGCTTTAAGGAGTCTTGATTATGTATCTCTAACCTGGATCCCAGATTGCATACCCAATAACCTAGTCAACATACCCACTTGGATGTCTTAATAGGCATCTCAACTTAACATGCCTAAAACATTAATATGTTATCTCCTGATCTCCCACCTGCCACCCCCCCCACACACACACCCTACCTGCACGCTTTCCATTCAGTTAAAGTGAACTTCAACTTCATCATTTCAGTTGCTTAGTCCCAACTCTTGAGGTCATCTCTCCCTCTTACTCACATATGCTCTCCGTTTAAAATACATCCAGAAATCTACTACCTTTTCACACTTCTACTGATAACATCCTAAACTACCATCATTTCTTGCCTTGATTACTGCAACAGCCTCCCAACTGGTCTTTCTGTGTCTGCCTTTGCCTCCCTTGAGAGTCTCTTTTCAAAAAAGTAACCAGATTGATTCTGTTAAAATGTAAGTAAGACCATTTCACTTCTCTGCTCAACACTGTCCAATTGTTTCCCCATCTTACCTGTGTAGAAGCCAGAATCCTTACAAAGGCCTAATAAGGCACAACATAGTCTGGCCTCATTTCTTCACTGTCTACCTTTTTTTCTCCTGCTCTGTGTTCAATGAATGCTAACTCTACTGGAATCCTCAATGAACTTTCAATACAATAAGAATGCTCCTGCTTTACGGCCTTTGCATGTGCTGTTCCTTCTGATCAGGATGTTCTTCCCTTAGGTAACTGAGTATCGTCACTTTCTTACCTCTCCTGATCAAATGTCAACCCAGTAAAGCTCTTCCCAAAGCACTCCTTTGAAAATGAACACTCCTGACTCCTTGCCTACTAGTCCCAGTACTTAAGAGTCCACCACCATTTGATATATTACATATTATTCTTATTGTTTCTCTCCTCCTTCTATGAGGACAGAAATTTTGTTTGTTCTTTTAGACAGTGCCTTGAACAGTGCCAAACAGAGCCAATACTTGAATCAATACTTACTGAACAAATCAATAAAATTAGAAGGTTTTAAAAATTGTTCTAAAAAGTGTTTTAAAAATATTACTACTATAAAAGTACCTTTATTGCTCACTTGAACTGGAATCTTTGCAAGAAGATGAAAATCATTCAGGAAAAATAGAAATAAAATCCATGCCATCCACACAGGGTACCTCTTACACATTACCTTGGCCTCTGGAGCCCATTTTATACCATGTCCAACTTTTTTTTGGGGGGGGGGGGGGGGCAATTTTTTAAATTTCTGGCAGTAAGTTTGTAGTCATATATAGCAATTTAAAAATCACCCTTAAGTGTAAAATTCAGTGTTTTAGTATATTCACAAGGTTGTACAACCATCACCACTGTCTAATTTCATAACATTTTTATCCCTCCAGAAAGAATATCCATGTGAATTGTTAGTTATTCCCCATTCCCTCCTCTACTCAGCCCCAGAAACCACTAATCTCAGCTCTACAGAAATCTATAAAATGTATGGATTCAATCCTCATTATGTGCTGATTTCACACGTGAATTTACCTACTCACTAAAATTTATGTTAACTCCAAAATCAATACTCTCAGTGCTTTTGTGGTCATTCGTGGATATGTGCAGAGAGGTGAAAAGCATAGTGCTGAAGAGCTGGCTAGTGTTCCTAAGTGCAAGAAGGTTGTGATGTGACCCATGGAAAATATACACTTTTTGATAAGCTTCATTCAGGCATGAGTTATAGTGCTACTGGCTGTGAGTTCAATGCTACTCAACAATATATGTTAAATAGTGTCCTTTTCTCTTTTTTTTAAATTCTCACCCAAGGATATTTTTCCATTGCTTTTCAGAGAGTGGAGGGGGGAAGGGAGACAGAAACACCCATATGAGAGAGACTCATTGATTGGCTGCCTCCCACTTGAGTGCTGACCGGGGCCAGGACTGAGCCTGCAAATGAGGTACATGCCCTTGGCCGGAATCAAACCTGGGATTCTTCAGTTTTGGGGCAGATGCTCTAACCACTGAGCCAAACCAGCAAGGGTGTCCTTTTTTTTTTTTTTTTTAAAAAAAACACACAAACTATTGATGTTTTTTAGAGAGAGAGGGGAAGGGAGAGGGAAAGAGAGAAAAACATCGATGTGAGAGTACAACATCGACTGGCTGCCTCCTGTGCACACCCCACTGTGGATTGAGCCCACAACCCAGGCATGTGGCCCTGTCCAGGAACTGAACGGGCAACCTCCCGGTGCACAGGATGACTCCCAACCAACTGAAACACACAGAAAGCAAGGTCGTATATCAATCAGCTGACAAAAATGTAATCAGAAGCTTGCAGGAACCTAACCCTTTACTTCCCCTGGAAGCAATGGTTCAGCATTCACAAGTATTTGAGGCTTTACAGAACCTAACTACCACAAATAAGAATCGAATGTAAATGGAATCCTGTAATATGTGATCTTTTGTGTTTGACTTCTTTCACTTAGCATAATGCTTTCAAGGTT
Organism: Miniopterus natalensis; assembly: GCF_054644295.1. Taxonomy (NCBI): domain Eukaryota; kingdom Metazoa; phylum Chordata; class Mammalia; order Chiroptera; family Miniopteridae; genus Miniopterus; species Miniopterus natalensis. The sequence continues at coordinate 47,692,515 of NC_142086.1, read as the reverse complement.
CAATATTATATGTATCTATACTTCATTCCTTTATTATGGGTAAAAAATACTCCATTGTATGAATATACCACTTTTGTTTATTCATTCATCAGGTGATAGACATTTGGGCTGTTTCTACCTTCTGGCTCTTATGAATGCTGTTATCAACATTTGTGTACAAGTGTTTATGTGGATGTATGCTTTTAATTCTCTTGGGTATATACCTAGCATTTGAATTGCTAAGTTATATGCTAACTCAATATTAAGTTTTAGAGGCACTATCAAATCGTTTTCCAAAATGCTACATGCACCATTTTACCTTTCCACTAACAAAGTATGAGGGTTCCAATTTCTCCACATTCTTACCAACACTTATTATTGTTCATCTTTTTTATTATAGTCATTCTTGTAGGTGTGAAGTGGTATGATATTGAGCCATATATGGTAATTTACAAGTAGAAGTAGAAGAAAAAAGATAAAGAATCAAAGGCAGGAAGGAAAGGAGCAAGGGAGGGAAGCAGGGAGGGAGGAAAGGAGGAATCCCGAAACTCTCCACCCTCAGCTGCTGAATATTTATTTGTTTAAAGTCTACTGACCTCATCTGTATATCAGGGCCCTCACTCTTTTGTTTGAATACGGGCTTTAACATTGCCATCTACACAGCTTTCTCACAGATGTGATTCTTGCTTTCCTCTTCTCTGTACCTAGGGGTACCAGAGGCCAAGGTTCAAAGTTGATAACCTGAAGGGTATCTCTAGGGACTCTTAACTCTGTAGAAAAGTGAGGACATTCTTACTTAGGTGCAAAATTAGAAAGCATTCAACTTACTAAAAATCTACAAACTCTCTACCTAACGCATTCAACTCAACCCATAAGTAAACGATTTTTAGATGCAGAGTAAAGGAAACGACTAGGTTTTATCAACTTTGCATCCTAAATTCTTGGCCAGTGCCTGGCCCAAGCAGGTATAACATAAATGTTTTAAAGAAAAGTATTTTTCTTAAAATAAGGCTGGTGTCTGTCTTACCCTCAAGGGATTTTCATTGAGGTATGGAGGCTCTCCTTCTACCATCTCAATAGCCATGATACCCAGAGACCATATGTCCACCTTAGGGCCATAAGCTTTCCGTGTAACCACCTCCGGTGCCATCCAGTATGGCGTGCCAACCATGGTACTTCGCTTGCTCTGCTCAGGGGTGATCTGGGCACAGAAACCAAAGTCAGCTATAAAACAAAACAAAAAACATCTAGAGTTAATGGTGTCCGTGGAACTCTTTTATCTAAGAGTTCACTTTAGATGACTTAATTACATTCAACTACTCAGCCACCTGTCTATTAAGATTGTACTAATAGTCAACCAGAATGGGTTTACAAATATTTTGATGTTACATACTCTCACTTTTTTTTGCTTTTATTTCCAACAAGCAGAGGGCAAATTATCAGGAGGTCTTTTATTCTAAATTATTAATTCTAACTAGAGGGAAAAGGGGGTGGGGGGACATAGAAATGGTGATGAAAGGAGACTTGACTTGGGGTGGTGAACACACAAATTTACAATAGACAGATGATGTATTATAGAACTGTACCCCTGAAACCTATATAACTTTAACCAATGTCACCTCAATAAATTCAATAAAAAATTTAATTCTATCCTAAAGATTTTAATAAAGTTGAAAAAGGTATAGAAGAAAAAGTTACCAAAGATCAACACCAAAACTAAACGCTGTGAATCAGGCAAAGGTCAACAAGTGGTAACTACTTTTGATAAAAATAAACAGAAGATAATGACTAAACATCAGACTTAGGAGAGTCTAGAAAAAGAGCTCATTTACCTATAACTGTACCTACAAGGTGTTCACCAGCTTACTCCAACCATGTCATTTTATAATAACTGAGGAGCAGAATGCCTAGTTTAGTACTTTTAATTTAGTGGCAAAGTCAGGATGAGAATCTAGAGTTTTTTCCTACCTTCCACTGTTAAATCCATTCTGTTCCATATGTAACTACTATTAACATTTATGTTTGTAAGCTTTAGACTTTTTGTTATGCATTTACATACATACAAATAATATCTACAAACCGCCTGATTCATTCTATCTAAGATATTGCGTAAACCGTTTTTAAAAACTACTTTCAGAGATCTTTCCATTATTAATACATTGAACTACCTCATTATTTTAACTACACAATGTTAAAGAATATAAAAAAACAAAAACAGAATGTAAAACTATCATAACATATTTAACCATTCCAGAACTGCTAGACGTTTAACATATTTTGGTTTTTGCTTACAGTGCTGCAGGGAACTACTTTGGACATGTGCATATGCTTAGTAATTTTATAGGAGTCAATCCTAAAAGAACAATTGTTAAATCAAATCATATTTATAACTAAAGTGAGAGCTTATAAGAACCAGGTACTGTTCCTAGTACCTTATAAGAATTAACCTATCTAATCCTCAAGATAGCTCTATTAGATAGGTACATTATTATTATTCCCATTTTACAAATGGGGAAACTTAGGCACATATATTTTTAGATAACTTACCCAAGATCATTCATCTAGTAAGCAGAAGAGTCAGAACTAAATATTATCCAAAAAAGTCTAATTCTGTTTACATGTGTATTCACCAAAAATGTATGAAACTGTCCATTTTTAACTTGCCTACTAAGATTAAGATTAGCAATTCTATATTTTGACCATCTGATAGAAACTAGACCCCTTTTCTCGTGGTTGAATAACTTCTAGAGAATGTATCTTAAGGAGATGTTGAAAAAGGAGCAAAACTCCAGCAGAACAGAAGAAAAAGTTTTTGGTTTCTTAATCTAAGAAATGCCTTGAGTTTTACATAGTTGGAGAAACCTCAGCAGAAGTTTTTTTGTATTGTTTTTTTAAAAGAAGTTCTTAAATCCTATAGAGGGCGAGGCTGGAACTGAGACATTAGCTAGCAGAGGAAAAAGAGCCTATGACTTTCTTATCCCCCATGATTCTACCATGTCTGATACAGAAAATAATTATGAAATGAGGTTTATAAGGGTTTTTTTTCTTTCTATTTTTAATCATTTCCGAGGTCAGGGTCATATAGCTTTTGCATGATTAGGCCACACTGCCAAATCCAATGAAAGCTGAACAGCATGACAAAAATTTACTCTAAAAGATAGCAGGGACAAATTCAAGTTTATCTTTGGAAGATAGCAACAACGTTATGGCAGTCCTAGGCACTGTTCCTCAGCATTTTAGATTTTTAATCCTCAGAAGAATTGAGATAAATACTATAATTTTTGATATCATACAAATCGGAAAATAAACACAAAGAAATTAAGTAACTCATCTAAAATTATTCAGCAAGTATAGCAGATCTGCTATTTAAACAAAGGTGTCCAGTTGAGAGTCCATATTCTTTAGCACTATTCTCCCTCCCTCTCTATATATGGTCATAAAAATATTATTAGCATAAGAGGTTTTTACTTAAACAAAAGGGAGAAAATTATAATAAATAACAAATAAATGCTATTTCTCCATTTGTTACTCACTAAGTTTAACTGATCCTTCCATCCCCAAAAGCACATTGTCACTTTTGATGTCTCTGTGGATCACTTGATTAGCATGCAAAAACTCCAATGCCTGTAAACACTGAACAGAAGAAAAAAACACAATTAATGAAAACAGTCTCTGAAAAGTCTAAGGGAGGTTCACATACAGTACTTAAGGCCTGAGCATTGCTTCTAGTATCCAGCAGAAGACACTGCAATACTTATATTTATAAAGAAAAAACATCCTTTCATGTGCAAAGTTATAAAAATTTTGTAAGACAATTAGATTCCCCATCTCCCACCCTCTAGTCTTACCCAGAGACAATTATTAAGTGATGTCTTATCTAGTCCTATCATTCTGTTTTCATTTTCATTTATAAAATGATGGGTGGGTCTCTATAATCTCTAGGCCTTTTCAGGTTTAAGTGCCTAAAGGTATACAGCACTTGTAAACATGCACAAGGCTCTTTAAAAATCACTTCAACAGTAAAGGATAAATTTGTGATTATTCCCATATGAATCTCTGATACTCAAGTCTAATCAATGTGCCATGAAAAGTGGGTAAGATCCTGGGTGGTTTGGTTCCATCTAGCTGTTCATCAATGTCAGATAAGATGTTTTCTTCATTTCTTCCATGGTGGATTTTACATAAAGCTAATATCCACAACCTAGACACCAATGATAAAGAAATAACTTTCTTCTTATGCTAGTGTTTCCAAAAGCACTGAGTCCAAAGTGAGGAAAAACTCCACCCCCTTCCTTAAATACAAGAATGAGATTAGGTTTTTAAAATCTGCTTGTCCCTATATTTTATTATTTTTCATTTTTATTTTTTAATCCTCACCCAAGGATATTTTTTCCATTGCTTTTCAGAGAGTGTGTGTGTGTGTGGGGGGGGGGGGACACCAATATGAGAGAGACACATGGATTGGTTGCCTCCCACACTCACCCCGACCAGACCCGGGGATCGAACCTGCAACCGAGGTATGTGCCCTCGGCCAACATAGAACCCAGGACTCTTCAGTCTGTGGGCCGACACCACTGAGCCAAACCGGCCAGGGGTATCCCTATATGTTTAAATATAAACTGTGCACAAATTGTAACTTGGAAAAAGTTGTGTTTTTATTTCTTACCTCCATCAGAGTAGAGCAACAACAAAAAAGTCTATATAATCTCAAAAAAGTAAAAATCTCACTGAAAATATTGTACTATTTTTTAAAAAATATATCTTTATTGATTTCAGAGAGAGAAAGGGAGAGGGGGAGAGGGGAAGAGGGGGAGGGGGAGGGGGAGGGAGGGAGGGAGGGAAAGAGAGAGAGAAAAACATCAATGATGAGAGAGTTATTGATTGGCTGCCTCCTGCATGCCCCCCGACTGGGGATTAAGCCTGCAACCCGGGCATGTGCCCTGACTGGGAATCGAACCGAGATCTCCGGATCCTAGGTTGATGCGCAACCACTGAGCCACGCCCAGCTAGGCTGTACTATTTTTTTTTTAATCCTCACCTGAGGACATGCTTTATTAATTTTTTCTTAATTTTTTAAAATTGATTTTTAGAGAGACAGAGAAAGAGATTAAGAGAGAGAGAGAAACATCAATGTGAGAGAGAGACATCAATCGGTTGCCTCCCACAGGCTGACTGGGGATCAAACCCAAAACCTGGGTATGTACCATGACCAGGAATCAAACTTGTAACCTTTTGGTGTACAGGACAACACTACAACCAACTGAGCCACATGGGCCAGGGCGAAAATATTGTACTATTCATTCAAGAAAAAAAGGGATAAACTATGTGTATTATTACACTACATTTACCAAGCTTTAAAGCAGATTCTTGAAAAGAACAAATTCTCAGAAAAATACTTGTATAAATAGAAATATGTCACAATTAAAGGAACTCCTAAAATAATTTTAAAATCAATTATGAAAAACTGTTAGAAAAACAAATTAAGCATAAACAAATTCCTTTTTGTTGTTCTGTTAATCCTCACCTGAGGACATTTTTTCCATTGGTTTTTAGACAGAGTGGAAGGGAGGGGGCCACGGAGGGGGGGAGGGAGGGAGAGAGAAAGAGAGATTGGTTGCCTTCTGCATGCACCCTGACTGGGGCCAGGGATTAAACCTGCAACCCAGGTACGCATCCTTGACTGGGAATTTAACCCAAGAGCCTCTGGTGCACAAGCCGCCCCTATAACCACTGAGAAACACCAGCAGGGCAATAAAGTCTTGTTTTTATCAGCTTTTAAGTAACCAACATTTTTTGTTAAGAGATGTGTTAATTTTTTTTTAATGTTTTTATTGATTTCAGAGAGAGGAAGGGAGAAATAGAAACATTAATGATGAAAAGAGTCACTGATTGGCTGCCTCCTGCACACCCCCTACTGGGGATCGAGCCCGAAACCCAGGCATGTGCGTCATGAGGAATCAAACTGTGACCTCCGGGTTTATGGGTTGATGCTCAACCACTGAGCCACACCAGCCAGGCAAGAGGTATATTATCAAACTATCATATTCATTAACATATTATTTCCTTCCCTACTAAAACAACCAAAGAAGCTACCCCCCCCCCCCTTAGGTAGAGAACAATTACATCAGAATTAAAATTTTCAAAGAAGCCCTGGCCAGTGTGGCTCGGCTGGTTGGAGCATCTTCCAGTGCACCAAAAGGCTGTGGGTTCAATTCTTGGTCAGGGTACATACCTAGGTTGGGGGTTTGATCCCTAATTGGGGTGCACATAGGTTGCAGCACACACATGTGAGACAACTGATCAATGTTTCTATCTCTCTTTCTCTCTCCCTCCCCTTCCTTCCCCCTTCTCTAAGTAATCAATAAAACCTATCTTCAGGTGAGGCCAAAAATATTTCAAAGAATACTTTTGGAACACCTTAATAAAAGCTAAAAAAGGAAAATATCATATGTACTGTTCTTGCATGAACAAAGTTTCTAATTCACTTATGTATCACTGTAAAAATGCTGAAAGACAAATCACAAAAAACACAATAGTCTTAAGAATTTTTACAGTTTTGTCCTTTGTGACAATGATTCCTATGATATTGAAAAGCAGTTATTGAACAG